>NC_092873.1:24904902-25504902 GCF_028372415.1 Notamacropus eugenii
CCTTGGCCCTGGGCCAGGTGGTCTCAGGAGGAGGCCTAGATGAAGCCACTTCTCAAGGCGTGGGCAGGGAGTTTTAAGACTGGACTGAGAGGAGCAGATGAGAATCCTCTGCCTCTGCCTCCCCCGGCACCAGTCTTTGATATGTGTGTGTGTGAGTCCCCTGAACCTCTCCCCTGCCCCTACTGCTGTACGGTAACTGCTGGGGTCTCTCTAGGCTCAGCCATGAACCCTGCTGATGGCCCAGGCTGTGGTCAGGGCCGAGAGAGGTGAGCCCAGGGCCTGTGCACACTGAGGGTGGGCAGGGGCTGAAGCAGCGCATCTCCATATTACTGAGGACAAAGCCAGGCTGGAAGGGAAACCGCTGAGTCAAGAGCTAGTGCGAGGTGAGGCTCCTTTAGAGAGCCGGCAGCCTTTCCATCTAACAGTGATCTGATTGGATGAGAGGCTGAGCCCTGGCTCAAGGGTCCCAGGAATTGGGTTTACATCTTCTCTGTCATTCTTGGCTTGGGTGACCTTGACTGAGTCTCTTGACCACAGCGGTCCTCAGTTTCCTTCCCTGTAAAATGAGAGGCTTATTCTAAATGACTTCAGAGGCCGCTTCTGGTGTGGATCTACCTTCACTGTGGATGCTTAGGACAACCTTGCCAAGTGGGTAGCAAAGGCCTTACTATGCCCATTTTGGAGATGAAGGAGAGAAGGAAGAGAAGTGATTGGCTAAGGTGGGAAGGGGTGCTCTAAAATGAGAATCAGTGAGCAGGTCAATAAGGTGAGGCATCAGCCTCTACATTGCTGCTGCTTCTTCTCCAGCCCTCAGAAGTAGGAAGGTCTTTCAGGGACTCCTGGACCATCCTGCCTGAGTCTGAAAGAAAAGAGCCAGGGGCCTCTCCCAGACTTGGTGAAAATGTCCTTTCCGTGGCTAGGCCTTGGGGAGCTCCCGAGTCCTCAGTCAGTCTGGAGTGGGAGTCATGGGAGGAATAAGGGCCATGAAAGTCAAACTCTTCCCAGGCCACCAGGAAGACTTCCTTGCTGATTTCCTGTCTTTCCTGCCCTGGTCTCTCTGTCCCAGCTCTTGGATTTGCCCCTGTCATGGGCCACTTTCGCAGGACAGTTCTTAGCCAAATGTAGGGTCATCTCAGACTCAGAAAACGTCCATGCAGTCCCTTCCTGGCTCCTTCTTCCCTGCCTGTGATGCTGCCAAGGTGGTTTTATTCAGACTCCACTCCCTCTCGCCATCCCTGGCTCCTCCCCAGGGTTGGCACTGTACCCTCCCACTTCATGGTAGAGCTCTCCCACTAACGTGGGGAGGAGCCCCTTCTTCTTGGAAGCTCAGGCTAGATTGATGGTTATTGCCAAGGCCCAGATGGACCTCAGCTCTGTGAACTTGGCCCCAGGTCGAGGCCCTTGGGTGAGTCTATCAGTGACCAGGACTTTACAATGGCGGTCTTGCAGAACCCTCCAGAGAAAACAGCCCCAGACTTACTGGGCCTGCCTCCTGGCTCACATATGGGCAAAGCCAACTCATCAGCTCTGCCCCAGAAGGAGTGGAGATGAAAATGCTCTTCTCACATACCAGATTGCCAGGCCCTTGGACACCCCATTTTATAGGGGAGAATACTGAGGCCCAGCCCCAGTGACTCCCTTGGGGCATGAAAACATAAGGTCTTTTCACAGCCTGACCTTCCTCCTATCTTTCCAGTCACTGTCTATCCTGCTTTCTTTTCCACTCTGTGGGACAGTCAGATTGGCCTCTCTCTCATCCTCACAGAAGATGCTCCATCTCCCACCTCTGTGCCTTTGCCCTGACCATCCCCTATGACTGCCACACCCTCTCTCCTCACTGCTGCTTCATAGAATCCCTCTTCTTTCAAGATGCTGCTCAAGTCCTACCTCCTACATGAAACCTTCTTTGATTTCCCCAAATGCTGGCAGTGGCCCCTCTTCTTCCTGTCCTCTCTCATGGCTGTCATGCTTTCCAGCAAATTAATGTCCTTCCCTGTATCCACCTCCCCTTGCCCCTTATCTTCCCTCTGAGATGCCAACTAAGGTGCCCACTTGGGCTCCAGCCACCATCCCATGCCCAGTGACATGGATGGGCTGACATCTACATTAGGGCCAGGTGGGCCACAATTTCGGTCTCTTCTCTCCCACTCCGCAGTCACCCCACCTCTCTGGTCTCTGGGCATTTGCCCTGTCCCGGGATTCATACAGGGTCATGAGTTGTGAGACAGGAAGCCAGGATTCTTCCTCTTGAGGCTCCTAATCCCAGGGAAGCCAGAACACAGAGGGCCCAGACACCCCAGTTGCAACTAGGGCTGGGACCCAGGAGGATTAGCAGAGACTGAAGGCTGAGCCTGAAACCAGGTGTGGACCGGGTAAGGCCAGGGCCTCCCTAAGGGCATCTCACTTTCTTCAGGTGGTGGGAGGAGTGTTCCCTCCCACTGCTGCTGGGGAATTATAGGGCCTTAGTCATTAGCTGGTTTTCCCCAGCCCTCCTGATCCTTGGGCATCCCCATGCTGACCCATAGGAAGTTCTTCCAACAGCCTTTGGACAGCCAGACAGCCACCTTCCATTGCGTTGGGCCAGGGTCAGCTGTGAGTAAGGGGGAACCTTCCGGCCCCCTTCCCACCGCCCTCAGAACCCCCCCCAGGGAACAGGATGAGATCATGGAGAATCCCAGAATCCTTGAGACAGAAGCGTCCTTAAAGGCCATGGCCACCTTGCACCTGACCCCCTGACAAGTGAACATCCAGGCTCCAGTGATCAGAGGTGACAGGGAGCTCACTACTTCCTGAAGCAATGGGCTCCCATCGTTAGGAGATATTTCCTTCTACCAAGCCTAAATCCACCTTCTTGCCCCTCTACCTTATTTCTCCTTGATCTTCTCTTTGGGACCACACAGAATAAGTCGAATCCCTCTTCCAAGGCCTTCGGAGACTTGATGACAGGACATTGCTATCCCTTTGCCTACCTCCCAGAGGAATCTCATCTTAAGACTAACCCAGTGCTGTCCTGAGAGATTCTCAGAGACTAGAGGAGGGAGGCTGGAGTAGCCAGAGAAGGCTGCTGGCATGTGGAGAGTCCAAGTGGGGCCTGCTACCCCAGCTCAAAGGGTCTACCCATAGAGGCCCAAGCAGCTCAGCCCAGCCCTGGGCCTCAGAAGATTCCTTCAGATTGGAAGTCACTTTCCCTGAGGGGGAGCAGTGACGCAAGATCTGCCCTGTTATGTAAGAGCTCTAAAGCTCGAGCTGGAAGGAAATGACTCAAAATGATGAGTTAGATGATGGGTATCTCCCTGACTCAGGCCGCACAGTGGTTCAGCCTGCTGCCGGCAAACAGCTGGGCGCTAGGCGCCAGATAGACCAAACAGCTGGGCTCTCCACGCCCTGTGGATGGAACTCGACCTTCTCCCCAGGAAGGAGAGGAGGGTAGTGAGTCCAAAAGGATGCTTTGGGGATAAATATTAGTGAACCCTGGTCCCCGATGGAAGGCAGACACCACGATCGGTCCCTGCAGCCACCACCCCCAGAGACCAGCAAGGCCCCTGCCCCCATGCATTGCCCAAGAACAGAGACTTCCAGTCACTACAGTAAGGAAGCCGTCGGAGGTGAGCTTGGAGAAGGGTCGCTGTTCTGGTCCAGGTACTGAGGACCAGCGCAGCAGCGCTCTGCTCAGCCCCGGGCGTACAGCCCTGAGCATGCAGCCAACCCTGCACGTGCAGCTTCCCTCCCTCCCGTGGGGGGCATAGGCCCTGCCCTCAGGGAGCTCCCACTCTGAAGGAGAAGGTGGGATCGCGTCCTGGAACTGCCGGCTCATTGAAATCCTGAGCCCAGAGGGAGAGGGGCCTTAGAGTTCAGGACCACCAGGACCGACCCCCTCCTTTGGTTAGTGAAGAAACTGAGGGGGATGGAGGGAAGCACCTGGTGAGGTAGGATTAGAACTCCAGTCTTTCGCGTCAGGGATGGGTGGGACTAACACATCAGCCAATCAAGAACCTGTTATTAAGTGCCTTTTCTGGGCACCTGGGACACAAAGACAGAGTGCAGGCCATCTGCTCTCAAGGAGGTCCTCTAAAATGAGGCCTCATGCTCCCGGGGCGTGGCGGCCAGGGAAGGAAGCTGAGTCTGGGAGGCCCCGGGGCTTTGTCCGGCCATTAGGCTGGTGACGGCTCCTGGTTTTCCCGTGGTAACGGTGTCCCTGGTTTGATTCCTGCTCCCTGGGTAAGAGGCAAGAAGAGGGGTGTTCCACCCATGACCCAAGGGCATGGCCTGGAGAGACGTTGGGTAGAATGAGGCTGGAGGGTGCAGGAGGCTGAGGTGAAGGCTGAGCAGAGATGCAGTTTCTAGACCAGCTGTGTGGTCCATGCCTTCCTGGACTCACAAGCTGAGACCTGGGCAGTTGGAACCCAGACAGGGCAGGCCACCCCGGGAGCTCTCCTTGCTCTTTGACAAACTGGGGTCCCAACCAGACCATTTCATTGGGAATGTTAGACCCTGCTAGAGACATGACTTTTTCAGGGCACTGGGGAGTCAAAGCCTGAATGAAGTTGTTCTGCTCTGTTCTATTAGGTCAGATCGGAGGCCTCTCTCTGCGCTGCCCCCAGGGAGGACAGAAAACCCTTCCTGCCTCTAAGGCTGGCTTGCTTTCCCAGGGACTTCAGAGGAGAGGCTTCCCTAAGCAGAGATGCTCCTCTCTGGTCCCTTCTGAGAGACTCCACCCCCTCCTTATCAGACGTGACCTGGGGTCACCATATTCCAGATTTCATCATTTCCCACCTCCCAATTCTTGTCTCTTATCTCCTCTACAAAGGGAAGGAGGCAGCTGGGGGAAGGGCTGGGTCTGGAGGTTGGAGGACCTAGCATGGGTCTGACCCTCAAAGGCCATGGAGTCTGATCATTGTTCAAAGCAGGAAATGAGGAGCCCGTAGAGAGTAGGAGGTCAGTATTCGAGGTGGTTTCAGCCCAGAGCTGGATCTCTTCTCACCTTCATATCAGGCTCCCCACGCCCCCAGCACATCAGCAGGTACACAGGTGTGTCCATCTGCACAACACACACAACCCCCAGACACAGGCCTGCACGTGGGCACATAGCTGTAACACGTTGTGCTGCTGCTCCATGGGGCCTCTCATAGACAACTCCAAATATTGGAAGACCAAAGGAAGGGCTAGGGACCAAGGTGGGGGCAGTGCCCAAATCCAACCATGGCTGGAAAGAAAAAGACTTCACAGAAAAACTGGAGCTTCTTTGTGTAAAGCCCCATTGTTGGAGGGTGGGGAGGGGGGTGGCTGCTCTCTGTGGCCAGGGTGCCCACCCTGGGGGAGAATGTCTATGCAGAACACAGGTGGCCCTTTCATCTTGGGCAGGCACTGATGGCCTGGTGCCCTCCCTCACCTGTCTGGGGGCAGGGAGGTGGAAGTATGTCACTCCCTCTCTCCCCACCATCACCATAGATTATACATCCATTCAGAGCCAGGCAAGGGCCATCTTGGCTTAGGGCAGTGAGCTTTCCCACTCCCTGGAGACTGGCAGGTAGAACTGCCAGCTGCAGAAGTCTCGGGCTCTCTGCAGTCATAATATCAATCTACTCCCCTCTGTTAATCACCAGCCACATAGCTTTGACTTGGGCGTTTCAGAGGCTACTTGAACAGGAATAGCCTTATTTCCTCCACCATGGAATGCCCAGGAGAGGTTTGCTGGGGCTTCCAGCTCACCCCGGTTCTCCGGTGCCTGGCTCCCTTTCTCTAGGCATACCCCAATTCATGAGCGATGGACAGTGAACAGACTAAACCTTCTTGTGGAAACCTCCTGAAAGTTTGGAGGGGTTAGCAGCTAAATCAGGTGTATGTGTGTGTGTGTGTGTGTGTGTGTGTGTGTGTGTGTGTGTGCGCGTGTGTGTGAGTGTTTGGGCAGTGTGTGTGTGTGCTTGTGTAGTATGTATGTTTGGGCAGTGTGTGTAAATATGTGTGCGCATGTATGTGTGTGCTCTGACATCTTGCCCAAATGGTCCCTTGGGAGAGCAGCAGAACCTTCCAGAGAGGGAAGGGCCACACATGCGACTTCTTTACTCACCTTTCTGGGTTGGTCCCTTAGACCCAGTCCAACCGATGGGCTTCTCAGCCTGGCAGGGCCTGCATGGGCAGTAGCAGCTCTGGGCTGGCCCGAGTCTGGAAAGAACACGAGATGAATCTCACTTTCCACACTGTAGCTGGAGGGCCAGAAGGAGACACTCTGGGTTACATCCACATCCCTGACTGAATCCCCATCCTGTGTCAGGGCAGGGGCCTTTGTGGGTGGAAGGTGGGCTCTTCCTTGGCCCAGGAAAGAGACTTTGTTGAGATGACTGATCTCCCCTCCAGTGGAAGGGGGCGTCAGCAGCAGACAGACTGCCGTTGCTCCTTCCCCTCCCAGTGCCCTCGTCTGCCTCTCATCTCCGGAAGGGACCTGGAGGCAGGAAGGGCTTGGTTTCAAAGGCTTTGGGACTGATTCTGCCTCTTGAAATGGGAATTAGGAAGGAAAATGGCAAAGCCATGAAGTCAAATGAGGGACCTGAGAACTGTGTCTGGGCAGTCAGAGGGACCATGGGTGGGAACAGAGGAGCCAAGGGGCTCCCCGGTCCAGGTAGCCCAAGGTAGGGAAGGTCACTCTTCCTAGCTCTGCGCCCTTGGGGTGAGTGACTTCTCTTCAACCTCAGTTTCCTTATCTGTAAAATGGGGATATTAATGCCTGTACAATCCCTGTCTCTGAGGGGCGGTAGCGAGAGTCATCAGGCTTTATAAAGAACATTGGTACCAGGGCAGGGTCTACCATTACTGCTCTCCCTCAGAGCAATGGCCATGTTAGCTCTCAGTTTCTCATCTTCCTTTCTGAGCCTCAATTTCCTTCTCTGTAAATCTGGAAATGAGGGAAAAATGGAATACACAAGATCATCTCAATTCTAAGTCTTCTCCCCACTCCATCATTCCATGGTCTGAGGGACCTTTGAAAGCTGACCTTCAGGGTTTTTGGAAAGGGTTTCAGAGCTACAGGTATGAGAATTTCTCTTGCTAGGGAACCAGTAATATTCCCCTGTCCCTGCTGCTTTGTTGGGGAAAAGGGCTGAAACAGACTCCCAGAGCATCGAGTCCAATCCCCTTATCTCTTAGACAGGGAATCCCCAAGCCCAGGGGTACTTGAGTGCCCCTAAGGTGGCTGAGGAAAACCATGTTGTAGCCAGGCTTGGAGGGTGGTCCCTTGAGTTGACCCTGGGCTAGTTCCTCTTGTCAAATGTCCCAGAAAGGAACAGGGGAAAATGTGCAGCAAGGGAGCCAGCACGCTTGTTTATTTTCCAACCCAGCCAGGATTTGGGACCTAGGCCCTGATCATCCCAGAGCCTGTGCTAGTTCAAGGCTGGATCTGGGTTCAGATCTGCTCTAAGGGCCTCCCAGGAGGCCCAGGCTCCCCCCAGGTGGATGACATTTTCCATCACTGACCCTATGTCCCTTCCTCCCTCAGCCTGAGTATTCACTCACTCGCTCACCCATTCTCTGGCTCATTCTTTCTTTCAGCAAGTTTTGAGCACCCACTCATGGCCAGGTCTTCTGTTGCTCCCAATAACATTTTCTTGGCATTTTTTTCTGCTGGCCCTTATCATGTTCTACCTGGCTGAGAGTTAGGGAGGGATGGGGAAGAGCACTCATCACTTTGAGGTCAAGATCACTGAGCCCGAATGATGGCTTGGACCCTGACTAACTTTGTGATCACTGGCAATTTCCCATCCTTTCTCCAAGTGGGTTTCCACCTCTCTGAAATGGAGATAATAATCCTTCAAGTACTATGTCCTGGGGCTGCTTGGGGGAAAAGCCCTTCAGAAAGGGAAGATGTCACTAGTGGCATCAGAATCTCCTCCCCCTCCTCCTGCCTCTCCCTCCCTCCTTTCCTCCCTCTTATTGGACTCCGTGAGTCCCTAGAGGGCAGAGATGGGGTCATGGTCCTGTTTGGATCCAAAGGGCCCAGGATAGGGCCCAGGCTCCAAGGCTTAATAAATTGCTTGTCTCTTCTCCAGGATAAGTCCAGGGAGGTTAACTGAGGGGACATCACATGTCACTGAGACCGAAAAACTGAAACTGCAAAGAATATCACGGATAGATTCTGAAAGCTGGAATGTCAAAGCCAGAAACGCTCATCAAACCTAGAACCTTAGAGACAGGAGGCATCACATGCTAGATTGTATCAGAACTTAGAACACAGAACACAGAATGTCAGAACTGGGAGGAACCTTAGAATGTAGCACATGGAATACTGGAACTGTAGAGAACCCTAGAACACAAAATGTCAGAACCTGAAGGAACCTTAGAACGTAGTACATGGAGTATCAGAGCTGGGAAGGGACTTCAGAGACCTCATAGCTGGGAGGGACCTCAAACTTTAGAATATGTGATGTCAGACCTGGGAAGGGCCTTAGAAGGTAGAATCTAAAATCTCACCGTTGAGAGAGACCTTAGAACATGGAGTATCGGAACTAGAGAGAACCTTTGAATGTTGAACATTAGAATTGAGAGGGAACATAGAACCTGGAATATCGGAGCAGGAACCCAGAACATTATATCTATGTGCCTTACCTGTAACACGGAGATAAGACTATCACCTCCCTTCCAGGGTTCTGGTGAAGATCACATGAGCTAATGTGCTTGTCTGTGTAAAGCGTACATTAATAAGGTGCTTAGTGCAGGACCTGATAAATGCTTTTTCCTTTCCTGTCCTCTCCAACCCCCATGTTTAATCAATGACTAGATTTCCACATGAGACTCAAACCCAGGGCTTTCTGGGTCTCCTACCTCCTAGCCAAATACTTCCAAAGTTGTGTCCCCAATAATGCGAAAAGGTGGAACCTGCCAGAGCTAGACAGTGGACAGGGCTTCATGAGGTCAAAGGTTCTGTCCCGTTGGGGCACAGGGCAGTGGTGGACACTCAGGCCCCAGGTCTGACACCTGGGCCAATGGAGTCCAGGCAGCTGTTTCCTCCCAGCCTTCTCCATTAGCAGCACCTGGGCCAGGCCTTCCCAGTCCTCTGTAAAATCAGGGAGCTCAGGGGGCGCTGGCCTTCTCTGATCAAGTCATTGGGTCATAAACTAATGGGAACTTGAAGGGGAAGTGAGGCTAAGGGTCATGAAGTGACTTCTAGCAGCCCTAGAGGCAGAATGGGAACCTAGATCCTTGGGTTCCAAAACTAGATATTTTTCCTGTTCTCCCATGCTGCCCTCTCCTAAGACTCCTCTGAGTGACCCAAGGGTTGGAGAGGGGACAAGACTGCCTTGGAATAGAAATGTCCATCACAAACAGAGCCATCCCCACTGGCCCTGAGGGAACTTACATTCCACTAGGTGGATCATGTTCAGGCAGTCCAAGAGTGAGGGTCTCCTCCTGGAGGAGGACAAACTCCCGCTGGCCCAACGCAGGGCTCAGAATCAGTGAGGGTGGGGGAGGGTCACACAGTCATCTAGGTGGGAATGGGGGGCGGTGAACAGGCTGAAGGAAGATAGAACCTGGGGTAGCTGGCTAGTGGGCAGACTCAGCTCAGGCTGGGAGTGGGGAGGCAGGATTACCCCATAAAGTGCCCTGAGTGGGGTGTCTGTTGGTACGGTGGGATTTCTGAGTTCAAGCTGATTCTCCCGCTGCCTAGGAATCCCGAGTTCAGCCCAGCACGGGGCTGGGTGGGGCGGAAGTTCTTTCTTCCCAGGGAAAGCATGGTTGAGCTTGGGGCTCTGGGCTCAAGGGATGGGAAGAGGGAATGAGTCACGCCTGGGTTGGGCTGGTGAGACAGGAGCCGCATTCCAGGGCAGCGTCCACGCCTCGGAGATTGGCAGACAAGGAGAGAGGCCAGGGAACAATCTGGGGGAAGGGAAGTCACAGGGAGCGGGGGAGAGGGGGATAGGTGAATGACGTTGGGTAGAGGAAGAAAGAAGGAAGGAAGGGAAAGGGAGGGAGAAAGGAAGGAAAGAAGGAAGGAAGGAAGGAAGGGAGAAAGGGAGAGAGAGAGAGAAAAGGAGGGAGGAGGATGACGAGGAATAGGGACCCAAGGGGAAGGGGGTACTGACGACAGTGTGCTGGAGACTGGTGCAGGGGGAGGGAAGGAAGACGAGGGTGCCAGATGGGACAAGAGAGTGGGCGGGGGCGATCTGGGGCCCCGGAAAGACGAAGGGGCCGGCCTGGGGCGGGGCGCCGGCCGGTGTCTTCAGCACATGCAAGGCATTGGCCTGGCCTGGGCGGGCCGGGAGGCGAAGGGCGGAGCAGGGGGGCGGACTTTGGCCACCCTGAGATAAAGCAGCCGCTCCAACTCCGCAGCCTCTGTGCCGGCGTCATCCCAGCTCGAGGGTGGACCTTCTCCCGCCGCGCCCTCAGCGCGCCCAGGAGCCTCACAGTCCGATCGTCCGGCCGCGCCTTCTGCCGCGCCAGACCCGGGCTGAGCGCTGCGCCCTGTGTCTCCGTCTGCGCCTGGGCCGTCGCGGGCGTCCGGGTCTGTCCACGCTGGGCTCTGACGAGCCGGAGTCAGCTGGGTCTGGAATCATGAAGGTCCCGGGAGCCGTGCTCCGCGAGGGCGAGCTGGAGAAGCGCAGCGACAGCCTCTTTCAGCTGTGGAAGAAGAAGCTGGTGGTGCTGAGCACCGACCGCCTGAGCCTGTTCCCCGACGGCCCCGCGGCGGCCCGGCGAGGCGCGCGCCCCAAGGAGCTGCGCTTCCACTCCATCCTCAAGGTGGACTGCGTGGAGCGCACGGCCAAACACGTCTATTTTACCATCGTCACCAGGGACCGCAAGGAAATCGACTTCCGCTGCCCCGACGAGAGCTGCTGGAATGCTTCCATCACCTTAGCGCTCATCGAGTTCCAGAACCAACGCGCCATCGAGGATTTTAGGAGCCGACAGGAGCTGGAGCGGGAGAGGGAGCGGGAGCAAGTGGGGCTGCCTGAGCGCCGGCTGGCCCGCGCGCCCTGAGCCGGCCCATCGGGCGCGACCTGATTGAGAGAGGCCCAGGTGAGGCAGGTGGGGGAACGGGCGGACCGACACCGGGGCACTCCTGCTTTCCCCTTCCCAGCTGCATCGCCCCGGGGCCGCAACCTCGAGGCCAGCTCCTGGAGTCTCTAACGGCTCAGACTCGGGGCCAGATGATCTAGGGAGGGAGCGTGGGTTCAGCGCAGTTTCTTTCTGGGTCTAGCCCGAATTCCCATCTCCTGACTCGCTACTCTTCTGACTTTGGAGAGGGAGGACAGGACTAGGATCGATTGCGGAGGAAAGAAGGGATGTAGATGCGGAAAGGCGAGGCCCACGCTTCCCTTGGAGAACCCGGCCCAGGGGGACCATATGGTCTAACAATGGGGATTCGGGATCGCTCCCAAGGCCAACCTCCTTGCTCCACTGACAAAACCTCGGGCTCTTCTCGAGCCGGGAACCCCAAAGCTTTATCTCCTGCCTCCAGGACAGCTCCCCTCACCCCACCTCTCAATCTACCTGTCTCCATGTGGTTCGTGGGGCGAGGGAAGATTATAATAGAAAATGCTAGGGGTCGGGTATTCCCAGGGTTGGAGGGGACCGCTTAAGACCGCGGCCCTAGTATCCGGAGGATATATGGCCTGGGAGAGATTAGGGCACTTGGAGACCTGGCTCTGGCCTCACGGCTGTAGAGTACTCGTACCTATCGGAAAGGGAGTAGTCTGGAGCCTGTCAGGCTTTTCCCCAGTGTAAGCTGGTGGACAGGTTAGAGAAGCTGGCACCGAAGTCTTAAGTAGGGCTCTGGAGCGCTGACTAAGCCCTGGCGCTCTAGGCTGTGAGGAGCAGTAGCTTGCGCCCCAGGCGTCCTACGCACCCCTCCCATCTTTAGACCGGAAGGAAGCTGCCCCCCCCCCCTGCCCCGCCCCGCCTTTTCTTAGCACTGACCCGTTGCTTGTCTTTCTTCCTTAGATCTTTCGGGCTGGACCTCGATGGGGACCTTGTCTTGCACAGGAAGGACCCCTGGAGGGGGCCCGTGAAAGGAGGTGCTGAAGCTGAGAGCCAGATCTCCCTGCCGGCGGGGAGAGCCCCACCCCAAGACGCGCCTGAGGCCTGGGCTCTGCCCGGTTCCGGGTTAGGGGTCTGCTGCCGGCTGCTAACCCTAACCCTAACCCTAAATGCTGCCGGCTCTGGGGCCTGCCGCGCCCCTGGCGCCTATTTATGAGTTGTGGACTGTGGCAATCCGCTCCGAGGGGGTGGACGGCGCTTAAGTTATTTGTAGTATCTATATATTTGTATTTATTTCAGTGACTAGTTGGCTTCAACATTCTGGCTTACTGTTTTTTTGTTTTTTTCATACACTATGTGTCCATTCCAAATAAATTACTTGAAATGTTCCCTTTTTTATCAGTATGCTGTGGCTGGTGAGGTTCATTTGCTACTATACTTGGGACTTGGAGGGGTAGAGGCAGCAGATGGGGGATGCCCAGGGGTGGGAGCCCCAGGGGAAAGGGCTGAGGCTTGAGCCCCTGGTTACCTTCCTAGGGCAGCCAAGGTTCCCTGGGATAGTACAAAGAGCGGTGCTGGATTTACCCACTAGGTGACTTTGGGTCACCCCCTCTCCACCCCCACTCCCCCCTCCATTTCCGGGCAGAATGATTCGCCTCCAAGCTACTGGCTCAGCTTGGAGTCAAACGGCTCCTTTCAAGATGTGCTGTTCTGGGAACTGGCAGAGTCAGCAGTGGTGAAATCAGAGATCAAAGGGCCCTAGATCTGGAGGGCCTTTGGTCATTTGCTTCCTGTGTTTTAAAGGGTAGAAACCTTCAGCTCCCAGGAAGGATGAGACTAAACCAAGGTCACACAGCTGAGTCAATGACTGAGAACCAGGGCTCTTACTCCTAGCCTAGTTCTCTTGCCTGATTCCTAGCTAACTGCTGGGAGCTGGCCCCGGATGGGCAGGGGGAAGCAGGGCCTCTCGATGCCCTCCATGGCCATGGATCTGATGCTCAGGATAGGGAGGGACCAGTAGAGTTACATGGTTCCAGGGTATAAAAGGAGGGTGAGACAGTCATGGGGGCAGGGAAAGACCCTATTCTATACCCATAACTGGTGCCCTTACTGCCTGGGAAGGGATCTCCTAGCCCTAGGGGCAGGAGCTGGAAATGGGCTGGTTCCCTCACTGCTCTGGCAGACAGGAAGGCTGGAGCTTGGCAGCAGGAGCCCAGGCTTCCATGGGCTTCCTCCGTCCCTCCTCAGTCATAGACTTTCTCCCTTGGTGTCTGATTTCCTCCAAGTATGGCTGGGAAGGCCCAAGGAGGAGCATTTCTGGGGAAATCTATCCCCTGCGTCAACCTCAATCAGCCAGCTGGCACAAACTCTTCATAGTGTCTCACTATGGGAGCCTCAGACATCCCTCCCACACCCCTGCTCCCCAAGACTTGAGCATGGAAGGGGACCTGCTGGGTCCCCTTCTGGAGGATCTGGGGATCTGGAAATCTGGCCATCTGAAGATCCCCAGGCCTCTCTCCTCTCTCCTGCCCAGAGATGCTTTCTGGGGAGAACTGAGTCACAGGGCAGCTGTTCTTGGAAGTGGGCTCCATGTCCACCCAGGCTCAAGCACTGGGAGGGGAAGGTTGGAGCCAGGCTTTCTGAGGTAGCTAGGGCTAGGTGAATGAGCTCCAAGATTCTGCTTGAAAATCCCAGGGAGTGGCTCAAGCCCTCCACAGATAAGCCCTTCTCCCAGCTCTTTCTTCTTGCCCCAGACACCCAGACCAGCCTCTGAACACTCACCTGCTGCCTCTGCCTTACAGATGGCACTGACAGATGCCAGCGTGGCATCCTCCTTTTTTGGGCGCTCATCTTACCTCACCTCTTCATCTACTAGCTCTCTGGAGGAACTGCTCTTACCTCCTGCATTGTGCCTTCAGGGCTTAGGACATAGCAGGAGCCAATGAAGGAAACCAAACTTCCTGGAGCAGGGAAGGTCCTTTGGCAGCCTTGGGAATTGAAAGAAAACTCTCCCTCTTCCCCTTGGTTTGGGGCTCAGATCTCTCCTTGGAGGGTATAGTGCCAGGATGTTTATCTTGGTCTTTGGATTCCAGGGCCTCCCATGTAAAACGCATGTTGATGATGGTTGGATGGGTGAGTAACCTGAGCAAAGGGACTGACTTAGCTCTATGGCTTTGGGTTACCCCAAGGATTGCTGGTGACCTTGGAGGGCTCCCCCAGGATCCAGTGGTTGGTCATGGAAATGCTGCTTCCTGGTGGAGGTGGGGGATGGTTTGGGGAGAGAGGGCTAACCCCTGACAGGGCAGCATTCTGAGGTCTGAGGGAAGGGGAGGGAGGGAGAAGGGTCCTGGAGGAGGCAATCAGCACCTCCTGGAGTACTCTCTCAGCCCTGGTGGGCTGAGACCAGAAGCTGTAGGTGCCAACAGGCCAGTGTGCAGCTCTCAGTTACCATACCTTGGCACCTACTTTGGAAAAACCGTCCTTTCCTTGGGGAAACTTTCCCTTTTGGTGCCAGGCCCAATGAAGCCTTTTGTGTAGGAACCTGTGAACCACTCCAGGCCCCTCCCCAGTGGGGCCCATGCAACCCATCTCAGAGCCAAAGAAGCCAAGAGAAGGAAGCTCGAATGGGGCCAGATCTCAACAATCCTGATTGTGAGCACATTCCCAGACAGAGGCAATATGGTCTCCAACCATTCCACTTCTGAGGACTCCAGACTACAGGGAAGAGTGCTGGCTATAAAGTCAGAGGTTGTGGGTTCATATTCCCTCTGACATTAACTACTTGTATGCCTTCGACCAAGAAGGTACCTGTTGGTACTCAGTTTCCTCTGCTGTAAAACAAGGGTCAAATGGCCCTTGAGGTCCAAGAGTTTGTCCTGGACCCTGGTGGCTTGGAGCTTGGTTTGCATTATGGCCATGGCCTCCATTAGCTCTGCAGCATCCCTGCCTACTCCCACCTGACTCAAGCCCTTATTTCCTCAGGCCCATAGGGAAGTGGGAGAGGGCATGGTTAGGAAAAATATCATGGGGGTAGTCAGGAGACGTGGGTTCTAATCTGGGCTTCACTAAGTAACCGTGTGACCTCAGCACAGTGCCAGGCACAGAGTAGGTGCTTAATGCTCAGTAACTCGACTTTCCTCCTCACTGGGGCTCATGTTCTGATCTAGAAAAGAAAGGATGAGGAAGACTCTGTGGCTTCTTAAATTTGCTTGTTTGGGGAAGTGGGGTTTCACACCTCGAACAGGAGGGAAGGAGCCCAGAGCATGGCGATCAGTGTACCTTCTCTGGGTAATTCTGGTCTCTTTCAGGGACTCTCTGATGCAGTCCCTCCC
Source organism: Notamacropus eugenii (assembly GCF_028372415.1). Classification (NCBI taxonomy): domain Eukaryota; kingdom Metazoa; phylum Chordata; class Mammalia; order Diprotodontia; family Macropodidae; genus Notamacropus; species Notamacropus eugenii. The sequence goes on from NC_092873.1 coordinate 24,920,199, forward strand.
CTCCCCTCCCCCCACCCTTCTTCTCCAGCCTCTTAACTGGCCTTCTTGCCTCCATCTCTCTTACCTTCTCCCTGTCTCTCTCTCTCTCATCATGGTCATCTGAGCCATCTATCTAATGTTCTGACTGCTGCTTCTGGATCCAAAGACTTCTGTTAGCCCATATTGGCTAACGATGAAAGCAGACCTCCTGGCCTGGCACTCAATGCCTTGCATTGTTTGTTTGAAATCCCTGCATCCTGACTTGTCTCACCCTTCCCTTCATGTTCTCTGCATTCTAGTCAAGCTGCACTGCTCTTGTCTCCTGTTCTTGGCCTGCCCTTTCCCACCTCCATGCCTTTGTCCAGTCTCCATACTTCAAAATGCATTCTATCCCTACTCCTATCTATTAAAGTCTTCAGGGCCCAACCCAGATGCTTTGTAGACCCCTCAGACTCTACCCTGTTCCTACACATCTGTCTGCATGTCAGGTCCCTTCTCCCTTCCGTAGACTTGAATCTTCTTGAGGACAAAGACGGTGTCACTTTTTATATTTTCTACCCTAGTACAGAGCACATAGTAGGAGCTTAACCAGTGTGTGGTGATTGAATAAAATTCCCGGGACTCTGCTCCAGCCTGCCTTCTCCAGGAAGCCCCCCTGATGACTATGGTTCACAGAGCATGCTTGAGGATGGTCCCTTCAAGCCTTTCCAGCTGCGGGACCTTCTGTTTCCTTGGCCTGAGTCTAGGCCCCCCAGGGCAGAATGGATAGCTTGCTTGGAGAAGGAGAGAAAGAACAGGAGGAGGAGGAGGAGGAGGAGGGCCCAAGGCCTTTATTACCAGGAAGTTAATCTTTAGGGTGAAGGTCACGGTGCTTTTTTGACTTTCTGGGGAATACTCTTCTTGCACAGATACAAGAACAGGAGAGAGTTGACAGCACACTGTAGGTAGCCAAAGGCAGCGACTCCGAATCTCTCATACAGGAGGCCACCGATGGTGGGACCGATGGTCCGAGTCAGAGGCTGGACAGAAGCACAGATGCCCAACATGGCACCTGGAGGCCAAGGGAGAGAGAACAGTCATCAGGCACAGTGGTCAGGGACCTTCCCTGACCATGGCTTTATTCTCTGGGGGGAGATGAGAACCCCTAACTCAGAGCTGGGTAGAACCTTAAAGGAGAGCTAATCCAAACCCCTCACTCTACAGGGGAGGAAACTGAGGCACAGGGAAGGGGAAATGACCTTCCCAAGGTCCCAGAGGGAGAGATGAGCAGGAAGTGCCCTGATGCCTTCAGAAATTGAGGACTATCCCCCCAAGCATCTCTGTGGAGACTCAACTGTCTGCCCACTGAGTGGAGGGAACATGGGATAACCCAAAAGGGTTAGCCCTTTTGTCCTCACATGCAAAGCCCTGTTCAGGCCCCATCTCCTCCATGCAATCTGCCTGGATTGCCTCCCCTCTGGGGGCTCCATTTCCATTCCTCTGCCCTATTTGCCCAGGTGCTTTTTCCTATCACACAGAGCCCTCTGTGGACTTCAGGCCCTGGGGCCTGGACACAGCTGAGGGTAGCTGCAGTACTTCTCTTTACTCAGAGTTTGTACTGGTCAGGGCATCATGAATACTACCTCAGACATGTAGTAGTGCAACCAGCCTTGGTTTACCCATCTATTAAATGGGGATGATAATAGCTCTAACCTCCCAGGCTGTGATTAGAATTAAATAAGTCAATGCATATAGTCAGTGAGTAATCAATCCTTGTTCATTGATTGTCAGATCCTACATGTTAGCTCTGGTGAAGAGGGTGAGGTGATGTCAGACAAGCTTGGTGGCACAGAGAGCCTCTGGGCTGGACCCAGAGTAAGGAAGGACCTCTGACAGACCCAGGTGACCCTGGATCAGTCATTCTCCTCCACCAGCTTCAGTTTTTCCCTCTTTTCTAAGAGAAGAATAATCATCATAGCCTTCAATGGATCTCCCAGGAGGTGGTGAGGCCCCAGTGCTTGGCAAGAAGCTGTGTGCTAAGGACAAAGTCTGCTCTCAGGGGTGGCCCAGCAGACAGGCCTTGGATACACCAGGTGCCAGGACACCAAGCCCACAGGGGTTTCCTGCTGCCTCCAGCTCCTGGGCCACAGTGTGCCAGGGAGACAGGGACAAAGATCACTGGCACTGTGACTCAGCCCTCCGAGGAACAATTATTCTGCTGCTTGCTAGCCAAAAATGGTGTTATTGAAGTGTAGAGCCAGCACACTGTCCCCAGCAGACAGTGTGCTCCTTTCCTGGGAGGGCAAGCACCTGAGTTTCCTGGGAAGTTCTTGGCAGGGAAAGGGCATCTCAGCCTGGGCAGCCCAAGAGCTCCTGGCCAGGCTGGAGGTCAGGGCCAGAGGCTTGCAGGCCCTGGATTGTGTGTCCGTCCTGGGCATCTTCCCTCTACTAGAGTTGTGGCACCAGTACCCCCTGCCACATCTAGCCCGTCCACACCTTGGCCTCATCTAGGTTGGTCCCCAGACAACAGACATTCTAAGTCAAGTTGCCCCAGGACTATTATAGCACTGAGCCTCCTGCCCAGACCCTCCCCACTCCCTTCTGTCCTTCAAAGCACCACCCAAAGTCAGCCTTCTCCTGGACGAGTCTGACCTGTCACAGCCCCTGAAGAGTGTGCCTCCTATTTCTCATTCTCATAGCTGACATTTGCAAATGCAGGCTTGTAAAGCAGTGGGATCAAGCAATGGACATTTCTTATTAAACACCTATTGGATTGGGTGCTATTTTTGGTTCCATTTTATAACTGGGGAAACTGAGGTTCAGGGAGTGTGTGAGGTGGGATTCAAACTCCGGTCTTCCTGACTCCAAGTCTAGAGCTCTGTTCCCTACAATATGCAGCCTCTGACATCCATTCCCATTAAGCTATAAGCTTATTGAAGGCAGGGCCCTGTGCTTTCTCTCGGGGGCACTCCCAGCACACCAAAAGCCTGAGTGGTCAGATAAATGTCTGCTCACTCTGCACAGTCTGTCACCAGACCCCTCCTCTGAGCCTGCCCAGCTTGGGAGGATTGGGCAGAACCTTCCAGAGCTCCTTGCTCCCATGAGGCTTTGCAGGAACATGGTATCAGCTGCTGGTAGGGACTAGCTGCGCTTCCTATGGCCAGGCAGGTTGTGTGCTGGGCTTGACCCATTGGAGGCAGGGGTCCTTGGCAGCAGGACACAGACTTCTGCTGGGAGATAGAGCTAGGGCTTGCCAGGGTCTGTGAATCAGCCCATTGCCCCATCTCAGAATCTGGCTTCTGTGGCCCTCCGTGACCTCAATAATCCTCATCTCTGACTCAAGCTTTGGGCAGGACTGTCAGCCTCAGTGTCGGTGAAAATGAATCTGCTCTGGGGCACCCTGAAGCCCTTGACCTCCAGGAACTTACTGTCTGGGAGGAAGACCCCAATTCCTAGCACCCTGAGGCTCATGGAGCCTTCCTTCCTTCCCTTCCTGGCTTCTGTTGGTCAGGTTGGACCAGGCCACGCTTTGGGATACTGTTGCACATCAGCCAGTGGTCAGATATTAGCACCTGCTTCTGGGCTCTGAGGATCATTGGTTTGTGGGGAGTAGAGAGCTCCCTTCCACCCACAAAGGCAGGAAGCCAGTGGAGGAAAGGAGAGCCTTGGAGTTGTAGGAAGTGTTGGAATTCTGGATCTGCCCTTTACTGGCTGTGTGACCTTGGCTCAGTGCCTTTCCTTCTCTGGACAATCATCTCCTCACCCGTTGGACTTGGTGAGCCCTGGGGTCTTTTCTAGCCCAGATCAGGGTATGATGACCATCTCATCTCTGTGACTGGTTGTAGCCCAAATGCTCAAAGAAGAAAAGCGAGGTAAAAATCAGTGGTGGGAACAAGCAAAGCTGCTCTCCTCCTAAGCCAAGGACTCTTCCTGTTGCCGTCTTTCCACTTGGTCTAGACCCTACCCCACCCCCAGGACCCTGACTCTGGTCCATAGAGTCCAGGACTTCCCCTTTGTCTGCATGATGGGGGAGCACCTAGGCCACTTCTGAGGCCCTAGGGGTGGGGGCTGGGTAAACAGCTGTTCTCAGGTTATTTGCTGGGAAGCAGCGCCAACATTGTGGGAGAGACATAGACAAGTAGGAAGAATGAGCCTCCCAAGGAGAGAACTGCTGGACCAGGGCTGGTTCAGGCTTCCCAGCAGGTCCTGTAAAATTCCCTCTGGGCTTCTTGTGGCAGGAGGGGGTGAAAGGTAGTGAAAGAAAGGTCCTGGCCTCTTGGGAGGTGTCTGCCCTCTCTTTGACCAAGACACTTTGAATAATTATCTAGGGCCCCCTGTCCTCAGCCCTAGAGACACAAGATGAAAAATCAGCCTAGCTTCTGGCTTTATAGTGTGTGTGTGTGTGTGTGTGTGTGTGTGTGTGTGTGTGTGTGTGTGTGTGTGTGTATGTGTATAATTACCTCATGAATACAGAGAATGCTCACTGCAGAGGGTGATGAGTACAAGGAGGGGGGCTGTTTTGTTTTAGCATCAGTATCCCCTAGCAGGGGACCTTGTAAATACTTAACACATGCTTCTGGCATTGGCTAGGAATGGAGACCAGAGAGTATCTGAGGAAGGAGAAATCCTGGCTGACTTCCCAGAGGAGACAACTAAATGGAACCTTGAAGGGTGAAAAGGCTTTTGCTAGGGAGAGATGAGGAGGAACATCTTCCTCCTGGCCTGGGGCCAGATGTCAGAGGCTGGACTCTCACTGTCCAGCCACAGAACCCAGAGAGACCCTGGGACCTGGTCATGATGGGGTCAGGGCCAAGAGATCATTCAGACAAAGGGGATGTCCTGGACTCTACGGACCAGAGTCAGGGTCCTGGGGGTGGGGTAGGGTCTAGACCAAGTGGAAAGACGGCAACAGGAAGAGTCCTTGGCTTAGGAGGAGACCAGCTTTGCAATCTTGTTCCCACCACTGATTTTTACCTCACTTTTCTTCTCTGAGCCTCAGTTTCCACATCTGTAAGATGAGGGGGCTGCATTCTTAGCTCAAACTTGCTGTGATTCTGTGGGGCCAGGCATCTCTTCCAGGCAGTCTGACTAGTCAGGGCCAAGGCAGGGACACCTTCATGTCCCTCTGCCCCTCCCAGATGCCACCACTGTGCCTTGGGTGAGGGGCACTGGGGGAGAAGCCTGGCCCTGGGCAGGGCCCACTTACTGTAAGCCTGGGCTGTGGGTAGAGCTGCCCTGCCCTGGCTGCCAGAGAGCCACCCAGGATCAAAAATGGGTGGCAGGTATTTTAATAGCTGCCTTTCTCCTTGGAAGACGCCCACACCACTTGCAAACAGTTGCTGCTCTAGATCCTGAGAGCAATCAGCTGGAGCCATCTGCCCCGGCTCTGGGAACCCATGAGCTGATGCTTTCTGAAGGAAAAGGACAGTGGGCCAGTGTGGAGCCCAAAAGGAGCCTCCCCAGACCTCAGCTCCCCGTACTTCTCTCCACCTGCTTTCCTCAAGATGCCCACTCTGGACAAGGGACCCTCCTCCCCTTGGAGGCCCTAAGTGCCCAAAGACGAAGTCTAGTCTGTGATTCAGGTCCCTGGCTCTCTGCGCACCAGACTCCTTGCTACCTCCACACCATGGCTCGCGCTGCTGTCCACAGCCTAGCCATCCAATCCTTTGAGGCCTGATGGGAATTTCACCTCCATTAAGAAGCCTCCTCTGTTCTGCCCCACCCACATTCATCTTCCCATGGCAGGATGTCCCTCCTCTGGCCTCACTGCTCATTCCAACAGGGGAGGAGGGGTGAGCTCTCCCTGCCTCCTGGGGTAAGCCCTGTTTTCTCGGTGACTGAGCTCTCCAGAGGCTGATGGGACCAAGTCTGTTCCTTTTCCATTCGCACTGGAGTGGCTGAACACAGAGGTAGCGCTCCAAGGTGCCATCTGCAGATGGGGTAGAGGGCTGACCCACAGTTTTCAGCTGTTGGCCTGGCCCACCCTTACCTATCCTCTCAGCCCCCAGACCAGGCTGCCTTCTGCCTATCTCTCACACCCAGGGTCTTAGTAAGCTCAAGGGGTCAAGGGAGAGGGGGAGGGAACTTTGATGACCACCTGAGAGGGAAAGCACAGGCCCCAGGTCTCACAGCCAGTAAGCAGAGAGGCTGGTCTTTAGACCCAGAGCCCCTTCCAGACTCAGTCCCCTTAACCAGAGGCTCAGCCCCAGCAGGAGGGAAGGTGGGGCCTGCCTTCGAATCTGTCCCTGTCCCCTCAGGGGAGGGATGGAGGCTGGAGCCTTTGCAAGACAGGAAGCTGTCTTCTGACTCCTCACAAAGAGCCTTTGAGCTGTGGCCTGGCTCTCTGACAGCTCGCTTAGTGTTCCCTCCCCCGCTCCTGGGCGGTCCTACCCCTGGGCCCCAGAACCATTTCCTGGGGGCCAGCACTGTCCCTGGGGAACTAAACAGGGTCTCAGCTTTCCAGGTGGCCTGGAATTCTGGAGAGGTTAGGAGGAGCACAGCCATCGAACCTTCAGACACACTCACCAAGACCAGTGCTGGGACTTCCTGAGTCTTTCTCCGTCTATCCACGCTGGTTCTATGATGGAGCACCCACCACTCCCTCAGTCTTCAGGGCCCTTGTCAGGCATGCTCATTGCCCCAAGGCCTGGCAAGCACTTTACCTGGACCATGGGCTGCTTGTACAGGCACTCAATGCCACTGGCTGAGCCCCTACTATGTGCACAATGAGGTATAGATGGCAAGAGACACAAAGCACCTGAATCCCTGAGTTAGGCAGGCCCATGAGACCTCTCTGGTCTACCCTGCACCTGAATGAGAATCCCTAACAAGTCTTCAGTGGTTCCCTGAGACTTCCTAAATGAAACTCACAACTCAGTTCAGAACACAATACAACTCAGAACCATCTTGCCCTGTGTCTTATCACTCACCTCTATGGGCCAGTCAAACTGGATGACTGCCTGTCCCTGAATATTCCCCATGCCTGTCCACCTCCGGGTCTTTGCTTAGGCTGTGCCCAACACTAGGAACACTCTTCCTTACCCTTTTTGCCTATTGAATTCCCACTAATCCTTTAATACTTAGTTCGAATGCCACCTTCTCTGGAAATACTTGTGGGGAATGATTTTTGCTGAGGCCCTCACACAGTTCAGTACTGGCCCCTCTCTGAGGCGTGGATCATTCTGTTTTGCACCCAATACCCCGAGTTTGTTCCTTATTCCCTCACTGAGATCATGAGCTCCCTAGGTCAGAGATGGGACAGGTTTGATCTCAATTCTGCCGCAGTCTCACTGACCAGAATGGATTTATGCAAATAGTAGGTGCTTACTGCTTGTTGACCAAATGGGTGAATGAAGATGGTGAGAGCTGGAAACCAATGGACTCTGAGGCTGGGGCCTGGCCTCTCCTCAGACTGCCCCTCCCAGAGAAAAGAACATTCCAAGATTCTCTACAGCTGTGCAGGGAGGATGGGATGAGGTGGGATGGGGTAGAGTGGAGCCTCCCCTGCGGAGCTACCCCTTGGGGAAGGGCTCCATGCTGGCCTAACAGCTTTCATCCCATTGGCCAGAAGGGAAAGCTGAGACAGAGAGTCCCAGTCAGCAAGAAACTGGTCCAGACGTAGAGTGACTCCAACCACTGAGCTACTCTGCCTCTCAGGGGATGCATATGGAAAGAGGAAGGGTGATTCTTCCCCCTCTCTTCCTCTACTCTCACTTGGGCCCTCACTATCTATTGATCAGCCCTAGAGTATTACAAAAGCTGCCTAATTATTCTCTCTGCCTTTAGTACCAGATTGATTATCCCTAGGCACTACTTTGACCCCACGCCTCCATCCAGCCCCTGGATCAAAGCCATCTCAAGCTGGTCCAAGTAGGCTAGCTTCCCCTTTAGGATGCTCCCCTCCCTGAGGCTGCCTGGCTGGCTGCCTGTCTCCTAGGAGAGAGGGATAGCCATGATATCTCTTTTCTTGTCCGTTGAGTCTCCTTAGCCCAACCTTGCCTCATCTTTTCACACTGGGAAGTTTATCTGGAGGGGAGGGTGGGGAGCGATAGATGGTGGGAAAGAGGGTTCGGGGAGAATGGAGGGCACCAGACAAACTAGGCTCAGCCGTGGGGCGGCCCTGGGAGCCAGCAGCTTCCCAGGGCACTCCTGTGGCTGGCAAGGTTATACTCGCCTCTCCCACACACCCACAGGGCCCTCACCCTGTGCTGGGAGCTGGGACTGTGCCTGGGGGGAGGGGCGACCTGCTCCCTCTTACCTGTGTCTGAGGGGGGCACTGACTTGGTGAGTATGCTGTCTGTGATGATGTTCATGATGCAAAGGCTGAACACAAAGCCAGGGACGATGAGGCAGAAGTGTAAGACGTTGGTCATCAGGACCTGTGGGAGGGAGGAGCCTCTCAGACACCAGCAGGACCCTCCCAGGCCAGGGGAGGGGCTCCCACCCCCAAGCCAAGTCTGTGGCGGTGAGAGCTGTATGCTAGTGTGTGTGCATGAACATATGTGTGTGTGTGAGTATGTGTGTGAGTGTGTGTGTGAGTGTGTGTGTGCATGAACATATGCGTGTGTGTGAGTGTGTGCAAGTGTGTGTATGAGTGTGTGTGTGTACGAGTGTGTGTGAGTGTGTGCGAGTGTGTGTATGAGCATGTGTGTGCGAGTGTGTGTGTGAATGTGCATGTGTGCGAGTGTGTGTGTGAGTGTGTGTGTGTGAGTGTGTGTGTGTATGCGTGTGTGTGTATGTGTGTGAGTGTGTGTGTGTATGCGTGTGTGTGTATGTGTGTGTATGTGTGAATGTGAATGCCTATGAGTACGTGTGTGTAGGAGAGAATGTGTGTGTCCCTCTGGGAGGCTGGTGGAGGGGTGATGAGGCTGGCAAGAATATACCACGGGCAGTCATCAGGAACCCACTTCCTCCCTTTCTCTGGCCTGACTAGTCCAGCCTGGAATTCTGCCAGCGTTGGGAGAATCCAAGTGGCTCTGAGAGTATCTGAATCCCTCCTAGCTTTCACTTCATGTGGGTCCTCACAGCCTTCACTGCCTGTGGGCAGGAAGAAAGAGGAAGACACTGGGGAGGCCCAGTCTGGCCTGGCCTGTGGGTGACTGTTCCCACCCCTTGGGCACTGCCAGAGCTGCTGGCTCTGTGTCCCCAGGGAGCCCCTGACCCTGGTCCTGGCCTCTCATCTGACGCATCAGCTGGGCAGAAGCCATTGCTGGGAGGATGCTGCTGCATCCTTCCCCTTGAACTCCCTGATTAGGCCTCGTGCTCCTGGCCTTGGCAACAGCCAAAGGAGGAGGCAGTGCTTCTGGTGGGCTGGAGAGCTGGCTCCCAGCCCCAGCTCTGCTGCTGACCCTGTGTCCCTTCAGTCTGTAAAATGAGGGTTTAAACTGGATGATCTCCAGGCTGCCTTTCAGGGCTGACGTTTGTATCCTAAGCCAGAGCTGGATGTCAGCTCCACCATTAACTAGCTGTGGGAACCCAGGCCGGCCCCTTCAGACTTTCTGGGCTGCCTCCATTTCTGTCTCTGTCTGCAGAGGGGGCTGGACTAGGCCTCCATGAGGTTCCTTCCAGCTCAGAATCCTAGAAAGCGAGAAGGTCCTGCATGCTCTATGTTCTTATAAATGCAAATTTATGCATTTCTGACTAGTGAAAGAATATGGAATGAATGAATGAGGAATCAAGGCAATAAGTCAGTAAATAAGTGAATGAGGATGTGAATGAGTGAATGAATAAAATGATGAATGAATGAGCAAATGGCTAATGGAATGAGTGAGTGGATGAGTGAGGAGCCCAGGGAAGGATGGGTGCACAGGAAGGAGGGAGCAGGGGAAGGATGAGTCTCACCATAGCCAGGCCCACAGAGCAGAAGGCAAAGATGCTGGCGCGGAGCAAGGTGCCCTCGGAATACCATTCAGTCAGCCGCCCAACCAGCAGGCCTTGCACCATCTAAGGAAAGCAGATTTGGATCAGTCATGGACAGTCAGGTGAGCACCATGAGCGAGGCATTCCCGAGATGCCAGGGACACTCCCAGGGCATAGGAGGCCACTTCTGGGAACAAAGGACCCCAGGATTCAGGGACAGCCTCTTCCTCGGCCCTCTCCCCAGCTCCAGGACTGTGGGAGAACGCATGGGACACACACAGACTCAGGGACGGATGGTTTTCTTGCAAGGTCTTGCCCCCTTTGAAGCTGACTGCCTGCCTTGAGGTTCACTCCAGCCATGACAAATAGATTTCAAGGTCACTGGTCTGGACATTGGGGAAGCTTGTCTGTCTGAGATCTGTGGAGGGCCCTTTCCCCCAAAGAGCTAGGTTCCCCTGATCTATCCCAGAGAGAATGAATGTCTTTCTGGGCAGGAACTGGAGGGAGGAAGGACCACGTGAAAATAGGCAGTCATTAATGAGAAGAGCCAGAATTTCCATCATGAGTGAAGGTCTCCTTTGAACCTCACAAAAATCCTGCAAGGCAGGTGCTCTTATCATCTTCATTTTACAGATGGGGAAACTGAGGCACAATGTGTTTAAGTAACTTGCCCAGAGTCACCTAGCTGGTTAGTGTCCGAGGCAGGATTTGAGCTCATTCGTATCCCATTGTGTCATCTGGCCATCCTCTTCCACCTTGGAGAGGATGCAGTTAGATGGAGACAGCCTAGGGTAGTAGATACAGTGCTGGACCTACAGTTAGGAAGACCTGACTCCTGCACTTGCCAACTGTGTGACCAGGCATGTCACAACCTTGGTCTTAGTTCTCAGCCCCTCACAATCAGACACAAACCAAAGCATTAGGTTTAAAAAGGCTTACATGAACTGATGCAAAATGAAGTGAGCAGAACCAGGAGAACATTGTACACAGTAACAGTAACATTGTAACAATGATCTACTGTGATAGACAGCTCTTCTCAGTGATACAATGATCCAAGACAATTCCAAAAGATTCATGATACAAAAATGCTATCTACCTCTGAGTGAAGATTGAAGCAGAATTTTTTTTCACATTTTCTTTTTCTTGGGTTGGGTTTTTTTTTAGCCTCTGTTTTCTTTCACAAAATGACAAATGTAGAAATATTTTTTGCATGACTGCACATGTATAACCTTTATCAAATGGCTTGCCTTTTCATCGAGGGGGAGAGAAGGAGAGGAGGGAGAGAACTGGAAACTCAAAATTTAAAAAAAATGCTAAAAATTGTTTTTAGATGAATTGAAAAAATATTTGAAAATAAATTTTAAAAATAAAATGTTCCATACAGTTAAGTTACTATTATAAATGGATGAGAACTCAAGTGTTCACACTACGGTGTCAAGGACTGATAGTTTAAGATTTGACCTCTGTCAGAGGTATGTGCATTTTCAAAGAGGAGCTAGGAGAAATAAGTTATGCAAGGAATGGGGTATAGAACTCTATCTTGCCCTACAGGAAAATAGAAGGGAAGGGGATAAGATAAGGGGCACATGCTAGAAGGGTACATTGGGGGAAGGGGTAACCAGAATGCACATTGGGGTGTGGGGAGGGGAGAGATGGGGAGAAAATTTGGAACTCAAAGTCTTGTGGAAGTGAATGTTGGAAACAAAAAATAAACTAATAGGAATTAAAAAAATAAAAAATAATCTTTAAAAAATAAAGAGGAGCTAGGAGCCAGCAGCCAGCAATAAGTTAACTCCTTGGAAATGACCAGTCATATTTCAGGTGACCAGGAGGAGGAGCAGGGAAGACACCCCTGGGTCAGTCACCCCAGCAGATCTCTGGACATTCCTCAAAGGAGGAATGTGGCAGTTTTTGTTCTCCTGTCTGATAATGGAGAGGCCCTGAAAGGCCTCCCTGGACTGAGAGATGGTGACTCAGCACCTACTGCTGTAAAACCAGGGCTGGGGCCCAGTAAGCCAGGGAGGCACGGCCTTTCATATGCGTTGCAAGGTCTGAATTAATGTGGGAGTTCTCTTTCTCACGTTTGTTCCTAGTGGGGGGAGTAAAGGTTTTATGTCTATCTTGGCCTGAGCAGAGCCCACAACTGGGACTCAATCACCTGTAGACAAGGGAGCCTCCAGTGCTCCACAGCCTCACTTTTTCCTGACCTGACTTGGGGCTGGGTTGGGATCTGGGCTCTCCCCCTTATTCCTGCAATGACTTTGACCCCATTGCTTCCCATTGGATGTCGCAAATGTATGAGATCCTGCCCAGCTCTGCCATTCTGCCTCTGTGGGTCTTTGCTCTCTCCTGAACCCAGGGAAGGCCACTCAGGCTCATGCTAAAGCACCTAACTATGCTCCCCATTCCCATGTCTGGCCTGAGGGCAGCCAACTGCAGATCCTGAAGGATTCATGGAACAATGATACACTTCTGGAAGTATGGTTCTGGTCCCAGCAATGACCTTGGCCAAGCCTCTTTCTTTCTCTAGGGCCTCAGTATCCCCCTCTATAAAATGAAAAATTTAGAAGCAATAGTTTGGAAGGGAAAGCATTTGACCTTGAGTATGAGACCTGAGTTTGAGCCTGAGCTCTTCTGCTAACTCTTCCTGATTATGACTATGATTGACTATGGCCAAATCCTTGGGTATCTCCAGGCCTCAGTTTCCTCTTCTATCACATAGGGATAAGGTGACTTACAAAGTCTTTCTTTTGGAGTCATGAGGAAAATACTCTGTAAGCCCTTGTAATTTGTTATGTAAATCTTTTGCTGAATCCTCATCCAGAGAATGTTCTCTAACTGTAGGTATCCCTGGGTGATTTCATCAACTCCTGTGGATTTAATTACCATCTATCCCTATGCCAGTGTTTCTCAGATCTACTTTTTCTGTCCCAAACTCTCTGCTGACCTCCATTCTCAGATCTCCAACTACCTTTCAGACATCTCAAACTAAATGTCCAGTAGTAAACTCAACATGTACAAAATGGAACTTATATCCTTCCTCCTAAAACCTCCCCTCCAGATTCAGTCTGTTGCCAAGACCTGTCAGTTTCACTGCTGCTGATTCTCTGGTCCATTTCACCTCTGCAGCATCTCTGGTCCATTTCACCTCTGCAGCTTCTCTTATCCACTTCACCTCTACAGTATGTCTGGTCCTTTTCATCTCTGTGTTATCTCTCCAATATCCCCTTTTTCTCCTCTGACACTGCTCCTATCCTGGTGCAGAACTTCATCACCTCACACCTGGACTATTGTGATAGCTTCTGGTGAGTCTGCTTGCCTCAAGTCTCTCCCCACTCTAGTCCATCCTCCACTCAGTGACCAAAGTGATTGACCTCAAAGGGTAGTTCTGATCATGTCATTCCCCTCACCTCAATAAACTCTAGCGATTCCTTATTGCCTCTAGGATAAAAAATAAAAATGCTCTGTTTGGCTTTTAAAACCTTTCACAGCCTGTCTAGCCCCAACACTTCCAGTATTCTTATACCTACTTGTCCTCACCCAGTACTTTGTGGTCTAGTGACACTGGCCTCCTGGCTGTGCATGGTGCAAGATCCTCCATCTTCAGACCTGGGGACTTTTCACTATCTCTATTGAAGGTACTACCATCTTCCCAGCCTTTCAGGTGGTTGAAAGGAGGCTCACAGCTTCAGGATCAACCTTGAGTCCCCTATCACTTATCACCCTTCTCTCCCAATCCAATCAGTTGCCAGAATCTTGTTTCTATAAGCTCTCCGACACCTCTTGTGTTCAAATTCATAGGCTACCATCCCAGGTCAGTTCCTTGGCATGGGCTTTTCATTTTATTCCTGGTTTCTAGTCTCTCTTCTGTGCAATCAAGCCACCCTTTAGTTGCCAAAACAACTTTCCTAGAGCACAAGTCTGACCAGGTCATTCCCCCACTCAAGACCTGTCCTTTTTACTTCTAGGACAAAGTACTAGCTCATCTGGTTGGCATATAAAGTTCAGGAAGTCTGACTCCCATTTCCTTTTTGAGAATTATTACTCTGTTTTCCTTCCTGTGTTTCCAGGCAAGCTTGCTTCTCACATCACAAGGGACATGTCCCATCTATGTGCCTTAATTTTCTTCCAGACCCAGCTCATTTGCTACCTGTCTCAGCCTCCCCCTCCCCCAAGTCTTTCCAGATCTTTCTGGGTCTTATTGCTACCTCTGTTCTTAAATATCCTTCTGTTTACTCTCTAAGTGATGGAAGAACCCTGAGAGCCATTTTGTCTTTGTGCTCAAGGCATGCAGTAGGTGCCTAATAAATGCTTGTCAAAATGAATGGATTAGGAGGGGGCCTGGGTCTCAGGGGAAGGTCTGGAAGGACTGGAGAGTGGCAAAGCTGCTGAGGTAGGTCCTGTTTTCCAGGTCAGAGCTGCTTCCTCCCAGGGGACTCAGGTTTCCAACTGTAGGCACTGTCCCCAGCTTGAGATCCAGTCTGTGGGGAGGATGCACCCTGAGTTATGGGAGTTAAGGCTAGCTAAACGCAGACCCAGACTCAGCAGCAGCAAAAGCACAGGGAGAAGAAGGAAATCCTTTGTATGAGGGACAAAGGGACAATACCCTGGCTGTCTACACAGGCCACAGTGACAAAGGGAAGCTGGTTAACTCTCTGAGATGCCAGTTCAGTGTCTACCCTCATCACTTCTCACTTGGACTATCGAAGCAGCTTCTTAATTGTCTTTTCCTCTCTACTCTGCCCTACACACTACTTTGATACTGGTCTTCCTAAAGCACAGACCTGACTATGTCACTCCCTAGCTCAAGAGCTCCAGGAGCTGGCTCCCTATTGCCTCAAAGATCCAATACAAGCTTTCTCCCTCCAGGGATCTCTACGGCTGCTCTGCCTGACGTAGAATGCACCACCTGAGCCAAAGGCCTCTTCTGCTTGTCCTATGCCCTGAGCACCCTCCCTTCACTTCCTATTAATAAAGACATGGCCAGCCTCTTGGGCAGGGCCTAGGCCTCATTCCTCTTTGCACACTCTTTCCCCAGGCACAGAGGTGGCCTGTGTCCTAGGAGGATGCCTCCATTTCTTCCGTATCTCCTGTTAAGAGGTTTAAAGAAAGCCTCCTCAAATTAACTTTGTGCATCTTTAGATCCTCCAGAAATATTCATTCTAAACAAGAGACCTTTGCTCAGTGAGTAGTGGACACATGAAAGCCTATAGTGGGCAAGCCTTCTGTGGGGGATTCATAGGAGGAAAGGCATAAGAGTGGCTTTGACTTGAGGGGGTAATACCTGCACTTGCAGAGGGCCTGCCTATGTGAAGGAGATCCCAGAGTCATCAGAGGCCTGGAGGGTGCTAGGAGGAGTCTTGCCATCCTTGGGGGACTTTCCTTTGGAAGTGAACCTCTGAGGATTCTGAAGTTCCTGGAAACATTTCTAGTTCCCTTGAATCATGCCACCATGCTGCAGCTGGGAGAGGCTGGCATTCTGATATTCTTGACTCAAGTTCAATGATTGCTTCCCCGTGGGATGCTCCCTTGAATTCTTCTTGTCTGTGCACTCAGCACCTGAAGCCTCCACCCCGGCTCCTCTCCCAACTCTGAGCTTCCTTCAAGGCCAAGGACAAAATCAAGTTGGTCCCCACCTTCCTCCTGAAAGGTGGCCCTCTCCAGTCCCCCCATCTCCCAGCAGCTACTTCTCTTTTCTCTGGGGCCTGTCTTTGGTCTCCACTGTCTGACACTGGTATTCCACTGTCTGATACTCCCAAGGCACTTGGTCTCCACTGTCTGACACTGGTATTCCACTGTCTGATACTCCCAGGGCACTTGGTCTCCACTGTCTGACACTGGTACTCCACTGTCTGATACTCCCAGGGCACTTGGTTTCCACTGTCTGATACTGGTATTCCACTGTCTGATACTCCCAGGGCACTTGGTCGCCACTATCTGATACTGGTACTTGCCAAATTCCTTTCGTTCAATTCAACACCCAAACTCATCAAGTGCTTTCTAAGGCCAGGCCTTGTGTTTGGGGGCGACCTTGCTCCCTGACACCCTACAGCTTCCCAAAACTCTGAGCTGGGAGGAGCTGGGGGTCGATGTAGCCTCTGTCTGGAGCCCTCCTGGGAGGGGCGACTCACACCTCCTACAGGTAGCCTCTTCCACACTAGGACAACCCGGTATCATTGGCAGGAGCTATCCCTCTCTCTGAATCTTTCCCCTGGGCTCCTGGCTCCGCCTTCTCGGGCCAAACAGGACAAAGGCTGACCCTTCCCCCACAGGTCAGCCATCCTGGTGCTGCATTAAATTTTCCAGCCTTCTCTTCTCCAGACAAACAATCCCAACCCCTCCTGCCTCTCTATAGACTTTTTCCAGTTTCTTAATGTGCTTCCTTAATTGTGGGGCCAAAATGAACACAGAGACCTAAGTTCAAATCCACCCTCAGAAACTTATTAGCTGTGTGAGCCTGGGCAGTCACCTAACCTTTGTCTGCCTCAGTTTCCTCAATTGTAGAATGGAGATGATAATAGTACATATAGCTCAGGGTTGTTGAGAGGACAAAGTATTTGTAAAGATCATATCACAGTGTTGTAGGCACATTGTTGGTGCTTAAATAATGCTTATTCCCTTCCTTCCTTCCTTTATGTGCTTTGTCTACACTATCTTCTACTTAGCCATTGATTCTTCACACCCAGGTGTCATACTTTACATTTGTCCCCATTGAATTTCATCTCTGTAGCTACGGTCCAATGCTCTGACCTGTTGAGATTTGCTGGGGGCAGCAGGACAAGGCCATGGAGGCTTCTGACATAGGGGAACACAAATGGGCATCAGTACAAGGGGCTGGGGCACCACAGGGAAAGCAGCTGGTAGGCCTGACCTACCCCCACCTAGACTTTGTGGTCCTTGAGGGCAGGAGGCTCAACAGAGGAAACTAGGCATTTCGAGTTGTAAGAGAGAAGACTAGGGTTCTGCCATATCTTGAGATGTCACCTGGAAGAGGGATTAGCCTTGTTCTGTGCACTTGGCTGCAGAAGGCAGAGCCAGTAGCCAGAATGATGGGGAGAGGGGTTCTAAAGATGGAGATTTATGCTTGATGCAAGAAAAAAAGCTTCTCAATAACAGACCCAAGGGGGAAGAGGCTGGCTTGAGAGCTGGCCCAGGGGTATGGGGGGATGGTTACTTGCTGGGATTGGCGGGCAGGGATCACCTGCTTAGATCTGGGTTCAACCAGGTGGCTTCTGATGCCTCTTCCAGACTGTAGGTACCTTGGCTTACTGTGTGGGTTCATGTTAGATGTGAAGGGACTTGCCCAAGGTCACACATCGGACCAAGCTGAGGAGCCAGGTGTCTTGACTCCTAGGATGGTATCCTTTCCATCACACCAGTCTTAGTGTACACACTTTGGAAATCATAGAACCTTGGTAACTGCAGAGTGTCGGACTTGACAGCTACTACAGGAGACATTTGCATAGTACTGAGGGGCTTGTGATGTGATTGATATTCATTATGTCATCTGAACCTCATAACTGCCCTGGGAGGGAGGTGCTATAATTATCCCCATTTTACAGATGAGGAAACTGAGCCTGAGAGAGGCTAAGTGACTTGGTCTGGGTCTCCCAGAAAGTAAATGCCTGTGGCTAGATTTGAACCTGAATTCTTCCTGACTCCAGGTCAAGCATTGAGTCCACTGGACCAGATAGATTTTCTGTTATAGCCATTGGAATTGGAAAGGACCGTCAAGGGTCATCTAGTCAGATCTGCCAGCCACTGCCCCCCCTCTCCAGTATCTTGGATCTCTCTACCTCTCCTGGCTCTGTCTGTAACTAGAGTCCAATTCCTCCAGTTCCATTTGAAGAACTCTCCTTGAATCTGTTGTCTCTTCAAGCTAGCTATCAACTTGTCTCTTTAGATCACTTGGAAGAATAAAGAAATGAAAGCTAAGTTTGGGAAAGAGACCAGAGGCCTTACATGAAAGCATGATACAGTCATGAGGTCAATGATCAGACATCTACTGGAATTTTCTCTTTGCAAAAAGGTGCAGCTGGTTTCTGGGGTGAAAATGATGGAGACTGGAGGTGAGTGACTACTTCCTTTGGGCATTTGTGAGGGAGTTGGAAAGGAGAAGGGGCAGAGTCTGATAGGATCCTCAACTCTGGGGGAGTCAATTTCAAAGGTTCCCAAATCAGTAAATGGAAAATGCTAGTGGAGCAGAAGAGAGGCTATATGCTCTCAAGACAGGAACCCTAAAGGCTCAAAGAAAAATTTCCCAGAGGAGAAAAAAGAAAAGGTATAACCCTAAAGAGACTGATGTGGATGCACAGGGGGCTCACCAACCAGTCCACTGGAATCTTAAAAAGGCACTTCTGGAACAGAGGAAGAAAAGCAGGTAAGAGTATGCATACAACAGCATAACATGGGCCTGTAAAGAGAAGGCCACCCTTGGGACCAGGAGGATCCAAGGTAGGATAGTGCCGATGCTATGACAACTGGTGACCCAGAGAAGGCAGAGCTGCCCAGCTATCACTCTCTTGCTTCCTTGGCCAGGAAGAATGACTTTTAGGCAGAACATCAATGGCTCAGAGGGAGCCAACACCCAAGCGAAGTGAGGAGAGAAAGAGAGCAGCCGGCTGTGCTGAGGGAGTGCTAATCCTTGGGCCCAAGAGCTGAAAGGAGTGGCTGATGTGACCGCCAGCATGGCAACAGGGATGTCTGGAGAACAAAGGAGGTGCCACAGGACTGAGGAAGGACTCGGTCACTGAGACTGACCGATTCCCCCAGGATTCCTGGGTATCTGATGAGAGGAGCCAAAGTGGGGACAGCCCAGAGGCATCATGGCTTTCCTTCCCACTTCCTTTTCTAGCAGGTTTGTTCACATGATGCATGGTTGAGGCAATACTGTAAAGGCAGTGGCTTTCAGCACAGTATTTGATAAAGTCTCTCCGACTATTTTAATGGGACAATATGGCTGGTGCTAGGTATAGCTGGACCTTCTATAACTGGTCCCCAAGAGTAGCCAGTTAGGGTCCACAAATGCTCAGGGACTCCCCAAAAAGCAAAATTTGGCTTCACGTTGAGGCTCTCAGGAATCTGCTCTCTTGCTATCTGGATCTCAGTCATAGAGAATCAGCAAATCTTAGCATTTCAGGGTTTGAAGGGGACTCAGTGGCATCTAATGCAAGCGCTTAAGTGATCAAGAATACTTTTTATAATTTCCCCCCAAAAGTGTTCTCCAGCTTTGGCTTGGAGACTTCCAGGGATGGGGAGTTCACCACCTCCTCAGGCCATCTTATTTTGGGGTGCCTCTCCACTATTTAATGTGTTTGGTGATGCCTTCTGTTTTTAATATCTTAGTCATTTGAATACTTCCCCTGCTAGATTGAACCTTCACTTGTGACAAAGACAACCAGACAAAAATATCTAGTGACTGCACCTGATAGAACAGTCCATCCTCATAGTCTCTGCCTCTCTGCCCCACTGCTCCTGCTC
Organism: Notamacropus eugenii; assembly: GCF_028372415.1. Classification (NCBI taxonomy): domain Eukaryota; kingdom Metazoa; phylum Chordata; class Mammalia; order Diprotodontia; family Macropodidae; genus Notamacropus; species Notamacropus eugenii. The sequence continues at coordinate 24,939,495 of NC_092873.1, forward strand.
ATACAAATCTTCTCATGTTTCTCTAATTCCTCCCAGTCCTGTGTCTTGCTGCACAATCATATCTCACTAGATTCGTGGGCACACCCCCTTTGTTTACAATCCTTGGAGACCACATGAGGTAACTGTGGATATTTTGGCAGGTGTTAGAGCTGTGTTTCTATCTTTGACTTCTTGGGGCCATGTGACCAACAGAGGGATGGTGGCGTCAAAGGGCACAGACAGTCTGATAGTTCAAATCGTTGGGACATTTTTCTTGGCATTTATCCTGAATGAGCTTCTCAGAAGCTCCCACTCATTGTTTATGGATCTGTCCTCTGGGGCCAAGGAAAATAAGGCTGATACTGTCAGGATAGGACATATGCTCATGTTCGCCCATCTCTTCAGCCAGGCCTCACCTGGCTTGGCTTCAGTCCTTCACCCTCCTGGATGCCCTTCTCTGAAAAGTCCTTTCTAACACTCAGCTGCCAAGCACATGCCAACATACTCCTTCCCCCCATGGGAGAAGGGTGGGGCATGGGCTCTTGTGGCTTGTGGCCCCTTCTTTCATGAGTCCTTGTTCCACACTCAAATCCAGCTCAACGGGCTTGAGTTACTGCCTCCCTCCACCTCAGCCGACCTTCTCTGCTCCTGCCTGAAGTACCCAGGATGAATAATGGTAGTCATTATAATAGCTAGCGTCTGTCTAAGGTTTGTGAATCACTTTGGATCAATCTGCCATCCATCTCTAACTGCCTCTCTACCTCCATCTATCTGGCTAGTTATCTGTCTTTATCTGTGTATCTACATATTGATCTCCATTTATACTCATCTATGTGTGTATGGATGTATCAACATGTGTATCTGTGTGTCAGTGTATGTATGTACCTATGTGTGTATGGATCAATGCATGTATCTATATGTATGGATGTATCAATGTGTGCATGTATCTATGGATCAATGTATGCATGCATGTATATGTGTATGTATCTATGTGTATGGATGTATGGATGTATTTGTATCTCTCATACAATTCTCACAACCCTGGGAGGGAGCCGTTATTATTAATCTCCTTTTCTAGAGACAACGTGACTTGCCCAAGGTCATACAGCTAGCAGCCCAGGGCCTGAGGCAGGCTTTGAATGAGGTCTTCCTGATGCCCAGCCTAGCTGAGTGGTCTGTTTGGACAGCACTGGGCGGCAGTGAGTCCTGAAGACCCTGCTCAGAGATGTCTCCTTGGGAAGTGTGCCCTTGGTTCCTCAGGCCCAAGTGGGTCCTCTTTTCTTCAGGTTTCTGGGAGATCTTTTAGGGCCCCTCCCCTCACACTGCATCTGCCTCACTGTTCTTGTCCAGGTGATATTTCAATTGGTCCAGGGGAGCTTCCTCAGGGCCAGGTCCTGGGCCTTGACCTCAGCTTGCGCTCAGTAAGAGTAAGACGGATTGGATGCTGAGTCTTCTGCCTGACCCAAGAAACTGCCTGACAGATGAACTAGGGCACAGGAGGGCATGTGGGTGGTGTGACCCTGGAGTCAGGAGAAGCCTGTTGTGGTCCCTCTGGCATGTTCCTTTGGTTCTAATTTCTCAAAATAATGTTTTCGTTGGCCTGGGTCCCACTTTGGCCATGTGCAGAGCTGGGCCTGGCATCTCTCAGTGGGCCTGTGTTCCACATTCTGGGATCTACAGCCCAGACTTCCCACAAGGTGAGGCATCCACAGCAGCCTCCTCTGTCCCCAGGCACCTACCTCAGCCCTTTGGCCCAGGAAATGACCAGTGCCTGGTAGTAGGAGGTCATGCCCACAGCCTCAGGTTCAGGCCCTTTGGCCAGACTGACCCAGAGATATTACACCAAGATGGAGATGCAAGAGGTTACCCAAGAGGAGATGCAGTGTGGGCCAGGAGCCCCATGCCTGGAATCAGAGGACCCTCCCTGCTCTCTATGAGCCTTAGTTTCCCCTTCTGTCAAATGAAGTGGTTGGGTCTAGTGATTTCTGAGCTTTCCTCCAAATTTGGACTCCTCTGCTTTCCCAGGCTGCCTGGAGCTCTAGGGTCAAGTGGGGAGCCAGGGATTCTGACCCAATCCTCCCTGCAGAGAGATGATCCTAGGGAAGGGCCTGGATGTGCTCCACCTCTGACACTGAAGATCAGCCTCTTGGCCCGGCAGCTTGAGAGAGGGTCTGACACTCCCACACAGAGACGTCATCCCACCTTTGACTTAATCCAGTGACTGCCTCGTCATCTCTGCAGGGACAGGGAGTCTGTCCTGCTTGGGAAGGAGGCAGTCTACTTCTGGCCAGCTTTGGGAACCATGGGAAGAGGCCCAGGCTCTCTCTCTCCCCCAGCCCTGAGTGTAACTGTTTGTCAAGGATCAGTCTTCTCAATAAAAGCTTATCGAGTGTAAACAGTGCTGGACTGGGCATTGTAGGGAGGGCTGGCCCATTTGGCTCCCACTTCTGCAGGCAAACAAGGCTGTCTCTTCAATGGAGACATCTGTGTGTGCTGAGGCCCCCCTCCCCCTCCCCGCCCCAGGGAAGGTGCTCTGTGCTGTGGAGCAGCTGCCCCGGCCGTTTTCCCAACCACATTTGGTGTGGGCTGGGTTTCCGGCTGCCTTTGGTCTCTGTAGGAATGGGTGGGCGGCTGCCAGGCATGCCAGGGTCCGTGGGGAGCATGCTAGGATTCAGGAGGTGGGGGAGCAGAGCTCTGGGGCCATCTTCCTGCACACCAGTGGGAAATAGGGCAGTGCAGTGGTCAGGAGAGCTGGGTGTGAAAGCCGTCTCCTTGGTGTACCGACCCTGGACAAATCCTTTCTAGTCTGTAAAATGGGGATTAGACCCTCTTGGCTAGGCTGGAGGCAGCGATGATGATGTGAGCTTCTGTTCTGCCCTCACAAAATTCCCGATGAGCAGCCTACTTGGAGACCTCCAGTGACGGGAAGCTCATCATCTTCCATTGGGAGTGCTGTCCTAGGCTGCGGCCTGAGAGCCACCACCAGGGTGGGGAGTCGGCTGTCAGAGACTGGGAGCAGTGCCAGTAGGGGAGAGGGCGGCTTTGGGACTTTGTGGCCATCAAGCATTATTCCTATCTTTTCAGTCCTGGTGGTCTCATCTGTACATTTTATTGGAGGAGGACGGAGGCATAAGAGGGTCTCTCAAATTCACTTCACCTTGAAATCGATCTGGGCATCCCCATTGTTAGATGGTCGTAGCCAGGGCCATGGGTAGCATCCCTGCTATTACCAGGGTCATGGGTCGGGCTGCCACAAGAGGCCAGAGCTGGGCTGGGTGACCAGCCTCTAGGACCTTGGCCTTAGTCAACCTGGGCTCAGATGCCTACGTGGACCACAGGAGGACAGTGGCCAAGTTCACTGAGTGGGGATCAAGGACTTGGCTGCAGGCTAGCCTTGCTCTCCTTCCTGTTTATCAATGCCAAGTCAATTCTCAGATGTCGGTGTTTGCACTGCCTGACAGCCTGGCTCCTTAGGAACCCCCACTCCTGAAGGTCTTCCTCCTCCAGCTTTGGTGCTGGAGGATCTCACCTCACCACCAAGCCCCTGGTGCTGGAGATGGCTAGTGGGTGAAGAGCTAGTGGTGGTTTAGCCACATTTTGTCTTAAAGTTGCTCCCACACACTGGCTGCCTGTAGCTCCCTGATGGGAAAACTGCAATGAAAATTGATTTGGGTTTGCCCAGCCTGGTTTCTTCTGCACAAGAAGGCCTAGTGTATTAGGAGGGGGCACCCAAGAGGGGCTCAGCCTCCCATCTGCCATGCCTGCTGTGTGCCTTTGGGCAAAAGACTTACCCTCTCTGATCCTCAGCACCTCCAGCTGCCAGCTAGGCTGGTTGAACTAGATGGGTTCTAAGGAGAACCTCCTAGGTCTCAGACATACATTCTAAGGGCCCTTTCTGCCCTAATGTTCCATGTCATGTTCTAAGGTACCTCTTAGCTCTGACCTTCCATGTTCTAAGGATTCCCATGTGTACTCAGGATCAAACATGGTGCTGTGGCTTCCCTCTCCTCTCCTTCCCCCTGCCCCTCCCCCAGTGTCAGAGGAGGGGTTGTGGCTGGCCCTGGTGCCCACAGGGCACCATGACACTCACCATCTGGAGAACCCCGAAGTAGGACATGAGGTACCCGGCTTGTGCTGCATCCAGCTTGAAGAAATCCATGGAGATGATGGAGAACATGATCAGGAAGATCCCTGGGGAGAGAGAGGCCAATGAGGAGCTGAGTTGGGAAGGAACCAGGACCAAGGGCAGCACCAGAATCTGGGCCTCTAACAAGAAAGAGAGCACCTCCCTCTCTTCACAGCCTCTCTGGGCAATGCAAACATTATTATCACCCCCTTTTCCAGAGGAAGAAACTGTTGACCCAGGAGGGAAAGGACTTGCCCAGGATCCTTCCCACAGTGGCAGCTGAAGGAAAGAAGCCAGAGCTGCTTCCTTGTGGGAGTGTCTACATCAGTCCTGAGCAGGAGGCGTCCAGCTCCCGAGGCCACCTAGAGAAGGCTGCAGCTGTAGGGAGGGTCAGTGCACCTGTTCTGCCCAGCCTCTCTGACCTGAGACAGACCCACAGCCCCCGGAAGACCTTCTGGACTCTCCTCTGGTCTGCAGGCCCCATCCCTTCCCTTCCCTTCGATTCATTCTCATATGACTTGAACCCAAGCCCCTTTGTCCTCCCAGTGCCCTCTGCTAAACTTATGTTCAGGGCACACATGCACATGCACACCCAGTCACACAATACACACCTAGGAGCACACACACACCACACACTGCACTCACACACGCATTCACACATGTGCACACATAAATGTGCACACACAGACACACACTCTCACAGCTAGAGGCTTCACAAAGGACCTGTCCAGCTTGAACTGTGGTCATTTCAAGGAGATTTTGCCCCCTGCACAGACTCTTGCTGAGGATTCTCATTTTACACCCTGGAGAAGTGGCAAGAGGTCCACGTGTGAGAAGGTCCCTGGACGAGTGGGACCAGGGTCCGTGCCAGTTGAGCCTCCTCATGTTGAGAGCTCTTTGGGAGCACAGACCTCTAGCTAGAAGGGGCCCCAGAAGCCCCCTCATCCAACCCCAACATTTTACAGGTGAAGAACCTGAGGCATGTAGTTAAATGACCTGTCTAAGGTCACACAGGCATGAAAGGCAGAGCTGAGGTTTGAGTCCTCACCATTGCCCCACAATCTCCCCAAGCATATAGATCATCCCAAAATAATCCAGGTGAAAACCTCCAGCCTTCGTCCATGTCCCTCCTTGTGGGGCTGGGGGGAGAGCTGGACCAGAGCTAAGGGGGTCTAAAGGGGTCTAGACACTCTTCCCTGTGGGGGCTGCTCTTTGGTCTGGGGGCCTGCCCTTGTCCCAGCCTCAGGACTCCTGCTCTCTGGGGCAGTGTGGGGCAGGAGATGAGCATTGGTCTGGAAAAGTGAGCCAAGAGATAGAAGCATGAAGGGAAAAACGGGGCAGATCAGGAAACATCTGAGCCCCAACCCCCACCTCCATCCACAAGGGCACCTCAACTCTGGCCAGGTGGGGGGCACTGGCACAGAGGCCCCATTGTCTGGGCAGTGCCTGCTTCTCACGGTTTCTGGTTGCTTTTGGCTTTAAGGGATTTCCCCTGAAGAAGGGAGGTGGGTAAGGAAGCTGATGGCCCGAGCAGATAGAAACTGTTTTCTGACTGCCTGGGAATTTCTGCCCAGCTGGGTGCTCAGACAAACAACCTGAGCTTCAGGAAAGGTCAGAGATGGGGAAGCCCTGCACTGAGGACCTTTTGGGGACTTGGTCCTCAGCCTGGCCTCCCCTCCCCACACGTAGGGCTGCCTGCTGCCTGACTCTGGTGCCCATGGTGGGCCTGGGGGTAGTGAGCACATGGTTGGGCCCAGCACCGTTCCTGAAAACCAGAGAAAAGCAGCCTGGGAATGCCATGCTTGGCCCTGGGATAAGCTCCCCTGACAGCTATATGGTGGTGAGGATAATACCTACAGCCCTAGTGGGTTGTTGGCAGGGAAGCAGAATGTAAACCTTCACGTTCCTAGAAATTGAAGCTGGTGTTGTCAAAGGGCCAGCCTGGGAGACCTTTGCCAAAATGCCCTTCTATCTGCTGCTTCAAGGTTTACAAACCACCTTCTGAGGGGCAGCTAGGTGGTGCTGTAGTGGATAGAGCACCTGTAGTTAGCAGAGCCTGGTTTCAAATTTGACCTCAGACACTTACTAGCTGTGTGGCCCTGGACAAGTCACTTAATCCCAATTGCCTCAAAAAAAAAAAAAAAAAGAGGAAGAAAGAAAATAAGAAAGAAAGAAAAGAAAACACCTTCTGAGCACAGCGCTGGCATGAAGGGCATATGAACCTTATTATATCTGTTTTTCAGACAAAGAAACTGAGGCCCAGGAAAAGTGACTTCTCCAAGGTCACACAGCAGGAAAGTATCGGTGGAGGTTCTTGGATTATAAATCCAGTGCCTTGTTCAGGTCCTCAGGGGTGATCCGAGGGAGGCTGACAGCCCCACCTGCCTCTTGGCTGGCTTGGGCCATCTGCAGAAGGCAGAGCTGTGGTCCTTGGGAAGGGGCCCCATCAGCCCAGGAGCCCCTGGCTACACAAACCCTTAGGAGGGAATGAGGCTGTTAGTGAAAGGGACTTGGTTTAAGTCAGTTTTGTCTGTGACGGGGAATGGTTGGGGCTTGGGGTTTTTCTGGGGACCAGTCCAGACAGCTAGGGCACTGCAGCGGGTGTAAGAGTTGTCAGAATGTCCAGCCTCCTGCCCACTGCTGTGTGAGCATCGGCCAGGGGCTCTCCTCCCCATCTTGCCTTCTGCCCCCCTCCACTTCTCTCTTTAACTGGGAGATGAGTAAGCTAGCCTCGACACCTCCCATGGAAGCCTGGCCCCTGGCCCTGCTGACCAGGCTGGGACTCACCTGAAGGAAAACCAGAAAGGACTTTGATGAAGAAAACAGGCCGGACCCCGGGCAGGCCCAGCAGGCGAGCGATTTCCTTCAGGTCAAACACACTGGCTGCTGGGGGTTTGCCTGGGGAGACAATGGCAGGTAGGTGAGCCAGGAGCTAGCGGGGCCCAGGCAGTCCTGGCCCTGGACACTTCCATTGCTGGGACCGTCAGCAATTCTCAAAGTCTTTCCTTGCCCAGCTCCGGGATGCAGGTACTTCCTTCGTGGGGGAGGTACTTCTTCTGCTGATCTCAGCCCCTTCACCATTTGGTCAATGGGCTTCTAGGGCTGCTGGTCACTCATCCATCCCTGCTTCTCTCCTTGCCCGTCAGCCAGTGGGGATAGCTCGGCTAGTACCCTGAAAACAGACTGCATGGAGGGGCCTCTCCCACTAGGCCCTGTATCCTGACCACCTTTGTCCTATTCATAGGCACTGGGACAGCCCTCTAGCAGAGGGGATGGAAGAAGAGCCCCTGTTACTTCCCACAGTTGGGGAAACTGAGACCCAGAGAGGAGAAGCCCGGTGTCTATCTGCCCCAAGCTACACAGAAGTAAGAAGGAGGCCAAGAACTGCAACCCAAGACCTCCCTTGTCTGAGCACAAGCCAGACCTTGTTAACAGCCCAGCTCAGACAAAGGAGAAGCCAGTACCCACCTCCCCACCTGGGCAGAAAGTCAGGACTCTTTTAGAGCATATTTTACTATCAAGTACTGAATGAGAGAAGAATGAGCTATATTAGAAAGAGAAATGCCTCTTTCACTACCTGCCTGGCTGGTTTTGGGCATGCCACAGAACCACCCTGACCCTCAGTCTCTTCCTCCATAAAAGGAACTGGAAGGGATCTCCGAGGTGTCTTCCATCTCTAAGATCATAGGACTTTAATAGGTCCTGTAAGGTCCTATTCCAGTGAATAGTTGGGCCTCAGTTTTCTCATTTATAAAATGGGTATAAGAGTAGCACCTCCCTCCTAGGGTTGTTGAGATAATATTTGTAAAGTGTTTTATAAACCTTAAGGCAGTAGCAGCTGCTACTACTAAGAACAGTTTGTAATTGGCCTGTCAAATTCAATTCCATTCAGATAAACAAAGGGATTTTAGGTGCAGGACAAAAAACAGGAGGACCTGGGGTCAGAAGACCTGGGTTTGAACTCTAGTGAAAAGCTCCCAGCCAGGGGAGGGACCCAGCCTCTGAAAGCATCTTGTTGTAGCAACCTCCCTGCCAAGTTCCATTATTTCTATCTGCTGAAGAAATACCCATGCCCCCATCACCTTCTAAATGTTGGTGCTGTGGAACAGAGCTCTGATCTCCTCACCTTAGTTACAACTCCGGTACCAGGGCATGCCCAGCCCAGACTTTGTAAGATACCCCATTTTGAGACCATGTATGAAGGAGGGAATGTCAGCCTAATTCCGATGGGCCCATTGGTGGGGGAAGGGCTGGTCTACAAATGGAGGGGAAGTGACACAGAAGAAAGCCAGATGGGTCTGGGGAACAACACATCCGCATACCCCCACCTCCATGTACATGTAAACACACACATATGCGCATACACACACACACACATACACACACACACACTCACACTGACGGTATCTATGTGCTTCCAGACAGAGAGGGACCTGTGTTGCTGTCCCATTAAAGTAGGTCCAGGGCGATCTGAGAACCCATCAGGCCGTGTGGTGGCCAGGGATTCCCAGAGCCAGCTGTCGCTCTGCCTTGTGTTTCTGCACACGTGCCTGTCTTTGGTGGAGGTAAAGAGTCTGATCAAAGGTGGGATTAAAGGGTGCCCACCCATTCTCTCGGGTGCTGCCTTGACTATTGGATAGTGCATAGAGCCCCCCTTTTATAGAAGGCACAAAGCCCTGGGGTCTCAGGGCTGACTGGAGAGGACCTCAAAGGAGGATTGGCACAAGCATGCATGGGCAGTAAGTGGGCAGTAATCTCCAACTTCAAAGCCAGCCTCTGCCCCCAGCCAGGCTGCTTCCTCCAGGGGCAGAGGACTTTCTGGGGTGAGTTCTGGTCTCCAAACTACCAACCAGAGATAGAAATAAATAAAACAGAAGAGGATCCCCATGTTATTCACAACAAACCCAAATGGTGCATATTTGGCACCTGCCACCCAACAGAAGGCTGAGTGGGGCTCCCATCTGGTCTCATTTTCTCTTGTGGATTTTGTGAAGGTTCGTCTGGGCCTTGCCTTGACTGCTGTGCCAATCCCAGAGGCCTGAAGGGGCCTGAGGGACTCGTGGATGCTCAGCCTTCTCTTGGAGAATCTCTCCCAGTTCTGTAGCCTTGCAGTCTGCCTTAGACTGGAAGCAGCTGTAGGACAGGGATTGCACCTAACTCGCTCTCTATAGCCCCTGATCTTGCGCCATGCCAGGCTCTGGCAGATGGAGATGGGAGCAATGCCCCTCTCTTCTTTCCCCATTATACCAGCCACCCATGTCTACCCAAAGGCCCTAAAGCCCAGGGAATCAGAAAAAGGGCTCCACTTTGCTCCTGGGGAAACTGAGGACCAGGCTCACCCTTTTTCAGTCCTCCTGCTTACCTGATGGGGCTGTCTTGACTTCAGAGTTGGCCTTGGTGTTAGCAGGCAGGCACATGAGACTGATCATGGTGCAGATGGAGTTGGCCAAGAAGGCGACATAGGCAGGGTAGTACACTCTGGGAAGGGTCAAGCATCATTGATCAGCTTTCCTCTCCCCCTCCCCATCATCCCACCAACAGCCCCATTCAAACCCAAGGGCCTGGGTTTGAATCTGTGCTTTACTGTCCAAGTGAGGGTCCTTCCAATTTAAGGAGCTCTGACTAAGTACCCCCAGTGTCTGCCATGGGGGGTTCAGCACTCATCAAACAAAGACTTTATAGAATGTGAGTTCCCTGAGAACAGGGGAGTGGTCCACTTGGGTCTCTGTATCCTCTGTGCCTAGGACGGTGCTAGGCCCAGGGCGGCTCTTTAATAAATGTGTGCTGATTGTGAAAAGGCAAAAAATGAAATCTTCTCTTCCCCATCCCTCTTCTCCTTCCTCTCCCTCATCCCTCCTCCCTTCCCATCTTTCCTCCCCATCCCTCCTTGCCTTCCCCTCCCCCATCAGGATGGGCCAGCCTAGCTTGTCCTTCTGGCTGAATCACAGCTCCTTTAGTGGTCTTGCTGAGGATGCAAAATCTCTGGGCTGTGACTCACTCCTCCTTGGGAAGCCTGACCCACAAAGACCCCATTCAGGCTGCTGGGATTCCTCTGTGGGCCTTGGGCCCCTGGCCATGATGTAGGGGGCTCAGAGGGAGGGATGCTGGAAGCCAGGCCAGGCCTGGGCTTAGTATGATTGCCCAAGGAAAGGAAGTAGTTGGATTCTGGCCTCTGAGGCCCCTGAGCCACATACACTCTGCTCCTCCTTTGAATCTCAGTATATAAAATCTCCAAAATGTGGGCTTTGGACTCATAGTCATAGAACCGAGGTCCAAATGCTGCTCATTGGCTGGAGGAGGCTAGGCAAGCCCCTTCCTCACACCCCCGCCATGGGCCTCAGTCTCCTTATTTGGCAAGATGACTCTCAAGGTCTCTTCCAGTCATCCCTGCTGGCTGAACCCTCATTGGAGCAAGCTTCACTCAGTCCTGGGGCCTCCCCCAGCCCCATAAATGTGCTGGAAGAAGCCTTAGAATGGGCCCAGCCTAGCACAGCCCTGGCATACCCAGAGACGGAGGGGAGTCACTTGGGGGCCAAGGCAGGATTCAAACTCAGGGCTTCAGACTATTCCCAGCAAACCTCCCAGAGGCCTGAGGAGGGCCTGGGCTGTAGGATAAGCCCACACCAGCTTCCCAGCCACAGCCAGAGGCTCTTCTAGACCTGAATTAGACAGATGGGGAAACTGAGGTCCAGGATGGGGGAGGGTGGATGCCATGGCCTGTAGGTATGGGGGGGGTGGTCAGAGAAAGGGAGATACACAGTGGGACAGCACCTGTTTATTTGCCCTATCTCCAAAGAGAGACCACTTGTCTAGGTCTGGAGAGTGACTGGTAGGGTCAGAGGCTCCTGGGCTGTCATGGGCTTGGGAGGGCAAAGATCCTGAGACGGCCCCCTCCTCCAGTCCCCCTCATCTCCTGACCTGCTGTCCCTCGGCCCAGGGGCTATTAAGGGGGCAAAGAAGTGGACTGAGGCATGAAAACCTTTTTCCTCCTTAGAACTGTCCAAAAGCCAAGCGGGGGGCGTGGAAGGTAGTGCCCTCCTCTCCACTGTGCCCTCATCTGTAAAATGGGGATTGTAATATAAAGTAGCTCTTAGGGCTGCTTTAGGGGTAAAGCCAGTAATATTTGTAAAGTGAATACTTGGCTATTATTATTCTGTAGAGTGCTGGATTCAGCTGTAGCTTCTGATGCTCGTCATTAGCTGCATAACCCTGGACTGGGTTTGGCCTCTCTGGGCCTTGGTTTTTCTTTTCAGTAAAATGGAGAGAACAGCTCCATAAAAGAGGCGATTTGTGTATTTTGAAGAGCTCCTCTGTTGTGGAAGGTCTGGGCTGGCCTTGATCCCAGCTCTGACTGTCCAGGACTCCCCAGAGGAGGGTCCCTTGGTCTAGAAGCTCTTTGTGGGGGTGGGGGTGGGTCTTTTTCTCTCTCGGTCCAACCCTTGCCTCATCTAGTCTGGTTAACCCCAGGCCAGCCAGCACTGGGGGCAGGCAGGGCTCACCCTGCCCATCTGACGAATGGGGCCAAATAAGCCCGGATGTAAGATGCTGCTCTCCTTTGGTCCACCTGGGTCTTCAGGGTAAAGTCCTAATCCAGCCTGATGAGTGGGTAGACAGACAGACAGCCCCAGGGAAATTCGGGACTGGGGCTTGGCAGGGCAGGAGACCTGAGAAGAGGGCGTTGTTCATACTCTTTCATGGGATGGACCTGGCTTGGTCTCTCCATCAGGGCTCCAGTCAGTGAATGGAGGGGGCCCGAGGCCTTATTGGGGTGGGAAGGGACAGAGAGGGAAAACCTCCTGTCACCTGGGGACCAAGGTGCAAGTGGAACTCTTCAGCAAAATGTATTCAAGGGTCAGTCTCTATGTCTGAAGGCTCTGCCTGGGCCGGGCCCGACAGACCTCAGACCAGTGATGCAAGTGCTGGTGTTGGAAAACAACTCATTCTGCTTTTGGAAAGTCAGTGGATGCAGAGACAGTCAGAGCTGGGGAGGGTGTATGTGTGTATGTGTGTGTGTATGTGTGCGTGCGTGCGTGCGTGTGTGTGTGTGTGTGTGTGTGTGTACAGAGGGATGGCGGGATAGAGGATGAGGCCTTAGAACCCAGACCAGGGAATGAAGGTCAGGGCTGGGGAGGGGTTTAGAGACCATCAAGTTCAATCCCCCTCCCCCTTTTACATGAGGGAAACCGATGCCCATGGCAAGGTGCTTTTAGGGTTAGGCCCAGTACTTAGGGAATGGGTGAGTGTAGGTGAGTATGCCAACTTTGGGCTCTATGTGGCCATGGGGGAGCCAGGAGGATGAGGGTCAGTTCTTGCTCACTGGGAGGTCACAGTCTGGCTGGAGAGACAGGTTCAGCCCCATTGGTCAGTCAGTGTTCATGTGGACACTGCTGAGGGGGGCACAGAGTTCAGGAGTCAGGGGTGAGGCTATCCCTTCCAGGATGGGCCCAAGTTGGCTGCTAGCCCACACGGGCCTTCTACCCAGACCTTCCCAGTTCTACCTTCTTAGCCTGCATGGATGAGGGGGCCAAGCTCTGCATCTCCAGGCAGTGACTCCTGGGTCCTTGGTGTGGGGATGGGGAGTGTTGAGGGCCAGGTGGGCCTGCTCCCCCCCATCTCCATAGATGAATGGAATGCTCTTGCCAGCTGCAGCTTGGGGGTGGGGTGGGGGGAGGCCGGAAGCAGCAGATCCATTACAGATGGGGTCAGGGGCAGCTGCTCCACATTCCTGAGACCCTTCGTCATCAGGGGCCCAGCTCCGGAAGTCCTGGCATTTTAGACTCTCCGGGCCAAGCAGGGGAAGGGGGCTTGACCCCTGAGGCTCCCCATTCACCCTCCCACGTCTTACAGAAATCCCTTTGACAGGTGTTCATAGAGAGCAGTCTTTGGGCACTTTCAGGGATGGAGAGCTCCCTCGCTCTCCCCCAGAGCAGCCTGCTCTATTGTGGTCTTGTTTGAGAGATGGGCACTGAGGCCCAGAGAGAGGAAGGTCTGCCCCTGGGAGCCTCCCTCTAGACCTAAGGTCCTTCCCAGAGGGTGGGGCTGAGAGAAACCCCTCTTCACCCCCCACCCCTGGTTCTGCGTCCCTTCCCCCTCAGGGTCCCCATAGAATGCACACTGCTCCTTTCGGACACCCCCCCCCACCCCGGCCCTGTCACTGGCTACTTCTCTCCCACCTACAAACATGCCCGTGTCTGCCCCATGGGAACAACATCTCCCATAAGCCTTCCATACCCCTCCCCATCCTCTAGGGCAGCTCCTTTCAAAGCCCCCCCTTCCTCTCACTCCTTAACCCTTTCCAGTCTGGCTTCTGGCCCCATCATTCCACCCGAACTGCTCCCAGAAGTCACCAATGATCTCTCAGGGGCTTTTCCTGGGTCCTCATTCTGAGGGCCTCGGCAGCCCCTGACACTTAGTCACTGTCTCCTGGATCCTCTCCTCTCTCTAGGTGTTCCGGACACCTCCTCCACCCCCCACCCCCGCTCTCCTCCTCCCTCTCTGGCTGCTCCTTCTCTGTTTCCTTTGCTGGATCCTCCCCCAGATCACACCATGTGGCCCTGTCCTGTGTGCTTTTTCCTCTAGACCACCTCACTGTGTGTTCTCATGAGCTCCCAGGGATGTAATGACCATATGTCTCTATGCTGATAACTCTCAATCCTCCCTCTCCTGCCCCAGGCTCTGCAGACTTGGCATCTCTAAGGGCCTCTCAGACATCTTGTCCTGGATGTCCAGTAGCCATCCAAAACTCAATTTGGCCCAAACAGAACCGTGCCTTCCCCGCCTGGACTCCTCTCTCTCCCTCACCCTCCCTATCTGATTATTAGCAGAGACCTGTGTAACATCTTTTGAATGTGCCCCCTTCCATCCTCTGACATGACAGCAGCAGCAGCTCAGCTGGCCAGCACCTCACTACTGGACCAGTCAAGAGAATGAACCCTCAAATCTGAAAGGATTTTTTAGAAAGAAATTTGTTCGGTCCTTTGGCAGAGAAGAGAGCCAGGAAGGAGGTTGGCTCCCTCTACAAGTCCTGGTGGGGTGATGTAGTGGTCAGCTGAGGACAAGACCTGCCTGACTGGCCTCAAGAAAAGGGCAGCTTGAGGTGTGTATGAGTGGGTAAGTCAAAGGAATTCAGACTGCCAAGAAGCACTGAGTGGGAGCTAAGCATCTTTGTGACCATCAGCTTTCCTGCAGCCGCTCAGAGATAGCCTGATGTCCACAGTAAGCTTTGGAGTTAGACAGCTTTCAAGCCACATAAAGCCATTTCATTAATAAAGGATAAATAATCAATATATTCTCCACACCTGCCAGGGGTGTACCTGCCTCAGTCTCTCCCCCCTCCAGACCATCCTCCTCTCAACCACCAAAGGCATTTTCCTAAAGCCTAGGACTGACCATGTCACCCTGCTAAAGCGCAGTGGATCCAGTATGAACATCTTCCTTCCATTCGGCCCCTTCCTTCTAGTCTTCTTATACCTCGTTCCCTTCCCCAGGGACACCAGCTCCTTTACAGGCAGATGATTCCAGCCTGGCAATGATCCCTTGCTCAAGGAAGTATTTTTTCCAAATGAATGAATCATTCAATTAAAAATTACCCCAAGAGACAGCCTGCTCCTGGCATGATTGTGCCAGTACACTGGGAGCTGCCCTCCTGCCTGCCCTGTCAGTCAGGGAGGTTCTGGACAGGAGAAAACCAGGGCAGAACCTGCATTTGGTCATCACCCTGCTGTGATATGTCCCTGAAGAGATCTGCTCCCCAGTAGCAGGTGGCATAGCCTCCATTCCTTGCCCTTTGCCCTAGGGAGCAGATACTAGGTTGCTTAGGCTGATAGTACCCCAGGATGGTGGGGAGTGCTGCTTGGGGCCTGGCCAGGCACAGGAATGGTGAACAGGTTAGCATAAAGGACAGAACGCTGACTTTGGAGTTTTGGCCCTGCCTCTTACAAATTATCTTTCCTTGGGCAGATCGTTTCCCTGCCTGTGCCTCAATGTCCCACTCTACAAAACAGGGACAATAATATTTGCTCTCTCTCCTTCCAGAGCTGTTGTGATGTGCTGTGGAAATGTGAGTTATAGGCCTTCTGGTCATTTCACAGATGAGGGAATCTGAGACCCAGGAGTGTCAGTGACTTGTTGAGTTACTCAGCTAGTAAATGGCAGAGCGGGATTAGAATTCAGGCCCTCTGACTCCACATTCAGGGCCCTTCCCATCATGCCATGGTATTTCCTGGTACTTAGTTCCACGACCCCTCTCCAGACTCTGGGCCTTGGCACTAGTTGTGCCCGATGCCTAGCAGGTTCTCCCTCCTCTTCTCCACCTCCTGGTTTCTCTGGCTCCTTTCAGATCCCAGCATTAACCCTACCTTCTGCCAGAAGCCTTTCCCAATCCTTCCTGTGAGATCACCCCTTCTCATCGGTTCAGTTTATCTCTGCCCCTGGGCAGCCAGAAAAAAGGAGCACCAGGCCCCCTTCAGCTCCTTCCTGTGGGTCGTTATGCCAAGCTGCTCATCCCTCACAAAACCACCAGGATGCTCAGCTCCATGAGGAAGACACAGCCCTCCCAGGCCTCACATCCTCAGAAACCCCATACCCCAGAGTCTCAGCTGAGTCCCCATCCTTCAACCACACCACCAGTCTCAGCTAACCCCCTCTGCGGACTCCCTGAGAAGCCATCATGTGGCCTCAGTGGCAAAGCCTCTAAGCAGGGGTGATGCCCCTCTCTGCCCAGGCAGCCTCTCCACGCTGGGATGGCTCACCCATGAGGCAGCTCGTTTTTGGCCTGGTTCAGTCCCTGGGCCAAGTGGAGCAAGGCCGATCCCCCTTCTGCACAATATCCCAGTTCACATCCTTGAGAATAACTGGGTTCTAAACTTCCCAGAAGAAGGGCTCCTGTCTCTGCTTCAATTCAGTTCAGAGCACACCATAAATGTTTAACCAATGCTTCTGTTCAGAGGAGTGGAGCACTTGGAGATAAACCTGGGACACGTGAACCTATTCACTTAGCCATTTCACAAAACTTTCATTAAGCACCTGCTGTGTACAGAGTCCCCATTGGAGTGCCCTGTCTTACAGGACACTGCTTGATAAGGGTATGGGGAGGCAGACTTCCCCTTGAAGGAGGCCTGTCACTTGGGGCAATGGGAGGGCTTAGGGGGCAAGGGCCAGGAGGAGGAGGAATGGGAGCTGGGCTCTGACTGCCTGGGCTCTGCATACAGTAGGTGCTTAGCAAAGTCAGTCCAGTTTTGTTGCAGGAGGAACAGACAAGGACCCAGGGCCCCCAGGAAGGAACCTGCCCTCCTGGGTGGCCCATACAGCTGCCCTTGTCTGCTGGCTGAGCCTGGGACCCCTGGGCTTTAATCCCTGCATTGGGAGGAGGATTGTGGGAGCCAGATGCTCCAGACAGGTGCAAGCCATTGGTCTGCCCTGGTCAAGTAGACGCCATGGCCCCCAGGCACACCCCCAGCTCCCACCACCGGGGGCAAGCTCCCCAAGTGACACCTCCCACAGGTCCCAGCTGCTGTCTGGCATATGCTCCAGTCTCTCCCAGAGCACAGGCAAGGCCATGCTCATGAGAACTCATCCAGGGGCCAGCTACATGACCCTGGGCAAATCACGACTCTACTCTGGGCCTCAGTTTCCTTCTCTGTAAAAGGAGGGGATTGGACTTTGTGGCCAGCTTTCACTCTATAATCTAGTGGGCAGGTGAGCAGAAAGATGGTGGAAGAGATGGGCTCCAAGACCCAGACATCCAAAGGTCCGTTTTGGTCCTTACGGGGCTGGAAAGGAAGATTCCTCACCCTGCACTGCTGTGAGGTGACAGGGAAAGCATGGGGTGCAAGGACTCCCATGCCACCTTGGGTCTCCCTCCAGGGCTCTGAGAGTCTCCAGAGTCTTTTCCAACCCTAAATTCCAGTGTCTAGACTCAGGGCTCAACCAGCTGGGGTGTCTGGGAATTCTGCCCCGCCTCTCACCCCAACCCTACTTCTACCTCTCCTCATCCTGGTACTCTGGTACCCCCCCCCCCTTCCCTCCATCCCACTAGCAGCAGAGCAGTAAAACCCTTCTCCTCCCTAGTAACACTCCTTGATCCCTGACTGCCCCAGCTGCTGACAAGACTGTGGGGTAGGAGTATCAGAAAGGGCCAGCCGAGGAATAAGCAGGTTTCGGGGCTCAGAGCCTCATGGGCAGTCCCAGCCCCAGCATGGCCCAAGGCTCAGCCCCTTAGAAAGAGCTCACAGCTCCTGTCAGGGAACAAACTCCAGGATGGGATGAGAGGGATCAACTCTAGTGGGGCCAGCCTAGGCCTCCAACCCTCACCCTGAAAGCAGGAAGTCCTCTCAGCCTCCTTAACTCACAGAGAGGGAAACTGAGGCCCCTATAGGGGTAGAGGCAGCTCCAGAGTGGGGCAGATGCCAGGGATCCTGATTCTCAGCTCAGGCTTCTTTCCATCCCCCCCCCCAAAGGGAATATATGTATTGGAGGACTTGGGAAATATCTCGCAGTGACATCACCTTTCATCATCCTCTCCACTCGGAAAGCCAGCCTTATTGCAGGGGATTGTGGGAGGGGATTTTCCTGCTCTCTGGGCTCCTGCCTACACTGGTTTTGGGAAAATCAGTGTTTCTGGGAATGCCAAGGGCCCTGGGCAGGACCAGAGACCTAGAGCCAAGAATGTAGCCAGTCATTCCAGAGCTGCCCAGGTTGGAAGGGCTGAGGCCCAGTCCCCCTGCTTTGGGCTCCCCTAGAATTTCAGGAGTCAAGGGAGAATGATCCTTCTGATGATAAAGGGAACCCAAAGCTCTCTAGGGCTCTGGGAAGGCTCTGAGTGCAGGTCTCCTGACAGTTTGGAAGAGGAGAGAGGAGAACCTCTGCTCCAGGTCGGCCCCATGGGATCTGTCAGTCTGGACAGCTCCTGACACCATCCCCTGAGCTATAAGGCAGTGGTGATCTGCTCTAGTGGAGGGAGAGCCTACACCAACAAAATCCTGCAACCAAGAAACAGAGCTGTGTGCTGACTCAGAGATGTAACCAGGGTGGGACCCCAGCATGTCGTCTCAGGGTGCTGAAACTGAGCCCTTGAATTTCAAATGAAGTCTAAAAACAATGAAATTTATCATCTGGCTAACAAGAAGAACAGGCCACCCTCCGTGGCTGGACCCCATGCGTGCCCTCTGCAGCCCAGACCATCTTGATCCCTTCTGCCAACTCAATTGTCCTGAACACCCCAATTGCTGCTTACGACTGTATGTTCTTGCCACACAGCCCTGGATTTGGAGCCCAGCTCTGGAAATCATTCCCTCCGTGATCTTGGGCAAGTTTCTTCTCTGTTTTGGGTCTCAATGGACTTTCCTGTAAACTAAAGGCTCTATGCCCCATCCTCTGGGAAGTCATGGCCCTTGAAGGGCCCAGATCCTCTTTTTCTTCCTCTGCTTCCGGGCTGAACTGGCTTCTATGATGAGGGCTGGAGGAGGGGGCAGCAGTTAAGCCTTCCAAGGCTTTAGGGCTCCAGCCTGGTGACACTTGCATCACCGTCCATGACATGCTGCATCCAAAAACAGCAGTTCTGTTTTTCCAGCTCCCTAGAAATTTCCAGAGGCCAGGCCTGGCTTCTCACTGACCCTCAGGGGCTATTCTGGGAGGAAGAGGAGGTGGGGGTGGGAAGCAGGGTTAACTCCAGGAGACCCAATCATGGACACACTCCCAGGCCCGTGGCCCCACAGGGCCCAGATGGACCAAAAAGAAATGAGGGCAAGGAACCCTTTGACTAAGACTGGAGAGTTAGCCCCCAGCCCTGCAAATGGGACCCTGTGGGCCCCTGCCTGGCTCCCCAGGCTGCTCCCTAGGACTCCATGTTGGAATGGAAGGTCCTGGAGCAAAACTGAAATTCAGTGTGACTCAGTGAACACTTGTCAGTACCTCATATGTGCCAGACAGCTGTGCTGGGACCTACGATACAGACAAAAACCAAATAGTCCCTTCCCCCAGGGAACTTCCAGTCCACTGAGGGGCTCCTGCAGGTATGAGAAGGAAGTATGAGATGATTGAGGAGGCAGAAAGGAAACCAGGGAAGGCTTCATGTAAGAGGCATCCACTGAGCTGAGCTTTGTAGGGAGTTAAGGTTTCTAATAACTCTGTGGACATAATTCCAGATTGCTCTCCAGGATGGCTGGATCAATTCACAATTCCATGAACAATGAATCAGTGTGCCAGTTTTTTCCCTCCAACATTGGTCATTTTCCCCTTCAATCATTTTAGCCAATCTGATAGTTTATTTATGGGTCTATTTCCAAAGAAGATTACAGAAAAAGGAAAAGAACCCACATATTCTAAAATATTTATAGCAGCTCTCTGTGGTGGCAGAGAACTGAAAGTGACAGGGATGGCCTTCCGTTGGGGAACGGCTGAGTAAGTTGTGGTGTATGATGCTGATAAAATACTAAGGAATGTGCTGTGAGGAATGATCAGCCCAGCGATTTTAGAAAAACATAGACTTGCCAGAAATAATGAAAGAAGAAATTAGCAGAACCAAGAGAACATTGGACAGTAACAGTATTGTTTAGAGAACAACTGAGCAAATAAGTCATTTTATCTACTATAAATACCTCACTTAAGGACAAAGGACGTATGAAGAAAGACGCCGTCTGCATCCAGGGAAAGAACTGATAAAATAGGAGCACGTGGAGAAGAATTGTACATGCATGTGTGCATGTGCGTGTGTGTGCATGCACACACACACACACACACACACACACACACACACACACCATTTGCGTCTAGTGTTCCCCATCGCTAATGAAAGAAACAAAGAAAGGGATGTGTTGAATTTGCTGTATATTTCACAGGGAGAGCAAGTAATGCGGGTGGATTTACAGTTCCGTCTTTTTATTGTACCTTGTTAGGGAAATGTTTGTTCTATTCCATAAATTAAAGAAATAAATGAATATTTTTAAAAGTAGGTTAATGCTTCTAAAAAGGACCCCATTCCAGGCTTGGCAGGAAGCCTGGCCAAGGCAGGGACATGTGGGTTGGGGAGCTGGGGTGGGGGTGGGGGCAAGGGGAGCCCACGGAAGGCAGAGCAGAAGGTCGAGTGGCAAGAAAGAGCCCTGGGAGCTTTTGGTGCAGGAGAGTGACCTCGTCAGAATGTGGGGAGGAAGGGCTAGAAGGGGGCTTTGTGAGGCCAGGCAGTGGTGGCTCTAATTTACAGAAGAGAAAACTGAGTCTCAGGCTGCGGGAGAAGCAGCATTTTACCTTCAGCTCTTTTTCTACAACCCCTACTGCACTGGCCACACTGCACTGCTCCAAGGAGGACCAGAGTCCTCTTGGGCCCAGCTAGGCCATGCAGACGTAGAGCTGGGATGTCAGAGCCAGAACCTGGCCTTGCAGAGGAATGGGGGCTGGGACCAGTTTCCTTTTGCCCATCTGTTCTTGAAGTGATATTGTTCCCTCCACACCCAGGCCTTTGAGATAGGCCGTTAGTTATTGATATACCCGAGCACTGATAGGCAGCTGAGGCAGCTTGTTAGCAGAGGGAGGGTTGCTGAGGTTGGGTCCTCGGGCCTCCTGCCTCAAAGGCCCGCTGGCTCCTGAGTCATCAAGTGCCCAGCCGTGCCCCAAGCCTTTGACCAGGCTGTAAATATTTAGGCAGTGGGCTGGGCAAAATGCCACCTGAACAGATGGGGCTGCAGGGAGGGGCTGACAGGGAGGTATTTATTTGGAGGGAACACCCAGCACTCCAGGGTGAGACCCTCCTCTACCTCTGCTCACATGTTGTAGACCCCTCTCCCCTCCAGGAAGGCTCAGCTATTCCTCATGGGGAAAGGACATGCTCAGGGTTACACAACCAGCAAGACCTGAGCTGGGATTTTGTTTTCTTCTGTAAAATGGGGAACATAAGGGTGCCCCGGTGCCAGGATTGGGGAGAAGATCTGTCTTTCCACCCTCCCCCAGCAGTGGCCTGGCATAGAAGACACCCACTTTATTTGTCCTCCATGTCCCCAAATACCTTCAAGGCCCCTCAAGACCTGCCCCCTCCCACCTTTCCAGTCTCCTTGCCCTGCCCCCCCATCCTCCTCCAGCTGGTGCCCCAGCCTTCTGGCCCCTCCAGGAACAAGCCCCCTCCACCTCTTGGCTATTGGCATCTCTCTGGCTATCCCTCCTCCACTCTGATCATTGAGCTCCCTGGCTTCCTTTAAGTCCCAACAAAATTCCCACCTCCTCCAGGAAGCTCCCGCCTCTGAGTTCCAGGGCCTTTCTCCTTCATTGGTTCCCTGTTCATCTGTCCATATTTGTTTGCACGCTGTCCCCCATTAGATTGTGAGATCCGCAGGGCGGGGACTTGTTTTTGTCCTCTTTTTGTATCCCCAGAGTTTAGCATGGGGTCTGGCACATAGTAGGCACTTAATAAATGCTTCTTGACTGACTGACCCTCTTCCAGGTGCAAGTCCCTGCTGCTCACCTAGGACCTCCTTAAGGCTCATATCACTGATAGCGAGGAGGGCTGGTGAACATTTGGACGTGATATGTGGTACAGGAAAATGACAGGATGGGACAGGACGGGAAAGGGACTTAATCCACAGTGAAACAGTCGGATCAGACTTAATGGTGTTCCAAAGTGTGAATGAGTTGTTTTGTCAGGTAGTAAGTTCCCCACCCTTGGAGGTATCCAAGTGAAGCCTCATTACCACCTGTAACAGGGGTTGTAGAGGGGATTCCGTGACCTCTGAGGACACTAAGATGCCAGAATCATCCTTGACTTGCCTTAACTAGGAGAGGACTGCACGGGCCTCCATCAGCCATGTTTGTCATAGAGAGGAGTGAGATTTTCTTGGGATGGCTGGTGGGTGGACAGGCCAGAGCCTGGCAGGGTGGGGAGGCAGGGATGCAATGGGAAAGCCCTGGCTGGGTTGTCTCAAAGGCTCTGTCCAACCCAGAGCTTAGCTAGCACTCTAGATTCTGGGGCCAGAGGCTGGCATGGAAGGGACCTGAGCCATGAATCAGAGAAACTGGGTTCTTTTGGGTCCCAAGACATCATGTTTGTCTTTGGGAATGTCCCTTCCCCAATCTAGGCCTCAGTTTACCCATCTGTAGATGAGGGTTGTATAGGGTAGCCTCTCAGGCCTGTTTCAGTCCAGATGACAAGTTCTAAATTTCTCCAGGTCATATGTCAGTGGGGAAGCCCTAGAACTGAGCTCCGACTCAGCCCTCCCTAAAGCTTCTAGCTGAGAGGAGGATCATGTGAGACTGTTTCTTCTCTGGAACCTCAGTTAATCAACCCATAGAAGGGGATGATATGAAGAACCACCCAAGGTGTTGAGAAGCTGAGTTAATTAGCCCTTACAAAGCAGTTTTGGCTCCTGGGTTGAAAGGAACCTGGGGAGTGTAATTTGCTGTTCCCTGGGTTCGGGAGAGAGAACAAAACCTCTCATTTTGTTTATTCCAAGAGAGCTGCCCCCCTAGAAAGAGGAGGGAAGAGACTGAAACTAAGAAGGTAAAATTTAATTGGGAGAAATGAAAAGTAAATTTCTACATCCCAAGGACCAGCTTTTGCTATTATGAAGTTAATATTAAAACAGACTTTTAATTAACCAAAACATGCTGGGGCAACGGCCTCAAGTCCTAAAGAACCAAAGGAAATCAACAATTCCCCCAACAGCATTTAATGGGAGGTACTAGGCTGGTCCCCGGGAATAGAAAACACAGAAAAGATGAAATTCCTGTCTGGGAAAGGCTTCCATCCTGGGCAGGGTGTGTCTGAGGCCAGAGCAGAACTCAGGCTCCTGACTAGAACCGGAGTTCACAATCTGCCCCTAGGATGGGGTCACACCTGGGCTATAAGACTATCACAGTCAGTAGGCATTTAGTAAGCACCCACTGTGTGCCAGGGATAGGTTTATACCTGAGCTATAAGACTTTCACAGTCAGTAAGCATTTAGTAAGCACCCACTGCATGCCAGGCATTGTGCCTGGTGAGACAAAAAAAGTGGACAATCTGCCTTCGTGGAGCTCAAAGCCTGATAGGGAGACAGCATGCAAACATCTATACACAAACCAGTTCCAGATGGGCAAAATTAGCAATACCCATGCAGGGAAGGACCTGGCATGAAGAGGGTTTGGGAAAGGCTTCCTGCAGAAAGGGCAGCTGAAGGGAGCCAGGGAAGCCAGGAGGCAGAAAGGAGAAGGGAGAGTATTTCGGGCACAGGACACCCTCAGAGAAAATGCCTGAAGGCTGGAGACAGGAGGGTCTTTTTTGAGGATCAATGTGACCAACGAAAGGCTATTGTAATAGTCCAGGGGAGAGGTAACATATCCGGACTACAGTAGGCACTTACTTAATGCTCATCAGGTGACTGGCTGACATGAGTCCTGGAGATCTCATGGCCAGTTCACTGAGCTAAAAGAGAATGGTGCCTCTGGTCAGGGGGCCAGCAGACCTTGTTTCAGCCATTGGAAGGTAGAGTGGATCCCCAAGCAGGGATTCTCCAAGAACTTAGGCCCCATGTGAGGATGGCTGGGGAGCCCTTGAGTCGGGTCTGTCCTTCGGCTGGAAAGGCTCTGAGCAGGATTCATACCCAGGACATTGGGAGACAGTAGAAAGAAGGATGGCTTGGGAGGGAGAGGACTTTCGAGTTTGAACTTCCCCTTACTGCCTGTTTCATGTTGAGCAAATCAGCTCCAGCTTCTCTGATCCTTAGTTTCCTCTTCCTTAAAATGGGACTAAACTATCGCTTAGATGTCTGGAATTCTCAGAGAATGCTTTGTCAAATCTGCTTTCCCCTCTCGTAGTCCAGAAGATCAGCTCATTCCTGCAGCTGACCCACCCACCGCTCACTACAGTGATACGGGAGGAAGACAGTGGCAGATGGAGCAAAGCCAGGAGTCCAGTACAGAGCCAGGACTGACCCGCCTGGGGAGATGGATGAGGGAGCCAGTGAGAGGAGGCTGGGATAACTGGGAGAGCCAGGAGATGCCCCCGGTCTCCCCAGGACAGTCCTGGAGGATGGGGTCCCTTAACAGCCTTTGGCCTCTTTGGAATCTAGAGGGCTTGGTATTTCCAAGCTTGGTCTCCAGAATTCTCCATCCCTGCCTTGGGTCAAGGACCAGCCAGATCCAGACCTGGTCCAGCCTCCCTTTTTGCCCCCGGTGGCCCTGGCTCTAGTTCCCCTAGCTCCCTGCCACTCCTTGATCCCTGCACCTGCCTAAGCTCGGACCTCCCCAGAGCCCCCAGTCACAAAGTGCCCCTGACACCCTGGTCCCCAGACAGAGAGCAGGCCAGGCCGGAGTGCGCCTCTGAAAGAAACCGATTAAACTAATTCTTGTTACTGTGTGTATGACTGATAACCTAAAGCCAAACGCTCTCCCTGGCAGTGCGAGGAAGCTTTATTTAGGGAGAGGGAGGATTTCAATCCACTGCCCTACTAAAGCCACAGCGCAAGTGACCGAGGGGGATGTCTGTCTGGGTGGGAGGATGCACTTTCTCTTCCATCCTCTGTTCTGTTCTCCAGAACAGTCCTGAGGGAGCTAAAGTAGGCGTCACCATCTCCTTTTTACAGATGGGGAGACTGAGACACAGAGAGAGGAAGTCATTTATCCAAGACAGTGAGCATGACTTGAACCCAGGTCTCCTGTGACATCTCTTGTTTGCTCCTGTCACGGTAGAGGGTCACCACAGAGAGGGTGGACAGGCTCAGGGTTCCAGAGCAGGAACAGCTCCCTCCCCCATCCTTGTGCTCAGGGACAAGTTTGGACAAGCTTGGATGTGGGTTGGCATGGAGACAAGTGTGTTCCAATCTGATCTGCTTAGGCCCCAGCTTTGGGGATCCCGAGACCTGGGGCTACAGGCTGTGTTCAGGGGTCTGAGAGCTGCCTGGATTTGAGCTCCCAGGGAGTGTGAGCTCAGGATGAGGCCTGAGGTCCTGTTTGAACTCTTCTCTGCTTGATGCCTGGGGCAGGGAGTCTGTGCCCAGGGCCTGGTGCCCCCACCTCTACCAGGCATTGAGGCTGGACTTGGCTTTCCACTGAAGACTCAGAAGGAATCTTCAGAGCTGCTTGAAAGGAGGCAGTCTGGAGTGGTGGGAATTTACTAGGAGACCTGGGTCCGGACCCTTCTCACTTCTCTAAGTCTGTTTCCCTTGTTGTAAGATGGGATCACAGAACTTATTAAGTGCCATCCAGAGGGATTGTGAGAAAGCATTTGGACCCTCTGTGGCCTGGAGGACTCTCTCATCCTCCTCTTTAAAAGCTCCTACCCTGAATGGTCAGACCCAAAACACACTGCTCTTTGCCCTGCTTTGTAATTCACCCTGAGTCTTGTGGATGTGGAGATGGGGGTGGGAATGGTGATGGGGACAGAGCTGCTACCCTCTCCTTTCCCCCTTCTACACCTCCGGGGCAGAGTCAGGCCCTGCAGCCAGGGTCGGGGTCTGGGAAGGCAGTGGCAAAGAGGTGAAAGCCTGGGCTGTCCCTTGACATGAGCTCCCCTGCTCTACTTGCCCAGACCGGAAGCCCAGTGCCTCAAGGCCATGGCTGTGGTTGGCTTTTCCAGCCCAGCTGGAATGACAGGTACTGCCAGTCTCTGCAGATGCCAGGCCCTGCCAGCTTCCCAGACTCCTCCTGCCAGATGTGCCAAA
This sequence comes from Notamacropus eugenii, assembly GCF_028372415.1. NCBI lineage: Eukaryota > Metazoa > Chordata > Mammalia > Diprotodontia > Macropodidae > Notamacropus > Notamacropus eugenii. The sequence goes on from NC_092873.1 coordinate 24,965,220, forward strand.
CACCATGGCTCCTGGGAACTCTGGTTCTGGCTTGGGAACCAGAAACGCAAGCTCCCATCTTAACGTGGCCATGGGCTGGTTATGGAATCGGGGCCAGGCCTGCTCATTCCCTGGGCCTCAGTGGTTCTGGATGTAAAATGGGTCAGAGAGACCTTGCCCTTGGAAGTCATTGAGGGTGAGGGAAGAACCTCTAGGAAGAAACTTTCAGAACATACAACTCTAAATGCCCTGGTCAGACTGCCCTGTGGAACACTGGTTCTTCCAAGTACCCCAATTTAGGGAAGATGTGAATTAGCTAGGAGGCGAGTGAATTTGCCTCACACACTAGCTAAGTCACTTAACCTCTGTCTGTCTCAGTTTTTTCCACCACAAAATGAAGTAGTAACTGCATATCCCTTCAGGGTGTCCTGAGGATCAAATGAGAAAATATTTAAAAAGCCCTTTGCCAACTTTTGAGCACCCTGGAAATGCCAGCCAAGATAGAGAGAGCCCAGAGCAGGGCGGGCCAGGACACTGTGCCCTTGACTGGTGTGGGTGGGTGCTCTGGCAGCTCTCTAAAAGCACCAAGGCTTGTCCTAGGGAAAAGGGCGGGTGGCTGACTTCTCCTGCTTGGCCTCTGAGGGTAGACTGGCCAGCCTGGAGGACAGTCCCAAAGACCCAGTACCCAGGATGGGACCTGAGATTGCCATCCCAGTGTGGAAGGGGCTGCCTTGGGGTCAGAGGGCAGAGGATGCCTACACTGTGTCCAGACAAAAGCTGGTTGGCCACTTCGGGAGAGGTATTACAGTTCAGGTCCTGAGTTAGACTTTGACCTCTGAGATTCCTTCTGTGGCCAAGAGCCTGGTTCTTTGCCAGGAACATTCAATCACATCCATTCATCCAACCCATATTTATGGAGCCCCTGCCATCCTGAAGCAGAGTTGTGGGTTTTAGGAGTCATCTTGCCTAACCTCCACTGCCCCCATTTGACAGATGGGGAAGCTGAGGACGCCGGCAGTGGATTCCTCCCCTAGCAAAGGAGAAGGGGCATTAGATGTCCCTGGGCTCCTGCCAGCTCCCAATTCACCACCCTGGTCCAAGCCTTGATTCAAGCAGGTGCCGCTCCCCACCATGAGAGTCATGGATGGGGTGGTGGGAGTTCAGAAGAGGAAGGATGGCTCAGAGGAATCTGTGTGGAGGAGGTGGCTTCAAGATAGGGTGGTGCCATTTTAGCGTTCAGGGCAAAGGCCCAGAGGTAGGAAAGTGAGGGAGTCTGGGATATGGTCTAGCCCTTCTGTGAAGGGCTAGATGAAGGGCAAGGCCGGCGAGGCTGGCACAGCCCATTTCCCCATTCACTATGACTCACCCAGCCATTCCCATCCCCCACAGTTATGAATGAAAAGGCACCTGGGAATTTATGAATGAAGTCGGCTTTTCTCCTGGTCTTCCTTATCAGCCCTACCTGTGGGGGAGGAGCCGGGCACCTCCTATTGCTGGCACTGTGGGCCTCAGCCCGCCAAGGTTCACTTCCTTTCCACGAGGCCTAGAAAGTCCAACAGGGCAGGGTAGGTCCGGGCTGGCAAACCCAGGCGACCTCAGATCCATCCTCACCATTACCGCTTCAGATGGTTTTAAGGTTGGCAGGGTTTTCCTCCCAACACCTCTGTGAGGGCAGTGAAATAAAGATTGCTGGCTCCATTTTATGGAGGAGAAACTGAGGTCCACAGCTAGTAAGCGTCAGAGACGAAGAGGCAGGTCTTCACCCCCCCCTTCCAATCTAGTGGAGAGTGCTAACAAGATTGTTTGTCTCATTGTCTTCTGTCATTCAGGGCATGTGGAAACACCCCATTTCTAGAACTTTTCTGGCCCTGCTCTCCTTCAGTGAGTGCCAGGCTGGACTGAGACAAGGATAGTGGTGACCCCAGCTGGCAAAGACAGAGAAAAGTAGCTTCTTCTCCCAGGTCCCAAGAGGCAGGGCACCCTAGCCTCCAGGTCTCTAGGGCTCATCATGCTGCCTCCCCCTCCTCTGAGCTGTCCTGAAGCCAGTGTGTGTGTGTGTGTGTGTGTGTGTGTGTGTGTGTGTGTGTGTGTGTGTGTGTGTGTGTGTGTGTGTGCGCGCGCGCACATGCATGTGTGATTGTGTGTCACTGTGCATGTGAGTGATTGGGGGCTCAACAAGGGCTTTGAAAATGACATCCAAGGAAACTGTTTCCATCAGAGAAGGGAACCCACAGGGCACCCCCTTCCCTGACCTCAGCCTGTTCCACTGAGGCATCAGTGTGTTCTAATCACCTCCCAAGGGGCCTTGGAGAAGGCCACCTCCAGAAGGACCTTTCCAGGAGCTGAGGAGCCAAGGATTGGAGAAGAGCAGTGGAGAATGGGGAGGGACACTGAAGGTGATGAGCCTTTGAGTCATGTGTGGACTAATCCAGCCCAAAACTCCTTATTTTACAAAGGGGGAAACTGAGGTCCAGAGAGAGGAAAGGATTTGCTCCAGTCACACAGGAAGGAAATAGCATATTAGGAGCTGAACCCAGGCCCCCTGATCACACACCCAGCCCTCCTCCCTCTGACACCAGCTGCCCTCCATTCCCTTGGCATGGGCCTCTCCAGGGTGCTCTGACTCCCAGGGCAGGGGCTACCAGGCTCACTGACCAGCCTCCTCTCACTTGGCTTGCCAATAGCCTTGCTCTGATCCAGTCGAACCTAAGACAAACCTCTGCTTCACATCTGGCATGTGGACAAGACCCTCTTCTCCATTCTAGGGTTGTAGCCTTCGCTAACCATGAGCTTCAGAGAAGTTCCAATGGCATCGCCACCCCGTGGGAAGCTGGCAGGGCCTGGGGCAGGTCCTGGCTACTGCCCCTCCCTCTCTCCCAAGAAGGGGTTCCCAGGCCACAGAGGCTGGCTCAGAGTGGGGCACCCTGGACACCTCCTCCTAAGGGGCCCCCAGCAAATCACATCAGGCCAGGGAAAGCTTGCTTCAAAGTTTGCATGAGCTATTTCTCTTGCTTCAGTCACACAATGAACAATTCCCAGGGGCTCTTTGGGCCCCTCCCAGCTGGGGGTTTTTCTTCTTAGCCCTCCGACCAACCACTTTCTGACTACAGGGCAGAGACTGTCCCTAAGCACATGGCCCAGGGTCCTGGGTGGGAAGCCAGGGCCCAGTTTAGGAAGCCTAAGTCAACACCCCTTGGCACACTCTGGGGCTACTCACAAAAGTCCCCGTGGGAGGAAGCTGAGGGATCAGAAAGTTGCCTTCCCAGACCCCTCACCCCCTAAACCAAGAGGAAATGGTGTGCCTCCTCCACACTGGGCTGGAACAGGGATCCAGGCAGCCGTGGGAGGTCAAGGAGGCACTGGGCTCAGCTGGGAAAAATGCCGAGTGGGCAGGAGAACACCTTCCCTCTGACATCAGTCTCTCTGGCCTATTGGAACAGGGTGGGGGCAGGGGAACAGAGGAACCTGCGGTAGAGTTCATAGCCTGGTATCAGGGGACTATAGAGCCTGGGGGAGGGGCAGACTTCAGCCAGGCTAGCCAGGAACTGGACCTGGAGGCAGAGAGCCTGAGGTTGAATCCCAAGTTCAATGGCACAGAGTAGGTACTTTATACACACAGAGAATTCAGCAGAAATCCCAGCTCTGGCCCTGACTACCTTGGAGACCTTGGTCAAGCCATTCACCAGGCCAGGCCTCAGTTTCCTCCTCTGGACCAGAAAGGCTTGGCTCTTTCTAGCACTAAGGTCTACCTGTCTTCCTGTGACCCTTTGACCTCTGAGACAACCTAATCCAGGCCCCTCATTGAGAGGGGGAGGAAATGTATCCTTGTTGCTTCACTGACAGGTAAAGATGGTGCTTCTGTGTGGGCCCAGGGAAGAGGAAATGAGCCAGGAAGCCTTCCAAGGGGAGTCTGGGGCCTGGAGCCAACGTGGAGTCTCAGAACTTCCGAGCCAACGAGACTTCCCCAGACAACGCCCCCAACAAGATCTAGCCTCTTTTGGAAAGTCTCTAGCTATTAGGAGCTCACTACTTCTTGGGGAGGCCCTTTCCTTTTCTGAGCATTAGAAAGTACACTTTTTCCTGAGTTGAAATCTTTCTCCTTGTGAGAAAACTGGGAAGATTAGAGGTCATTGAAGGAGCCTTAGGGGTTGTAGGTAACATCCTCTCATTTTATGAATGGGGAAACTGAGGCCCAAAGAAGGAGAGATTTGTTTGAGGTCTTGCAGGATGGTGTCATCAGGGCCAAGACTCAAACCCACGTCCCCTGGGTCCTAGCCTGGGAGCAGAGGCTTCCTATTGCCTCCTTGAAGTTAGCCCAAGGCCAAGGTCCAACCCACAAGACAGTCCAGTTAGCTTCATTCTCCTAGGCTTGGACTTGCCTCCTCCTCCCCCCCTGCCCCTTTCTCTGCCCCAAACTCTAACAACAGAGTGCCAGTGATTCTGAACCTGCACTACCCGGGGAGGAGTCAGGAAGGGGAGACCCCGCCCCTACTCTGAGTTATTAATAACTCCGAGTCAGTGATTGAGGATGGGGGCTGGGACCCCAGCCCTGCCCTGTTAATCTGGAGACTCTGACACTTTACAGGCCAGTGCTGGCCTCTAGTGGCAAGAGGTTTGTGGTTTTCCTGGGAACTGTCACCGATGCATCTATCGCTGATCACTCACCCATCCATCCATCTATCTATGTTCATCTAGCCACCCAACTCTTCCGGAGGGCAATCTGGAGCTATGCCCCGAAGGTTATAAAACTACGCATGTCCTTCATCCCAGCACTACCATTCCCTTGTCTGTCTTCCTAAGAGACTTTAAAAAAGGGGAAAGGGCCTATTTGTACCACAACAGTATGGCAGCTCTTTTTGTGGTGGCAAAGAACTGGAAATTGAGGGGATGCCCATCCATTGGGGAAAGGCTGAACAAGTTTGTGCTATAAGAAATGGCAAACAGTAGACTAAGTTCTTCACATTCCCAAAGGACTCTTGAAGCAAAATGCCATCCACATCCAAAGAAAGAACTATGGAATCGGAACACAGAATGAAGTTTTCTCTTCAGAAGAACACTTTCTCCTGTTATGTTTTGTTTCATTTCTCATAGTTTCTCCCATTCGTTTTAATTCTTCTATGCAACGTGACTAATGTGAAAATGTGTTTAATAAGAACGTTATGTGTGGAGCCCATATAAGATTACGTGCTGTCGGGGAGGGAGGGCAGAAGGAGGGGGAGAAAATTTAAGACATATGGAAGTGATTGCAGAAAATTGTAAACAAATTAATTAAATAAAAAAATATCTAAAGCAAAAAAAAAAAAAAAAGGAAGAAACGACAGATGGAATGATTTCAGAAAAACCTGGAAAGGAACTAGGAGAACATTGTATACAATAACAGCCTTGCTATATGATACTCAAATGTGAATGACTTTGCTATTTTCAGCATTGCAATGCTCTATCATCCATCCATCTATCCATCCATCCTTTATCTATCCATTCATCTCTTATCTATCCTTATTGTAACTATCCACCTGTCCATTACTTGGCCATCTATGGGTTCATTTATCCATTGTTTATCCACTTCTCCGTGCCCATTTGTCCATCATTTGTCTATTTTTCTATCCATCCACTCATCTATCTATTGCTCATCATGTTGTTGAGTCATTTCAGTCACTTCTGGCTCTTTATACCTCCCTTTGGGGTTTACTTGGCAAAGATACTGGAGAGGTTTTCCATTTCCTTCTCCAGCCTATTTTACAGATGAAGAAGCTGAGACAAACAGAGGTAAGTGACTTGCCTAGGGTCATACAGCTGATCTGAGGCCAGATTTAAAGTCAGAAAGATGAATCTTTCTGACTCTAGACCGAGCAATCTATTCACTATTGTAGCTGCCCTACAGCATTCATCCAACCCTTCATTTATGCATGTAATCTATCTATCCATCTATCATTTATCAATTTATCCATCCGTCAATTGACTATCTACTTATGTATCCATTGTTCATCAACTTGTCCATGCATTTATTCCCCTATACTTATCCATTTTTCAACCAGTTCATCTATCTATCATCCATCTATCCATTATCATGTCTATCCACCCATCCTTCCATCCCATAACAATAAGAGCTCCAGCTCACCCAGAATGAAAGGCTTGCAAAACACTCTATTCAGTATCTCCTTTGATTCCCTAAGTGTTATTGGGTGCAAGGCAATGCTGGACATGGAGATATTGGGGAGAACAGACACAATGACTTGTCCAAGGACTCTCTCTACTAGAATTCTATCCAGTAAAATGAAAAGGACAGTTGTCATAATTATTCTGCAGTGATGATGATGATGATGAGGAGGAGGAGGAGGAGGAGAAGGAGGAGGAGGAAGAGGACAAGGTCAAGGAGGAGAAGGAGGACAAGGTTAGCTACAAATCCCTATATTACAATTACAGATCCCAAACTATTTTTGAGAATTCAACCAAAAACTTTGCAGGAACCAGAGCCTGATCACAGATAAAACTGTTGCCCACAGTCTCCAGCTCTAACATCATTGGTCCATGAAAATTTTAGAACCATGACTTTAGTAGGTGTTGCCATACTCAACACTCATAATGACTTTGGCATAAAAAGCTTTCAAAATATAGCCATTTAGGGGAATAAAACAGGATGAGAAATCTGTCATTCTCATTGTCTTGTCTCCTCGAGTTATCTCAAAAATGATTTCAGGGAGTCTCCAGAAGACAAGATTGTATTCCACAGCATTTATTCAACTAGAAAAAGTCACCATTTTATCCATTAAATACAAAAGAAGACTAGTAGGAGGGCAAACTGTTTAAAAACCTGTTTACAGCTCGCTAGACTCCATTAAGTCATTTCTATCTCGACTTTATCAGAACAGAAGACGAAGAAGGTGATGATGGTGGTGATGACTATGGTGATGATGGTGATGATAGCCAGATGCCTTTATTGATGACCACAAAGCTTTTGGTCCCAAGCTGCACTCATGGTGTGTTCATATATTATAGATATGTACAATAGAACCAGCTAGGATGAGAATGCTAAAGGATCTGATGTCTACATGGAAAGTTCTCTACTTAAAACACGCTACTGATAGATACCAGTAAAAAACACAACCATTGAACGCCTACTATGTGGCAGGTGCTCTACAAAACACTGGGGATACAAGATAAAAAATCTTTGTCCCCAAGGAGCTGACCTTCTGTCAGGGGAGACACCGTATATGTGTAAAAGTGCAAACAGAATAGAGACCAAATAGAAAGTCTTTTAGGGGACACCAGCAGCTTGTAGGAGCAGAAAACAGTCCAGGTAGAAGGTGGCCCCCGAGCTGAGTTTTGAAGGAAATGAGGGATTCTCAAAGGATGAGGTGAGGAGGGTCAGGTGCCCATTCTAGGCACGGTGGACAATCTGAACAAGGACACTGAGAGCAGAGATGAAGCCTCATATGTGAAGAGCATGGAAAAGGTCAACTTGGCTGGACAGTAGAATGTTTGATGAGGTTAAAAAGATATATTGGGCTTAGATTGGGAAGGGCTTTAAACCTCAGAGTACTGGATCGGATGCTTGGGGCAAGAGGGAGCTTCTGGAGTTTATTGAGCTGATGGTGGGCAGGGGGTGTGTGTATGACCTGGCTAAACCTACACTTTAGCAAAATCAAGAACAAGAAAATGCCACATTTTATTTCAATTGTCAAGAACATTTTTCAAGGATAATGTCTAAACCATGAGGGTTCTACTGAGCCCTAAACTCCGTGATCATTTTGCCTGAAGAGATCTGAGTGTGGCCCACCATATGCTCATACTACTGGACTTATCCTATGTAGCTGCCATTGGTTTACCTTCAAGGGAAGTCTAGGAAAGGACCAAGATCCAAGAGCAGAACCCAAAGCTTCTCCATGGGTGTTATCCATATGAATCCCACCGCATGTCGATGGAGAACCACTGAGCAACATCTGAGTCGTGAGGATTTGTTTACAGACATGGGGAGGTTGGTCACAGAGGTACGGTCCAAGGTATCACAACCAGAAATTAGAGAAAGGTCATATGATCAGGAGACTGGACCTAGTGACTACTAGGAAATCATAGGCATTGGCCAACAAAGCACTGCAAGGTGCAAATATTTAGCATCTACTGAATACCTAGAAACACACGATCAAGTGGTCAGAATTGGCCATCAGATTTGTCTGAGCTCCATGGACGAGGAAGACACAGAGGAGAGAAACAAGGGCACCCGTTATGACAGCCATGTCCTAGCTCATACCTTACAAAGCATGTTCTCCTCAACAGCTTTGGAAAGGGGACAGTGTGAAGATCTGCATCCCCATACACTGGATGAGAAAACTGAAGGTCAGAGAGGGGGAATGCTTTGCCCACAGTTGCACAGTGGGTAAGCACCACTGCTGGCACAAATACCCTTCCCAGTACAACCCGGGACATTCCCATTGGAACTAGCATCATGTGACCATACAGAGGGACCCCTGAAATCATTTTACTCAGATCCCTAACTTAAACTGAGGCTTCCAGAGGCTGAGTAAATCGCCCAAGGTCACACAGTGGAAGAGGCAGGATTTGAATCTGGGTAAGAACATGTGATTGAATTTGGTCTTCATCAAAAGGGTGTGAGGCAGGAAGTGCAAGCCAGTTTATCTCCATCTTACAAAGAAGGAAACTGAGGCTTATGGAAGGCTCAACCACTATCAGTTAGTATTTGATAGAGCTGGGACTTGGTCAGCTAGGTGTTGCCATATCTGGCCCAAATAACACGGAGAGAGGGTCTAGTGCCATCTTGTGGGCAGCCTGTGGAATGCCTCCTCTCCTCCTCACAGGAGGCTCCATCCGGCTTTTGGAATCCAAAGAATATTTAGGCTCTTCTCAATCTACGCTAGGCCAAATTCTACCCCTTTGTGACTTGTGGCTGAAAAATTCAAGCCCTAATTAGGTGATTGGCCTTCTGCCCTAAGTGAGACTAGGTCAGTCTTTCTAGCTTAGGAGAACAGGCCAGAGCTTGGGCATCTGTGACCAAGCCTTCAAGAGACCAGGGGCACTTCTGTCCCCACTGCCCAGGGGAGGTCTGAAGGGAGCAGGGACAGTGGAAATGCCACAACAACACAACAGAAACGAATAACATGCCCACAGTTTACAAAGCACTTTCTTTTGTTTCTAACATTCATTTTTTCCTAAGATTTTGAGTTCCATTTCTTCCTCCCTCCCTTCCTCCCCAAGCCAGACCACAGGTAATCTGATGCAGGTTTTACAGGGTAAAGTGCTTTCACACACAATGTTTCATCCGAGTCTTACAAAAGACTTGAGAGTACAGATGACAACCTTGTAGGCATCTTCCTCATTTTAAGTGTGAGGAAACTGAAATGGAGGTAATTTTATTCATGGCTGCATGACTCATGTCTCTATTATATTTTACCATTTACAAAACCCTTTCCTCTGAGGTTTGGGATATAACATCATCCTGATTTTACAGATCAGGAAACTGAGGCATAGCTGGGCCTCAAAGCCAGGGCTTTTCCTTTCACCCTGACCCACCTTTCTAGGAATCAGCAGGGACACTTCTGGGGAGAGAACATTCTGGAGAGCACTGGGATTCAGTTACGGAGCCCAGACGAAGTCCCTCACAGTCTGTCACCAGACTAATTTTCCAGGCTTACTGCGTGTTATTTTCACTCAGTGTGTCTAAGTTCTAGGCAGCCCAGTTGCCTAACCTGGAGTTAGTCTCCTGTCTGAGTCCTTGCGTGGGCTAAGGTTCCTGCTTGGAATGCCCTCCCTTCTGATCTTGGAGAATCCCAGGCTACGTCCCCGTTCTGCTCAGTGGCTGCCTCTGAAAGGAGACTGCTTGATGCTACCTCTCTGCCTCTTCCTCCACTTATCAAGAAGATATTTATTGACGCTCCTGCTGTGTCCTCCCTGAAGAATGCAAGGTATCCAAGGACAAGGGCTATCCCCCTTTTGCCTCCCAATCCCCAGTATGGAATGACAGTGGGCACAGGGACTTGCTTTTTGGTCTGGACTGGGTTGCCTTGGTATAGGGAGCTGTGAGAACATTGCTGTTACAAATCCTTAGAGTCTGGGAGAGTCTTTGGTTCTTCTGTCCCTAGTACCAAGGATAATGCCTGGCTCCAGTAAGCCTTGATAAGCACCTTCCACCTGATTCAGGGAGAAGCAAAATGATTTGCTTAGACCTGAACCCAGGCCTTTCTGGCACTTGCTTGTTGGGTTGGAGGAAACATTGAAATCACGGAAGAGGAAAACCCATGACATTTTTTGGAGAGAAGGAAACACTTTGAGGAAAGTAAGTATCTGCATTGCTTGTCCTGAAGGGCTTTTGGTGACCTCCTTGTGTGGCACAAAAACTGGGCACTGCCAGAAACTTGTCTGTGTTCAGAGTTGGGAGGCCTGAACCAGGCATGGCTGTGAATGAGTGAAATGGCTTGGGCACAGTTCTCTCAGGAGCTAATGAGTCCTCTGGTTTAGGGACTTCCTTTGGAGGTGAGGCCCAGGTTTAGAACTCCCTACTCTCTCCTCTGGCCTGGCCTGATGCTGGACAACTGGGGAGGGTCTTCTGGCCCCTTGGCCCTTCAGAATCCTCCCTGCATGATGGGTACAGTGCCAGCCAGAGCACAAGGCTCTGTCCCCTGGCCTGGCCTGGGCAGCCAGACTGGCCTGCCACCTGCCTGTGCTGGGAGTCAGTGCAGGGGTCACTTAGACAGTGGATGGAAAGTCCAGCTCATCAGTCTTCCCTTTGCAGGAGTGTCTGGCTTCTCCCTCTGCTGGGCAGAGAGGGTCATTGCAGGCTCAGCCTATACCCTCCGACTCTCCCTCAGGCACCCACTCATCCATCCTTCCACAAATGCCCCACAAATGCCCTTGCACAGGGAAGAGCGATTCGCACCCTGAGGGGAGTCTGATTCCTAATTTTATATATGGGTAAACTGAGGCCCAGAAAAGAGAGCATGGCTTCCCAAGGTCCAGGAAGCAAGGTCTCAGACCTCAGGTCCACCAATTACTCCCGCTTGTCCAGAGCTTTTCAGTTTACAAAAACCTCACTCTCTGGGCACAAGAAGCTTATGAGAAGGGCAGGAGCAGGGAGACCGAGGCCCAAAGAGGTAAGAGGCTGAAAGGCTAGCATGAGACTGAGCTGGGAAGAGAAGCTGGATCTCTCAAATTCTTCCCCAGGCTCCACGCTTTTCCATGATGCCCTCTGCCTTCCAACTCTGTGCAGAAATAAGCTAAGTATCTCCTCTGCTGAGGCCCCTGGAGCTCCACAAGGCTCCTCACGAAGTCCTCAAGTCCCTCTACCAACATCGATGCCATCAGTGACCTGCACACAAGGTTCTTAGGTTTGCCACACCATTACCTCCATCATCTCATTCACCCTCCCATCCTGCCCTATGGCCCTGTCAGGCCATGATACATGGATATCACCCTCACTTACACATGGGGAAACTGAGGCACAAAGAACTATGACCATCTCACTATCATAGGGCAGGCCTTCCTGACTCCAGGGCTAGCACCCTTCCTAATTCTGCTAGACACACCTGTTGAATATTCCCCTGCTGGCACATGCAGTCACAAACTATGTACTTAGTCCCCTTTGCTTGAGGTTCCAGCCTAGGTTCATCCCCCAGGAGCCCTGCTGAGTCAACCTTCTCCTAGATTCTGCTTACTCATCACAAGACGTAAACACAAGGTCAAAGCTGGCAGGCAGCTGGTCACTCACCCAAACTTGGTGTTCAGTATCCCACCAAGCAAAGAACCCAGGATGATTCCTATTCCAAAGCACAGGCCCAGCCTCCCCAGGGCTCCAGGGCGATCTGCTGGGGGGGTCATGTCTGTGATGACCATCTGTGCCCCTGGGAGAAAGGGAGACAAAAGTAAGGACTGAGTAAAGGCCAGGACCCTGGGAGTGTCTGGGTTACCCCTTCTCCAGGGCCACAGTGGTTCCTCCCAAGTCTGTCAGCCCACACCCTCCTGATGCCCAGGCCCAGGACATCCTCCAGGCACTACAACTTCTCAAACCCTCCCCCTTTTCTCCTTTCCCACAACCACTACCCAAAGACATTCTTTCCTGGCTCTGGGGATTGTGCTGGCATGACCTTGGGCAAATCACTCAGCCTTCCTGGGTCTCAGTTTTCTTATCATAAAGTAGAGGTGTAGGACTTTATGGCCTCCGAAGCCCCTTCTAGTTTTTTTAGCCCCTGTGATTAGACCTCTCCTCTCTTGTCCTGTCCGCCTTGTTCAAACCATCGCTTTCATCTTTTGAATGCCCAGCTCATGCCCATGTCCCTGCTTTGCTCCCAGATATATTCAGAAGCTCTCCTCTTGATTAAAAGATATGGCTCAAATTTAGTCTGGCCTTCAAGGTCTTCCACAATCTGACTCTGACCTGCTTCTCCAGCCTTGTTGTCTGCTCCTTCCTAGCCCCTAGGACCACAGGCTCAAGAGCTACGGTGCCCTGGAAGGAGCCTGGCTCTGCAGTCAGAGGAGGCAGTGTGGGCTAGTGGTTAAAGCATCAGGAATGAGGGAGGGTTCAAATCCCTGCCCAAACACTAACTAGTGTGGGATCCTGGGGGTCCCTTCATTTCTTGGGTCCTCAGTTTCCTCAATGGTAAGCTAAGAAACGTGACTGAGATGGTGTCTACATGCCTTTCTGCTCTAGCTCCCTGCTTCTGTGACCTGGATTGCCCCTCACTTACTGTGTAGAACCTCTTTCTGGGCTTCATTTTCCTCCTGAGATACTGCATAAAACAAGATGCCTTTTAAAACAGCCCTGCGTGCATGCAGGCATGAAATCAGGGGATTAACAGTCATCCAATAGATATTGGAATCTTTTCCACGTGGTTTGAAAACTTCTGGATATTTTTCTTTGATTTTTGCCAGAACATGTGTGTGTATGTGTGTGTATATGTGTATGTGTGTGTATGTGTGTGTGTATGTGTGTGTATGTGTGTGTATGTGTATGTGTGTGTATGTGTGTATGTGTGTGTATGTGTATATGTGTGCATATGTGTGTGCGTATGTGTGCGTATGTGTATGTGTGTATGTGTATGTGTGTGTATGTGTATGTATGTGTATGTGTGTGTATGTGTTTGTGTGTATGTGTGTGTATGTGTGTGTATGTGTATGTATGTGTATGTGTGTGTATGTGTGTGTGTTTGTGTGTGTATGTGTATGTGTGTGTATGTGTGTGTATGTGTATGTGTGTGTATGTGTATGTATGTGTATGTATGTGTGTATGTGTGTATGTGCATGTGTATGTGCGTGTATGTGTGTGTATGTGTGTGTATGTGTATGTGTGTGTATGTGTGTGCGTGTGTGTGTATGTGTGTGTGTATGTGCATGTATGTGTGTGTATGTGTGTGTATGTGTATGTGTGTGTATGTGTGTATGTGTTTGTGTATGTGTGTGTGTGTATGTGTGTGTGTTTGTGTGTGTATGTGTATGTGTGTGTATGTGTGTGTATGTGTATGTGTGTGTATGTGTGTGCGTGTGTGTGTATGTGTGTGTATGTGCATGTATGTGTGTGTATGTGTGTGTATGTGTATGTGTGTGTATGTGTGTATGTGTTTGTGTATGTGTGTGTGTATGTGTGTGTATGTGTGTGTATGTGTGTGTATGTGTTTGTGTATGTATGTATGTGTATGTGTGTGTATGTGTTTGTGTGTGTATGTGTGTGTGTATGTGTGTGTATGTGTGTGTATGTATGTGTATGTGTGTGTATGTGTGTGTTTGTGTGTGTATGTGTGTGTATGTTTGTGTATGTGTATGTGTGTGTATGTATGTGTATGTATGTGTGTATGTGTGTATGTGTGTGTGTATGTGTGTGTATGTGCGTGTATGTGTGTGTATGTGCGTGTATGTGTGTGTATGTATGTGTATGTGTGTGTATGTGTGTGTGTTTGTGTGTGTATGTGTATGTGTGTGTATGTGTGTGTATGTGTATGTGTGTGTATGTATGTGTATGTATGTGTGTATGTGTGTGTATGTGCGTGTATGTGCGTGTATGTGTGTGTATGTGCGTGTATGTGTGTGTATGTGTGTGTATGTGTTTGTGTGTGTATGTGTGTATGTGTGTGTATGTGTGTGTATGTGTGTATGTGTTTGTGTGTGTGTATGTGTGTGTGTATGTGTGTGTATGTGTGTGTATGTATGTGTATGTGTGTGTATGTGTGTGTGTTTGTGTGTGTATGTGTATGTGTGTGTATGTGTGTGTATGTGTATGTGTGTGTATGTATGTGTATGTATGTGTGTATGTGTGTGTATGTGTGTGTGTATGTGCGTGTATGTGCGTGTATGTGTGTGTATGTGCGTGTATGTGTGTGTATGTGTGTGTATGTGTATGTGTGTGTATGTGTGTGTATGCGTGTGTGTATGTGTGTATGTGCGTGTATGTGTGTGTATGTGCGTGTATGTGTATGTGTGTGTATGTGTGTGTATGCGTGTGTGTATGTGCGTGTATGTGTGTGTATGTGTTTGTGTATGTATGTGTGTGTATGTGTGTGTATGTGTTTGTGTGTGTATGTGTGTGTATGTGTGTGTATGTGTGTGTATGTGTGTGTATGTGTGTATGTGTTTGTGTGTGTGTATGTGTGTGTGTATGTGTGTATGTGCATGTGTATGTGCGTGTATGTGTGTGTATGTGTGTGTATGTGTATGTGTGTGTATGTGTGTGCGTGTGTGTGTATGTGTGTGTGTATGTGCATGTATGTGTGTGTATGTGTGTGTATGTGTATGTGTGTGTATGTGTGTATGTGTTTGTGTATGTATGTGTGTGTATGTGTATGTGTGTATGTGTATGTGTGCGTATGTGTGTGCGTATGTGTGTGTATGTGTATATATGTGTGTATGTGTGTGTCTGTGTCTGTGTGTGTGTATGTGTGTGTATGTGTATGTGTGTGTATGTGTGTGTATGTGTCTCTGTGTGTATGTGTGTGTATGTGTGTGTGTATGTGTGTGTGTATTTGTGTGTATGTGTGTGTGTATGTGTGTGTGTCTATGTGTGTGTATGTGTGTGTATGTGTGTGTATGTGTATGTGTGTGTATGTGTTTGTGTGTGTATGTGTGTGTGTATGTGTGTATGTGTGTGTATATGTGTGTGTATGTGTGTGTATGTGTGTGTGTATGTGTATGTGTGTGTGTATGTGTGTGTGTGTATGTGTGTGTGTGTGTGAAATCTGTGAATATTAAAAGCTGAAATTTAACTGGATGAATACTTAACTGGAAATGTCTTTGGAGTTAACTACATTATGTTCACTTTTAAAAATGACATTGGAATTTCTATCTCTTTCAGTTTGAATCATGTAAACTCCTTTTATTGGAGTAAATAGACTAAATGTTTCTTTTTTGTTTGTTTTTTTAGTTCATAGAATTTCCTGCATGTTCTAAATTCTTTCTGATCACGTGTGCTTTGGAGAGCAGTGTCTAATGCTTTAGAAATATTTCCAGCTACAGATGACTTTACATTCTCCACCAGACAACTGATAGACCCCCTCCTCCAATTCTTTGAAGTGGGGTTCCTGTATAATCTTGGTGTGTACAAGCCCAGTTTGGGGATGATTAAGCAGTGGTGTGTGTTAAAATGACTTTTGTCAATATGCTTTATGTCACCACTAGGTTGGCACAGGGAAGTTCATATACCACCAACTCACTAAGAACAAGCCTGGGAGAGATCTGGCCAAATAGTTTGAGGAATCGGTTTTCCTTGAAATGTCGCCTCATGGGCACTAATGTAAATCTATAGCATTTGCCCAGTCAGCCGCTGCAGATGTGAAGACGGAATGTGCAGCTTTCCTGCTTTAAAAGGGTAGCTTGCACTGACTGGGGGCTTTTCTCATGGGGCTCTATTACACACAGTGGAAAAACAGCCATGATCATTGCTTCCGTTGCGTCTTTGACTTAGAAACGTCCTTCATTATTCCAATTCTGCAATCTTAAATGTTAGTCTGCTATAACCACTTAGGTCAACTCCCCTTTTTTTATAGAGGGGGAGACTGAGACCCCCAGAGGAGAAGACACTTGTCTGTAAAAGATGGGCAGGAAGCTGCAGAGCCCAGATTCAGGCACACCAGGCTCTTGGATTCAAATCCCAGGGTTTTCTCCCTGGAGATCCTGCGTGCTGTGGTCTGTGCACACCACCACAACAGCCTCATTCCTGGGTCCCTCACTTTGCATCCACTGTTTCCATTCCTGCCATAGAAACTGTGAGGGTCCAGCTCTAGCTCCTTCCCACCCCGCGACCCTCCCCCACACTTCTTCTGACTCCTAGTGTCAGGCACGCAGCGTTAGAGAATTTTTCTTTCTTTTTTATTAACCAATTTTTAAATTTTAAACTCAAATATAAAATGAGAAAAACATTGCCATATACACAGCAGAATGTAATGGATGATGCAATACAAAACAATACATTTCCATTTCAAGAAAGTCTGTCATAAATACTACACTTTGTTTTCAAAACTGCCTAGCTTTTATAGAGCATTTTTCATATGACTCTAGATAGCTTGAATTTCTTCATCTGAAAACTTCCTGTTTGTACCCTTTGACCCTTTATCAATTGGGGAACGACTTGTATTCTTATAGATTTGATTCAGTTCCCTATATATTTGAGAAATGAGGCTTTTATATGCTATAAAAAACCATTTCCCAGCTTTCTGCTTTCCTTCTATTCTTGGTTGCATTGGCTTTGTTTAAGCAGACCCCCTTTAAAAAACATAATTAGAATTGTCCATTTTACATTTTGTAGTGCTCTGCATATCCTGTTTAGTTGTAGATTCTTCCCTTACCCATAGGTGTCACAGGTAAACTATTCCTTGCTTTCCTAATTTGCTTTTGGTATCACTCAAGTATTTTTAAACCATGAGATGTTGGTCTAAGCCTAGTTTCTGCTGTACTGTTTTCCAGTTTACCCAGTAATTTCTGTTTAAATAGTGAGTTCTTGTCCCAAAGGATGGGATCTTTGGGTTTATCAAACATCAGATTGCTATGGCCATTTACCACTGTGTCTTGCGTATCTAATTCTTTTCATTCTTCTACTACTATATTTCTTAGCCTGTACTGGATAGCTTTGATGATAACAACCTTATGATACAGCTTGAGATGTGGTACAGTTAAGCCACCTTCCTTCAAAATTTTTTCCATTAATTTCCTTGATATTCTGGACCTTTTGTTCTTCCAAATGAATTTTATTTTTTTCTAGCTCCATAATATATTTTTTTTGCTAGTTGGATTGATATAATGCCGAATAAATTAATTTAAGTAGGGTCGTTATTTTTATAATATTAGCTCAGCAGCTAGACTCCCTTTGGTAGGTAGACTTCCAAGTATTTTATATGGTTTACAGTTATTTTAAATGGAATTTCTCTTTCTATTTCTTGCTGCTGGACTTTATTGGTAATACATAAAAATGCTGGTTTTATTTTATGTCCTACAACTTTGTTAAAGTTAATTATCTTAACTAGTTTTTTTAAGTTGATCTTTAAGATTCTCTAAGTATACCATCATATCATCTGCTAAGTATGATAGTTTTATTTTCTCATTGTCTGTTCTAATTCCTTCAGGTTCTTTTTCTTTTCTTTTTGCCATAGCTAACATTTCTAGTACAATATTAAATAAAGTGGTGATAATGGGTACCCTTGCTTCACCTCTGATCTTCTTATCCCCATCACAGATAATGTTTGCTGATAGTTTTAGATAGATGCTGCTTGTTATTTTAAGGAAAGATCCATGCATTTGCTCTCTAGTATCCTTAATAGGAATGGGGCTGTATTTTGTCAAAAGCCTTTGCTTTATCAATTTCTTTTTCTAAGATGGAGTTATTTAATATTCTATTTCCTCTTCTATTAATCTGAGCAATTTATATTTTTGTGAATATTCATCCATTTCACTTAGATTGTCAGATCTATTGTCAAGTAAACGGGCAAAATAGTCCCAAATATTGCTTTAATTTTCTCTTTGTCAATGGTGAACTCACCCTTTTTATTTTTGATACTGGCAATCTGGTTTCCTTCTTCCCTATAGGGTAAGATAGATTTCTATAACCAACTGAGTGTGTATGTTATTCCTTCTCTGGGCCAATTCTGATGACAATAAGGTTCAAACAATGTCCCCTCTCCCCATTTTCCCCTTTATTGTAATAGGTCATTTGTGCTTCTTTATGTGAGATAATTTACCTCATTATAGCTTTCCTTTCCCTCTTCACCCAATGCAATGCCCTTTTCATCCCTTAATTTTTTGGGGGGTATCATCCCATCAAAGCTAATTTATGCCTGCACCCTCTGTCTATGTACATACTCCTTCTAACTGCCCTAATAGTGATACAGTTCTTAAGAGTTACAAGTATCATCTTCCCTTGTAGGAATGTAAACAGTTCAATTTTATTGAATCCGTTATGTTTTCTCTTTCCTGTTTATCTTTTTATGCTTCTCTTGAGTCTTGTATTTGAAAATTGAAATTTCTACTCAGCCCTGGTCTTTTCATCAGGAATGTTTAAAAGTCTTCTATTTCATTAAATATTTATTTTTCCCCTAAAGGATTATGCTCATTTTTGTTGGGTAAGTGATTCTTGGCTATAATCTTAGCTCCCTTGCCTTCTGGAATATCATATTCTAAGTCCTCTGACTCTTTAATGTAGAAGCTGCCAAATCCTTTACAATCCTGACTGTGGCTTCATGACATTTGAATGGTTTCTTTCTAGCTGCTTGCAGTATTTTTTATTTGACCTGGGAGCTCTGGAATTTGGCTATAATATTCCTGGGAATTTTCATGTTGGGATCTCTTAAAGGAGATGATTGGAGGACTCTTTCAATTTTTATTTTACCCTCTGAAACTAGCATATCAAGGCAGTTTTCTTTGATAATTTCTTGAAGTATGATGTCTAGGCTCTTTTTAATCATAGTTTTCACACAGTCCAATAATTCTTAAATTATCTCTCCTGGATCTATTTTCCAGGTCAGTTGTTTTTCCAATGAGATATTTTACATTTTCTTCTATTTTTTCATACTTTTGATTTTGTTTGATTAATTCTTGATGTCTCATGGCATTGTTAGCTTCCACTTGCCCAGTTCTAACTTTTAAGGAATTATTTTCTTCAGTGAGTTTTTGTACCTCCTTTTCTATTTGGCCAATTCTGCTTTTTAAGGGATTGTTTTCTTCAGTCAATCTTTGTACATCTTTTTCCATTTTTTTGGGTGTGGTTCATTTACCAAGTTGTCAACTCTTTTGTTGTGGTTCTCTTGCATTATTTTAATTTCTTTTCCCAATTTTCCTTCTACTTCTCTTATTTGATTTTAAAAATCCTCCCGGAACTCTTCCAGGAGGACTTTTGGATTGTTTCCTTTGCTTTTTTCTTTCTTTCTTTTATTTGAAGCATAATAGATTTTGTCCCAGCTTCTAATTTTAATCTGTGAATCTTCAGGTTTCACATGTGTTTCTTGAAAACAACTATAGTTAGATTCTTCTTTCTAGTACATTCTGCTGTCTCCTTTTGTTTTATTGGTAAGCTAATTCCAATGACATCCATGTGGTGTTAATTGTATATTTCCCTCCACCTGTTTGTTTTTACATTTTCCCCACCCGTTGAACAATTTGAACCCCACCCATTCTTTTTTTTTGAGGGCTATAACTATATTCTTTGCAATCCTGAAAGAAGATAAGCAACCTACATTTCACCCTTATTAACTATTAGTCTTTGATGTTTTGTCCAAAATTGTCATCTACATAGAAATAAATAGCTATTTCAGGAACACAGTATGAACAGAATAGATTTTAGAGTGGTTTAAAAAACCAAGTCAAATAGAATGACTGGCATTAAGAGGAAGAGTGATAGAATACCCCACCCATTCTTTAAAGAGAAGAGAAGGGTGGTGTGAGAGAAGGATGTATTCTTTGCTTGATTCAATCTATTGTTCTCTTCCTCTTACCTAGACCACAATCACAGGTTCTTACTCTTCCCCTCTTTCATTGCATTCTTTTATTTTAACTTATTTAAAAAATTAATAAGCATTTTTTTTCTCTTTCACCTTCCTCAGTTAAAAAGAAAAAGAAAAGAAATATTCTTCTAATAGTAAAGCAAAACAAATCCCTAAATTGTCCATATTAAAAAAAATGTAGATCCCCAACCATCCCAAGTGCATTCCCACTCTCTCAGGAGGTGGTGGCATGCTTCATCACCTGTCTTCTGGAGTTGTGGTGGGTACTGCATCGATCAGAGTTTCTAAGTCTTTCAAAGAGATTTGTCTTCACAATGTTGTTGTGATGGCATAAATTATTCTCCTAGTCCTTCACCTTGCATCAATTCAAATAAACCTTTTCCAGATTCTCCAAAACTCCTTTTAATGTTGACCTGGGCTGGAAAAATCACCCAGTGAGGTTTCTCCTTGGATTTCTCCATCATGCCTCTCCTGGTGCTCTTCCTAGATCTTTATTGTTGGGGAGAACTGAGCTATATGACTTCCTCCTGCTCCAGTCTTTGATCATCTCTCTCCCTTCAGGATTATCTTCAGGTTTTTTTTGTCACTCAAACTCTGGATGTCCCCCAAGCTACCCAGAGTTTTCTGAATCTTTCCTCTCTATAATCTCTCCCTCCCTCTTTCTCTCTCTCTCTCCCTCTCTTCTCTCTCTCTCTCTCTCTCTCTCTCTCTCTCTCTCTCTCTCTCTCTCCCTCTCCCTCCCTCCCTCCTCATCACTTTTCATAGGTTCAATAATCACTTCTATGCAGAAGATTTCCAAGGCAATTTCTCTGGCTCTGGGCTCTCACCAAACTTGGGTCCCATGTCATAATTATGCATTAGACATTTCCAGGTCAGTGTCATGTAGTTATTGTAACCTCAACATGCCTAAAACAGAACTCCCCTCCATCTTCCCTTCTTACAAACTTTCCCATTCCTGTTGAAGGCACCACCCATCTCCAAGTCATCCAGATTCACAGCCTTTCTCTCATCTTCATTCCTCTCCTCTCTCCCCATATCCATCAGCTGTAAAGACTTCTCAGTTTTATCTCCTTTCACCTCATGCAGTCATTGTCTGAGTGCAGGCCCCCACCTTTCTTGTCCAGATTCTGGCAATAGCCTCCTAATTGTTCTCCCTGACTCCAGTCTCTCATCTCCCATCCAGCCTCCACACGGAGCCCAAAGTGATATTCCTAAAGCACAAGTCTAACCATGGATCTCCCCTGCTTAGGAAGTTCTCGTTGCTCCCTTTTGCCTTTGGGACAAAATATGAACTTCTCTCTTTGGCTCTGAAAGTCCCTCACCTTTGACCAGGCTGTCCCCCATGTATAGAATACATGCTCTCCTTACCTTCACGTCCCACATCTTGGGACCCTTAGTTGCCTATAAAGTTCAGCTCAAATGCTACCTCCAGTGTGAGGCTTTTAAGGGTTGCCTCACCCCAGTTTCTGGCCCCCAAATGCCTTTATTTTTACCAGGTTGTTGTTGGGGATCTTTATTTTTACCATATTTACTTATGTAACCTAGCTATGACCATGCTCATGGTGCCATCTGCCTGCTGGTCCAGAAGACTCCCCAGAATTCTGTGGGTTCATGCTGGGCCCCTGGGGACTCAGGCCAGTCTGAGACCTGGGAAGTTCTGGGTCCTCACCACCCAGCAGGCAGGCAGCACTGTGGGCATGATCAAAGGCAGGTCACACTTCTGGGCTTCCTACAGCTTCCTGACACTAGTGTGACCTCTTGGAAGGCAGGGACTCTTTCACCCCCAGCACAGGGCCTGACCCCCAGAATGGGCTTTGGTGAAATATGCTGATCAATTGGGTGACAGATTAGGTTGCAGAGTTCAATGATTTTGTTTTCTGTAGGAACGAACTGGAGCCCAAAGAGGGGAAAGTCTGCATTTGGGTCACCTAGTTAGCATGTGGTAGAACAGAATTTGGCTGTAAATCTTCTGAACCCAGGGCCTGCATTGGCTCTTACTGACCAGGAAAGACAGAGAGCTGGGATAGCCCAAGGAAGGACGTGCCCCTTCCAAACCCTTCTCTGCCCTCTCCTGCCTCCCCCTTCCTATGCCTCTCTCCCATTCCCAAGATTAGGGGTCAGATATTCTCTCCCTCCCCATCCCCAGGACATTCGGGGAGCCCCAGTACCTGGGAGCACATGCATGAACAGAGCTGGGATCCGGGACGCCACGAGGAGAGGCACATTTGTGGCAAAAGAGAGAAGCAAGTAGAAGCCAGAAGCAGCCAAGAAGGAGAGGGTGAGGGCTGCCCGGGCCCCCCACTGGTCAGCAAACCTGGGAGGAGACACGGAGATAAGGCTGCCCTGCTCAGCTCCAGCAAACAGGCCCCCAGCAGACCTCATGAGGCTCACCTGGTTTTGTTAGGGCAAGCCCCTCACATTGGTTTCAGGTCTTCTGCTTTGGGCCAGGTATGGCCCATGGGACCATACACGGAAAGGACTAAGGAACCTTTGACTAAGTCCTAGAATGCTAAGGTGACCTCTCCAAGGTCCTACATCTAGTGAGCATCAGAGCAGGATGTAGGTTAGGCCCTTCCTATGTTCACCAGAGCAGAGTATCTGGGAGTGAGAAGGGAGGAAACTGGGTCCTAAGAAGGCAGGAGGAAGGAGGAGGGGAGGAGAGAGAGGTGGAGGAGGAGAAAGGGGGAGGGTGGAGAGAAAGGAGGAGGAGGAAAAGGGGGGAGGGGTGGAGAGAGAAAGGAGGAAGAAGAGGAGGAGTGCCCTCAGTTGTTCCAGTTGGCTGACTGCTTTCTGCTGGCCCTAGTCTACTTGGGCCATAAACCTCCCTTCCCCCCCAAACCTTTGGGCAGGAGAAAAAGTTTAGGTTTAGAACCCTGGAAGTCAGAGCAGGGAAACCTCTCCGAACTGAGTCCAGTCCCAGCCCTTTATAGGCAGGAGAAACATGACCCAGAGGAGGGAGATCCCTTGCCCGGGTTGCCCATCAAATCCACCTCCACCCTGGGATTAGGTCTGTAGAGGCTTAGTTCTGAGGACCCCTATCCCTCTGTGACCTCTCTTCCATTACCTGCCAAAAATCGGGCCTCCCAGGAGCTGGAGAACTCCAAAGAGGGTCTGAAGGTAGCCGAAGCCCACGGAGTCCAGGCCAAGGTTCTTCGCCAGATACTGAAACACGGAAAACACCATCTTTTACTGTGTGTGGGGTATCAGGACCATAGGAGGCTTCTCCATCCCCTCTCTTATCAGGTCTCTGAGAAAGGCTGAGCAGGAATCATTTATCCTCTTGTACAGATAAGGAAACTGGAGCACAGAGATGTGGAGTGACCCCAGGGGGAGAGAGAGGGAGAGGGAGAGAGACAGAGAGAGAGAAAGAGAGGGGAAGAGAGAGAGAGAAGGAGAGGGAGGGAGAGAGAGAAGGAGAGGGAGGGAGAGAGAGAAAAAGAGAGAGAAAGAGAGAGAGAGAAGGAAGGGGAGCGAGAGAGAGAGACAGAGACAGAGAGAGAGAGAGGGAGGGGCACAGAGAGACAGAGAGGGAAGGAAGGAGGGAGAAGGTCAGGAAGAGAGAGAGGGGGAAGGATAGAGAGAAGGAAAGAGGTAGGGAAGAAAATGAAAGGGGAGGGGGAAAGAGGGAGAAGGAGAGGAGGAGAGAGGAAAGGAAGAAGAGGAAGGGAAGGGGGAGGGAGGGAGAGATAGAAGGAGGGAGAGGGAAGGATAAAGGGAAGAGAGGAGGGGGAGAGAAGGGGAAGGATGGACAGAGGAAAAGGGAAAGAGAGAGACAGAGAGCACAAAGAAGACCCAGGAAAGCTGAAGATGGTTTAGAGCAGAGGAGCCCTGGGCATGCTTGTGGGCAGCCAGAGGAGAGGCCAAGAGGGAGGAGGAGACAAAGCTAGGGCAGGTTTCCAAAGGTTCCAGAGAGGATTGGCATTTAGAGCATAGGTGAAACCTTGGCCTTGGGGAGGAGAAGGGCCATCTTTTACCTAGAGACCAGAGCCAAGAGGGGAGAATGGGGGTGATGCCAAGCTGTTCTAAGAGGAAGCACACTGTGGACAGTCTCAGGGAGGCAGGACATGATTCCTCTGCTGGAAAGGAGCTAGGAGAGAGAAGGCTTGGGGTGTCATTGGTGGAGACTAACCCTAGGCAAGTCACTTAACATCTTTGGGACTCAGTTTCCTCAAAAAAAGGGTTGGACTAGATGCTCTCAAAGGTGGTACCCTCCCCTAACTCTAACCTAATAGGCCTGGAGTCCTAGGGCCAGGATCCTGGGGGAGGGAAGGCCAAACAGGGAGGTGGGTTGGGAGAGTAGAGAGGGCAGAAAGTCCTGGAGACCACGATAAGGATGAAGAACGAGGATGGGGGGATAAAAAGGCCAGAAAGGCTGACAGGGTGGAGGTCATGGCTGGGCCAAGGCCCTGGCAGTCACGGACCTGGGCAACCCAGACATTTAACAAGTTTTGGGCAGAAGAGGTGGTCATAAAGACAGACACATGAGTCCCCATCAAGGACATGCAGCTGCCTCCTCCTGACCTGGTGCTTTCAGGGGCCCAAGGAGAGACCAGGCCTGTGTTTGGCACCGTGAGGGGGGGGGGGGTCTGTCACTAGAGTGTAAGGGGTAATGCAGGGCACTGGGCAAGTGGGAGCAGAGATGGATTGGGGGGGTGCTACAGTGTCCAGGAGGGACAGGTGGGGAGAGCCTGAGGGGGCATTCTGGCCTCAGTGGATGCTGACAGTGAAGCCCAGGCACCCCCAGACCACCAGCCCTGTCTGGAAACTCAGCCCCTGTGGACATGGTCTCCCTTTGGGGGCTCCTAGACAGCTTCAGGAAGAGCCAGAAATGAAGGTTTTCCCAGCAGGGTCCTTGGCACCAGCCTGTGGGGCAGTGACAGAAGCAGATATGGTTTAAAGTCAAGGCCTGCCCAGCAGCTTTATGACAGCCCCTGAGGACCATGGGACTTTGCCTAGGTGCCGCCTCCTGAGGGCAGAGACTGGCTGACGGTTCTATTTGTGTCCCCAGAGTTTAGGGCACAGGGCATGGGCCACACAGGTGACATTTGGTCATCCATTCACTTCCACCAAGTCCAAGCTCATCTCTTTCTCAAGGAAGAGCCTCTGGGACTAGACCAAGATCACTCAGCCAGGCAGTTAAGGAGCCAAGAAGGAACGGAACTGGGCCACTTCACTCATTACTCTGGGGGAGAACCCTGGTGCCCAGGGCACTGCTCCCAGACCCTCTGGGTCCCCATGTCCTGACCCTGACCCCCAGGCCTACTCACTGGCTGCTGACCAGCCCCCCACCCTCCTCCATATAGGGCAGCAGGAGACCTGGATGCTGGGACCCAACTCTGCCGCAAGGCTCTTTCCTCACTTTCCTTTCTCTCTCTGGGCCTCAGTTCTCTCCTTTATCAAAAGTAAGGGTTGAACTCAGCCACCTGTGAGGACCCTCTCACTCCTGGGACCCCCACTGGGGAGCTGTTCATCCTTCATGTGGTGAGGGCTGGATGGACAAAAGGATGTTCAGCCTACAAAGGACTTTTAGGACCTTTTCCCCACTTGGTGAGCAGAGCAGCCTTGAGAAAGAGGTTAGACAGACACCAGGATCTCCTTTTTACAGGTGAAGAAAAAGGCCCAGAGAGGGCTTGTCCAAGATCACAAGCTGATTTTTGGCAGGGCTGAGCCTTGAATGTGGGTCTCTGGTCTTCTGTCCAATGCCCTTCTGATGGGCTACACTGCCTCTGCAGGTGAGCAGGGCATGGAGAGTCAGCCTGACAGGTCCAGAGAGGCTAGGGGTTGGGGAGTGACCTAGGGACCCCTGAGGCCAACGCTCTCATTTGACAGATGAAGAAATGGAGAGGGGAAAGGGGCTTGTCTGAGGTCATCCACTGAGATAGAACCCACACCTAACACTTCTTCCAGTGTCTCTGCTAGGGACGAACCTCCTCCCCCAACAGCAACCCTGGTTTGTCCAAGTTCTGCCCTTGGCCCATGTCCAGCCCCTGCTCAGACGGGCATGGGAGGGAGCTGAGGCTGGCACTTTGCTGCCCTCCCAGAAGGCCTCGGACTGGGTCCCCTTCCTACCACCAGGCCCCACTCTCCCAGCAGGACCACTTACCGGCATGACAGAGAACTGCATGAAGAGGCAGGTGAGCTCCACGGCAGTCAGTAGGTAGGTTACCCGGAGGACAAACTGCCGGCCTGCATCTCTTGGAGAAGATGGGGGCTCCTTCTGGGCCTTCCTCCCCTGGGTGAGGTGGGTGTCTTCCTGCATCCTGGCCTGGCTGTGGTCCCAGCTGTGGCATAGACCACAGGAAAGGAACCTGGGAAAGAGGGAAAGCAGCAGAGGCCCCACTCAGCTGCAGTTGGGCACCCTAGGTGCCAAAGTCCTGTTGGCTGTGGGCCGCCTGCCTGGAGGGTGCTGGGCTGGGCGGGGCTGAGGCTGTAGAGGAAGAGGAGAGAGGCTGAGTGTCCAGGGGAAGGCTTCTTGGACTCCAAAGGTGGACAGGGAAATTTAAACCAGACCAGCCCCTCCTCCTGACACCCTGGCAGCAGCTCCAGGAATGCTTGCCCAAGCACAGTTTTGGTGCTGGAGGCTCGTGCCCAGCATCTGTCCCCCAAGTGAATGTGGGTGAAGCATCACAACCTTGAGGGAGGGGCTGAGGCCCCCTCTGAAAGTGACACAGGAGCTTCAGTTTCCTCATCTGGAAATGAAGATAATCCCTCCATGAAGGACGACCCCCTGGGCTTGGTGGGAGGGGCTGGTGAGATGGAAGGTAAGGGGCTACACTGAGCTTGGGGCACCCCTGGGAGCTCCTTTTTGGGAGATCCAGTTCTTTATCACTCAGCTCAGTGCAGGGCACATGTTAGCACTTCATACATGCTTGTTGACTGACTGACTGACCAAAGGACCAGGCTTTTCCACTCTGCCTGGGAGGCCTCCCACAGGACAATCGTTTGCTCTTTCTGGGCCTCAGTTTCCCTGTCTGTCTTAGGATGGGTCATACTCCTCTTAGTTATTCTGGAAATCCTTTGGGTTCCTGGGCTCTGCCCCCCACCTGGAGATCTCTTGGCCGAGTTCCTGTAGCCAGCCCGGGCCAAGTCACTAGTTCTTAGGCAGACAATGGGTGTTCTAAGTCACAGGTCAAGGCCAAGAACTTTGCCCCTGCTGGATGATTACTGTTACTCATTACCCTGAGGAGATCTGCAGGGTTACCCCCTCCCCCATATCAGAGCCAGAATCCTTCAGATTCCCTTCATCCAGGGTAACTGGACCCAACCACACTTGGCCCTCCCCTCCAGGCTCAGGCAGACCAGCCAGTACTGTGGATCCTAGCATTGACAGACTGGCTTCTGTCCATCAGACAGTCTGTCAGACTAATCCCCACAGTAGCCCTGAGAGGCAGGGAGGGCAAAGACCACTATCTCCATTTTACAGATGTGGAAACTGAGGCTCTGAGATGGTCAGGGACAGAGCCACCCTGGCCTCCATCATTCCTTTCTACTCTGCCACGGAGGAATCCTGGCTCTGTCATCTCCTAACACAAGAGGGCTGGCCCTCATAAGCCCTAAGCTCTGATGTCCTGGGGGCCTATGGAAAGGAGGCCATTGTCCTGGTCCACCAGGAGCTGAGATTATATACACTGACAAGGTAGCTTGAGGGCCTGGGACAGCCAGGTGTGTGTGTTCCTCTTTCGCTGCGCAGGAAGACCATGGCAACAGAGAAATAATGACATGACTTGCACTTGACTTTGTTTTGAGTGAGTGAGGGCTGTGCAGGTCACCAGCCTCACTTCTCCTCCAGAGCCATCTGAATCCAGTGACCAGATATTCCTCAGGATGCCTGGTGATGACCCGGGATGAGGCAATTGGGGTTAAGTGACTTGCCCAAGGTCACATAGCTAGTGAGTGTGAAGTGTCTGAGGTGAGATTCGAACCCAGGTCCTCCTGACTCCTGCACTGGTGCTCTATCCACTGCACCACCTAGCCAGGTAGAGGTGGGCTGGAGGTAGGATAGGGAGAGCTGGGGCATGGGAGGAGGAGAGAAGAGGGAGCCCTGGGGATCCAGGGAGCTGCTGGATGACTCCTGTGTGTGTGCATGCGTGTGTGTGTATGTGTGTGTAGGTGTGTATATGTATAGGTGTATGTGTGTGTTGTGTGTGTGTGTAGGTGCGGATGTGTGTGTGTGTGTGGATATGAGGGATCAGGAGGGTAAAGGTCATCTAGCTCAGAAGGTGGGATAGGCAGGGGCTGTTCCTTGAATTTGGGCAGCCCAGGGTCCCTTCTGAGACTCAAGTTTTCAAATGCATAAAACAAAATCCAGTTATCAAAATATTAAAAATACATGATATAAAATAAATGATTGATATACGGAAGCATCAGAGAATGAACCACCTCTGACCCTGGCCAAGCCCAGAGCCCCTGAGTCAGGACTCCCTCCTGTCCTGGGAGAGGGTGGAGGGAGCAGGGGATGGGGGAGAGACGCCTCTCTGTCTGAGGGCATGGGGACTGCCCTAGGAAGCAGAGACTCTCCTGGCTGGGTCCCAGAGCACCGAGCCAGGAGCAGCCCAGAGAGGGCAGCTCTAGTCCGGAGGGCAGTTAGTGTGCCCCCTCTCGGGCTGGGCTAGCCCCTTTGGAAGTTCTCTGAGCACAGGATGGATGAGCCCTCGCTGGCCTTCCTGATCAGGCATCTGGGCTGTAGGCCAGGGAGTCAGGAAGGTTCGAATTCGAATCCTGTCTCCCTTGCTAAGTTCTTATCCTCCTAGAGCATTGATTTCCTCATCTGTAAAATGGGATCATGGAAGCACCTCTGCCCAGGGTTGGAGACAAAATGAGAGGAAGATGAAAAGTCTTAAAGGACCACAGCTTCTTATTGTCATTCTTACAACGAATGATGCCATAAAATAACCACTCTCCTATTCTGTCATTACAACATTCCATAATTACGCGGTATTGTAATAAGAATAGTAGTCACATTATCTGGTGTGAGCTGGGATGGATGCCCTGGAGGCTCCGGGATTTTGGTTGGGCCACAGGCTTGCGGCAGGGGCTCCTGCCCAACAGGGACACCCCTGGGGTGCAGCTCGGCTCCTGGTCTGTCTAGGGCTTGCTGTGAGGGGTCCCTTTGGGTGGTATTTTCGGCCTGTAGACACACCAGAGGAGAGGGCCCACACAGCTGCTCCCTTTTCCTGAGTGGGGAGGCTGCTCAGGCTGAGGGCATCTAAGGGCTAAGCCTCACTGGACTGAGCCCTGACCTACTCTTCTAAGAAGCTGACCAGCCTGTAGGAGAGCGGACTCAGTCTCCCTTCCCTGGGGCGTCACTATGCCTGAAATCCCACCATTGGATCCCAGAGCCTCATTGTGGGAAGGCCCTCAGAGGTCTCTAATCCAGTACTTATCTGAAAAAACACCTCTCCACAGCACCCTCAACAAGGTGTCATCCATCCTCTGCTTGAATACTTCTGGGGTCAGGGAGCTCACTACTTTATGAGGCAGGATGCTCCATTTTAGGATGGCTCCACTCACGAGGAAAACAATCTTTGCCACAAGTGGAAATTTGCTTCTCTACCCCTTCTCCAGGCTCTGCCTCCAGGGGCAGTAGAACCTGGCTAATCCCTCTTCTGTGGCACAGTTCCAGGCTACATTCCCAATTCCCTTGCTGATCTTCACAGGCTGTGAGCTCTCCAGGCCCTTGTCCATTGCATCTCCCTCATGTCCAGACAATCAATGTCCTTCTTAAACTGGGCTGCTCAGAACTGAGCCCAAGGGGGTCAGGTCAGGGAAGAGAGCTCCAGGATGGTCATCTCCTCCAGAGACTTGAGCAGCCCAGCCCCCTTGCTGCCCAAGCCTGCATTTGGGGGAATTCCTTTGGTCTGGAATGAGGGGAGGACTGTGCCACGGGAAGGGAATTTATCAGTTAGCTTCTGGAGAGTAGATGGCAGAGGGCTCAGTATTGGAGGCACTGAAAATGGGAAGATGAGGAAGGACCAGGAGAGAGTGTCCACAGAGTGTTTGTAACCAGATAACGTCAGAACTGGGAGAGACTGTGAGGGACACTCAGTTCAATGCCCAGACTTTACAGGTGAGGAGACTGAGGCACAGAGAAAGGAAATGTTTCCCCAGAGCTTCCCCAGGCAGGAGTTTGAACCCCGGGCCTTGTGCTCTTCCCATTTCCTCCCTAGTCAGTGGGAGGTTCCAACCTTGGCTGGGCTGTCACTGAACCAGTTCAGTCCCCAAGCCCTGGGAGGGGCCTCCTGGATCCCCTGCAGCCTCCTCAGCTTACCTGAGACAATCACCCCTGGCATTACCCACTTGAGGGCCTCTGGTAAATCTGGAGCTGGCTTTGTTAACAGCTTGGCCAGGAAATGTGACCTACTGGTAGGAGCCTAATCTCCTGCTGGCCAACCTGCTTCCAGGTAGACCCCCCGGTGGGAAGCAGACAGACCAACAGGGTGATGGGGGATGGACTGAGAAGAGAGGGGCAAGGGAAAGCGCATTTATTAAGCTCCTATTGTGTGCCAGCTTAGGGCACAGTGATAAGAATTTTACAGATATTATCTTATCTGAAACCCTTTCCCTTCTCATGCACCCCCCCACCTGTTCCCCCACAGCCATGATTTCCATCTGTACAATGCTCTCCTATAGTCGCCTTGAGAAGAAGGCTGTGTGCACATTATTACAGGTGAGGAAAGTGAGACTGAGAGAGGTGGAGGGACTCACCGAAAGGGGGACCATGAGGGATGGTCTCACAGTCTGAAATCCAGGGGGCTCTGGGAGTGATGCCCTGGTGACCATTTGTTGGTTAACTTAAAGAACTCTTGATATTATCACTGTTACAGGGCATCTCAGAATCTTAGCTCTCAAGACAGAGGGGAACTCATAGGCCGTCTTATTTTACAGAAGGGGAAACTGAGGCACAGTGGTGCCTCATCTAAATACCAAAGTTGGGATTTCAGCTGTGCTCCTCTGACCCCAGAGTCAATACTGTTTCCCTTGAACTATATGAGACCGAATGGAACATTAGCTGCCTCCTTGTCTCTCAAACTGGGGCTCTAATGTCCTTCTGATCCTGGGCCTCCTGGGGGTTGCTCCAGTGCCCAGCAGAGCCCCCCAGGCTCCAAGGGGAGGCAGGCAGAGGAAGGCTAATAGACCCTGAGAAAGTGCCAGCCAGTCCTGGACAGTCTCTACACACCTGGGCCACGGTCCGGAGTCCCCAGCTAGCTGCCCCCCTGGCTGGCCTGCTCGCTTGTGGCAGGAGGGGCCACTCCAGGATGACCCTGAGTGTTGGGAGGCCTGTCGGTCCAAGCAGGAAGCTAGAGTTCCTTCCTCCGGTTTGGTCTCTGCTGGTGACTGAACACGTGTGTTGGGTAACTTCCTGAATCTTGGGGGTGGAGGGAGGATCTGGCAAAGCAGTTCCTCTGGGTTGGGCCCCATGACTCACTCAGGTCTGAGGAGCTGGTTTACCAGGAGCTCATGAGCTGAGAACAGGACTGAGTTATCCGAGACCACAAATCCAGCATTTCCCCCATGGGTCAGGCACTGGCCCTGAAATGCCTTCACAGGCCTGGGCAGCTGTCCTCCAGCAAACAGACACATCACTCTGTGGGATCAGGGAAGCACAAGCCCCATCTTGAACTTGGAGGGGCCTTGTGCACACTATCCAGACGCTAGCTACGCTTGGCAGGGTTCATTCCATTTTCTTCAATTCCAAGGCATTTCTAGAGTATGTGTTTACTCTGTTAGGCATCGTGCCAAGGGATGAGTATACAGAGACAGAAATGTAAGTCTTTCCCCTCAGAAAATGCCTTTAAATGGTACTTAATACACAGTAGGTGCTTTCTAAGTGCTCACAAATTGGACTGAAATGTCATTTCCTTTGGACAGCATGCATTCAACATTAACCTACGGGATTCGAGAGCATTGGATGTTCAGTGTGCCAAGTAAGAAAGCACTTGGAGGTCCAGCAGTTTTGAAAGGCAGCTGGGCTGCCTCCTGCAGACGATGACCATCACTGCTCTCAGCTCCCACCCCGGAATCTTCCAGAATGGATGCTGGGATAGGGTCATGTTTGCAGCGATTCAATCTGCCCCTAGTCCTCTGGAAAGAAAAAAAATTATCATTCTTTTCAAATTTTGAGTTTCCAGTTCTGTCCCTCCCTCCCATCCTTTCACCCATCCACTGAGATGGCAAGCAACAGGCTATCAATTATACATGTGAAATCAGGCAAAACATATTTCCATATTAGCCACACAGCAAAAAAAAGAAAAAAAAGAAAAAAAAAGAAAAATAAAGTGAGAAAATTCTACTTCAATTTGCACTCAGTTTATCAGTTCTCTCTCTCCAAAGGGGGAAAGCAGTTGTTCATCATGAGTCCTTTGGAATTGTCTTGGAACACCGTATTGCTCAGAGTAGCCAAGTCTTTCATAGTTGACCAACATGAAAACGTTGCTGTTATGGCACCCAATGACCTCCCAGTTCTTCTTCCTTCTCTTTGCATCCATTTATACAGATCGTCATATTTTTCTGAAACAATCCCCCTCATTGTTTCCCACAGCACTATTGTATTCCATCATAATCATATACCACAACTTGTTCAGCCATTTCCCAATTGATGGGCAACCCCTCAATGTCCAATTCTTTGCCACCACAAAAAGAGGTGCTATAAATATTTTTGTACATGTGGGCCCTTTTCCATTTCCTTTGGTCTCTTTAGGATACAGACCTAGTAGTGGTATTGCTGGATCAAAGGGTATGCACAGTTTGATAGCTTTATGGGCATAGATCAGTTCATAACTCTACCAACAGTGTATTATTTTTCCCTCATCCCCTCTAGCATCTATCACTTCTGATAAGTGTGAGGAAGTACCTCAGAGTTGTTTTAATTTGCATTTCTCTGATCAAGAATGATTTAAAGCATTTTTTCTCGTGACTACTGATAGCTTTAATTTCTTTTTCTGACTACTATTCATATCCTTTAGCCATTTATCAAGTGGGGAATGGCTCTTATTTTTGTAAATTTAATTCAGTTCTATACTAAATATATATTTGAGAAATGAGACCTTTATCAGAGAAACTTGCTGTAAAACTTTTTATATTACTTCATTGTCTATGGTACCTTTCAGCAAAACATAGTTTCCCTGATTATCTTTTTTAATTAATTTAATTAATTAATTTTGCTTTTGCTTTGTCTGAGATCATGATTGCTACCCCTGCCTTTTTTTAAAGTTCAGCTGAAGTATAATACATTCCACTGCAGCCCTTTACCTTTACTCTGTGTGTGTTTCTCTGTTTCAGATGTGTTCCTTGTAAATGACATATTCTGGTTTTTAATCCACTTTGCTGTCTGCTTTCATTTTATGGGTGAGTTCATCCTATTTGCATTCACAGTTATGATTACCAACTGCTTATTTCCCTCTGTCCTATTACCACCCCCATTTATCCTTTTCTCTCTCTCCTTTCACTCTATCCCTCCCTAAAAGTGTTTTGCTTCTGACCACCACCTCCTCTAATCCACCCTACCTTCTATCAGTTCCCTACTACCCTTCTCTTTATACCCATTCCTTTTTACTTCCCTGTAGGGTAAGCTAGTGTGTATGTTATTCCCTCTTTGAGGGAATTCCGATGAGAATGAGGTTCAAGTATTTCCCACCATCTTCCATCTTTCCCTTCACTGAAAAGTTCTTTCTTGCCTCTTTTATGTGAGACAATTTACCCCATTCTAGCTTTCGCTTCTCTTCCCAGTGCCTCCCTCTCTCACCTTTTAATTTTATTTTTTTGCATATCATCACATTACAGTTAACTTCCATTCATTCACTCCGTCTTTGTCTATGTCCATTTCTTTTAACTTTCCTAATAAGGATCAAGTGGAAGTATCATTTTCTTGTGTAGGAATGTAAACAGTTTAACTTTATTGAATCCTTTACGATTTCTCTTTCCTGTTTATTTTTTTTTTGGTGATTATCATGAGTTTTGTATTTGAAAGACAAATTTTCTATTCACCTCTGTTCTTTTCATCAGGAGTCCTCAAAAGTCCTCTATTTCATTAAATGCCTATTTCCCCCTTGAAGGATTATACTTAGGTAGGTGATTCTTAGTTGGAATCCAAGCTCACTTGCCTTCTGGAATATCATATTCCAAGCCCTCCAGGATCCTTCAGTGTAAAAGCTGCTAAATCTTGTTTTATCCTGATTGTAGCTCCACAGTACTTGAATTTTCTTTTGGCTGCTCATAATATTTTCTCCTTAACCTGCAAGCTCTGGCATTGGTTATAACATTCCTGGCTGCCCACCCTACCAGTCAGATGATCCAATAAAGCTCCTATCGAGACGGAAGCTTCCCTTTGGCATGCTAGAGACAAGAATTCTGTTAGGTGGGTTCAGAACTGGCTGAAAGGCTGTCATTAATGGATTAAAAGTATCTTGGAAGGAAGTCTCCAGTGGAGTGTCCCAGAGATTTGTGCTTGGCCTTTTGATGTTTTACATTTTCATTAGTGACTTGGAAGAAGGCCTTGGCTTTATTTATTTGATGAGCATGGCTCATCAAATAATAAAGATTAAATGTTGGCAGGGAGCTAACAAATTGTATGATAGAGTTAGCATCCCCAAAGCTCTTGGCAGGCTAGACACTGGCTGAATCTAAGAAGATGCAGTTTAATTGGGAGAAATGAAACATCTGATGCTTGTGTAACTGTGATTACCCTGACACCCCCCAAGCCTGATAGCCAAGTAGGACACATTTAACCCCTCCCCCGGTATTCCCTGGTTCCCTTAGGAGGTTCAGGGAGATCTGAGTTTTCTGCTGTCAGCTCCTGCCCCCACCATAGTGTCTCCCAATATTAGGGGTTCCCTATTCCCCAGTAAACAGTCAGTTGTACCAGAGGAATATTTACTTCAAAGGCATGGTAAGAATAAACATATAGACAACTCCTTTTCATCACATGGGGAGAAAATCCTTCCCTTCTCCACCCCTGCACCACCTTGGTCTCTGCGAAAGGAAGTGCATTAGGCTCAAAGCATAACTCAGGTCCTATATAGCATGTTGTCACCTGGTTCCAAGTCCAAAGACCATCATCTTCCTCCTGTTCTGCATGGGGGTCCAGGCACCCTGACTTTTCAGGGCTTTCCTGATGGGTTGACAGCAACATCTGGCCTGGAGTCCTTGCTTCCAAGGCCACCATTTCTCTGGTCCTGGTCCAGTGGACGCTTCACTGTCTGTGCCTAGAACTGAAAAAGGCTGGCAAAGTTGACCAGAACAAACCCCCAGGACCATTTTGGGGTCTATAGGGTCTCAAAGGGGTGAAGGGAAGACAGTTTTTGTGTATTGACCAGGCAAACAAAACTTGTATCCTCTCTGGATCTGGTTCAAAAGAGAGTATGTCCCAGTATGACATTTTAGAGATGCTGCCTGTTTGCAACATGCTCAGGAGAACAGGCTGCTCCCATCTGTGGCAGAGGAGCACAACGTCTTTGCCTAGAAGCGAGTCTTTGGAGTCTCCCATGTGGGTGACTCCATGTTAGGGGAATCCTCTTAAATCCATTACCTGTGAATGTAAAGAACCTGCTCCCCAAACACAGGGGAGGATGTAGGACATGGGCTGAGATAAGAGAGACTGAACTTCCAGGAAGAGGGGAGTGACTGTCCCTTCACCCCCTTTGCTGGCCAGGGGACTGGTTACTCCTTGTCCCCAGGGTGTGTGAAGGGTACTGGTCAACTAAAGAGTATCCCAAGGTGAAGGTGCTGGACATTAGGTCAGAAAAGACTGAGGTGCAGAAACTCTATTAGGAGACTTTGGGTGAGGAAGGGAAGGACAGGGCCTGAGAGCTCTCCCTCAATGGTCATTGGGTTAAAGAGGGATTAGCTTTATTCTGCTTAGCTCAAGAGGTCAGAGCTTAGAAGCACAGGGCAAAGGTGTGGAGGGGCAGGTTTATTCTGGATGGACCACTCCTTGATGCCTCCTGAGGTCCTCGGACCAGGCTGCATGTTCCCTGCTGGAATTTTTAGCAACCACAGGCTGGACCTAAGGTCTCGCTCTCTGCCTTTCCTACCAATTTGTAATTTGTGATTCCATGACACAGCTGGGGCATTAATTAAGAACTATTTTCTTCAGTAGGCTTTTGAACTTCCTTTTCCATTTGGCTAATTCTGCTTTTGAAAGCATTCTTTTCCTCATTGGCTTTTTGAACCTCTTTTGCCAATTGAGTTAGCCTGTTTTTCAGGGTGTTATTTTCTTCAGCGTTTTTTTTTGGGGGGGTCTCCTTTAGCATGGTGTTTACTTGTTTTTCATGCTTTGCTTGCATTTCTCTCATTGCTCTTCCCAGTTTTTCCTCCACCTCTCTAACTTGATTTTGAAAATCCTTTTTGAGCTCTTCCATGGCCTGAGCCCATTGAGTGGGCTGGGATACAGAAGCCTTGACTTCTGTGTCTTTCCTTGATGGTAAGCATTGTTCTTCCTCATCAGAAAGGAAGGGAGGAAATACCTGTTCACCAAGAAAGTAACCTTCTATAGTCTTATTTTTTTTCCCTTTTCTGGGCATTTTCCCAGCCAGTGACTTGACTTCTGAATATTCTCTTCACACCCACTTCGCCTCCATATCTGCCCAGCCAGCGCTTGGGGTCTGAGATTCAAATGCTGCTTCCCAGCCTCAGGGCTTTGGGTGGGGGCGGGGCTGCTATTCAGTGTGAGATCAAGTTCAGGTGCTCAGGTGGGGGCAGGGCTGCCTCATGAGCTCAGTTCCCTCAGGGGGTTTATGCAGAGACCTTCAACAATGGATCCAGGCTCCTGCCTGCTTGGGGAGCCCTGGTCTGCTCCCGCCTCTGCTGCTGCCTCCCGAGGGGGCCCAAGCCACGGGGACACCCCACTCCCCTCTCGACCTGCCAAAGAGACCCTCTCACTGACCCTTGTCACCTGTGGGTGGAGGGACCCGTGTGGCCACTGGAAATTCCGTCCCTGAAGCCCTCTTGGATCCGCTCCTCTCGGTGCTGCGGGGCCAAGGCAGGGCTGGGCTCGGCTCCGGGTCTGCAGCGCGACGGACCGTTTATGAGAGGTTTTCAGGCTCTCTGGAACAGAAGTCTAGTCAGCTCCGTTGTTCTGTGGCTTCTGCTGCTCCAGAATTTGTTGGGAGTTCTTTTTTACAGATATTTTATGGGCTGTGGGTTCAGAGCTAGCGTATGTGTGTCTTTCTACTCCGCGCCCCCCTGGGGCATTAATTAAGGTGCTTATCATCCATCGTGTGGGTTTAAAGAATTCATGGAGGAGTAAATACACGATGATGGTGGGAGAAGAGGGCAGCCATATCCACAGGGGCTCTGGGAAAGTTTCATGGGGGAAATGATGCCTGATCCTTGACAGCAGAGAAGTGTCTGAAAGGTGGAGATGAGGAAATTGTTTCAGGAAAAGGGGATAGCCTCTGCCCACCAATCCTAGCGGGTTTTGTGCCACCAACCTTTTCCAACAACAACATGTGTTCTGAATCCTCAAGGTACTTGATGATACTACTCAGAACATCCTTTTGGATCCAGTCATTAAATCTTTACATTAACCACAGTGGTCATTTTTGTGATCCAAAGCTCCAAGTGAAAACAGATGCTACCTAATTATAAAATTGAATTTTTCTATGTATAATTATGAAAATGCTAAACATAAGATTATAAAATAATGATGAATATTCTATGTGGGAAATCAGGAAGAACTTTAAGAAGTAATTGAGGTCAAGAACTAAAATTTACCATTATCTACAAGACTTTCATAGGTTTATTTTTATACACTTTCTTGGAGATCAATGACATTTCAGCTGAAATAAGTGTGCTTATCATCCTATAATAATTATATGTCAACTTAATTTTGATTTTGGACTTTTTAGTGATCCAACTTGGGTGACTTTTAGAAAAGAAGATCTTGCAGAGGCTATGTTAAGACTCCTTTTTGGAGGGAAATCTGTAAGGCATGTTTTGCCCTAAAGCTGAGGAATAACCACTGATATAGGCTCACAGATACAGAACTGGAAGATTCCTTGAAAGTCCTCTGGTTCAACGCTCATTTTACAGATGAAGAAACTGAGGCACAAAGATGGAATAAATGGCGTATCCAGACTCTGAGTGCAGGTCCCCACATTCCAAATTCAGCCTTCTTCTTACTCAGTCTCTCTGCCTCTCCTCAAAGAACAGAGCCCAAGCAAGCCAGAAGGAGAATCTCCAGAATTCTAACCAAATGGCTTGTCCATCGTACCTCTCATCCCCCATGTTCCTCATCTGTTGTTATCTCGTTTGTTCTCCAAAACAACCCTGGGAAGTACTGTTTTATTTCACAGATGAAGAAACCAAGGCTCAAAGCAGCTGGCCAACCTTGCCAAGGTGACTCAGCCAGTGTTAGAAGCAGGATATGAACCTGGATCTCCTGTTTCCAAGTCCAATGTCCTGGTTACTCCATCCTGACACCTGGTTTTGTAACCAAGAAACACCAAATGGATGGTGCAGGAGACACACTTGTTTACCCTATACCTCTCAGTCAGTGGTGTGACTTCAAAGACTTGTACTGCCATAGCAAGTGATCTGGGATGGGTATCTCACTAAATACACAAAGTAATTGATTAGAGTACTGCCATTCTTAGTACATCCATTTGAAACATCCATGCTCACTGAATTGGGGCTCCAGTAATTTGGTTCTTTTTTTTTCAGTCATTACAGTTTTGTGGATTCCCCTGTAGGAATCCCTTGTTTTTCTTGTTAGGTCAGTTCCTGACTATTTGATGTCTTTTGTGTTAATAAATTGGATTTCTTTTTGAGAGCTTTTCTTCTATCATTTGTAGCCTGTGTAAGCTCTGAGGCTCTGACTCATGAACTGCATCCACCAAACTTAGCCACAACTTCTTCTCAAGGTTCTAGGGGTTCCCCTGAGTGGTCAAGGGATTCTCTACTGCTATTGGCTCGAGCCTCTGAAGGTGTAGTTCCTCAGAGATTATCAATACAGAATCATTGGATCAGCCAGCTTTAGGTAGCTCCTAGGGGGCATTTACAAAGATAAATTCTGAAGAGTTAATACACAGCAACCCAAAGGGGTATGGCACCCTTTCCCACAAGGACATGTAGAATCCAGGGAAAATGAAGTCCAAGTTTAAGGAAAACATGTTGCAAAGAGAGAACTCTTGCCTCTGGTTGCTGAAAGCTCTCTTTTCCAGTTTGGGGCAGGTTAAAAATGTTCCCTTTAATATTGCGTAACATCCTTGCTTGGCTCCTGAGAGACTCTTAAGTCCAGTCTGTCCTTGGCTCCAGATAGTACAGATACTGCATCAGCTGATCCAATCTGCTTAGGGACCAATGGGAAGGTGGGAAATCCAGCATCTCTGGACCCTTTGAAACTGGTTGTTCTCCTTTACTGAGAGGGAGAGGGCAGGGAGGAGCTCTTGGCAAGGCAGAACGCGCTCAGGAGGATGTTGGAAAGCTACAAGCTCGAGTTTCTGGAAATAAAAACTCCCTTTTCTAGAACTTTCTAGAAACTTTGTATAAGGCAAAGAGGAGGTCACAAACACCCCCAGACTTGGGGAACAGATCTCTTGTCAGGCATCGCTTCACTTTATCCAATGGTTTTAACATTTAGTCTAATGTCTTTTGATCGACTATCTGAGACATGCTTTCACCTAGTTAAGGAATCAGGCTATAATATGATGGTTTCAGCTCCCTCTTACACATTCAGCCAACATTTATTAAGTATTATGGTGTGCCAGAAGCATCACTAGATGCCATAGGTCCAAAGACAAAAAGAAAACATTCTCTGTTTTCAGGGAGCTTACATTCTCCTATAAAGGAGGAAGAGGAAGCTTTTTTTCTGGTTTTGAAGCCCAGAAAATCCCAAATGGGGACAAGAGAGTCAGATCTGACTGAAACAACTGAAGAAATGGTAATTGACCAATGGAATAGTTGCAGCTCTGCAAACCTGGTAAAGTCCTGCTTGGTCAGGATAGAAATTGTTTAAATTAAGACCATATTCTATTACAAATATTTTATTTGTCATTTTTACACTTTTTTTCATTATCAAGGCAGTGTGGCGTAATAGACTGAACAGCCTCCGATGCTTATTAGCTATGTGATCTCTGTGCTTCCAGCAATTCCTTAGTGCTTATCCACTTTCTACATGCTGTCTGTCCTCTATTCATTAGTGAAATTAGCCTGTAGTTTTTCTTTTTTAATGTTATCTTTGCCAGGTTTTAAGATTAATACTACTCATGCATCTTAAGCAGTACTGGGCAATGGACCTTCTCTCTCTGTGTTGATCAATATTCTATGTAACAATGAGAAGATTTATTTATTTTTGGAAAATTTGAGAGAATTTCTCTGAAATCATATGAGCCAGGTTTGGGGTTTGTTTGTTTCTTTATTTTTGGCCAAGTAATTCTCTCATGCCATGACTTATTTCTTCCTTTAAGATTGGCCTATTCAGTTATTAATTTTCTCTTACATGGGTTCAGTTAATTTGTATGTTTGAAGGTAATCGTCTGTATGCTTTGAAGTCTCACATTAGCTAGGCTGGTGTGTGTTGTATGTGTATGTGTGCATATGCATATATGTCTCTGTGTGTGCATGCCTGTGCACATGTATAGGCATGTGTATGCATGTCTGTGTATTTTCATGTGTGTTTCTCTGTGTATGTGTCCACATGTATGTGTGTTGGTGTGTTTGCATGTGTGTACATGTGTGTGTGTGCAGAGGTTTCTAACATGATATTTCTGACTTCTTGTGCACTGGTTTTGATCTCTTCTCTCCCACTGGTAATTTTGCTGATTAGAATTTTCTCCTTTCTTTCGTGTATTAAATTCAACCAACTGTAGTAGCAGGGACCCTGACTCATCCAGGATGGCCTACAAGCACAGGTTCTTAGATCTGATTTTCTAAAAGGAAAGCAACTTTTGAGGGGTCAACAATCTACTTTAATCAGATATACCAAGAGAGAAAATACAAGCAGAAAAATAAAGACCAACAGACAGGGCTTCCAACTGTCTGACCATTACATACATACGTAATTACCAGAGAGACACACCAACATCCAGGTTTTCAAAGGGGGTTGGGGGCTCCTTAATGACTACCCAGAGTCTCATCTGATGCACAAGCCTTCTTACAAAGAGGAAGCCCCCAAACCAAACCTCACCTCAGAGCATATATACACTTTTCAGAGGAGCTGGAGGGCATCATGACCAATCATCACCCAGTGCCTCATTAGAAAGTAACAAAAAGTGTGCGCCTTCCTCCAAAACAAGATGCCCCAATCAAGCAACTCTCGTTAACCTCACACCAGCCAACTCCTAGTCTTATTGATTGGATTTTGACTCAGTTATTATATCATTTAACTTAGTGAGTTCCAGTTAGATGGCAGATTAAACACAAATATAGGAAAAGTATAAAAGGATGAAAGAAAAAGGAATTGTATATTTGGCTTAATTGTGGAGGGGAGATGACTTATCCCCCTCTTCCCAATTGGACAAATAAGAGGAATGAATAAGGACAAGGTAGATGTGCCTAGCTGCACAAAAATACTGATATTTATCTACCACAAAATATGTAAAATTCAAAGAAAAAGAAGAGATTAGGAAAAGTCTTCCTGTCTGATCTAGTCTAGAGGCCAGAGAGCTGGCATTAGAGTCAAGAGGACCAGAGCTCAGGTCTTGCGTTTGTCACATCTGGGGCCCCTGAAGTCACCCCCTGCCCCAGCTGCAGAGAAGGCTCTGGCCTGAATGAGAAGGGGTTTCCTTACTCAGGAGTCTCTACACCAATACAATCACAGAGCCAGGCCCTGCCCCTAGCCTTACACCAAATGAAAACATCAGCACTGAAAGGTATTGTGTAATCAGCAACTGTGTTTAAAAAAAATCTCAAATTTCTAAAGTGTTTAGGGTTCATAAAGCGTTTTACAAATATCTTTGTTGATCCTCACAACAGGCCTGGGGGTGGGAGGTGCTATTATTATCCCTATTTTACAGATGAAAAAACTGAGGCAGTTAGAGGTTAAGTGACTTACTCAGGGTCACACAGCTAGGAAGTATCTCTGGATCCAGGTCTTCCTGACTCCAAGGCAATGCTCTATATACTGAGCCACCTAGCTCTAAACAACTAAAGTTGTTGTTGCTCAGTCTTTGTGATTCCGTTTGGAGTTTTCCTGACCAAGATACAGGAGTGGTTTGCCATTTCCTTCTCCAACTCATCTTACAGATGAG
The DNA here is from genome assembly GCF_028372415.1 of Notamacropus eugenii. Classification (NCBI taxonomy): domain Eukaryota; kingdom Metazoa; phylum Chordata; class Mammalia; order Diprotodontia; family Macropodidae; genus Notamacropus; species Notamacropus eugenii. The sequence continues at coordinate 25,007,302 of NC_092873.1, forward strand.
GAAACTAAGGCAAACAGGGTGAAGGGACTCACCCAGGGTCACACAACTACCGAAGTCCGAGGCTGGATTTGAACTTAGCTGACTCCAAGATTGGTGTTCTATCCACTGCACCACCAGATGCCCAACTAAAAATGAGAGAATTACTAATTAAATCAACTCTGAGGTTCCACCTTACACTCATCAGACTGGCAAAAATGACAGAACAGGAAAGTAACAAATGCTGGTGGGACTGTGGGAAAACAGACACACTTCTGTGCTGTTGCCGAAGCTGTGAATCAATTCAGTCATTTTAGGAAAACGATTTAACTTTGCTTACCCTTTGACCCAGTTGGATCACTACTAGGCCTACAGGGAGAAAGGGGGAAGGGGAAGGGGAAGATCCTGACTAGGTCTAAACCAGGGGTGGGGAACCTGCAGTCTTGAGGCTACACATGGCCCTCTAGGTTCTTGGTTGTGGCCTTTCGACTGAGTCCAAGTTTTACAAAACAAATCCTTTTATTCAGGGGTTTTGTTCTGTGAAGTTTGGATTCAGCTGAAGGACCATGCTTGAGGACCTAGAGGGCCATGTGTGACTTGGAGGTCGCAAATTCTTCACCCCTGGCCTAAACCCTATAAAGACTGTAGAAAGAGGAAAAGGCACATGCAGGAAGATTTATTTCAACTCCTTTCAATGTAGCTAAGACTTGGGAACTAAGGAGCCGCCCTACCGAGTGTGAATCGACAAAATACGGCTCATGGATGCAACAGAATATGACGATGCCACAAGGAAGGACACAACAGGCCAAATGGGGAAAGTCTGTGCATTTGCTGGAGAGGGACGTTAGCAGGAGGAGAGCAGCTTATACAAGGGCAGAGAAAAACAGTTTGAAAAATAACTTTCTGGGGAAAAATCACCTTGACACATTTGAGAATTCTGATCAAGGCAACGATGAGGCCCAATGTCGGGAGGTGAGGTGTGCCCCTTCCCTCCTGCCACAGAGGTGGTGCAGAAAGAAGGCCTACCTTTACAAGGCATGGCCAATGTGTGTGTGCAGTGAGAGGTTCAGCTCATAAGTGCTTGTGAAAAGAAACACATCTCTGTAAGAACCCAGACACCTAGCCAACTCTTAAACATTTACAAAGTAACTCTTGGTCAAATCTTGGTTAAAGGATGTGAGCAGATAATTTTCTGAAGAGGAAACATTGTTAATACTTACTTGAAAAGGACTCAATCTCACTAATCATCAAACAGGGTGAAATCAAAATAGTATTAAGCTTCCACTTTACACAGGAGAAGGATGGGGCAAACCTCTCCAGCGTCTTTGCCAAGAAAACCCCAAATAAGGTCACCAGAAGTCCTATTCGGCCTCAGGTAGTTACTGACTGGATGACCCTGGGCAAATCACTTAATTCTGTTAAGCTGGAGAAAGAAATGGCAAACGCGCCCCCCCCCCCCAGTATAAGCCCAAAGGAGCCACGAAGGGTCGAATACGACTGAACCACAGCGACAACAACCACTTTACACTCACTCCAGTGGCAAAAAATATTGAAAAGTGGCCAAAGAGAGACTCACTTGTGATGGGGGAAGTTGCCACCTTGGGGTATCCTTTGCAGATCTATCTGGAGATCTACAGTAAACGTTACAGGGGGGTGCATTCTTGAAAACTCCTGTGTAGAGATGGTCTCTTGAGGGCTTTCGTTTTGTGATTCATCGCTAGTTCTTTCTATCTTAAGAGGGGAATACAGTTCTTTCCTACTTAGGCCTCCTTTTCTTGGCTCCCTCATAGGAGTAGCCAAAATTCCCCTAAATTGAGAAATCCTCATTTTGGTCAGCAGGTGGAGCCCTGAGACCGCAGATGACTTTTCAGACCTTGGCTCCCTTCCTGGAAAACAAGGGAAAATGTAGGCAGGGCAGCTAGGAATGCTGAGGATTACCAAGGCCAGGTCTCCAAAGGCGAGGTGGGGACCCATCCTCCTTAGGTTGCTCATCCTCCTCTGTTCTTAAATGTTCCAGAGCAGAAGAGATCTGAGACCAAAGATCCCTTTCCCTACCCCCATGCCCCCATAACAGAGTTCTTCTTTGGCAAACTCACTGGAGCCAGGGCCCCCCCTTCCACCTCAGGAGGGGGCATCTCTAATCCTGGCAGGCCTGACCTGACAATGCCATGGAAATGAGGAGGGGAGTTTATTGATCTTACCAATGGCATGGCCTTGGAGGGGAAGAGATCACAGAGACCCTTAATTTCATAGCCTTCATTTTACAGAGAAGGGAACTAAGGCTGCTGTGAGGGGAGAGGGTTACACAGGGAGGCCACCAGTGACAGCACTGAGTTTTGAAGCCCAGTCTTTGTACCAGGAGGATGATGGAGAGCACAGTGTCCCACTGACAGAAAGAAAGGATCCCCATGAGGAGGGGACAAACCCTCACCCTCTGCTTCTTTAGGAAAGATTCCTGTCTACTGGAGCTGAACTTTGATGCTTTCCAAATAACTGACCACGATATGGTGGAAGATGGACAGCAGGAGTCCTTGGTCTTTCTTTACCACTCAGTCTGTGTGACTTGGGCCAAGCTGCTTACACTCCATGGTCTTCCTCTCTTTCTCTATGTAAGAAAAGGGATCTAGATTCAGTCTCTAATGTCCCTCCCGGTATACTACAGTAGAAAGAATGTGAGTCTGGAAACAGAGAGCTTGAGTTTGAACCCTCAATCTGTCACTTGCTATCAATGGGACATATAGCCAATCACTTCTCCTCCCTGAGCCTTGGTTTCCTCATCTGTAAAATTGGGCAGTTGAGCTGGATGGCTGAGGTCAATTCCAGCTCTCAGCCTGTGGGCTGAGACCTAACTCCAAATTCTATCCCAAAGAGAGCAAGGACAAAGGGATACCAGTGTTTTCACTGGTGCTAAAGTGCCCCAAAAGAGAGGGCAAGTGGTCCATGACTCTGGAGCTCAGTGACCACTTGTCTCAATGATTTAAGCAGATGGGAGCCAAAGTGACCCATTTAGTGGGAAGGAAATTTGGGCAGGAACAATGTCATTACTGAAAAAACCAACCACTTCCCAAGACTGATCTTGTTTCAATGGAAAGACTATGGTTGGCACTCCTGGGATCCGTGGGCAGTGGGAGCCGGCCAGATGGACTTCTGGGTTTGAACGCTGGCTTTCTGGGGTTACAGCAGTCAGGCGCAGGGGTAGGTGCAGTGTCCTAGATGGCCACCAGGTGGAGCGCCATTTGACCTCTAGAAGCTTGTCAGTGGCTTTGTGCTTTCTAGACCTGCGGCAGTGTCTTAACTGACCACCAGATGGCGCCGATCTGGCAGGCACCCAGACTGCTGCTGCATGGCGAGGGAGCTGGCTGGGTTGATGGGGCTAGCAGTTTGGTTCAGTGTTCCCCCACCTCACCAGAAATTAATCCGGGGGATGAAATGGAATATTATTCCAAATGCTAAAACACAAAGTTTACAGTCTACACACTTTGTGAGGGCCTCCTCTCAGTGCATGATGTTCAGGGATTCAATACATTAAAAAGAGAGGAGCTGAACCTGTGAGCTAACTGGAGTAGGGAACTCCCATGTGGGAAAACTCCCTCCACAAATGCAGGTGGGACACCTTGTCTGGAAGTTCTAGGCTCAGAAATATGTCTGGAGTGCTGAGAGGATCCATGACTTGCCCAGAGTCACACAGTCAGAACAGATGGTCCAGAGACAGGACCTGAACCCAGGTTTTCTTGGCTGAAGGGAATGTTTGTTCCTTATCTCAAGATCTAGAAATACGGCCAGCAGCAAGCAGGAGAATGGAAATGGGTTCCCCCTTCCGGTCCCTCGGTGGAAAGGGATTCTCAGTAGCTGGCAGTCCCAGCAGTTTGGGGTCCCCTTCCCTGACTTCTGCTCCCAGATCAGGATCTGAATTTCTCCCTGAGCCCCAGTCTCCACTGCTAGCTCCCTGGCTCCTCTGGTCACTGGCTACAGCAGCAAGGGCAGCGGTGGCTGCTGGGGCTCTGAAAGCTCCCGCTTTCCTCTGGAAGACCAGCAGGGCAGCCTGGATGTCTGCAGCCTCTTCCTGCCAGCCAGAAAGCCTTGACTCCAAGGCCAGGGGAAGGAAGAGAGGAAACCAGCCCTGGTGCTGCAGCACAGACCATGCTTGCTCTCCTGGAGCGGGGGTTCCTTCCTCCTTGCCAACACATGCTCAGTTCACTGCGACCCCCAGAAGTGGAGGACAAACCTTCATCAGTAACTGCTCGGTCCTTGGAGATCATCACTTGGGGCCATGGGTGTCTTTCGAAGAGATAAGAGGACAAAGCAGACATTTGTTACATAGTGAAAGTGGTGGAGAGGTAAAGTTCCACTCAGCAGGCATTTATTAAATGCCAGCTATGTGCCAGGCACTGACCTGGGGTCTGGGGGCACAAAGACAAGCGTGAAAAGGGTCCTGTCCTTAAGGAGATTGCGTGCTTCCCACAGGATGCAACATGTGCCCAGAGTCCAAGGAAAACTGAGGCAGCAGAGAGCACTCAGTGGGGATGGGGCAGGAAGGGCTGGGGGGGGGGAGCTGAGCCTTGAGCCTTTGAGAAACCTCAGGTTCCAGAGGCCAAAGGCGAAGAGTGAGTGCATTTCAGACCTCAGACGCAAGAGCCTGGAAGTAGGAAAGATGTTCTGGGGCTGGAGCAACTGCTAGGTTCTGGAGACAGATGAGAGAGAGAGAGAGAGAGAGAGAGAGAGAGAGAGAGAGAGAAAGAGAGAGAGAGAGAGAGAGAGAGACAGACAGACAGACAGACAGACAGACAGACAGAGACAGACAGAGACAGACAGAGAGGAGAAAGATGAGGAATGGAGATGTGTGTGTTCGTCCTTCGTTGCTGAAGAAGACCATGCCATCAGAGAAATGATGACATGACTTGCACTTGACTTTGTTTTGAGTGAGGGAGGGCTGTGCTGGTCACTAGCTTCACTCCTCCAGAGCCATCTGAATCCAGTGACCAGATATTGATCAGAATGACTGGAGATGACCTAGGATGAGACAATTGGGGTTAAGTGACTTGCCCAAGGTCACACAACTAGTGAGTGTCAAGTGTCTGAGGTGAGATTTGAACTCAGTTCCTCCTGACTCCTGCATTGACTCCTGCACTGACTCCTGCACTGCCCTATACACTGCACCACCTAGCTGCCCCGGGGAGATGGAGATAGAGGATAATGAATGGATGGAGAGATGAAGAGAAGACAAAGGTAGAGGATGGATAGACAGATGATAAAGATGGAGGACAGATAAAGGATGGATGGAGGAATGGATGGATAGAGGAATGGATGGATAGACAGAGGACAAAGAGAGCACTTGAATGCACATCAGCTTCCAGTCAATGCGCAAAGCCCAGTGCTACAATAAAAACCAGCAGAACTGAGCTTGCCTTCCAAGGAGCCTCCCATTCTAATAGGGAGAAGACTACACAAAATGCAGACCTGGCAAATGGAATGGGAGAAGGGGGGGACACTTGAGGATATGGGGACTAGGTGGAGCACTGAGACCCTCCCCCCAAGTCCAAGATAAGGTGAAAACTCCCTGGTAGTTGGGGTGGACTTCATGGTGCTGGTGGGAAAGGGATAGGGATGGTGGGCTATGAGCAGAGCTCTGCACATTCTAGGGAGAGTTGTGAGAGAGTGGTGAAGGTGGGACTCCAGAAAGAGGGGCGTTTGTTTATGTTTGATCCTAGAAGTACTAGGAAATCACACAGGCTCATAGATGTTGCCTGGGGGAGAGCCCATGATCTGTATTGGAGACAGGGTAGGGAAGCATGGCTTTTAGTTAGGAGTAAGAAAGCTTGAGTTCTGGTACTGGGTCCATCACTCACCAGGAGTAGGAAAAGAAAAGAGAGTCCTAGGCATCTAGGGGACACCGCAGTGCACCAAGTCAGGGAGACCTGAGTTCAGCTGTGGTCTCATACACTAACTAGCTATATGCAACCCTGGGCAAATCACAACCTCAGTTTCCTCATCTGTAAAGTAGGAATAATGGTAGCACCTACAGCCCAGGTGTATTGTGAGAACCGAAGGAGAGGGTATTTGTAAAGCTGTTTGGCATAATAGATGCTGGCTATGATTCTTATTAGACCCAGAGGGATGTATGCCTCTAGAGAGGGACAGAGTCAAGGAGATCACACTTAGCCCCCCAGTTCTGATATGGCCTGTGGGGCTATCAATGCTTAGAGAGCTCTCATTCCCCCTCCCCACCCCCCAATCCTGCTGCAGACGACCTCAGTTCAGGACCAGGAGCTGCCTGCCCCAAATGGAGAAAAAAGCCCAGGTGGCACCTAAGCAAGGTTAGAAAGTTCTTCAACTAAGGAAAGCAGAAATCCTGAAGAGGGAGCAGCTGGTGGAGGTTGGAGGTGGCTCAGAGGGCTGTTCCTATTGTATAGATTAGGAAACTGAGGCTCTGAGAGGTAGTGACAGCTCATATCTATACAGGCTTTATATTCTGTTTTTTAAAATTCACTTTTATTTTATCTTCAGCTCTAAAATCTCTATCTCCTCCCACCCCCACTCAAGAAAAAAAAAACCTGTTACAAACATATACAAACAAGCAAAAACAACTTCCACATTGACCATGGCCAAAGCTATGGCTCTAGCTCTACCCTTAAATCTCTCTATACTTACACCTACATCTACATCTATCTCTATCTGCCTATACTGGTCTCTTCTTTCTCTGTCTCTCTATCTCTGTCTCTGTCACTCTCTTTCTCCTTTCTCTTCTCTGACTTTCCTTTTTTTTCTCTCTCTCTCTCTCTCCTTCTCTCTCTCTTTCTCCTCTCTTTCTTCTTTCTCTCTCTTTCTCCCCCTCTCCTCTCTCCTCTGTCTTTTTCCTCTCTCTCTTCTCTTTCTCTCTCTCCCCTCCTTCTCTCTCTCTCCTCTCTTCCTCCTTCCCTCTCTCTTCTCTGTCTTTTTCCTCTTGCCTCTTTCTCTCCTTCTCTTTCTTCTCTTTCTTCTTTCTCTTCTTTCCTCTTCCTTCCTCTTTCTCTCTCTTCTTTTTCCTCTTGCCTCTCTCTCTCTCTTTCTGTCTCTCCTCTCTTTCTCCTCTCTCCTCTGTCTCTGTCTCCTCTTTCTCTTCTCTCTCTCTTTCTCTGTCTGTCTGTCTCTCTTTTCTCTCTCTCTCCTCTCTCTTGGACATGACTGACATGACTGGACAACAAAGGAATGTAGCAGGTGTTTTGGAAGGGGGCCTTTTCCCAGGGTGGACAGCATGTTAGCAGTTGAGCTGATCTCTGTAAATGGAAGGGGAGAAGATAGAAGAATCTCTCTGTCTCTCTGTCTCTTCGCCCGCCCCTCTCTCTCCCATAAGCTCTGTCTCGGAAGGTAGACAGAATTCTTCACCCCTCATCCTCTGGAATTGTGGTTGGTCTATCTGCTGGTCAGGGAGCCTAAGTCTTTCCTGGTTGTCGTTACAATGTTGCTGTTACAGTATAAGTGGCTTTCCTGGATCTCCTTGCCTCCTTCTGCATCAGTCCATAAAGGTATTCCTAGGTTTTTCTGAGCCTGTCTCTTCTATTTCATTCTCCTTGTTCAGTCATTGCCTGATGGAATGACAGTCCCTGTTTCCAATTCTTCAAGCCGCTACATCCATCCTTTGTACTTTGGGGCCCTTTACCTCTTTCCTGGTTCTTTATTTTGCAAAATTTCATTGGATCTTATCTCACTGGATCTACCCACAGTCATTCAGCAGGGAATGTCCTGAGAGGAATTTGAACCCATGTCTCCTGTTACCAAGTCCATTCCTCTAGGCCTTACATTATGCGGCCTATGGACTGGGAAGAGCTGCTCATGTGGAAAGGCCTGTTTCAATAGGTAGTGAGTTTCCTGTCACCAACGGACTTCAGTCAGAGCTGAAGGGGATTCCTGGGCCAGTCCAAGCTGGATCAGAGGCTTCTGGACCCTTCCTACTCTCAAATTCTGTAGGGTTTAGTGACAACATGGCTGTGCCTTTCCCAGGGACAGCCAATGGGTAAAGGCTCCCTGGGAGGAATGAGTGGGTGAGCCCAGCTGCCTCTGGGATAGAATGGGATGGGACACCCTTCATGCCTGGCCACTCACCTCTCAGAGATACAGTGGCTGAGAAAGCTGGTGTTCACTGTCACATTTTCTCCCTCAGATAACTGGAAATCAATATGTCTCCTGGTCTGGACATCAGATTTCAGCAAGGGGAGGAGGGAAGAGGGGCAGAGGAAATGATTCCATGAAAAGAGAAAATGGGAGTGTAGGAATGTAACAGGCAGTTAAGTGGCACACGGACAGAGTGTGGACCTGGAGTCTGGAAGGCTCGTCTTCCTGAGTTCAAATCTGGCCTCAGACGATTTACTAGCTGTGTGCCCCTGGGCAAGTCACTTAGCCCTGTTTGTCTTAGTTTCCTCATCTATAAAAGAGCTGGAGAAGCAAAAGGCAAACCACTCCAATGTCTTTGCCAAGAGAAGCCCAATGGGCTCACAAAGAGTTGGACGTGACTGACATGACTGGACAACAAAGGAATGTAGCAGGTGCTTTGGAAGGGGGCCTTTTCCCAGGGTGGACAGCATGTTAGCAGTTGAGCTGATCTCTGTAAATGGAAGGGGAGAATATAGAAGAATCTCTCTATAGGGGCAGCGTCTGAGTCACTGTAGGCCTCACCTCAAGTTCAAAAGGACCCTGGACTGTCTCTAAAAAAACCCAGGCTTTCCAGAGGGAGAGATCCAAGAGGCTGCCAGACCCAGCTGGATCCAGATGGGCAGAAGTACTGGGGAATGCCCCTGGCATCCATCAGAGTGGCACCAAGGAAGGAGCTTTTAGACTAAAGTGGGTCAAAGGTCAGCAGACCTCCCAGGCTACACTGGTCCAGAGATGATGAATTAGGGAGCATGGAAGGAGCTACATCACTCACAGCTGGAGCTCCAAGGAGGGCTTATGTTTGTCCATTTGGGCTTTAGCCCCAAAAGTCCTTGCACTGTTGACCAAGTGCTTGTTTCTCCGGGAGAACATGGGAGCCCATCCTATTACCATGCTGAATTCCTGGAGGCCTTTGGGCACTCTTCAGAGGCCCCTCCCCAAGTATTTATTCCATCTACTTGGCATGCCAGTTTAAAAGACATCCAACAAGGCTGTGGTCCCTGCTCTTGAGGGACTACCAGCCAGGTGGGACCCTGGGTGCAGCTTGTCCCAGTCTAGAGCACAGACAGGAGAGACCCAAACAGGGAGCAAAAGCAAAAAATTCAGGGACAGAAGAAAGCCTTCAGATGGATCAGCAAGTATTTCTTTTTGTAAAAAATATTTTTTTCTGATTGCATGTAAAAACCACTTTTAGCACTTGTTTTGAAAAATTTTAAATTCCAATATCTCTCCTGCCCTCACTTTCCTCCTCCCTGAGATGGCAAGCAATTTGATAAAGTTTATACATGTGCAGTCAAGCAAAACATATTTCCATATTAGTCATGTTGTGAAAGAAAACACAGACCAAACAAAAAAACATGAAAAAATAAAGTGAAAAATAGTCTGTTTTAATCCACACTCAAACTTCATCAATTCTTTCTCTGGAGATGGATGGCATTTTTCATCATGAGTCCTTTGGGACTGTCTATATAAAGTCTGTCACAGTAGATCATTGTTACAATGTGGCTGTTACTGTGTACAGTGTTCTCCTGGTTCTGCTCACTTCACTCAGCGTCAGTTCATGTAAGGATTTCCAGGTTTTTCTGAAGTTCACCTGTTCGTCATTTCTTATAGCACAATAGTATTCCACCACAATCATTTACCACAACTTGTTCAGTCATTCCCCAGTTGAGGGGCATCCTCTCAATTTCCAATTCTTTACTGCCACAAAAAGAACTGCTATAAATATTTGTGTACATATAGGTTCTTTTCCCTTTTTAAAAATCTCTGAAATGCAGATCTAGTAGCGCTTTGCTGAGTCAAAGGCTATGCACAGTTTTGATTGTCTTTTGGATATGGTTCCAAATAGCTCTCCAGAATGGGAGGACCAGTTCACAACTCCACCAACAATGCATTAGTGTTCCAATTCTTCCACATCCCCTCCAACACTTATCATTTTCCTGTTTTGTCATGTTAGCCAATCTGACAGGTATGAAGTGGTACCTTAGAGTTGTTCTAATGTGCATTTCTCTAATCAATAGAGATTTAGAGCATTTTTCATATGACTATAGATATCTTTAATTTCTTCCTCTGAAAACTGCCTCTTCACATTTTTTGACCATTTGTCATTTGGGGAATGAGTCATATTCTTATAAATTTGACTCAGTTCCCGATATATTTGAGAAATGAGGCCTTTATCAGAAACACTTGCTGTGTGTCCCCCCCTCCAGTTTTCTGGTCTTCTTCTAATTTTGTTTGTATAGCCCCCTTTTAATTAATTCAATCAAAATTATGGTTTTACATCCTGTAATGTTTTCTATTGCATTTGGTCTTAAATTTTTCCCATAACAACAGACCTGACAGGTAAACTATCCCACATTCTCTTAATCTGTCCAAGGTATCACCCTTTATGCTTAAACCAAGTCCTCATTTTGACCTCCCTCTTCCCTTCCAGGGTCTATTTCTCTTCTCCCTTCCAAATTTTCAGAAGTGACCTGGGGTTGGGGCCAGAAATGCAGGGTCCTTTCTAGTTATCTCCCCAACTTCCTCAAGTCCAAAAATAGGCTTAGCAACTTTCAGATGGTCAGACTGTCTTCCTGAGCTGGGTCTTGGTGGGGAGACTGAGTCAAGGCTAGGGCCAGAGGCCAGGCTGGGAGGTGTCATCATCTCATACAAATCCATGGACCCTGCTGGCTTCTCCTAGGGTCCTTGTGTTTGGAGATCTGACCATTGCTCCAGGGAGGGTTAGGCGGTGGGACAGCTCAGACTTTGAGACTGAATCACAACCCTGCGGACTCCATTGATGGTTTGTTCAGCCAGGAGTCCAGGCAGTTCAAGATGAAAGAGCTCAGCTTCTGAAATGGAAGCTGAAAGGCAGCTTCCATTTTCTGACAGGGTCTGCTGAGGTTTCCTGGTCTTGACCCCTTTCTGTTTTATCTCTTACTGAGCAGGTGGGAGAACAAAACCAGATCCTGGGAAGTCCAATAAAAGTGGGAAAGTGGCCACCATGTTCACTGGTCTCCACTTGCAGATTGAGTGCTCCATGATGAGAGAAGATGGTGTACCATATCCCTATCTGCATGGACTCCGTGAACATATGTGTGTCTGAGTCATATCTGTGCCATGTGAACAGTGAGACAGAAAAGGGACAGGAGATCCAGCTTTAAGCTAGGGAAGGGGACTGGCCCTGGGATCTCACTGACAGAGGGAACTCCCATGGGAGCAAACTCCCTCTCCCAGTGCAAGTAGATCCGTCCTTGCCAGTCAGGGTCTCCAGGAGTGGCTGAGAGGTCCTGAGACATTAAATTTCTTGCCCAGAGTCACAGTCACCATAATTCTGCTCTTTTTCCACCAGCCTGGATGGTCTCACATCTTTAAAGTCTAGATTTAAAAGCATCTATAGAGGGACCCATCCTTTCCTTGGCTTTCTTAAGTATGCCTGGCACCATAGTGGCCCCATAGAATCCTCCCAGTTCAGGAAGTGCCAGAACTGCTGGTCAGGAGAATTTCAAATGTTGGGGGCTATACAGTGGAAACCCTTTGTGTTAGGGCTGGGCTGATGGGAGGGTGGGGAGGGGATGCTTAGGATGCTCAGCCCACGTTAACCCAGAAGACAATGGCCATTTCTGGGTTTCTCTGGGGGAGGGGGCAGGCCTGCTCTGCAGCCTGGGACTAGAAAAGTGTCCAGAGTACGGCTGCCCAAGGGATGGTGTCCTGGGGGAGGAGGGCAGAGAGGAGCTGGGCTTGACTCCCCTCCTCATTGCTGGCATTCCTGGCATCCTGGAGAGCAGAGAAATCACTTTGGGTTGCAGACATCCCCAGAAAGCTGGGAAGGAAGCTGGTAATTAAAGTGATTACTGACATTTCTCTAGAGAACAAATGTTTACAAAGTGCCTTACCTCTGTTGTCTCACAATCACCCATGGAGGGAGGGGGAGGAAGTGGCAGGTGGGGAGAGCCACAGTTTCTCTTAGTCCCATTTCATAGATGAGGAGATAAAAATTCACAAATCTTAATTGAATTGGCAGGGTCACACAGGCAGGAATGAAGCCCACTTCTGTGTCAGTACCAGTCCATAGGAGGATGTGTGTGTGGGGGTTAAGACCGGTTTGGGGAGGGAAGAGGAGGAGCTGCTGAGGTCCTCAAAGCTTATGGAGCTTAAGGGATCTGGCCAAGGTTGCAGGAGGAGTCAGGGGCAGAGCCAAGGCTCGAACCCAGATCTTCCGTCTGGCATCCCTGCCACAAACCCAGACCTGGTCCCCTCTCCTGTGTGTGGCTAATGAACTGCAGCCGTAGTGTTGGTCACGTGGCTAACTATCCAAGTGTCATTTTTCAGCCCTGGGGGTGCCTTCCTCATTCTGGTGCCTTTGGCGAGTGTGTGCCCGGAGCCCAGCACAGCTGATGTCAGAACCAGAGAGAGTCCACAGGGAACAGTGTCTGGTCGACCACAGCGAGCCCGCAACTAGAAAGCTAGGTTCCTTCATTTCCCCAGCGGACAGGTACGCAGACACACAGAGCAGCAGAGCCACCCCTAGCCACAAGGAGGCAGCAGAAGCAGCTAGTCTTTGAAGTCTTGATTTGAATCCCATAAGGTCAAAACAGGAAGCGCCCGAGAGTGTGTCATCTAACGGTGTCGTTTGGCAGAGGGGGAAACTGAGCCTTCCTGGACTTGTTCCTGTTCCTCCCCGCTGCCTCTGCCTCCACGGTGTCCTGGGGGCTGCTCTGGGAGCTGGTACTGCCAGACAGAGATTTAAGAACTTCCCTCCTGAGCTTCCCTTCCGATTAGTAGGGAAGAAAGCTGAGTGACCAGACACATGACCCAGGGCAAGTGACGGAGGCTTCGTGGCTGGAAGACTGTACAGAAGCCTGAGTAAATGGAAGGAAGGCTGTCAAAGCCAGTGAACTTGTCCAGAAACATGGTCCCCCAGGCTTGGATTAAACCAAGCACACCCTTTCTCAGGAGAGAAGGGCATTAGGGAGGGGAGTCTCTAGGGCATCACATATGTACAAAGGACTTCCCAAATTTTGTGGTGTGTCCTGGGGGTGGGTAGAATGTGAGGGTGAGGAAAGGTCCCTGACCTTGGGACACAGCAGAAACAGGATGGAGACCAGCTCGGGGGCTACATTCTTCTAGATAGCCTTTCCAAACTCCCTGGTCCCCTCCCAGGCCCCTCCTAGCTCCTTCCCAGCCCCAGGCACTCACATCTCTCCCTCTTAAAGTGACTTGGTATACGCTTTGGGAAGAAACATAGTTTAGATCATATTTGAGAGCTGAGTCAGGAAGACCTGAGTTCAGATCCTGCCTCAGAAAGTTACTTACAGTATGACCTTAAGAGGTCACTTCTGAGCCAGTCTCCTGGTGGATCAGCTGGGGGTTCGACTAAAACCACAGATCCAGGTGAGTAGTGCCTTTCCAGGGCTCTCGTGATGCTGGGTATCCTGTGGTACTGTGTAGGTGCTTACTGGGGTTGGACCCACCCCCCAGCCCAACTCCATGGGCAGAGACTTTGGTCTTGTTGTGTCTGTATCCTCAGCATGGAACACAGTGTCCAGCACATAGTAGGCACTTAATAAACAACTGGTTTTATGGAGAACTCTCATGGGGCAGGCGATCACATGGCGGCCAGAAGAAACAATACAAGGACACTCTCAAGAACTTTGGATTTGACTGTGCAACATGGGAGACACTGGCGCAGGATCGCTCAGCATGGCGTGCCCACATCAGAAAAGGTGCTGTGCTCTTTAAGCAAAGCAGAATTGAGACAGCACAAAGTAAATGCAGGATGCTCAGATTTGGAGTAACTACCCCAGATATTCACACGGATTGTCTGTGCCCAACCTGTGTAGAGCATTCGTATTGGTCTGATCAGCCATAGTCGGACACAATGAAACTTCACTTTATCATGGTGATGTCATTTTGGTCCTCTTCAAAGACGAAGGACAACAACCATTAAACAACTGAAGACTTGAAAACCAGCTTCCCTATTTAACTGTGTAATCATAGGAAAATCGCTCAACTTCTCTGGGCCTCAGTTTCCTAAACTGTAAAATGGAGTTGTTGCTGTTGCTGCATTAAGGCGAAAAGGGTTAAGTGATCTGCCCACGGTCACACAGCTAGTTTGAGTCTAAAGCCAGATTCAATTTCAGGTCTTTTTGATTCCAGGCCCAGAGTTCTATCCACTGAGCCACCTAGCTGCCTCAAAAGGAACTTACTATTACTTATACTATCCAGCTCACTGAGGAATAATTTTGTTTTTATTTTTAATAATGTATTATTTTTATTTTTCAAGTAATACGTTTTTTTAATTAATCTTTCCTTCCCACTATTTTTGGCTCCTGCAACAAGAAAAAAGTAATCCCTCAATATATAGTGAAAAGTCCAGCCAAACAAACCAGAATCCCTTTCTGCATTTGTCACTGTGGGGGAGGGGCGCATCCCATCTTCAGTCCTTTGGACTCCGGAGTTTAGCACGGAATCCAGCAGAGTTTTCAAGTCATTCCTAGCTGTTTTTCTCTGGAAAGTTGTTCCGTAACTAGTCCCCATAATTCTGCTCACTTATTCTGTATCAGTTCGTAGAGCTCTTCTCAGTGTTCTCCGCATTTCTTCATCTCCTATGGGACAGTAATATTCCACCAAATTATTTGTGTTCATCAGTAATGTTGGCCACTTCCATGATCTCATGCTTACATGGGTTCTGCATAATGGATGATGCTCTTCAGCTTTCTGGTCACCAACAGAGTGAAACAAAGGGGTGTGTGCTTGCTCCCGTGATTTTAGCATGATGTTTTCAGGCATGTTGTCAGATGCCTTCAACAAAGATGAAGGTGAGCTTCAGCACTGATAATAAATTTTTTCACTTAAAAAGGCTACAAGCCAAGACTAAAGTGCAGGAAGAAATGGTGAAGGACTTTGTGTACTCAGTGCAGCCTCTGAAGCTGAGATGCATCAAAGTATAGACGGATTCTCTGCTGCTTGTGCTAATTTTGGCCTAACAATGAACATCAAGAAAACACAGGTGCTCCATCAACCACCACCACACCGTCCATATGTGGAACCACTGGTTACAGCAAGTGGAAGACTTTTGAATGCTGTGGATAAGTTCACTTACCTTGGCAAGTATACTTTCCAGGGATGTACACATTGATAATGATACTGATGCATTCATTTTCCAAAGTTAGCTCAAGAATTCGGGAGGCTCCGAAGGAAAGTGTGAGAAAGAAGAGGTGTTAGACTAACTACTCAACTGAAGGTCTACAGAGCCATTATGCTGACATTATTGTATGCCTGTGAAGCCTGGACCATCTACCAGCACTATGCCAGGAAACTGAATCGCTTCCACTTGGATTGTCTTAGAAAGATTCTGAAGATTACGTAGCAGGATGAGGGACCAGACACGGAGGTCTTTTCTTGAACTAAATTGCTACGTAGTCAAACTACTTCAGAGAGCACAATTCCAATGGGCTGGCCATGTTGTTCCAATGCTAAAAGTACATTTGCCTACAAGGCTATTTTACATAGAACTCACACAAAGCAAGTGCTCCCATTGCACACTCTCTAAAGAACTTTGGAATCAATGGAGAGACATGGGAGATATTGGCAAAGGACTGCCCAGCATGGCATGTCCATGTCAGAGAAGGGACTGTGCTCTGTGAACAAAGTTCAAAAGAAACTTGAGATACACAGATTTAGAGATATCTCTCTTCCAAATATTCACGGGATCTGTTTGGGCCCAACCTGTGGTAGAGCCTTCTGAGTCCATATTTGTCTGATCAGCTCTCCCCCCGCCCCCCATCATGATATAATTTTGGTGACATCTTTGCGCCTACATCAATCAAGCATTTCTTAAGTGTCTGCCATGTGCCAGGCACTGCACTATGTGCTGAGGATACAAAGAAAGGCCAAAACACAGTCCCGGCCCTCAAGGAGCTCCCAGTCTAATGAGGGAGACAAGAAGCAAACATCTACACCAGCAAGCTACAGACCACGTAGAGAAGTAGCTAGAGAAGGTGCTGGGATTATGAGGGGCTGGGGGAAGCTTTTAGCTGGTACTTAGAAGGAAGCTGGGGAGGTCAGTGGTCAGAGCAGAGGAGGGAGAGTATTTCAGGCCTGGGGACAGCCAGAGATGGAGGGGCTTAGATTTTAGTTTGGGCCTGAGATATACTTGTACACTAGGGAGTTTGTGCAGACTCTCATTCAGAGACCCTTTTATCCAGCCACATCTTCTCCCAGAGGAAGAAGCAGGAGCCCAGAGAGGGAGAAGGCCCCAGGTTACACAGTTGAGTGGCTGTGAGTAGCTATCCACTGCTGAGGAGGCAGAATTTTCACCTGGGACCTCTGACATAAAATCCCAGGCTCCCCATCTAGCCAGGTAGATACATTTATGTTTATTTCTTCATCTGAAGGATACATTGTATCTCTTTCGGGGACAATGGGTGCAGACTGAGCTCCTATGGTATGCATGCCCCCTCCAGGAACAGCCTCGTCCCATTCTGGGACCTCACTTTGCCAGCAGGGCTCCAGCTGCCTACACAGCATCTGCACAGACAGGCAAGTAACTAAGTAACTTCACTAATGGCTGGAGGCCAGAGGCAAAGCTTGGTTCCAGGCAGCGGGTCCTTCGAAGCCCTGTGGCCCCAAAGGCCGAGGGCCTGGGGTCCGAGGTTTCTGATTTTATGGAATAGCTTGGATAAGAGGCAAATTGGGATTGAGCGGGCTGAAAGGACTCAAGCTTCCTGCCATGAATATGAACACATGCCCTTGAGCTTGGTACCTGGAAAATGGCCTTGTAAGTGGAGACAAGCTTGCTTTGGGGATGGGGGCATCCTGGAGGCTGGGCCAAGAGAATGAATGACTGTGGACACATGCCATTCACAGAAGATGTT
Source organism: Notamacropus eugenii (assembly GCF_028372415.1). Taxonomy (NCBI): domain Eukaryota; kingdom Metazoa; phylum Chordata; class Mammalia; order Diprotodontia; family Macropodidae; genus Notamacropus; species Notamacropus eugenii. The sequence continues at coordinate 25,024,263 of NC_092873.1, forward strand.
GGCGAACACCAACCGCATTAAGCTCTGTTAGGAAACCTAGAGGAGGGACACTGGGTGGCTGCCACTGCCTGTGACAGTGGCTCCCCATCACCTTCCAAATTGTTCATTTGGGGCTCAGATCTCTTCATGGCCTGGTGCCCTGCCTTCCTCTCCAGGCTTCTTGCCCCTTCCTTCCGACCCACTTGCCTCCTCACACAGACTGCTTCTCTCTTAGACTCAAGCATTTCCATTGCCCATGCCTAAAATGTTTTCTCTCCTCATTTGCACCTCAAATTCCAACCAAAGTCCCCCCTTCTACGAGAAGCCTTTCCTATACCTCCTTGATGCTAGTGCCTTACCCTCAGTGTTAACCTCAATTTACCCAGACTTCATCTTGTTTGTACCAGACGTCCCCCTCTCCCGAAAGTCCATGTTGCTGTCTGGGGCACCAACTAGTCAGTGCACTAGTATTTATTAAGCCCCTACTGAGTTCTGTGAATACAAAAGAGAAGCAAAAGCCAGCCTCTGCCCTCAAGAAGCTCCCAGTCTAATGGAGGAGACAACATGAAAACTATACGCAAACAAGGTCTATAGAGGGTGAATCAAGGGTGATCTCAGAGGGAGGCCCTAGTATTAGGGGGATTAGGAAAGGCTTCTTGTAGAAAGGAAGGCTGAAAGGCAGCTAGGGAAGTCAGGAGGGAAAGGAGAGAAGCATAACAAGTTTGGGACCAACCAATGGCAATGATGACAATAGGGGGATGGAATGTCCTCCGTGAGACACCTAGAAGGCTGATGTCATCGGATTGGAGTGTGTGGATGTGTGTGTGGGGCGGGGAGAGAGTGAGGAGTCATGATGGCAGCCTAGCCTGATGATCAGGAGGATGCTGGGACCCTGGACCTGAATGGGGAGTTTAGGAAGACGGGAAGAGGTCTTTTTTCCATTAAGCAGTAGGGTCTTTATTTTTTCTTATGCAGTATTTTATTTTTCCTCAGTTAGGATTTTTAATATACATTTTTAAAACTTGGAATTCCAAATTCTCTCCCTTCCTCCCTCTCCACACCTGAAAAGGTCTTTTTTTGGAGGGGGGAGATGATGAGTTTGGTTCTGGCATGTTGGTTTTAAGATGTCTACAGGATGCGTAGTTTGAATTGTCCGGTTGAAGATGAAAGTTTGGAGGTGAGTGAAGAGATTAGGGCCGGCCAAAGAAATCTGAGAGTCTTCTGTAGAGATAACTGTCCACTCTGCCACCCGGGCTCAAACACTTGGCATCCTCCTCTGCCTCCAGCCAGATCTGTGGTAGATCTGGGAATTTTGGCCTTCAAGCAGCAGCCACAGAGGCCCCGTTGTCTCGGCTTAGCTGGCCAGATCAGCCTGGCTCTGTTCCTTATCGTTTCATGCTTGAGTGATTGCAATGATTTCTCTCTCCCTCCTTTCTCCTCTTCACCTCTCATCCATCTCCAACCCAGTTTTAGTCCCAGCTGGACAAGGTAATAAGTTGTAGGGTGACCATGTCCCTCACCCCCTACTCCATGGGTCCCAGGAGCTTTCTATGACAGTCAGAACAAAATCTAGTAATGAAATGATGCCTCCGCTTGGAATTTCAAGCTCTTCACAACCTAGCTCTTTCCTACCTTTCTAGTCTACTTAACTCGCCTTCACACATGCCTGCCTTGATGGCCTCTCAGTTTCCTATCTCCACACCTTTGCATTGGCTGTCTGCGGTGCCTGGAATGCTATCCCCTCACTGCTCTCAGATTCCCTGACTTCCTTTGAGACAGCTCCAGTCCCAAGCTCTGCAGGACTCCTTTCTCAGTATCCATAAGCCACCCTCTCTTCCACCTACTCTGAATCTACTCGCATGAATATATCTCTTTCATTAGAATGTGAGCAACTTGAGAGCAGAGCATGTCTTCGTTTTTCCTTGTGTGTCCAGTGCTAACCCTAGTGCCTTGAACCCAGTAGGCACTTAATCAGTGCTTGACTGATTCAATTTCACCATGGCCTTCTTCCTAGGAATCATCATTCATCCAGACTAGGAGCCAAGGCTTTCCTCCCTCACCATCTTGAACAGCTTGGGAAATGGGGCTTCACTGGGTCTCCCACCACACTTGGAAGTGGGGAACCAGAGATCATCATGGTCCCACTGGCCAGAGCCAGCCAACTCAGCCTCACACAGTGGCTGAAGTCATCTTCCTGAGCCACAGTTCTGATCCTCTCCCACCTGTCTTCCAAAGTTTCCTGCCTCCAAACTCTGATCTCCTGCCTAGTCCTTCAATTCCCATCTGGCTGATGCAAACAGAGGGAATAAACATTTATGAAGTGCCTACTATGTGCCAGGCATGTGCTAGATGCTTTGATCTCACTTTTTGTCTCACTTGATCTTCACCACAATGGTGGAGGAAATGGAGGCAGAAAAGCTAAGCGTCACACAATTAGTAAGTGTCTGAGGCTGGATTTGAGCTTAGGTCTTCTTGACTCCAGGCCCAGCATTCTACCACCTGGCTGGGGTTCAGAAGGAAGTTAGAGGGCCCCGGACTTTGGAGACCAGACTGAGCTCAAGGAAGGGCCTCAAATAAACAGTTTCCTCCCTCACAGCCTGGCACACCAAGTGAAAGGGGCAGGCTGGGGACTTGTTAGGGACTCCTCCAAAGTATTTGGGCTTCCCTCCAGGCCATAGGCCTTGCTTTCTGCCCTGGACTCAGCTGCCCCTCTGGTCCTTAAGAACAGCCAAACTATTTTATGGAAAAAGTGAACCTACAAAGGCCAGATCCCCGAGTTGAACTGAGCCAAGGTTGACATTCGAGAACCTCATGAAATGAAACAGAAAGAGAATGCCTTCAAATCTCAGCCTTGCTACTTACCTGTGTGACCTTGGGCAAGTCACTTCCTCCTCCCTGGGCCTCAGTTTCCTCATCTGAGGAGATTACTTTTCAGTTCCTTCCAGTTTTGAATCTATGACCCTGTGAAAATGGATGAACTCTTGTGTCATCAGCAGTCCTGGGGTTTCACAAATCAAGGACCTTGGTGGGGGGGAGGGGAAAGAAGAGGGAGTGTCGGTCGGGTAGTTGTGGTAGCATCTCCTCTGGAAGGGCTACAGCCCCTGGGGGGTCATTACTCTCAGCAGGGGATTCTCCAAAGTCCGATCCGGGCTGGTGAGCTCTTGATACTGAGGGAGGGGGGCAGTGTGGTACATGGAGTTCCGTGTCCTTGGCTCCAGCTTCCCTCGGCTCCCCCACTATCCCTCCTGACTTTCCACACCTTCTGCTCTGCCCTGTTCTCCCCAGCTCCAATAGAGGGCAATGTCGGGTAGGGATTCTTAATCTCTGAATACAGGAGGTTGGCAGGCAGTGCCATGTCATGCCACTACAGGGAGGGGGGCACCTTGCTGCCACCCAAGCCTCTGCTTTTGGGACACTTTCTCTGAGTTCTTACTAGAAGCCAGTAACTTCCCCCTGCTCTGAACTCTTCACCCCGAGCTCTGTTTGCCCCCTACAGGATGAGATCCGCACAGGGGGCACCTCAGTGTACTCCAAGTGTTTCTTTTCTGGTTTAGTTTTGTTTTTGCAGCCAGACTCTGGGTTGCTGCGAGATCCCCTCCCCCCTCTCCCCACCTAGGCTAGGCTCTGCTCCTTCTTTATCTACACTCTGCCTGCTGAGCTTTCCTGTGGGTCCCAGGGTTTCTGAAGCCTTCTCCCCTCACCACCACATAGAGGCTTTCTCTATGCAGACCCTTCAAATCTCCACAGTTTCTGACACAAAATGTATCTCCCCCACCCTATTTTCTCCAGAGAGCTCCAAGATATGTTCAGAAGACTAACTTCCCTCACCTCCCTTCCTTGGGGCAAGCCCCAGTGCAAACTTACAAGTCATGTTGTGGCCTTTAGCTTCTGGAGTCTGGGGTTGGATCCTCCCCCTCCCACTGTTGTCAGGAGTCTGTGAAAGACGGAGAACCAAAGACACCTGCAGACCCAGGCTCGGATGTCTTTGTGTTCCCTAAGGAATGTGTCCTTTGAGCCAACCTGCTAGGACAGCCCAAAGTCTGAAAGCAGTGCTGGCACACGGTGTCCTTCAGAGGATCTCCACGGCCCTGTGGAATACAGAAAGAAGCTCTGGGAGTTCACAGGGCCGGGAGATAGAACCACAACCATTGCTGTGTCCACAGATCTTGTTTGAATGGATGGATGGATGGGTGGATGGATAGATAGATGAATAGATGTATGTATGGATGAATAGATGTATGTATGTATGGGTGGGTGGGTAGGTGGATGGATGAATAGATGGATGGGAGGGTATATGGATAGATTGGATAGATGGATGAATAGATGTACATATGGGTGGATGATTAGCCCTGATGCAAATTATAGGATATTCTAGCGAAGACAACTGGAAATTACCCAACCAAAACACATGCTTGGCGGGGGCAGTGGGCAGCTAATAACAGCTGGCATCATCCCCAGAAGTTGGCACATCCTTAAGGATGCCACAGAACCATCTCCATGAGTTTCTTGGATTGTTCATTTGAATTTAGTGGGAGAAACCTCATAGACCATAAAATCCCTCCCTCACCCCCATTTTACAAAGGAGGAAACTGAGACAACTCAGAGAGGAAGGCACTTCAGCTCAATTGGCCAAGACTCGGGGTGAAATGGCAGGTGGCCCAAGCAGCTGCCCACATGGGCAGGCTGGGCAAAGCATCTCCCATGCTGTTTAGCAGGGTCACAAGATAAACCAAAAATAGTGCTGAAAAGTTGACCTGAGGGAACATTCTGGGAGGAGGTCAGCTGTGGACTCTAACCAAGACAAGTTCGTTAAGCCTGGAGCTGGTTTCACCCAAAAGCAGGCTTCCTCCGTAAACATTGCCACTAAGAGTCTGCATCCCACTAAACCCAGGACAATAGCCTCAACTGAAGCTTCCCCTGGGCAATCTCACCTGGCCTGAAGGGCTGTGCCAGGGTGACCTTTGATGGTGGCAGGACAAGGGGAACATAGACGTGGCTGCTCCAAGAGCAGGGATTGCAGAGGTGAGCTCCCAGCATAGGTGGGTGTGCCTAGAATACCAGGATGGAGGTCACCTCTTCTCTGTCCTGTGCAGTGAGGATATGTCTGGGGGCAGAGTAAGTTTTCCTTTGCTCAACTAACGATGAGACCAAGCACTAGAGGCACTAACAGTGATGAGGGCTGATCCATCATTTTTCTTTCATTTAGATCCATCCATTTTCTTCCATTTCTTCCACCTTTCGGAAGGAGGCAAAAATTTTTTTTTCTGCCCCTGCATCAGCTGATGCTTAAGTATCAGTGCTTGGGGATTTCCAGATCCACCTGATTTCCTCAGAAGGAAAGTTTTTTTTTTTTTAAAGAGTCATTTAGTGACATTAGAAGGGACTGCTGAGTGCTCATCTGTACTGAGTCTTCCCTCCTCCCTCTTTGGGCATCCCAGTTCGGAGGCTACTGGGTTTGGTGCTCGAGGTACAGACGAGTCATTTTAATGAATAACTGCTCTTCATTTCTTAGACACCTGAATCTGAGGAGAAAGAAGCCTCATGGACAAGTCAAGCGGCCTTGGAAAATGTCAAGCAGAGGGTCCTCTTCTGGAGTGCCCACAGAAGATGGGCATCCCGATTTTCCTAAAGGAAAATCTTTGGACGGGTAATGGCCTCCTGTTTGTTCGAAGTCAACTGAAGCCATGAGGCTGGTCCCAAAGAAGCTTACAGTTTCAGGCTGAGGGAGGTTCCTCCACAGCTCATGTTGGACACCATATCTGATTCTTCTCCTGTCTTTGGCATAGACAGGAGACTGAACCACACCTGTATATCAGTCTACAGATGACAGAGGTCCCAGAATCTGTGAGCTGGGCTCGGACTCAGAAGGTATCTGGCCCAGCCTCTTGCTGGGGGCTATGCCAATAGCCTGGCCAGCTTCCCCCAGGTCTCTTTGGTCTTCTGGCTAGTACCTCTGATGGCTACACTTGCCCAGCCTTGCATCTTCCATCCACCAGTGTCCATAGCTCAGTGGGAAGTTTGGGGCTGGGACCGGTATATGGTGAGAATTTGAATAATTCACTGGGTTCATCCACCCTGCCCTGTGTAAGACCCTCTTCTAAGCCTTCATTGCATCTGAAGCTCGACAAAGTCCCTGGGGATGGTTCTTGACTCCTAGTACTTTGGGGGGCAGGTTCTTTGCCCAAGGCAGGCCCCAATTTCCCCATTATTCTCAAAGAACTACAGGGGGAGGAAGAGATCTTGAAGCTGGCAGGAGTAGGCAAAGGCACTGAGATTCTCTCTTCTCCCAAAGCCTGACCAACCAGTAACATGAACATGGTGGGGATGGGGGGAGAATGGGGGAGGGCAGAGGACTTACCCTGGATTTCCGGGTATTTCAATATAGGTCTAGGCTAGAGTTTTAAAATGAGAATGCAGAGAAAGAGGTAAAAGGAGGCCTCAGGGGCCTAAACAGCTATCCCCCATCATATGAAAGCCAGGAGACTCTCTCATTCTGCTGAGAATGTGTTTGTGCTGAGCACCTCTGCAGGTGGGAGATCTGGTGAAAGGGTAAAGGTGGCTGTTTTCTGGGAGCTTACCATCAGGAAAATGAAAAGGCATGTCCAGGGCTATTGATCGACCAGCCCAGTTCGGCTAGGACTCTTACAGGTGCTGCAGCACACCCAGTACGGGCTGGGAAGTCAGATCACCTGTGTTTGCAGCCCAGCTCCTTGTGATCCTGAGATCACTGCATGTCTCTGGCCTCCTGTGTAAAATGACACTACATGGCCTCTTGGTCCCTTCTGACTGATCCTTCCCTCCCCAGGAGGCAGGACCCACCAGCTTCCCCAGCCTCTGTACTGACTCCTGCCTGGGGGCCCAGGGGCAAAGCCTTAAGACAGAGGTTGGGGCTCCATGAAGCTTCCTACCCATAGACTGAAAGGGAGAAGATGGGAGACCTAGCCTCCAAGAACAAACCAGTTGGAAGAAGGGAAACACCTGGGGCCTTATCCTCCTCCCCACTTCCCTCCGATGCTCCTGGTATCTAGCAGGAGGGGTGGGTCAATTACGGATGGTGATGGAGGATGCCGGTGTGTTCTTGGGCTGCAGAGGACTCTCAGGACAGGTCACTCCAGCTCAGGAGAACTCTAGGGGCTGCTGGATATTGGTCTCTGTGATGGGGAGGGCAGAAGGGGGGAGTGGTGATGAAAGAGGCACATCGAGTCCCTGGAATGGAGGGTCCCCAGTCACAGCAGTCCTCAGCCCCTCCGATTGTTGCTAGGGAACCCCGCTCCCAGATCCACATATGGGGGAGCTGTCCTCAGCCTAGCTGAAATCCAGGGCCCAGTCCTTCTCAGCCCTGGTCACTCCAGGGCCAAAGCGGAGTCAGAGACAAAGGCAAAAGCTCTAGACAGCGCGCGCGCTGCTGGGACTGGGAAAACGGAAAGAGCCCGAGGAGTTTGTCAGAAAACCTGACACTTCCTACTTGCGCAGTCTTGGATAAGTCACTTCCTACTCCCTGGGCCTCGGTTTCCCCCAGAGTAAAATAAGGGAGGTTTCAGTTCACTGCAGATGTGCGATCCTAGGAACTGTGGAGCTGGAGAGCTCTGAGGAACAAGGTGGAGGGAGAGACAGAGACACAGAGACAGAGAGAAAGAGAACTCTCGAAACTCTGGGTCCCGCGGCAGGAACAGAGCCTGGGCTCCAGAGGCCACGGTTCAGCCCCAGGCTGGCGATGGGGGGGCGCTTACAAAGGGACAGGCTCAGCCTTTCCCTCTCAGCCTCCGAGGGCCCCCGAACCCCGAATTTCCAAGCCCTCGGGGCAGCAAAGGCGGCTGGTGCAACGGAGAAGAGGGGGGAGGAGAAAAGGGGATCCCCCGCGCCCCCGGAGCGTCCGGGAGCCTCTCTGCAGCGTTAAAAGGAAAGGGGGAAGAGCTAGCGGAGCGGGGCGGAGGGAAGGGAGGGGAAAGGAGGGGTCCCGCGCCCCGCAGCCGAGCCCCCGCCTGCAGACAAAGAGCCCGGGACTTGGGGGGAGGGGCGGGGCGGGGCGGGGCCCGGGAGGGGAGAGGGGGATGGGGCGAGGGAGCGGGGCAGGGCCAGTGTCACGTTACCCTCGCCCCCTCCCCCCTTTCCCGGCAGGAGCTCGCGGCCCGGCCCGCCTTCCAATGGGCCGGGCCCCCCCTGAGGCCGCGGGGCGCTTGCTCCCCCCGGGAGGGTGTGTTCCGGGGGCCAATGGGGAGCGGGCGGGGGCGGGGCCGCGCGCGCCCGGGGGGACCAATGGCAGCCGTGTTGTCTAAACAGAAAATACTATTATGCTAATGGCGCGGGCGCCCCGCGAAGGGGGGGGGGTCGGGGGGAGGTGGGGCGGCGCAGGTATAAAGGGGCGCGGCGGCTGCGGCGGCGCAGCGCGGAGGCGTCCCCGTCCCCCCGGCCTCCCCTCCGCCGCGGCTGCGTCCGCTGTCGCGGTAGCCTCCTCCCGGTGCCCGCCCGTGCCCAGCGCTCGCCTGGACCAGCGCCTGCGGCTGCCGCGGACCGCACGGCTCGAGCCGTCCCCACCCCCAGCATCGGAGCCGAGCGGACAAGTGAGTAAGGAGCGGGCCCCGGGAGCGGCCAGGGCTGGGGCTCTGCGGAGCTCGGGGAGCCGTGGTAGCGCTCCCCCGGCCTGGGCTGGCTCCCCGCCCCCTGCGGGGGCCGGCCTGGCCGCCGCCTCGGTCCCCTCCATCGCCCCCGCCCCGTCCCGTCGGATCCGCCCCGCCCCCGCCCCGGCCCGTCCGCTTCTCCCTCCGTGGCCGCCTGACCGCCTGCCAGCTTCCCCGCAGGAATGGACTTCACGGGCGACCGTCGGGCGTTCCCAGTGGAGGCCAGCGCGGGCGTGTGCCGCACCCTCTTCGGGCCAGTGGACCACGAGGAGCTGGGCCGCGAGCTGGTGGGCAAACTCGCCGAGATCAGCGCGGAAGACGAGCGCCGCTGGGATTACAGCTTTCAGCACGACAGGCCGCTCGTGGGCCCGGGCCGGCTGCAGTGGCAGGAGGTGGACGAGCGCGCCGTGCCCGCCTTCTACCGCGAGACGGTGCAGGTGGGCCGCAGCCGCTTCCCGCTGCTGGTGCTGCGCCCGGCAGCCTGCCCCCCGCTGCGCCCGGCGCCCAGCTGTGCCCCGGACGATGAGGGCGCTGGGCCCGACGGGGCTGCCCACTCTCCGGTCGTGGCCATCTCTGATGAGCTGCCCCTGGACGCCGACATCGACTTGGACTCCGGCTTCACCATTCTGGCCACTGCGCGAGCGGGTGCCCCCGCCAGCAACGCTCTCATCACAGGTGAGTCCGGCCCCGCCCCGTCCAGGCCCCTCTCCTGGCCCCGACTCTGCGCGGGTGGAACCTGTGGGCGGGGTCAGATTAAGGACCAGCGCCTTACTCGCAAGCAGCCGTCGGGCAGGGGCTGGCAGACCTTTGAAAGCAGGTAGTGCAGTGCAGGGAGCTACCTCGAGCCTCCTGTTTGGATAAATAACAGGCCCGGGGTAGGGACTGTCTCCCCACTCAACCGGGTGGGAGCCTGGTCCCAGAGGCCGCTAGGGTTAAGCCCGGACTGAGTAATGTGCGTCCTGCCCTCAGATGGGCGCCTTCAGGCCGTCCTGGGCCCAGGCTTTCCTTGATCTGTTATTTGTTCGCAGCTTTCTTTGTGAAGCGCAAAAGGCCCCGAGCCTTCAAACCCTTTCACCTGGACCACGGTCTGCCCCGTGGACGGAGCCTGGATGCTGCCCCAGCGAGCCTGGATGGTTCGGACAGCTCGGGTTCGGACAGCTCGGCGGGCAGTTCAGGCCGGGACAGTCCAGCCGGCCGCGCCCGCCGCGTCCGCCGCACCCGTCGGCCCCGCTCAGCCGCCCCTCCCTCTGATCAGAGGACCCGTAAGCGCAGTCGGTAAATAAGGTGAGTGTCGCTCTCCAGCCCGCAGCTCGCTTGTGGTCTGGGGCAGCCCTTCCGTTTCTGATCTTCTCTCTGTGTCTCCGTCAGCTCGTATTCGAACCGCCTGCCGATGGCCTCCACTCAGACTTCCCCGCACCCGGAGGAGAGGGCAGGTGCAGGAGGAGGGGGCAGCCCTCCCTTGCTCGGGTGAGCCAGCTGTCCCACCGGGAACCGCCTCCCTTCAAGCAAGTCCTCAGAAGGACCGACCTGCTTTTGTACTTTGATGTAGCCACGACGGCTGAGCCTGCAGCCCGCCCCGGGGCAGTGTTTAAGAAAAAAAAATCCAGTAAAAAAAAAAAGTTGGACAACCGTGCAATGTATTAAGTTTTATGTAGAAATTGTTTATACGCCTGATGTGAGTAGCTGGTCCCAAAGTGCAAGAGCTTTAAGAAATCATTTCTATAAAATGTGTAATCTCTGCTGGAAACGCGGTGCCCAGCCCATGTATATTTGTACAAAAGTGTAAGAAGTTATGCGCGCTAATAACTTAATTCCCTATTTATGGCAGATCTCGCTGATCCTCAGTCTGGCTCTGGGGAGCGTGGAGAGGCCCAGCTTGCAGCCGAGCGCCCGGGCAGGTGGGCTGGCAGGGTCCTCTCTCCAGAGCCCAGGCCCGACTCTCCGACTAAAGGAACCCGGCCTCTGGGTTGCGGGTATTTTTTTTTATTTTACTTGAAAAGACAAATCTATTTCCGTGATTCCTGAGCCGGTCTGTACCACTGCCGTTTCAGTCCCACCACCCCGTTAATAATAAAGACTTAAAGACTTATTGGGTTTGGTCTCCTCTCCTTGGCTCCTCTCCTCTCCTTCCCATTAACAGCCCAAACTTGGCCCGACAGCAGCAGCCCCCGGGTCTGCCCAGGTGGCTGGAGCCCTGGCCAGGCCCTCCAGCTTTCCCTTTCTCCTAGGTTAGCTCTCTTGGAAACCTGCCCCCAGAGAGCAGAAAGCCAGGGGTGTTCTTCAAAGCCTGTTCTTGTAGCTGCCTTCCGGGCAGGGGGAAGGGGGTGGGATAGGGGTGGGAAGAACAGAGGAGAGCGCTTTCATAAAGCCGGGAAAAAGACCTGCACCTGTTGGCTGCTGGTAACAGGCTGAGAAGGTCACTTGCCTGCTTTAGAAATGGGTTCTGCTTGGGAATACGTGTGGACTGGAAAAGGGCATTTGTGGATGTAGAGAGCCAAGACAGCTGGACCCTGGACGTCATTAAGGGTCCTCCTCTTAGGCCCAGGCTTCCCTTCCCCCACCTCAGGCCTGCAGGTCCCCAGACTTGTGTTGGATGGCAGATAACCTGCCACTTTCAAGTGTGTCACCTCTCTTGTAAGGGGTGGAAGGAGCCCTTTATCCTGAGACTGGAAGGTGTGGCTGAGATGAAAGGGTGGGGTGAGAGACAGAGACACAATTGGAGATGAAGCCCTCAATAGTTCCAGTCTCTTCGATCTCACTAGTAGGAAGGGAACTTGAATTCCCCCAAGAGGCCACCTGTCACACCGGTCCCCCTCTTTCTGGGGGAATTGCTCTCATTAGAGGAGGGGTTGTTTGTCTTACAGGTAGCCTGAGGTCCTTGTTCCAGGAGGAGAGCAGAGTTATTAGCCAATGGCTGCCCAGCGGGAGGGTTGGAGTACAGAGAGTGGGTACGGTGGCACCTGAAGGCCTTTTAAATTACTCAGCAGGTGACCTTCTAGCCACAGAATTTTGTACAAGCCAGACCCTGATCTGAAGCCAGAAGCCTCTTGTGGAAGGTACCCAGTTGGAAGTGATCGGGGTCTCCATAGCAATGCCTGTTGCCATACAGTTGGCCTCGCCTTGCTTGCTGTTTTTAGAAAAGGCTTTCTCTGTAGCCACACAAGAGAGATCTTTTTTATTGTTGACCTATAAACCACCAAACTGTGGCTGTGAGTGGAGGGGTGGGAGAGGGGGGCGTACAAAACAGCCAAACCAAGGCAGAACGGGCTTTCTGCTTGTGCCTTTGGAGACTTTCTCTCATTTTCTCTCTGGCTCTTTTTGAGGTGACCTGTTACAAGGCAGTCACCCAAAGCTCCCTTGCTTCAAAGGGAAAGGTCCATAAGATTTGCATGATACATTTATTAGTTGAGCAGTCTCCAACCAGCAGGGGCAGGTTCCCAACTGCTCATCTCCTGGGACCCTCCCAGCTCCTGCTCAGACATTGATCTGTGTTAGAAGTTAGACCAGCCACTGCTCCCCAACATTAATCCTGGGTTTAGCCCCTCTTGGCCTCCTGACCCTTCTCCTTTGCCTGCTCTCTTCTAGACCTCAGGCTGCATAACTCCAAAAGGTAAACTGATCTGGACAAGAGGTCCCTTACCCGAGGTCTGTCCACAAGGGAGTGGCAGAGTAGCCACATTACCAGCTTCTACAGGAAGCTGCCAGAGACCTCTGCTCCCAAACGACTGGTCGTATTCATTCTCTGTGTGTTTGCTATATGTTTGGATGAATGAATGAGAAGACATGGATAAAATTTGCTATCTGCCAAGTGCTGTGCAAAGGAATGGTGATACACACACAAAATCAAAGATAGTCCCTGGCTCCAGGGATCTTACCTTCGAACAGGAAGAGCCAACACAGAGAGGGGAGTCACATTGTGGAGGACTGTTTTACTTTTGAAAATTATAGGGAGGGTGAATGTTGCTCTAAGAGAAAGAGTTGGATTGATTGGGGTTCTAGAACTAGGAAGGGAAGTGGGAGGGGAGGGGATAGAGGCATGGTAGCAGGGAAGGAAGAAAAGAAGTATTCATTAAGTACCTACTATATGCCAGATACTATACTAGGAGCTTTACAAATATGATCTGCTTTGATCTTTACAACAAACCTAGGAGGTATGTGTTATTATTATTCCTTTTTGACAGTTGGGGAAACTGAGGCAAATAGTAGTTAAAGTGAGTTATCCAGAGTCGCACAGCTAGGAAATGTCAGATTTGATCTTGGGTCTGCTCGAGTCCAGGTGACTGTACCACCATCAAACAGCGGAGTCTCATAAGCTTCAACAGAGCAGGGTATCCCCCCAGGAGGGAAAGCATGAAGGATGCTTAAGGATGCTTAAGGATGGATGTAATCATTGTCTCTCTCTGTTCTTTCCCCAGTAGACTGTAAACTCATTGAAGGCAAGGATTTTCCTTCGGTCTTTGTACTCCTGGAACCAGGTACTACACCTGGCCCTTAGTAAGACCTGAACGAATGCTAACTTGATTCCGTATTCTGTCTCTTAGTAATTCTGTCCTAACCTCCAGTCTTTCTTTAAGTGTTGGACATCTCAAATTGGCCATCTTGGAGATGTCAGACCCAATATGTACAAAACATCTCCTTACCCCCACCCCCTTCCCTCTCTTTCTCAGTTCCCTGTTACTGAGGGTGCTTGATATAGCCTATATTCTTCCACCTCCTTCTCACTAAAGGCACCCCTTAATGCAAAGAATGTTTTTTAAGAAAGGAGGAGAGAAAAAAATGAGCATTAAACAAATCCTACAATATAGGTGAGGTACACAAGACACAGTAGTCAATGATTATAGCAATCTATTGTGTGATAAACCCCCAAACCTCTGGGATTAGAACTCACTGCTTGGCAAAACTGCTGGGAAAACTGGAAAATAATGTGGCATAAACAGGGCATAGAGCAATGCTCTGTCTAGTATATGACACCATATACTAGAATAAAGTCCAAATGGGTACATTATCTAGGTATAATGACTGATACTACGAACAAATTAGGGGAGTAAGGAATAGTTTATTTGTCAGGTTTGTGGAGAATGGAGAAATTTATGACCAAATAAGAGACAGAGAACATTATGAAATGTAAAGTGGATAACTTTGATTACATTGAAGTGGAAAGTTTTTGCACAAACAAAGCCAATACAGCCAAGATTAGGAGAAAAGCAGAAAACTGAGAAAGAATTTTTACAACTAGTGTCTGTGAAAAAGGCCTCATTCTAACAAATTTACAAGAATACAAGTCATTACCCAATTGACAAATGGTCAAAGGATATGAAGAGACAGTTTTCAGAGGAAGAAATTAAAGCTATCTATAGTCACGTAAAAAATGCTCTAAATCACTGTTGATTAGAGAGATGCAAATCAAAACAACTCTGAGGTACTACCTCACACCTATCAGATTGGCTAATGTGAAAAAACAGGAAAATGATAAATGTTGGAAATATAGAAAAATTGGAACACTAATTCGTCATTGGTAGAGTTCGTAGAGTTAGTTGTGAACTGATCCAACTATTCAGAGCAATTTGGAGCTATGCCCAAAGGGCTATGAAAATGTGCATGCCCTTTGACCCAGCAATACCGCTTCTAAGGGCTGTATTCCAAAGAGATCATAAAAATGGGAAAAGAACCTACATGTACAAAAATATTTACAGCAGCTCTTTCTGTGGTGGCCAAGAACTGGAAATCAAGGGGATGCTCATCCGTTGGGGAATGACTGAACAAGTTGTGGTATATGAATATAACGGAATACTATTGTGCTATAAGAAATGATGAGCAGGCAGATTTCAGGAAAACCTGGGAAGACTTATATGAACTGATGCTGAGTGAGATACTAAGAACCAGCAAAACATTGTACACAGTAAGAGCTGCAGTGTTCGATGATTGACTTTGATAGACTTAGCCCTTCTCAGCAATGAAAAGTCCTAAAACATTTCCAGAGGACTCATGATGGAAAATGCCATCCACATCCAGAGAAAGAACTATGGAGTTGGCACGTAGAGCGAAGCAGACTATTTTCTTTTTTGTTTTATTTTGTTTTTCTTTCTCATGGTTCCTCCAATTCCTTCTAATTCTTCTACACAACATGACTAATGTGGAAATATGTTTAATAGGAATGTATGTGTAGAGCCTTGTAAGGTTAATGTAAGGTAATGGTGGGTGGAGGGAAGAGTTAAAGATCTTCCCCGCCCAATAATAGACCTCAGACACCTTTTGTTCATTTCTAATGAGATACAGGGTCACAGGGTGGTGCCCTCCAGCCCTGAAAAGAGTATCTATACTCTGAGGTGAGGTTTTGCTTTGGGGTTTATTTTTTGAAAGAAAGTTTGCATGCCAGGTGAGACTCTGGGCAGCTGTTTTAAGAAACCCCCCGGCTTTGAACACTCAGATGTTGGTTTTTCTTTCTCTGGTAACGATGCATGTATTGTGTATGGTCAGATAGCTGGAAGCCTTGTTTGTTGGTCTGTTTGTATTTTCTCTGAAGTTCAGGGTGCTGACTTTCCCCCTTAAACTAAGGGAATGATATATGTGTTTGATTAAAGTGATCATGGAGCCCTCAAAAGTTGCTTTCCTTTTAGAAAAGCAGATGTAAGAACCTGTACAGCAGCCCTCCTGTGTATGTCGGGGTGCTTGCTGATACGAGCCTATATCAGATTACATGCTATCTTGGGAAGGGGCAAGGGAAGGGAGGGGGAGAAACTTATAGAAGTAAATGTTGAAAACTAAAAATAAATAAGTTAACTTTTAAAAAATCTGACAATTAATGCAGCATTTCCCACCTGCAGGCCTTCTGCCACCTCTGCAAAGGAGCAAAGGGACAGGTTTTCTTCTATCTCTTCTTTTGGGCCAGACTTGCTCATTTTAACATCCACAACATCCCATTTAAAAAAAAATTATTTGTAATTTTTCTTCCCATTTCCAGGATTGGAGTCATTGTGTGTGCATGTTTTTTCTTGGCTCTTTACTTCACTCTGCATCAGTTCAGGTAAGTTATCCCTGGTTTCTGTATCCATCATATTCATCATGTTTAAAACTACACTTACATTCATATCCCACAATTTGTTTAGCTGTTGCCTAATCAATGGGCAGGTGTCTTACTTTGTTTATAGTTCTCTCCTACTACAGAAAGTTCTGAGATAAAGATTTTAGTTATACAGAGCCTTTTTTCTTTCTTTTTTTTTTTGGAGGGGGGTATCAATGATCTTTTGGGGGTATATATCTGGCAATGTAATCTCTGGGTCAGAGGGTATGGGCATTTTTGTCACTTTATTTGAAGAATTCCAAATTGCTTTCCAGAAGGGTTGTACTAATTCACTGCTTTACCAAGAATACACTAGTGTGTCTATCTTCCCACAACTCCTCCATCACTCCACGCCCATCTCTGACAATGTGTGGTGTATGAAGTGAAACCTCAGTGATTTAGCACATTCTTTTATGTAGTTGTGAATACTTTGCAATTTTTCTTTTGAAAACTGTCTTCCTATATCCTCTGACCACTTATCTATTGGGCAATAGCTTTTGCGATTACATATTTCTGTTAGTTGTCTATATATCTTGGATACCAAACTCTTACTCAAGAAATCTGATAGAAAAATTTGTTCTCTGATGCCTCTCTTCTCATTCTAGATGCCTTCATTCCATTTGTGCAAAAGTTTTTCAATTTACTGTAATAACAATTGCTTTATTTTATCTTTTGTAATGACATCAATCCCTATTGATTTGGCAAAAAAACCCAAAACAAAACAAAATCAATTCATCTCCTACCCACAGCTCCAAAATGCATGCCATCCACTTCTTGTCTAAATCTTGAAGGCATAATCTTCAATATTCAGGTTGTGTGTTTATTTTGAATTTATAATGGAATCTGGTAGAAACTGTTTGTCCAAATCTACTTTCTGAAAGACTACATTCCACTATTCTCACCAGATCTTATGTCCTAATAACAAACAAAAAAGATACCCAGTTCAACACAAATTTGATAGACTCATTTTTTCTCAATTTTCTTAACTGTAAAATGGGGGTGATGATAGCAACTAACTCACAGGGTTGTTGTGAGGATCAAATGAGATATTTGTAAAAAGCACTTAGCACAGTGCTTGGAACACAGAAAGTGCCAGATAATTGCTTGTTTCTAGAGGAAACAAGATCTAGAAGGAACAATGTGTGGATGGATGCTGCCAAGAGGCAGATTTAGGCTTGGTGTCAGGAAAATGCTTCCCAGTCATTGAAGTTCTCTCAGAGGGGAAGGGGTCTCTTTGGGTGGTCATGGGTCCTTGTGCAATGGAAGTCTTCAAGCTATAGCCAGATGGCCACTTGTTGAGGATGTTGTACAGGAGAGGCAGTTTCAGAAGAAGAAATAAAAGCTATCCATAGTCATGTCAAAAAATGAAATATTTATAGCAGCTCATTTTGTGGCAAAAAAGAATTGGAAATTGAAAGGATGTCCCTCGATTGGGGAAGTTGCTGAACAAGTTGTGTTATATGCTTGCAATGGAATATTGTTGTGCTATAAGAAATGATGAGCAAGATGATTTCAGAAAAACCTGGAAAGACTTATATGAACTGATGTAAAATGAAGTGAGCAGAACCAGGAGAACATTGTACACAGGAACAGGAATACTGTATAATGAGAACTGTGAAAGACTTAGCTATTCTCAGCAATATAATGATCCAAGACAGTTCTGAAATACTCATGATGAAAAATGCTGTGCCCCTTCAGAAAATGCTAGAATCTGATCGCAGATCGAATGAGGCTATTTTCACTTTATTTTTTTTTCATAGTTTTTCCCCTTTTGGTCTGTGTCTTCTTTCACAACATGACTAATATGGAAATATGTTTTGAGTGATTGTGATATATGTGTGCGTGTGTGTATGTGTGTGTGTGCGCGCAATATATAACCTCTATCAAATTCCTTACCATCCTAGGAAGGAGGGAGGAGAGGGAGAAAATTTGGAACTCAAAATCTTATGCAAAAACGAATGTTAAAAATTGTCCTTACATGTAATTGGAAAAAAGCAAAATACTATTTAAGAAAAAAAAAAAGAAAACTGGTTGAACTAATGGCTGTGAAAGTTCCTTTCTGCTCTTTGGGACTATATCTCTCAGCACCCAATTCTCTGGTCCTTTTGCTTTTTCCTCCCTTCTCCTATGCCCATGAGGACTGGGCATCTCCACTGCAGGAAGACCCCCTCTCCTGTCCAGCAGTCTTTCATCTCTTATGCCCTCCTTGTTGATGGGCAAAGGAGAAGAGAAATCATGTTCCTGTCCCCTTCCCATCCCCTAGAAAGAATCTTGTTCCTTTTAGAGTGGTCCTTGTCCCCCTGTCAGAGAGAGGATATATGGGAATTATCATTAAGGACTAGAGATGAGACTGTAGCCTTTTGGACATTCTCACTGGTAGTCCAATCCAAGCCAATGCCCAGTGCAGTGCAGTGCATTACCATCTAGTCTAATCCAATGCAATCTGGCAAGCTTTCATGAAAAGCCTACATGTGTGAAGAATTGTGCAGCCCCTAATGACACTGAGCCTTGATGAGACGGTCCCAGCCCTTAAGGAGGCAGACATTTCATAGTTGGCAAATCTCTCTGTTTAAAAGATAGATTCCATTTTTCCAGCAAAAGTCGCTTGGAGTCATGATTTGGACCTTTACCATGAGCTGTGTCTGACCCCAGGGAGAAGAAGCAAACTTCCTTCTAAGGCCAGTGACTGGCTCTCCACATGAGTGAGGGGCTGCAGCATGGCTGGAGGAAAACCACAGCCTCCCCGTTACAGGGATCAACACTCCTTTGGACAAAGATTCTGGCAATGTTCTTTGCTTCTGCACATGAGGTTCACCACCTATCCCAGGATCATGGGCAGAATTGGGGCTCTCTTGTAGTTGGCTTACACCAAGACTGCAGTGTATTTGGAGTCAGGAGACCTGGGACTAAAATCCAACTGTAACCATTACTACCTGAGTAACCTTGGGCAAGTTACTCCTTTTTCTCTGAAACACAGTTTCTTCCTCTATAAAATGAAAGGTTTGGCCTGGTTGACACTAAGGGCTCTTCAGACTTGGAATCTATAATCCCACAAAGGGGAAGAAACTGTGCACTTGGGGATTTACTTGGGACAAACACACATGATTTTACTAATGTGTCGAGTCCCTTGTCTCCTGCTCCTTAGCCAGCTTCTGGATAACCTGATCCTAGAGCAAGTGGAGAGGCTTGGTATGCATGGTGAACCAGCGAACTCCCCAAGTGCTTGCGTGTGCACCTGTGTGAATGCTGGCCTGTGCTGGACAGCAATTTGCTTTACTCTGTGTCTTCCCCATTAGAACATAAACTCCCTGCAGGTAGGGATTGTTGCATTCTTTGTCCTTGTATCCCCAATCAATCACTTAGTACACACTGAATGCTTGATGAATTACAGATGAAAGCAAAAAGGATCATTGTTGGAGGCCAGCTGTACCTATCTTTTCTCAATGTATGTAGGTTTTATTGGAGTCCTGACAGAATCCTAGAAGCAGAGTCCATCAGAGCAGAAAGAGATTTTAGAGTTCACGAAACCCAGTCCTTTCATTTTACAGAGAAAGGCACTGAGGCTTAGTGTCATCCATCCTTCCATCCATGCATCCATCCATCTATCCGTCCATGAATTCATTGTCCAGTTGTTTTCTAAAGTTCAGTTGCCTTGGTAATGAGGTCCATTAACTCTTGACCAGTGGGGGAAAATGAGCATTTCCACAGCAACATTTAAAGGGAGTTTTGTGTTCTGATTACTTCCACCAGTCACATCTGGCTTCCTGCCCTAGTTCTTTGGGTCTGCAGGCCCTCCAGGAAAGGCTATTCCTCATTATTCAAATGAGTGACCAGCCCAAGAATCTGCTTAGGTCAGCATTTTCAAAGCATAGAATCATAGGTTTGAAGCTTGAAAGAACTTCAGAGACCATGTAGGCCAGCCCTGTCATTCCACAGATGAGGAGACTGAGGTCTAGAAAGTGAGGTGACAGGTACAAGGTCACACAGGTAGGAATGAGTAATTTCTTTTAGTTCTTCCCTTAGCCTCTGGGCTTCCTCTACTTTGAACCTTCTTTCTTACTGCCTTTAGGACTGGGAACTGGATTGTCCAGAATCCTTGGACACTCTTTTCCTAGGAAGTAGCAGCTCTCTGAGATTCCTTTGCTCCAAAGTTCTGCCAACTCTGGAAATGTCACCAGATTTCCTTCTACTTCTTTTGGTCTGTACCTTCAAGACCAATGTTCCTCTTTCTTTCCCCCAGATCCTTTTTATTTTAAAATCAATTTAATTCCCTCTCCCTTAGTGATGGAGTAGCTTATCCGCCCCAAATGCTGTCTTTTTAGGGTCGAGTAAATGTGCAGCCCCCACTTGGGAGTGAGGAGCCTTGGAATGGCTTATGGCCAGTAGCCTAGGCCAAGCTGAAGTGTGTCTCCCAACCAGGAGGGTTTTCTAGATGGACCAGGAAAAGCCAATCTGGCCTTTATGTGTGGATAAAGCTCTTGATTCATCTCAGGCAGTGCAAATTTGTATAATGTGCATCTTCACCAGACTGGTTAAACTCAGTTTAGACGGAAGGAAGAAAGAGTGAAAGAAAGGAGAGAAGAAAAAAGGAGGGGAGGAAGAAAGTTAGGAAGGAAATATGAGAGGGTGGAAGGGAATTCTATTGAACAATAGTTTCAGGTTTTCTCAGTCCACATGTCATGAAACTGCTCGTTTGATGGTGCTCGGTTCAGGACTCCGCTGTAACGCCTGAGCCCCAGTAAGTCCGCTTTCTTCCACCTCCTTGGTATCCTTCCTTAAGCACTGTTAGGTTATGAGGATACAAACGCCAAATGAGTAACAGAATGAAAGCTTAAATTCAGAAATACCTTGGTTCAATGCCTGAATCTGAAACATATGAACGCAGAAACCATGGGCAAGGTACAACCTCTCAGTCCCTCCCTAGACAAATCTTTAAGACTACACTAATGAGGTCGCCACTATCACCCACAAATAGAAGCACCTTTCAGCCCCCAGGATGCAGGCGGGATGCCCATAGCTCTCTAGCCAATGAAAAGAGTTTCCAGTTCATCACATTCCTGTCTCCCAGAAAAAGAAACAAAAAATAGCGAGAAGGAGGGAGCTAAGAATCAACACTATGAAGTGCTTTTAAGGAAATACATTGCAGTGCCCCTGGGAAATCTCTTGAAAAGTGTCATGAGGAGGAGCTTGAAATGGAGAAGGGACCCCAGGAGAGCTGGATCTTCCTTTGTAAGTGGGCCACAAGAGATTCTGGACCAAGCTAAGGCTTACACAGAGGCAGAAAGTATGCCCCAAAGAAGCTGGCCACATGATCACCCAGGGGGCCTTAAGGGAGAAGCCAAGCCATGTTGCTCTCCCAGGATTCGTTGCAGGTCAGAAAAGTGATCTGCAATTGGTAAAAGATGCCAAAGGAAATAGGGGAAAATCTCACCCCACCCAGTATATCAGAATATTGAGAGAGGAAATATGCTCATGAAAATGCCAGTTCCTAGAGCATGTAGTTTTTCAGTTGTTTCAATTGTGTCTGACTCTTTATTTTCCCATTTGGGTTTTCTTGGCAAAGATACTGAGTGGCCTGTTGTTTTCTTCTCCTTCCTAGAATATGGCCCATAGAAGGAATAGCATTGTATGAAGAGGACAGGGAAGGGGGCAGATAAATGACAGTCGTGACAAGGTGAGAGCTTTAGGAACAAAGAGCAGCCACAAAGGATTGGAACGTCAGCTCCAGTGGGTTGGGAAATGTGCTGGCTTCCAATGACATCCTTAGATTCGAGTTCCCAATCTCTGCAGGTCTTTGAGCTCAGGTTCTGAAAAGCTCTGAAGGGGCTGGGCGGGAAATCCACCCGAAGAGAGCAGAAAACAGCCCATGGAAAATGTTCATATCAGAGGGGCAACTTTCACAGCCACAATCCCAGATATATCCATAATTTTCTGGTCTCCTGGGACTCAGGCAAGAAAGCTCTAAATCTCTATTGCCCAGAGTGATGCGGCATTGCAGTTCAGTACAATTAAATTAAATTACACATAATTTAGCACAATTCAATTCAATTAAGTTCAAACAACATTTATTAAGCACTTTCTTAATATTATCAGGCACTGTGCCAGGTGCTAGACACACAAAGGCAAAAGCCAAAAACAGTCCCTGCTTGTTCTCAAGAAACTGGCCTTCTACAGAGGGGAGATAAGTGGCTTCTGTTGGAGGTGTGTGTAGCAATGGGACATGTGGCTGCTGGACCAGAACCCTTCCCATTTTTCTGGTTAAATTCTTCAATATTAATACATATCCCTTGGCCTCCCTCTCTGGGTCTCTGTTTCCTCAACTGCAAAATGAAGGGGTTGAACTAGAATCAGGGGTGGGGAACGTGTGGCCCTCTAGGTCCTCAGGTGTACCCCTTTGACTGAATCCAAACTTCACAGAAAAAATCCCCTTAATAAAAAGATTTGTTCTGTAAAACTTGGACTCAAGGCCAAATACAAGGTCCCAGAAGGCCGCATGTGGCCTCGAGGCCACGGGTTCCCCACCCCTGGCTGATGGTCCCCTTTCCAACTCTCATTTACAACTCCTGTGTAAATGAAAGGTTCAAACATCATTGTTTATTTACTTTTTTAAGAAGAAAAGTAATTCTGGTTAGAAAAGAATCAACATTCCCAAATTGGAGAGTGCTGTTTTCAAGATGTGGTTAGTACATCCCAGAGTGTACAATTAAAGAGAGATTTTGAGGACCTGGAGGAGTCAAAGGAACTTTCTTATCCCTTTCTCCTTCTCCTTTCCTCCTTCCTTTTGTGCACACCAAGAGTGGTAGCCTCCATTTCTACCAAACTGCAGCGTCCCCTCTTCCAGGGAGGTTGGTAAGAACGTGAAACCCATTCTCTTGGTGAGGAAAGTGCCAGTAGCAGGCTTTGAACCCCAGACTCCTGACATCCAGCCCAGCATGTCCTGTGGTTTAGTGTAACTGCTACCTGGATTATGAGGCTAATAATGTAACAAGAACTCCCGCAGCTCTCTGGCTTCGAGGTTTACAAAATACTGATCTCAAACATCCCCTGAGGATGCTGGTTCAGATATCAGTATCTGCCCTTTCTGTGGGTGAGAAACTTGTCCTTGTCTCCCCTTGAGCCCTGAGGCATACAGCTGCAAATTGCAGGACTTTTCCCATTCCCCCAGTGATGGGACCACAAACTTCTCATGCGAAGATGGGAAGTGGGCCCACGACCCTAGATCTGAGGCTGGCCCTCAGAGGTCAAGGTCAAGCCCTTCATATTCCAGAGGAGGGAAGTGGGACTCAGAGATTTCGTGACCTGCCCAAAGCCCTGTAGTTGGTGGCACAGCCTGAACTCAGGCACAGAGACTTTGACCCCAGATCAAGATCTTGGGTTCTTCTCAGGTTCTCTCTGCCTCTGTATCTGCCTCTATCTCTTTCTCTCTCTCACTCTCTCTTTCTTCTCCCACTCCCTTTCCTTCTCCATTATTAGAAGAGAAGTCCCTTGAGGGCAGGAGCCGTATTTACTTGTAATTTGTATCCCCATTACTTAGCCCAGGACTTGACACATAGCAGCATTAATAGCCTAATGCTTGTTCTGTCTTTCTGTCTGCCTGTGTGTCAGCTCCAACGTGACTGGGGCAGAATGGATACACAGGATAGAACCTGGGGTCTGCTTGTTCTGGGGAATGGGTCGGAATGTAGTGTTCCCTAGAGTGTGGGATGAGGGTCAAGGGGTTAGTGGTGGAGCCCAGCTTGAGATTCCCAAGGGCCTCTGGGCACCAGGTCACTGAGACTGTTGGGGGAATGGAGGAGACAAAGGAGTAGCTTTGGGATTGGCCATTGGGGGCGGCTGGGTCAGCCTTGACCTTCTGAGTTTTGCAGATTTTAGGCAGGATTTTACTGCTCTCTTTCAGGGATGACATATGTCCCTTTTCTAGTCATCCAGAGCTCCCTTTAACAGGACTATATGTGGATTGGCTTTGTGGGATGTAGGGCCGAGCGGGGGAGGAACAAAGGTTCATTGGGTTTGCAAGGAGGTGCCACAAATAGCTGATATTGAATAAATCTCATATTTATGAGACCCACAGAACCACCTTTGGATCATGCAAAGAAGCAAAGAAAGGAAAATGAAATGACTGGAAGCAATGAAAATAGGCTCTATCTCAGGATCGATGCGCAGTCAGTCAACACATCTCACTTGGACAGCTTTTGTGTGCCGGGTTAAGTGCTAGGCTCTGTATGTGGGGATACAAAAAACCAATAGGCAACACTCCCTGGTCTTAGTTACTGTCTAGCATGTCCATCTCATTCAGTCTGTCCCACCAAATGTCTTAACTCGCAGGCTCTTCTCCTTGCAGGCTGGCTCACTCTTCTCAGCCTAGGCTGGGCATCTTAGCATTGCCCCCTCCCTAGCACTCTCCCCCTACTGAGTGCTGCCCACTTGGCCTCCCTGTCTATGCAGGAATCTTTAGAGGAGCACAGCAGAATTGGCAGCATTAGGTCTCAGCCGAGCCCCAAACTCTCCAGCTCCAGCTTGGGGAGAGCTTTAGTTTTGCTATATTATTTCGTCAAAGCTTCTGATCCAGGTCAAGAAATTTCAGGCAATTTGGACCTGCCTTAGAGACACTCATCTGAAGATTGCTTTTTTCTGTGATGTGCAGACCTTTCGGAAGGGTGGACCAGCTATCAGCACTGAACTCAGAACAGGATTCAGTGGGCAGAGCTAGACACCTCTCTGTTTTTGTGACTCCCTGCCCACCAAGAAAGAGAGGTTTTCCTGTTGAGTGGGGCCCAGACTGACCTGAGTCAGAGTATCCTCCCTGGGGTGCCCCAATCCCCAATTCTAGTTCATATTCCAAAAGAAAAATAAACCTGAGATACATGGACCCAGGGGAGCTGGCAAGCCTGGGGCGGGGGTCCTGCCATGTGGAATTCAAGGAGCAGACATGCTTTGATGTGTTGGAAGGAAGATGGAGAAAGAAGAGCGTGTTGAAGAGACTCCCTGGACAAGATTTGTGAAAGCCTTCTCTATTTTGTCCCAGGATAGTTTTCAGCATTATTCCAAGGGCCATGGAAACTTTGAGTCTTTGATGAGTGATTGGTTTTCTGGGCTCCAGGCAGCTGGCCAAGACTCCAAGGTGCACACCCAGGAGCTCCCAGTCCACTGGGATGGAGAACTTGCCTTGGAGAGTTCTCCATGAGGGTGAAATCCTGGGTGATGATCCAAGTGACAATACAGAGAGGTCAGGCAGGGGTGTGACTGGTGCTTCTGAGGCCTCGATTAACTGATGGATGCCACTGATGAAGCGCATCCTAAAAGCTGGGGTTCAATTGCAAAAATGGAGACTTGGTCTTTGATAGCTAACACACCAGATACCCCCCTTCTCTAACAACAGGCACATACTGCAGCCTGAGGTCTGTGGGCAGAGACCCTCATCCTTCCCCGGCGTGAGTGTGTGCACAAGACAAGCAGCTCTCACTATCCTGGACCCAAGAGTACTAAGAGCTTCATCCCTATTAGAGGAAGCCCCAGGAGGAGAGTGAGGCAAGTATAATCATCCCCTTTATTAGCTGAGAAAACAGGCTCAGGGAGAGGGAGAGTGAGAGAGGAAAGACAGAGACATAGAGAAACAGAAAAAGAGTAGACACAGAGAGACAGAGGAGAGACAGAGAGACAGAGAGACAGAGGAGTAAGAGAGGAGGAGGAACAGCTTTAGGACTCAGATAGAGGCCCCTTTCCACTAAGGTACCTAGTTATGGCCCCAGAAACATGGGACAGGGCCGGAGGAGGAAGGAACAGAATGAAGAAGAGGAAGAAGAGGAGGGCACCCTGAGCAGAGCAGCCTTCACTTGTTCCCTCCATAGCAGGAAAGGATGTCCCAGATGTCGCCACAGGTAGGCAGCTGAGAAGAGATTCTGGGTCCCTTCTTTGCCCTCCCGACTTCAGGGTTTCTTGCTTGTCCAGGGGTGCTTTTCCTTCAGATTTAATTCTTTCCTTTCTCCATTGGAGTAGCCAGAGGTTAGGGTTAACTGTAGTTGGGTCTCTTTCTCACTTTGCTCTCTGAAAGCTCCCTTGAGGAGTATTGAGTGGTAGGGGAGGTTTGGGTTAGTTTTCTACATCTCTGTCAGGTGTAGAGGGGCTCACAGAGGGGCTGGCGTCCCCAGCTCACTGCAGTGCTGTGTACTTGGAGAAGAAGGTGAAGAGATCAGGACCATATTTAGAGAAGGGGAAGGACTCAGGCCAGAGCTTGGGGCTGCTGCTCGATCTAGACACATCCAACACTTTGGGGACATCTCTAGTCTCATTTAGAAAGGTAAACAGACAGTTCCTCAGGGAGAACACTTTCTGCTTTCCATTGAATGTAATTATGGTGAAGTATTTCCTGATGTTTAGACCTAACATATGAATTAAACTGTCCCCTTTCCCACAGGCTGAGTCAGTTGTCCCATTGGACTGTGAGCTTCCTTAGAGCAGCGACTGATTGACTTTGGATTTTCTTGGATCCTTAGCACTTAGCCCAAGGCCTGGCACATAGTAGGAGGTTTCATAAATGCTAGTTGACTGAGGTGATTCATAAGGGGCTGGAAATCCAGACCTTTCCTTATCTGCTCTTTCCAACTGGATTCTCATCACTGGGTTTTGTGTTCCTTCAGCTCTCTCTGATAGCCCCCATCTCACCTAACCTGAACATGTGTGTGCGCGCCCATGCACGCCCCCCCCCACATGAGCATGCAAAGACACAATTCAAACCTTCCCATGGCAGCCCAGTTAGACGACACAAGGTAGTGTGATGTAACTGTGATTATAGGTTTGTGAAAGCCATGACAGCAGAACCTGCCCAAGAGTTAGCAGGTTCTAGCAGACTGGAAAAACTCTGGGTATGAACCTGGTAACAGGTAACCTGTCAATACAACCGAACTAGCCTCTCACCCTTGGGTGGCTGGAACTGAACAGAATAGGCTAGAGACAGGAAAGCCAGGAATCAAATAGTTTAATTTCAAATTAGGGAAACGGTTTGAAAGCAAGGGCACGTGTCGGGGCTCCCTGCTAGTGGAGGAGACCCACTTTAGTGTGACTAAACCTTGGTACTCATATCAATGTCTTCGAAGCGAGCTGTAGCACTGACAATGAGGGGAAACAGCCCCTAGCAGGTCTTCATGACCAGAACACGGTTACTTGTCCTGGCTTGTGCAGTACTTGTCCGAGCTCCAAAAAACACCTGTGCTGGTCAAAGCACACAATAATTATGTGACTTTGTCAGAGGGTGAGATCATCCAGAGGGTGAGCACAAAGGATTCTTGTCATGCCAAGCTTAGGGCATAGCTTTATTGCTGGGCCTTAGCTCTGGAAAACAGGGCGTCTTCTAATATCTTAATGACTCCATCCTCCAAGTATTTGCATGGCTAAGTATGTCATCAGGAGGGAGGCTGACTGAAGATGAAAGTTTTGGCCACAGTGACCTAGGAAACATGACAACTGTCCATTGGTACTGGACGGTGAATGCCCTTTTGTTTCTGTAGGAACAATGGAAGATAGGAGTGAAGAGGACATGGGGTGTTAGGAGTAGCATGGTTTTTACACCACCTATGTTACTTTAGCTGTAGGTATTTTAAATATGAGATCCTATTTATTTATTTGTCCATATTTAAATATGAGATCCTAGTTCAGTAACCAAGGACTAAAGAGGTTACCAGAGGAGCTGAATCTCTGAATTGTCTCAGTCTTGCATCCTAGCTGCACATGGAACCAGTTGACCAAAGGAAGTTGCAACTCAATGAAATGTTCTTCTCAAAGAGGCAACAAAACAAGTTGGCACAGCTGGCATTCAATCGATTGCCAATACACATTTATTAAGTGCTTAATATGTTGTGGACACTGTGGTAAGTGCTAGATTGAGCAATAATTCCCAAGAAGCATTTTGTCATGGGACATATGGCCATAATATACTGCTATCCTAATAACAAACCTTCTCAAAAAGAATCCCATGGAAATAATTGCAGATTGTACACTAATAGCTTTTGCAGGGATAGTGAAATTGTTCAAAGGAATTGACGAGACTCTGATTTCAATGAGGACGTGGAGAAAACATGGCAGATAATATGAATGAGGACCAAGGAATGAAAGATGCCCAAGTCTGGAGAACTACACACAGTCTCATGTCTATACCTTATGAATACTTTTTTCAAGAAAATAATTAAAGGACATTAGACATGGAAAGCAACAAAAAACATGACCAACAAATGATTCTACTCAAATAGGAAATAACTCTTGACTGATATGGGAGTTATTCCTCAATCACCTGTGATAAAAATGGGATTTGGATGGAAGAAATGACATCTATTCGAATTACAGTGGTTTCATACAAATATTCAGTCAGAGTAAATCAACTCACATTAAAGAGAGCCTTAAAACACCCTGATCCCCTCAGCACTTGACTTACCAAAAGCATGGCCCCTGAAGACAACACGTTTAAAATGCAAACTCTTTTGCAAAATCTTAGGGAGGAAAGGAATGGTGGAAAATTAGCTACAGTATCACCTTCTAAGGAAGAGAAAGCCATGGTGGACCAAACCAGTTTAAAGATGTCTAGGCAAGGAACCCAATTAAACACAATCATGACAAGGACATTTAAGGATAAAATAGAAAGGAGGGCAATGAACTAAAGAAAGACAGAAAAGATCTGTGAGAATTTTTTCATCATCAAGGATCATAGAGTCATGACACCATAGTCTGATGTGTGCTAATAAGGGAGGTAGAAATATCATAACAGAGAACAAAGTCCGGCAAAATCAGGGATCAGATCTTGAGTCAGAGAGAAAATTCATGTTGGATTTTCTGAGGTCATGGAGGAAATGATTCACCAGATGTCAGGAGTGGAAGACATTAAAGGTCTATACGGAAAATCCCTCCCCACAATACACATATACATCGATATATATACACACATATACATACATATGTGTGCGTGTGTGTATATATATATATACACACACACACATACACACACACTTATGTGACAGAAAGATAGGCCATCAGCACCTTTGACCAACTGCTAAAGTGACCTTACTAAAGCACAAGGCTGACCTGATAACTTGCCTACTTAATACTCCAGTGATTTTCTGTTGCCTCAATTGGGCCTGGAGTCAGTCAAATACAGCCTGGGTAAGTCATTTAATCTCTGTCTGCTTCAGTTTTTTCAACTGCAAGCTATATATATATATTCTATATTATGCATTATGTATTTCTGCCTTTTGTCTTTAGAATCAAATTCCAGTTCTTTGTTTTGGCATTTAAAAGCCTCCCAAGCAGCTGACTTTTCCAGGCTTATTATCTATTATTCCCTTTTATGAACTCTTAGGTTCAGTCACACTTGCTGTTGCTAATGCCAGGCTCACTCCCGGATGTCCTCTCCACCTTGGATTCATCCTTTCTTCTCCTCACCTCTGTCTCAGAACGTCCAGGCCTTTCTTAATTGCCTCCACCTGCCCATCTCTCTCTCCAGTGACCTCCTATTTATTTTGTGTATGGTCTACATACTAAGATTACAAGTGTATGTTGTTTTCCTCTGTAGTTGTAAGGTCCTGGAGAGCAGGGACTGTGTTCCTCTTGTCTTCCAGTTTTCAGTGCCTAGGGGGCTATTTCCAGTCCTTCTGACCCTTATCTGACCACTAGACCCAGATGGCTCCAGAAGAGATTTTGCGCAGTCCTCCATTGCTCAATCCAATTCACTTGCATGTCATGGCATCACTTCCCTGATGTTATGGTCCTCTTCGAGAATGAAAGACAAACTGCAACAACAGCTCCCAGTGCCTAGTACAGCACCCTACACGTATCAAGCCCTTAAATGTTTACTGATTGATTGAGTTGTCATTAATCTTCAGCCTCTGATCTCTGTCACTGGCAGAGGCATCACACTAGGAGGTATCAGCTGCTTATTCTGAAAGTGTCCTTTCAATAATCTTCGTCAATGCACCATCTTGATGCACTCCTTTCTTCTTCTGAACTGGACAGGACCAATGCTCTGGGCATTTCACATAAACTCTCAGTGTTCTTGACTCCTAGTGAGAGAGAGGAGTGAGGAGAGAGAGAGAAAAAGAGACAGAGACAGAGATATATAGGAAACTGAGCCCAGACTGACTGCATACATTTATTTAATTCACCAGAAAGATGAGAGTACTTGTCCAAAGTCAGATGGGTAGTAGGTAACAGATCTGGCATTCGAACCTTGATCCACTTCCTTCAGCTCTTCGGCTCAGATCAGCTGAAGTAACCAGGGATTTCCAGCCTGGGGAGGAGAAGACTCAGGCGGGACTTTGGAATCATCTCTCAGAATTCCAAGAGCTTTCCCATGAAGGAGAAATGAGGTGCATTCCCAGCCTCAGAGGACAGGGTGGAACAGTGGAGAGGCTTGCAAACTTGCAGAGGCATATTTCTGCCTGATTTTCTGACAGTGAAACTGACCCCAAATTGGTGGGATTGCCTTGTGAGGTAGGAAGCTCTTCCTCTCTGGAAGTCAAGGGAAGGCTGAGGTCCCTTTTAACTCTGACATAATAGCAAGGGGGTGGGGGTGGATTAGCAGGATTCCCACTGCTGAGAGCTTCCTGGACTGAGGCAGGAGACTCTCTGCCCCTTGAGAGGATAGCAAATAGCATCTCTTGGGGTGAGACCTTGTCCAGCTTGACGGCCAGTCTTCCTTGTGAGTGCTCTCTGGCGGGCCCCACGAGGAAGGAAAAAGAGCTGGTTCTTTTATTTATTTATTTATTCTCATTCGGATTTGCTTCACTTTCTAGCTTGGAGGAATTCAAGGAAACACAAGGGTGGCTGCCCTGCCCTAGGTGAGCGATCTCAAAGCGCTTGTGGCTGCCTGCTAGGGCCCAGTTGGGCTCTGTCAAAGTTCTGGCTTCAGCCCTCACTCCCTGTAGCCAGTCACCACCTGCCCAGGAGGGTCAATGGCGGGTGGACCAGAGATGGGGAGTAGACAAGAGCTCTGGGGCCAGCGATTCTAATCTGACCATTTCCCTGTCAAACTAATCTCTGCATGACTCGGATTGGGCCCTCCCGACGTGCCTGGGAAGGCCCTCATCTGAATGAAGCGCACATACTCCCGGGCCAGCCCATCTGCAAAGGCTGCAATTAAATGCAGGACAAAAAGGGGGGAGAGAGTGAGCGAACGAATTAGCATTTCCGTGACCATCTGGCATAAGGAGCCGGCGGTAGGGAACAAAAGGAGGGTTAGGCAAAGGGGCGAGGCGAGCGTGCCACGGCATTGACCTGCAAATGAGGCTTTGTCCCCGAATTAAAGCTGCCCGGACCCCCGGGGACCCCCCAAAACAGGCACCATTACAGCCCATCAGGACAAAAGCCCGCGCAGCCAGTCTGTGGTGCAGGAGAAAGGCGAGCGAAACTCCATCAGACAGCAGAGCTTGGAAGGCGGACCGAGCACCCTGGCCCCCAGCCTCGCACACGCATGCACGCGTGGAAGCGCGCGTACGCACAAGCACACACACACAAACACACAGGACAACAGCAACACAAACTGTAATAGCGCCTTAATTGTGCTCTGGTGGCTGCAGGAACGCGAAAGTGAATTCCGGGGGAGAGCTGCTTGACGCGCTGCCAGGCCGTGCCAGGCCGTGCCATGGTTGCCAGAGAAGGCAGGTGCCACGACTGGCTTCTGTGGCCGGCCCTCGGGCGCCTCCGAAGCAGTACTGCACGCGCAGCAGGAGAACGTCCACTTCTGCAGGTCGGCGCCCAATCCTGGCTAGCGCTGGCGGGCCAGGAGGTTTCTTGAGAGATGGGAGGCGCCCAGCTCGGGACGGGGCTGCTCAGCAGAAAGGCTGGGGCCCCGCCAGCCGACCTGAACGCTTGAGTCTACAGCTACCTCCAAAACCACACGATTTTCAGAGGACGCAGTGCGTAAATAATTGGAAAGGAGAGGACCAGGATGGAGCTTTCATGTTCCCCCAGAAACCCCAAGCTGACAGACTGGAAATAAGGAGAACGGATTTTTTCACGGCCCTCAGTGCCTCAAATCTTTGAAAACAGGAACTTCAAAAGCTTTGGAGGGACTTCAAAATCGTGGAAAATCCTCAGAATTGAAACGTTTCACTGTGAAAGCAATGTGCCTTCTGCCGGGTAGGCCGGTGGTGGCCAGGTGGGGAGTGAGCAGAGGGCAGTGGGGTGCTGGGTAGGCTGAGAAAGCAGGAAGCTGGACCGTTCCCTGGTTTTCCTGCTTCAGGAATGAAAGAGTTTATCCAGTCCACCCAGGTCTGAAACGGAGAGGGTTTGCCAATAAAACGATACCATTCAGACTTTTCTCTTCCTCCCTCAGTGCCTGGGTCCTAGTGACTCTTGGACCTGCGACCTCCCTTGGCCGGCAGCACAAGGCTTGGGTTGGGGGGGAAGGGCTGCGATGCTGTCTCAGCCAGGACAGAGGGAGGAGGGAGGAGGGTCTTCTGTCTCTAGAGGCAACTGGGAAACAAAAGCTAATGGCGATGAGGCAGTGCGCTTGGGGGCCACCGTTCAGGGGCAGTCACTGTGGCTTGCTCAGTGGGAAGCATCCAGAAGGGGGTGAGGTGGGGGGAGATGAAGCTAATCAGAGTCAGTCAGTCACTCAGCCTTCTTAATGAGCCTCCTCCTGCCCAGGGATGGAGAGAGGTGGAGAGCCCAGAATTCTCTGAGAGAGACCCATCTGGTCTCTCCCCACTCCAAACAGAATAAGGCTTTTCCACCTGAAGTCCTTGTGTCTGGTATTAGGCAGAAACCCTTCTCTGAGGGCCCAGAAAGACCTTCTGGTCCAGATGGTGATTTATAGGTGGAGAAAATGAGGCCTAGCAAAGGGAAATGGTTTGTCCACAGTTACATTTGTAGTAAAAGGCAAAACTCATGTAGAACGAAGTCTTAAACATGAAAAACAGAGATTGCCTTGGACTCATGCCATCCTCTTGGAAATTCTGAGCTCGGACATGACCAAGAGAGTGAGGGCAGCTCATGGTGGGCATGGTGACTCTGGTGAGACATCAGTGAGATCATGAATCTATTGAAGGGGGCTATCATTAGAGGGATGGCTTGTCAACGTGTAGAAAAGGAAGCAGTCACTACTCAGAACCAGCTGGGCTTCATCCAGCATTAGTCCTGTCCTACTAACAGCATCTCCTTGGCTCTTAGGGTTATCAGACAGACAGAACTCGATGAACCAGTCAAGGATGTGACCTACTTACATTTTAGAAAAGCATTTGCCAAAGCCACTCATGCTTTACTGTGGTCCAGATGAAGAAACGCAGGCTACTCTTCTCCACGTACTCCAAGATTCAGGCACAATGGCCACCTTGCTGCTTCTTCCATACTCCCTTCCAGTTTCCAGCTCCAGTTCTCTGTCCCCCATGCCTGGAGCTCTCTTCCTCCTCATAGTTCTCAGGGACAAAAGCCTATAAAGTCCAGGGAGACTAGTAGTCTTCAGTAATGCCTCTCTAGGTCAACCCCCAAGGACTTGTAAGCCTAGGATTTTGTCTCTGATGAGGGTTGATGATGGATGACTGCTTTGGGGTAAGATCAGATGGCACCAAATGCTTATATGGGGGTTGGGATCCATATGTGTAGTCCTACCTTCCAGGGCATTCAGAATCCCTGAATCTCCAGCCTGGAAGGGACAACAGAGGCTTCTAGCCCAACCCATACCAGAGCAAGAATCCTTTTTGTAACATGGAAGACAAGTGGGTATCTAGCTTTGGATCTCTTGGGGAACATTACCTCCTGAGGCCACCTGTGCCACTTGGGGACAGCCCTCTGCGCTGGGAAGTTTCCTGAAAGCAACCTTTAATGGATCTCAACTCAATTTACTCTTGCTCTGGGTTCTGTCCTCCAGGGTCAAAGAGAACAAGCCTAATCCTTCTTTCTCCTGTTAATTTGGCCTGACTTGGGCTTGGTGAAGGTTGGCTGGCTCGTGTGGTTGCCGCTTCCTTTTCTACACCTTCACAAACCATCCTTTTACTGTTACATCAGTGGAATGTTGAATCCAGCTAACGTCAATACTCACCCCAGTAGAGTGTCTTCACATTCTGTTCTACTCTGGCCCATGCCTTCCCCACAGGGGGTTCAGGGATGGGAGGAGGGGCCTTCTCCTGGATCCCTGACATTGCCATTACAGTGTATACTCCTGTTAGGAAGGGGTGTGTTAGGAATTATGTGTGGGGTTTCAATTCTTAAAAGCTTCAGTTACTTCCTAACTCAGTTTTTCAGAGCTGCTGGGATCTCTCCCCCACCTTGCAGCTGTGTCTGAGTAAACCTGGTCACCATCCCCTCTTCTGCCAGGAGTGCCTTTGTTCAGTCCCTCAGGTGATCCCTGAGGACTCCCTTCGCAGCATCTTTTGAATGCACTCCCTTCTCTCCTCTGACACTGCCCCCACCCTGGCGCAGATGCTCTTCACATCACCCCAGAATCTCATCCTTGAGGTCAGGGGGAAGCTTTGAAAGCCAGGCTAAGGGAAAGAAGGCAGACACTGAATCACACAAATTTACTTTAGGGGGCAATACTTCTCAGCGGCTCTAGATCACAGTCCTGACCAGCTGACTGAAATGGGAGTGGGGGCAGATGGGGGTTCAAGATTACATGGGGAGATTATAGAAGATGAGGCCACTCTCTGTACAAAACTCCTAACCTGAGCTCCATAGCTGTAGCCTGGGGCAAGGTTCCCTCCTGCCTCATACTTTCCCAGTATGTCACCATTTCCCTCCTGCAAAACAGATTAGGTCATGGGTGCCCTTTTCAGAGATGGAAACTTTTAAACTCTTAAGGACCTCAAATCCCACTTTTGATTCAAAATGGTAATTCACAAAGCAACTCACTCCACTTCCCAGTTAGTTTGCAGTGGGAACTGTGGATGAACCCCTCAGCTATCATCCTGAGACGCATTTCCAGAAGAAAAAGACTTGCCTTGAGGAGTCAACTCCATCTTTGGGAATTCCTGGTAAGTCCCGGTGGAAGTGGGAGAGTTGATGAGCTTGCCACCCTCTGGAGAGATTGTGTGGAGGAGGAAAAAGGGCTCTGGTCTAGGGGAGAGGTGAGTTTGCCTTGAGACTCTGAGGAGCATGCCTCTCCTCTGTGGGTCTCAGTTTCACCATCTGTACAATTGGGGGAACAAATAGAGTCAAAGGGGACCTTCAAGGTCATCCAGCTCCAGGACCTCATTGAACAGAGGGGGAAACCAAGGCAGTAGTACGTGATTTCTGAGAAGGCTTGTGGGTCTGGTTTTTGTCCCCTCCAGGAGTCGTTACTAACAACATGGATGCCTCCCAAGAACAAGGAGAATTCCTTTCATTGTGATCAGTAGGGCAGAAGAGCTGAGTGACAAGGGACTCGTGGCAGAGGCCCCTTGGAGGATGGGGACAGGCAGTTACAGAGCTGGGGCTTGAGGGAGGGATTCCAGAGCTTCCCCAAGCTCTCTAGAGGCTGGGCTGAGCTAGAGAAGCTCAGCCAGGCCAGGGGAACAGGGTCCAGAGACTGGGAAGAGGGGGGAGCACCTAGCACAGGACTGATGACTCCTGCTTCCTCTGTAGACTCAAGTGAAACCGCCTTGTTTAAGGAAGCTCAGAGAAGGCAGGACCCTTCTGGGTCACACAATGATTTAGGGCAGAGCACAGAGGAGGGGTGTCATAGACAGACTGGGATGCCAACCCATGTCTTGTGACTCCAGACTCAGCAGTCCCTTAGTCTCTCAGATGTGAGTTTTCTGAGGTTTTAAGAATCTCAAATACAAGACAAATTCCCCCCTCCATGATGTTCTGTTTGCAGAGCACTTTTTCTTATAACTCTGTGAAGGAAGAAGGATGTGTGAATATTATTATTTCCATTTTACAGAGGGGGAAAGTGAGGGACAGAGCAGGGAATTGGTTCATCCAAGGTCACATAGCTACAGGTGAAAGATCCAGATGGTAACCTCAAGCTTCCTTGCTTTAAGGTACCTTCCCTTAGACAATCTACAGCATCTTTTTTTGAAAGAGTTTTTTTAATTGATATGTTCTGTTTCTTGCATCACCATGAGAGCCTATAAATCTTCCCCCACCCAGAACCATTCTATATGACAAATAGTATTTTTTAAAGAAAAAAAATTGGGGACAAGTGATGGACACATTGAAAAAGTCCACCAAACATATGCAGTGATAGCCCTCCCACCTCCATGCTATGACATCTTTTCCCTCCAAGAAGAGTGTGGCTCCCTGGGGCCGGCAGCTCACAGCGCGCCTTGTCCTCAGCAGCTGATGCTTGTCAATGTTCTATCCAGTGACCTTGCCTTTTTGCCTGTCATACCAGAGGGGCAGGCTCTTCCTCTGGAATGATTGAGCAGATGTCTTTGGCAGCCTTTTTTCCTGACTGAGGGGGAAAGAAACAACCAGGTCTCATGAGCTTGGAGTCCAATTTCTACCCCCTTGTTCCCTGGAAAAAAACTGCCATTCTCCCTCTAAGAGAACAGAGACCTCAACTGCCTCGCCCTTGGGGAGGATGCCCACCTTCCCTTTCTCCCTCCCTCATTCCCTTCATTCCAGGATGGGAAACCCTGCCAGAATACAGCAACTGGAGAACCAAGGATACTGGGCTGGCTTTGGGCCTCCCCCAGGGGATTTCAGGCGACATCTTACTTTCGGAGGAGTCAAATGCCTGGCTTCAGCCTCTGGATGGGGCTCCCTCTTTGTGCCCATGGGCACTTGCCCTGGAGCCTGCCTTACCAGGAGGAACTTCTCATTCCAGGCACAATTTGCCAGTCCAGCTGAGAGTGGAGCAGCTGGGGGCCTGAACAGCTGGCGGCCGTTCCTTAGAAGAGAGATGGCCTCTTCTGCCTTTCTTCTTCAGTGATCCGAACATCACCTTTGACCTCTGGCCAGCAGCCCTGGCCCTTTCTTGGCCGAGGTCTTCTTTGGCAATGGACAAAGGTCTTCTCCATGTTACTTTTTGGGCCTATTTGGACTAATTGCATCAGCCTGGTGTGGTGTGGACATTGTGACAGTGGCTGACCATCCCCTCTTTTTTCTCTGGACACTGAAAGCTGCCTTTCCAGAATTGCAGTGGGGTGGAGGTGGGATGCCTCTGAGCCCTGGACACAGTGTAGGGGATAAAAGGACTGCAGGTGAGCAGCCTAGGCTAAGATACCTGGGAGAGTATAAGGCTGGGCAGTGGTGAAGTGCCCTGGCAGTCACTCCCCACTCTTCGACTACTTGGGCAGTCCACCACTGAGAACAGTCCGTGCTCACACAGGGTTATCAGAGGATGCTGGGGGGGGCCTGATCAGACGTGATGCTATGTCACATCAGGGACCCCGAAGTCCCTCTGTCTGCCTTGCGGGAGAGGCAAGGGATTGACCTGGTTTTCCTTGAAGGGGCAGGACACACACCTGCTCCTCTCACAACACTTCAGGTGAGAATCTCTATCCCTCCCTCTTGTGGATCAAGCCTCACCCTCCTGCCTTTAGCAGAGCCACACTCATCTTCCTCCTCTCTCCCTCCACATCTTCTCCAAACTGTTTGACTCAGCCTTCAGGCCTTCCTCCTCTGCTCTCCTTAGGGCTGCTCCCAAGTACACAATTGGTTTTCCCAACTTCCCACTTTAGCCTAAGTATTTCTCCTGACCTTGAATACATCTTCCTCCTCTGCCCATGCTAGACCTTCCAGGTCCCTCTCCTGCTCAGGGATCTTTCCTTGGTTCCCCTGGACTAAAGGGCCCCTTAGCTCCTCTGAGCTCTTCCAGGCCAGGTTGCCTCTGTGACCCAGTGGGCACTGCACCAGGCCCTCAGGTCTCCATGGGGGCCTGGCCTCTATGTCTAGCCAGACTATAAGCTAGTGGAAGAGAATCAAGGCTTTCCTTAATCCTTGGTGCCTGGCATAGTGGTGGACACTCCTCAGGGGAGCCCAGACTTCTAACACTGATCACCCCAATAGCCCCAACCATGCCATGGGTCCCTGCCCATCCTGATTGCTTGGCACAAGATAGTTTAACGGTGCCCTGGATTCTAGCATCTCAGGAACAAGTGTCTTCTCAATCTTTAATCTCAAAGCCAAGAAATGACTAGTATTTGAGAGGGGGACCCAGGAACCATGATGCCTTTTCCCCCATGGAAATGAGTGAGTGCTAACCACATAAGAGAGATTTGTTATGGCCCCTGTGCCTGCTGGGCCTTTCCCTGTGGCCTGAGTAGGCTGGGACAGGAAGAGCCTGGGCACCAGGGAGGAGCAAAGGCCAGGCCCAAGATAGCCTGGGGATGTTCCCTGGGCCTACAGAGTGAAGCTGTGAGCTCAATTGATCTTAAAGTGACTCAAAAGGTTGACAAACAGCTGCCAGGTCTGTAGCAGGTCTGACTCCAGGACACCTGAACTACTCCTGGGGAGTCCAGAGAGAAGGCAGCAAGAAAGGGGTGTGGAATGTATGGATCCAGGAGACCAGGAGGAGGGTGGGCTGCCTGGGCAGTGTCCAGAAGGGCAGCAGAGCTGGGCGGGCACAGGGCCATCCGCCTGCGCTGTGTGCCTCAAGAGGAGTTCCAGGCCTGACATCTGTTCCGGGCTTCACACAGTTGACCTCACTGTATCTGCTCAGTGAAGAAGGGTCTCCAGGGATTGAGGAAACTGAGGCCCAGACAGGCACTTCTCAATCAGCAGTCAATAAATATTCATTAGGCACTAATTGTGGGCTGGGCATGCTGTTCCTTACATAAGACACTCCATCTCCAGACTCCAGGCATTTTCTCTGACTGTGCCACATGCCTGGAATGCCCTCCCTCCTCACTTCTTTTTTGACTCAACTAAAATTTCTTCTTCTGTAAGAAGTCTTTCCCCACCCTCTTGTATCTCCAACATTTTGCACAGTGTCTGGCATAAAGTAGGTGCTTTACAAGAGCTTGGTGCCTTTCTGTATGCCAGGTGCCAATCAGAGAACACCTAGATTGTTCACACAGCTGGGCTTTGCTTCCAGCATCTTTGACTCCAAAGTCTGGCACGTTCTTTCTCTGGGTCTCAGTTTTCTAGCCTTGAAGAGCAGGGAAGACGGAGGAAGAGAAAGGAGGGGAGTGGTGAATTTAGGTCCTGGCCCCTCTGCTTGCTGATGCCAGGTTATTAGGAGTGGCCTCCTGTACAGTATTGGGGTGCCAGGGATGGATTAGGCTTTGGCCTGGCTACTGTCTCTCCAGAGGCCCTCTCAGCTCCATCCCTCTGAGGGGGGTCTGTGTCTAGCCTGTGATGGTGGCATTGGAGATGATCTGTGATCTCCCACAGCTGAGGCAGATGCTCCTTTCCCAGGGGAAGCTTTCTCATGTTTCCTTGTGCATTTTACCTTTGTGGATCCAACTTCAGGACAGGAACCAAGGACTTTGGGGTGGGATGGGCTGGGGTGGGGAGTGAGGCTCCTGGCTTTGAGATCTCTCCTTGTAGGAGGCCACTCCATTCATTCGGGGGACCTCCCATCCCCCCTCCTTGCCCCATCTCACCCCTGTGGTTTCCTCCTCCCTCTCTTTTCTCATTCAGGGAAATTCCCAACATGAGCCCCTCGTGGCCGCTGCCCTGTGAGGTCCAGGCTCTCTGGCTCACTCGCTTGGTGGCCCCTGTTGGTTTGGCTTTACAGAAGGAAAAACAAACAGGTCTGAGTTATTTGCATCTGTGATTTCTAACATACCTTTGGCAGCTGCAGGAGCCAGGGCTAGGGAAGGGGGTTGGGAAGGAGCCTTCTCCTTGTTGCCTGCACTAGGTGTGGGGGGCAGACAGCGTCACTAAGGGGATTTGAAGCACAACTGAAAAATCCCTAACCTGAGCCCCAGCTCTCTCTCAGGGAGCTTCCAGGGACAAGAGAACAATCCAGCGCTAGACTCAGAGGCAGCCAGCGCAAGGAGGGATGAGGTCAAATCCTGACTGTCCCTTCTTACCCAGGCGACCTTGGCTTAGTGCCTGTTTCTTCCTCATCTGTTAGAAGAGGGGGATCCTCCGGGATGCCAGGCCATGGCTACATGAGGACAAACGAAAATTGGGGGCTCCAGGGTTCAGAATTTCCAAGTCTGGGTGGCTGTGGGGAGCAACCTGGAGGCCTGCAGCATGGGTCATACATGGGACCTGGGGGCCAAATGGACCAAGGTCTAATTCTGATTCTACCACTTTGGGTCAGTCCCTTCCTGTAGGTCTCACTTTCCCCATATTTAAAAGAAGGATTTGGGCTTGGTGAGTTTTGTGGGTCTCTGTCATATCAATGACTCAGATTCTAGGAAAGTTTGGCTCCAAAGAGCGGCATGAATGTGGCCCCCCGACTCAGATTTGGGGCCCCTAGGTGCTGGAAAAATAATATGGATCACAGTAAATGCACCCGTTTCTGGAGCGCTTTAAGGTACTGGCATGTCTAATCTTGAGGAGACTCAAATCAGTCTTGTTTTGCTCAGCCCCAGAGGGTAGAGCCAAGAACTTGATGGAGGAACAGGTTCTCAGCGTGGAGGAGCGGCCTCAGGAGGTAGAGGCTCCTCCCTCTCCTGCCCACAGTAGGCATTCTTCAAGCTGAGGCTGGATGACTGTTGGTCAGGGCTAGGATTGAGGTTGGGTGAGAGGCCTCTGGGGATTCTAGGGTTTTGTGAGGAGCCCAAGATACTTTCTTTTCTGCATCCCTAGGAGGTGAGTTATTTGACAGATGTGGAAACTGAGGCTGAGTCACCAAACACCTGGCTGAAGGCCCCAGAACCTGTAGCAGGTGGCCCAATGAAGACTCCAAGTCAGAGGCTCTGACTACATCTCCTGTCCTTTCCACTTCCAGGAAGCTCTAGCATGGAGAGGAGGATAGGAGACCCTTACCTAGTGGGACCATGTGTGAGGGCTCATTGGAACAAGGTCCTGAACGACCAGAGGTAGAGAGTCAGCCAGAGCCTTCCCCCTCCATCAACACCCTCTCGTGGAACACATTGTGGGCAGCTCATGCTGGGCTCCCTGGTGGAATGTTGCTGGCCTGCCAGGGTCCTGGGCTCCAATATGGGCCTGCATTACCAGAGAGGGATGTCCCAACTTCTCTCCCTCAGGATTCTCCCCTCAACCCCCAGGGGGCCAAGGTCTGAAGCTCACCCTGCTGCCCTTCCTTGGCCCTGAGTTGAAGGTGGCTTGGTGCTGTGGGGGCTCTTTACTGGCCCCTTTGACCAGTGAGTCCTTGATCCAGATAGGGAAGGTGGAGGATGGAGCTTTCTCCACAAACTGGGCTTCCCTTTCATTAGAGGTCCTGCCCAGCAGCCCAGACCAAGGCCCTCTCTGTCTCTGGCTCTCTCTGACCCACTCCATAATACCAAAAGGCTAATTCACCATGAAGATAAGGTCACATAGCTAGAGACAGAGATGTGATTCCAAAGTGTCACCTGCACTGAGATTCATGGATTCAGAGTTCGCTCCTAAGCCCCATGCCTTCATTTTCTAAATGGGGAAACTGAAGCTCTGTGGGAGATATCTGGATCCAGGCTCTTAGAATTTTCCCAACGTCTGCCCCAGTCTGCCTCCTTTTGAAAGGTCCTAGCTCTGAGATGTGTTGAGGATCGGAGGCTGCCTGGGTCAAACAAAGCCAGTATGACTGCCCGCCCCCAAGGCCCTTGGTGTCTCCTCTGAGAGCTGCCTTGATGATCTATCTCTCGCTGGTGACACTCCCATTGTCTGCTGAAACTGCCCAGTGAAGTCCTGGCTGTGGTCTGCCGCTGGTTAGAATCCAGAAATTGGCCATGTCCATCCCATGAGAGGCTCAGCGTCTCTGTCCACTCCAAGAACATAAAAGCCATACTTGACACCTTGGACCTTACGGATGTTTGGGCATTCACTCTGTCCCCACAATGAAAATGGCAGTGTGGGATGGGGCCCAGAGGGTTCTGTTGAGCAGGCTCTCTAAGGGGGCGGGAGGAGACTCCCTATTTTCATGTAAATTTGCCCTTGTCCACCTGTTGATGGATGCAGGCCCTGGTTAAGGGTGCAAATACTGGAGTGAATGGTGCTGAGTTCCTGTAGATCAAGTGGTGGGCAGGAGTCAACCTCTCTAGTGTCCCTCAGGGATGGACAAGCCACTCAGACAAAGTCAGCCAAGGGGCTCCTTCCCGAGTCAGAGGTCCTTCATGGCCAGGAGGAGATGGGAATGATCCTCGCTGGCCTCCCTTTTTCCTCTTTCTCTCCTGCCTGGATTGTAGAGAATCCAGGGTCCTGTTCCCATTGTGGGTTTCTCCAATCTTCAGCCAACTTCCACATCCCCCAAAGATGCTTTGCACCACTTCCGGCTAGCCAAGCAGCAGCTGAGAAGGGAAGGAAGGGTTGTACCGCAGGGACCTGTGCTGAACCCATTTCTCATCTGTATGGATGACTTGGATAAAGACCAAGAAAGGCTGGCCTCATCCAAGGTGGAGACGACACCAAACCGGGAAGGGTGGCCAACCTACTGGACGACAGAGTCAAGATCCACAAAGGTCACTCAGGCTGGACCATTGACCAGGAAGTATCTAATATGAAGAAATTCAGTAATGATGAAGGTCAAGTCAAGAAAAAATGACTTCACAACTACAAGAGGGAAAGCTTCTGGGAATCTAGTGGACCCCAGGGTCAAGAGAAGTCACTTACATGATGTGGCAGCCCATTAAACCTGTACACACATGCACATATATAAATATTCATATAGAAATATGTGTTTATATG
Source organism: Notamacropus eugenii (assembly GCF_028372415.1). Lineage (NCBI taxonomy): Eukaryota > Metazoa > Chordata > Mammalia > Diprotodontia > Macropodidae > Notamacropus > Notamacropus eugenii. The sequence goes on from NC_092873.1 coordinate 25,066,566, forward strand.
TGTATACATACATATATGCATGTATAATCACATTGCAGGTGGGTAGATTATAGGACTACAGCCCAACCAGAGCCCAGCTTTATTTACTTAAAAAGAAGCCCCACTTGGGCATATCCCTTTAATCGTCTCTGTGTTGTGCCCTGAAAAATCAAGTTTGTCTTCCAAGTTTGCACATCCTTCATCCAGTGACCTGGGTGCTGGCTCGCCTCTCGCGTTTCCTCTCTCAGGCCTGTCCTGTGAATTTTCCTGGGCAAGATGGTTTTTCTGCTGTTACTTCCAGCAAAGTCCTTCTCCTCCCATGGCCTCAGTTTCCCTTGGGAGAGTTGGGCTGGCTCTGATGCATAAATTCTATGGAGTAAAGCAGAGGAACCTGAGGTGAGTAAGAGGTGTCAGAATTACAGGTATTCCCCTTTAATCTTGCCTCACTGTGTGTGTGAGACTGACTGTCCTGATGTGCCCTGAGCAATGCCATCTCCTCTGCCCTTAGAAGGTCATCCTGGGCTATACAGAAATCCTGGCCATTTCCCTAGTCTCCTAGCCATGGACCAAGCAGGGAGGCCTGGGGTTCCAGGGCCCTGGGGAGCTGGGGTTCTGAGCCAAGGCACTGGAGCCCTCAGCCTCTGTCACTTACCTCTGCTTGGCCATGGACTTCTGGCTCTCAGCTGGAGGGGGCCCTTAGAGACCCTATTAATGAAACACAAGGAATGAGAAGGCAGGGACAATGGGAGCAGACACAATCCCCCTCAGATGAGCAGCATGTTTGGAGTCCTTTGCCCTGGCCTCGGTGGGACCCCCAGGCCTCTGTCCCCTCCCTCTGCTTGGGAGGTGGTGAAGAATTTGTGTTCATCTTGTGATAAATAAATGGATCGTTTGACTCCCAGCTGAGATGTGGTCACGTCCGGGGTTACTGGGGGCAACTGTTGCCTGGACAGCTGCAGGAAAGGCTCGATGTCAAGAGAATCTCGTTCTTTTGACCTTCCTCTCCATGTTATGCATGTAACCTGAGATCCAGGAACAGGTGACGAAGGAGCATGGATCTTTTTCCATGTAAGAATGGGACAAATGTTCATTTGGTCTGGGCTCTGGAGGCAAGGGATTGGAAAAGATGACATCCGTATTGAGGTCCACCACACTAGACAATTCTGATGCATGGAAGACTTGGTTGGCACCTTCCCTGATGTGGAAGTCTCCACTGCATGCTGCAGAGTCCTGGCATCATGGTGCTCTTTGGGGCTATTGTAGAGGAGATTCTTGTGAAGGGGTGGAACAAGGGAGGCCCTTGCCAGCTCTGAACTTCTTGGACTCTCCAAGATCCTAGGAAAGGACTATCACAGGTCTGCCACTTCCTATGGGAATCTTGGAACCTTGAGACAGGAAGTCATTGCACACCTGATTATGACGATGGGGAGATGTGGAGAGCTTCAAAGTCTCTACCCAAAATCCAGACTGACAATAGATCTACACATGCAGTGGGACAAATGACATCCATAGTGCTTTGGTGACTACTCCTGTCCATCAGACCAGAGAGACCAACATCAGCCTTTGGAGGGGGTCTCCTCTTGTGCTCAGTGTGAGGTTCTGGGACTTCTGGAGTATGCTTGAGGTATTTCTGGGCTAGCTTTCGGGTAAAGGGGAATCCTGGAGCATGTGGGAGCCCTGCTGGGTATGCCAATGGCTCCTGTGTGCTGGCTCATTAATTGCTGCCCCCCCCCCCCCCCCCATGATTCTCCGCCAACAGGTGGGATAGCAGCAGCTGTCCAGGCTCAGGTCAGAGGTGACTGGCTTGCTGTGCGCGAGCGCACACACACACACACACACACACACACACACACACACACACACACACACACTGGCAAGGATAGGAAAAGTAATTTTGGGGCCTGTCACATTTCATGGTGAAAATTTAACTTCAAAGGTCAGTGGAAGCGTAAACTTCTCTTTTTTTCTTTCCAAGCTCCTGTTGCCTCCTATCTCACACTGGCACTGAGGAAATGACCTTCACATATGAATCGGATGGATTGTGCAGGGAAGGAGCAGCTTCAGATCCTCTAAGAGTTAGCCATGGTCCTAGGGAGCCAAAAGGACTTTCTTGGAGACACCAAGGTATCTCCTCCTCCCTTCTAGCCTCCCCTCCTCCCAGATGTTATCCTATATCACAGCCTTGAAGGGCCGAATCTACTTCCCCAATCTGGGTTAGGAAGAGAAGGTGGACTGGACACCTGGGGCAAACTTTTCTAAGCTTCTGTTCCTCCTGGCACTTTGGTACTGAGATAAGCATTTCTCCCCCCACCCCCCTAAAAAAAATTCAGTGCTTATCCTGGGCTCAGGAAAGCATTGTTGATTGACTAGTCAATGTATGGCTTCACCACAACCTCCCAGGGATAAGGAACTTCACTCCCAAGTTGAGATCACCCCATTCGTGACTGACAATGAGAATCCTTGGAGATTTCATTTTGGGCGTTTGGGAACTCCACTCCTTTCCCTATAAGTCTAGCTGCAGAGTCCTTGAGATGGGAAGGACTTCAGGAGCCTCTGAGCATGAATCCTTCTACAGTGTCCCCAGCTAGTTGTCCTCAAGCCTCTGCCTGAAGACCTCCAGTGATGGGGAGCTCACTTTCTTCTAAGGGAACTCATTTCGTTCCTGCATAGCTCTCTTTATTAGGTAGTTTTTCCTGAGAGAAAGTCTGTCTGCTTCTCTGTGTTGTGCTTTGCTCTGCCCCAGGACAAGACCTATCTCTCTTCCATATGGACTTGAAGACAATTAACATGTCCTCTCTGAGGCTTTGAGGACCATAGATTTAGAGCTAGAAGAGATCTTTTAAGTCATTTGGTTCAGATGAGGAAACTGAGACCCACAGTGATTCAGTGACCTATTCAGGGTCACATAGCTAGTAAGTGCCTGAGGTAAAATTTGAACTCATGTCCTCTTGACTCTCAAATCAATCTCTCTACTGTGCCATAATGCCTCTTCCATAGATTAAGCATTCTCCAGCTCCTTCAGTTACTCCTCATGTGACCTGTCCCTCCCACCCCTAGCTAAGGTTCTGGCTGAGGATAAAAAAACTTCCATTCCAGCAATGGTCTTACTCCCAAAGGGGTCTGGGAAAGAGTAAGGGACAACCTGACTTGAAATCCTGAGGCAGGGCTGACCACTGTCCTATCAACAGAACTTTGGGACATGCTGCTCATGGAGAACATGACTCCAGGGGCTCCCAATGATATCTGTCCTGAAACACCCATGATGTCTGAACCCTCGCTGAATCAGGATATAGGAAAGTTGTGCAATCTGGGCACCGTCAGAAGCTCTTGGCCCAGCTCCCTACCACCAAACAAACCCTCCGTTCCCATCAGGTGGAAAGCTCATCATCCCCTTTGTGGTCAGCTCTCCCTTCTGTAGCTTCACTCGATGTCTCCTTGTTTCTTCCATGGTGGAGATGGAGAAGAGCTCCAAGGCTCAGTGGGCACAAAAGTCTCCTCCAGTGCCCTGGCCACCTCTGGCCTAGCCTTCTCACTTCTAAGTTCAGCAGATGTGCTTGGTCACTCCTGGCAGTCTGATCTGTCAGGCAATAGCTGGAGAAGGAAGGCCTCAACCTCACAGCCCCACCCCTTAGGGAGGTGATGAGCTGGCTGGGAACAGGGCAGCCTGGTCAGGGAGGACCGATAGGGTTTCACTGAACTGGGTCAAAGAAGGACCTTATCAGGGAATCATGGGTTCTTAGGTTTAGGGTTGGAAGGGGCATTGAAGGTCATCTAGAGGAGCCTGTTTCAGAGCACCTAAGGGACTTGCCAAGTGACGTCAGGTCCACTTCTTGATCTAGGTTCTCTCTGCTCCTCCCTGAGCTGTAGAGGGTCTGGATGTTGGGGGTGTTGCTTGGCATGGGTCACTTACGACTTTTGCTTCTGTCTTCCCATCTCTCTTGGGTTAAGAAGTGAGCCCCTAAAGGGTCTGGCTGAAGGTGAGGAAAAGGAAGGAAAGTGGTCCCAGGGGTCTCAGCAGTACCTCCTGGGAATTCGAGACTTGGAGAGAGGTCCAAGGGCTGACAGCCTCAGCTCTGCCCCTCTCTCATTAGAATATCTTGGGCCTCTCTCTGTCCTGCTATAGACCTCAATTTCTTCGTCTGAAAAACTAGGACATCGGCCTAGACGCCCTGTCGGGTCGCCTCTGTTCTTCCCAGCCTAGGACTTTTGGAGGGCTGCTCTCCCAGCCGTCTCCTTTCCCTCGGAAGCGCCAAAGCAAACCCTCTGGTGAGGTGGGCAGGGTGAGAGAGGGCTCTCATCGAAGCCCCGGCAATCGAGCCAAAGACTCGCCGAATTGGAGCCTCTGAAAGGGTGGCTAGGAGGCAGTGAGAGCCGAGGGGGCCGAGGGAAGGGGGCCAAGCCTTTTTCTCAAAGCCCCTTATCTCTGGGCAGCAGATGCTCCAGGCGCCCGCTGGAGATTGAAAACGTCAATAATGGAACCAAATTTGGAGACAATGGTCGGGGGCTGAGGACAAACCACTCCGGGATATTGTCAGTCTCGGAGTCACAGAGCAGCAAGCGCGCAGGGGGCAACAATGGGGAGGGGCAGAATACAGACAAGCGAGGGGGCCCCTGAGCTGAATGAGGCCGGGGGCTGCACATGCTGCTGTCGCCATGGAAACGGACCTCTCCCCGAAGAGGTCTGACGAGCCATTGTTCCGGGGACACAAGATGTGGCATCCACCAGATGGTCGTGTGCTCTATAACTCAGTTATCTGAGCGGACGAGTGAAGGAATGCGGGCCGCCTCCCTCCGCCCAGGACGCCATCTGCTCTTTCAGACGGCCGGCCGGCCGCCCCTGGGCTCGAGGCAAGCCCATGGAAGCCGCCCTTCGAGACGCGGCCGCTCTCGGGGCCGTCCCGGGTTGCCTTTAATTAGCTAATTTCATCAGTGGGTTTTCTTTCAGGTAAATTGCATTTCACACCCGAGGGGTTTGCAAAAGCTCTTTTCTGCGGATGGAGTGGCCCAGGCTGCTCCCTTCCTCCCCCTCTCCCTCCCCTTCTTGGGGTCTATGGAGGGTTCTGAGAAAAAAGAAAAACCGCATGAGGGCACCTGAGCCCCCCACCCCCGGGACTCGGAGCAGAGGCAGGGGGCAGCCAGCGCTCCGCATCGGAGCTCTCCCCATGGCTTCCTCCCTAGGTCTTGAGCCCCTTCCCCACTTTTCTGGGCCAGGAGGGGAAAGGTGTCCGACCTTCCTAATCGGGGCCCCGTCGTTCCCTTGCACAGTTGGGGCTCCGCAGGAGCACAGACAGGCACCCGATACAGTGGCGCACAACGAGGTGGTGGGGAGCAGAGGCCCAAGGGCCAGGGAAGCGGCCACAGGCGGACGGGGCGAGCCACCCGGAGCTCCCGAACAGACCTCCAAAGCTCTTGGCTTGCTCTTTGTCTGGGCCATCCCCGGATTTGCCCGGGCAAGGAAACGGCCTCAGAACCTTGCGCGTCTGCGATGAACTTCCCCGGGCCTCAGAACGGCGAGGATGGGAGAGCCCTTAGAACGGAGGCTGGGGAAGGAGCTTAGAACGTGGAACGTGGGATGTCAGAGAGGAGAGAACTGCAGAGCTGGGGCGGCGCGAGGGCTGAGACTCGGACCGCGGGACGGCAGGGCTCCTCCTTGCCTGGAGCCTCCTACCCAACCTCACGCTCTGGCTCCCTCCTACCTTGCTCCTCTTTACACACTCCACATTCCAGCCCAAAGGGCCTTGGTATTGCTTCCTCTCAGGCGTGTGTCCCAGGCTGTCCACCCCACGCCTAGAAGGTGCTCCCTCCTCCCCTCGCCCACTCAGAAGCCCCGGTCCCGGTTGAGGCACACAGCAGGCAGACGTGAATGAGCACGCGAGCGTAGTGTTCGGTAAAGCTACTGGGGAGAGAACTTAACGTTGGACAAAAATCAGGGGGCAAATTGGAAAGCTGTGAGGCAGAAACTAGGTCCGGACCAGTGTGTCGACACTCCAGCTGCCTATTAGAGATCTTGAACTGGCTGCCCCATAGAAATCTTACACTCAGTATATAAGGGAAGGGAAGGGAAGGAGAAAGGGAAAGGGAAAGGGAGCTCATTATCTTTCCCCCACTCTCTCTTCTTTTAAACTGCCCCATCACTGTGGAGGACACCACCAACTTCCCAGTCCCTCAGACTCGCAGTCTAGGCATCTTCCCATGCTGGACTCCTCCCTCTCCCTCACCTTGCCCCTCCCCCATCCAATCTGTCGCCAAGGCCTGCCGATTCTGCCTTTGCGACGTCCCCAGAGAATGCCCCCTTCTCTGCTATTGGTCTGCCTGCCTTAGTCTCTCCCCTCTCCAGCCCACCCTCTCCGCTTTCCTCAAGCAGCTGTCGGCCCTGTCACTCCCCTGCTCAATAAATCCGAGTGGCTCCTTATCACCTTTAGAATGAAACACAAACTCTCCGTTTCGGCGTTCAGAGCCAATCTGCCCTGGGCCAGGTCGGTGTGAGGATCTATTTTGCTTGACTATCTGTATATGTTTGTAATGAGTTTTTTTGGTGGGAAGGAGAGAATTCGGACCTGAAAATAAAATAAATTTAGAATGAAAAAAAAAAAAAAAGCACAGACAAGGGGTAGCAGCCATAGATTAGAGCCCAAATGCAACTGGATTTTTACAAATTTAAGAAAAAACGATACAGATCATGAAAGCGATCTCACCGAAAGGCTGACTTCAGGAGGTAACACAAACAAGAAGGCAGATATTGGTACTATACTGTCCAATTTATGTGTGTGTGTGTGTGTATACACACTTTAAAAAAAACCATGCTGGACTTAATGCAGATTCACGGTTTCCTATACAGCCTTTTTTCTGTTTTCCTTTGAAAATGTTCATGTTTATTGGTATTTACCAAAATCTTTGAAAAATGTATTGAAAAAATAATAAGGAAATAAAATGATCCAATTAAAAGAAAAAGAAGAATCCTTGGTTTCCTTCTAAAGCCGACGCAGGTGCTGGTTCTGGTAGGAGCCTATTTTATCCCCTATCTACCCCAGGTTCTGGGGTCCTTCTTCCCACCCCCTTCCATGGTCACTGGCTTTATTTATCCCAGCCCAAGGTATCTCCCCTGACAGAATGTTAGCTCCTGGGGGCAGAAACACTCTCCTTTTGTCTCTATAGTACCAGAGTCCAGCAGAGTGCCTGGCATTCAGTAGTCACTTAATCAATGCTTGCCAATTGAGAGTTTGATCTCTTCCAGCTCATCAGCTAACAGAACTCTCATCCAATGTGACAGGCAGGAGGGACTTCTGAGGCCCTCAACCCAAGCTTGTCATTTCAGAGAAGGAAACTGAGGCAGCCAGTGAAGGAGAAAGGTCTTGTTTGTGGATTTGAACTCAGGCCCACACCCACACTGACCATGTTTGTTTTTTTTTCAGCATCTGAGGAAAAGCCCATGGGACTTTGGAGGGTGGTGAGATGAAGCCTTTCCCTGAGGTTGTGGGGCTATGACCAGAGTCATGGCCTTGGTTCACCTTGGCAGGGGTGGGGAAGGGTGGGCATTCATCATTCTGGAGAGGCTCTTTCCCTAACCCACTGCTGAGCTTAGGGAGACCTGGTGTGTGTGTTTGTGTGTATGTATATGCACATGCATGTATATCCATGTTTGTGTGCACCTGTGCACGTGTCTGTGTGCATGCATGTATCTGTGCATATGTATGTATGTGTGTGTCTGTGCATATGTTTGTGTGTATGTGTGTCTGTGCACATGCATGTATGTCTGTGTTTGTGTGTGTGTGTGTTTGTGGGTGTGGGGGGAGTAGCTGTGCAGCTCACCCGAGTGCTGGCCTTGCAAGGTCAGGGTTTCTCATAGGAAGCACCAACAGAGGACAAAGCCGGAAGCAGGAGGAGAATGGAAAATTTTGTCCTCGGGCCCATTTTCTGACCAGGCTGCAGAGAGCCAGAAGCAGGCCTGGGGGCCTGCTGGAAGGAGGAGGGGGTGTGGGAGGAGGTGGGGCCAGTAGCTAGAGGGTTGGTTCAGGGACATCTGGCAGCAGCTGTGTTGGGAGCTGCCTGCAGAGACTGAGGTGAGGTGGGGGAGCAAAGTGGACGGGGCGAGGGCCTGCTGCCCTGTGCCCCCCAAAGCCAAGGAAGGAAAAGCCCCTCTTCCTGTGGAATTCTCCTAGTGTGTGGTGACTTCCCAGAATCTCCACCCTCAGAATGACCACAAAGGGGGTGCTAAATCCTCCATGCCTGGATGAAGGAAAGACACTGTGGAAGTGGAGGCTGATCCCACCCTCTCATGACAGCTTCTGTGTGCCAGGTACTTTGCCAACGCTATTTATAGCACATATATATATATGTATGTATGTATGTATACACACACACACACACACACACACACATATATATATAAAATCCCCACTTTGCAGTTGAGGAAACTGAGGCAGTCAGAAGTTACCCAACTAGTTCATGATCACACAGCTAGGAAGTATCTAAGGCCAAATTTGAACTCAGGTCTTCCTGACTCCAGACCTAATGCTCTAACCACTGAGCTATCATCTGTGTCAGAGAGAGGGACCTTGAACCATCCTCCTGTCCTTCCCTGGACTTGTCCTCTACCTCCACTCAACCTCCTTAATCCTCCTTGACAGCCTGCTGTGCCTGGCAAGGGGCAGGAAGTGCAGGGAGACAGGTTCGGTCGGTGAGCATTAATTATGTGCCAACTGTGTACTGGGCACCATGCTAAGCACTCAGGATACAAAGTAAAAAGACAGTCCCTGCCCTCCAGGAGCAACCAGTCTGATGGATTGTTGGAGGCCAGAAAAGTTTCTGGATAACAGATACATACATGAGGGGCAGTACAGAGAGATCAGAGCCAGCAAGTCTGAAGTTTGAGAGAGGGGGATGTTCTGGGAGGTAGTGAGCTCTCCGTCACTGGAGGGCTCCAAGCAGGAGTTGTAGGACCACTACTCAGGTGTTGTCTTGAAGGGGTCATCTTTACTACTGTTTGCACTGGCTGCCTCCAAGTCTTTGCAGTTCTGGGCTTTTGCTCTCCCTTCATTCAATGTAGTGATGGGGGTGAGGAAGGGGGAGATACCTCCCCCTCAGAGTGCTGGAGAGTGAGTAGCCGTACTTGGTTGGGAGCTCCAGGTTGTAGACTCTGGGAAGAACAACTAGAGTGGAGCAGCTGGGATGTTGCCCGAGGATGCTGATTTTAGGCACACTTTTAGTCCAGCAATAGCCCTTAGCAAGAACAAAGTGTTAACAAGGAACAGGAGCCGCAGCCATTCTTGTCTTTTCTCTCGGGGCAGCTTCCCTGGCACCTCCACTGTGCCGCCTCCTGCTTGCTCTAGGGTGCCAGCCTCAGACACAGTCATTCTGAGGCCTGTCTCTGACTTGCTGCCCCTTGTCTCCCCCCAGCCCTCCCATGTCTATCTATTTAGAGCTCCTGGGAGCCCTGCTCTCCCCAGCGAAGTCTGCCCAGCCAAGGACACAGATAGAGAGCAGGGTCAGGCATGTTTAGGATATTGCTGTCGTTTGGTTAGAATCCTGTAATGCAGGTGTCCAAACAAGCCTCCCTCGGCCTTGCAGCTGGCTGGGGGCCTTTCCTGGCCTACCTCCTCAGGGAGAATCCTCTGTTCTCTCAGCAGTGGTGGCTGGTCACTGGCTCTTGCTGAGTGGCCCCCTCTGGGGCTGCTTGACTGGGCTGATAGGACTGAGGGCTTCTCTGTCGCCTGTATGACCTTGGAGGAGTCACCTCGTTGGGTCTCTGGTTTCTCTTTTGGAAAGTCAGAGAGATGGGCAAGATGACCTTTGAGGTCCTTTCTAGTCAGTCCTCAGACTCAGGAGGGGGAGGCCCAACATTTTGGGACCATTCATTCACCAAGGCAAGCCTTGCCTGCTGTCTCTCCTCCAGGACAAATACGTGGAAATAGCTTCAAGCACATCTATTTCAGGAAACCCACATGAAAGAGTGCTCATGGTGTGTATGTTCAGAAAGGAACTGTTGACTTGTGGGCACCTTGAACAGTTCAGGGCCCTGGGCAGAAGGCAAGTGGTGAAGGGTGGGACCTGGAGACCCTCAGCAAACTTGCAGTGAGATTCTAGGGCTGAGTGAATTCTGGGAGGATGGTCCAGCTCCTTCTTCCACATGCACCAAGGTCCTGGGGATCACCAGGTGCTTGGTGGACTGAAGGGTCATCTTTCTTCCCTTTGTCTCAGATAGGGAGAGGCAGAGCCTGCCCAGGGGGCAACTGGGGGTGGGTGAGCTCTGGGCACTATAGGGATGGAATCCAGGGGGAGCTGGCTGACTCCCACCTCTCCCCCACTGCAGAAGGGACCAGTCTAGAAATGCCAGGAGCTGGTAGTCCAGCTGGGGACCTCTAGCAGATGTAACACCCCTGCTTCAGCCAAGCCTTCTAGGTTAGCTGGGAGAGCCCCCTCCCTTATTGCAGAGGGTGCCTCAGCTGGTGGAGGGTGATGGGCTGCTCTTTCTCTTTTGTCTCCTATCTCCAGGGCAAACACCCCATAAGTAGCCCCTGCATCCCAGCAAGCCAGATGTCTGTTTACTTTGTAATTAACAAAGGGCCAAGGGTCCCTTCCTGACATTTTTCTTGGGGGCTTAGGGATTCTCGCCAAGTCACTGACTGGCACCAACCCATTGTGTGGTAGCCTGGCAACCCCTGGGACACATGGGGCTGTGAGAGGCTGCTGTGTGACCTTGACCGAGATGCCATCTTCTCTGGTACTCAGGCTGGACAGCTTGGAGAGCACATCCCACAAAGAGGATAATTAGTACAGTCTACTACCCCACTCTACCCGCCCATGTACAAACATACCAGGCCCATTCTCTGGAATCAGGCCTCCTTGGAATGGGCCCAGCCGAGTCTGGGGAGGATGAACAAATTCAGAAGGAGGGAGGGAATTTCTCTCCTGGAGCTGGTGCAGAAGTTGTCTCCTAGAAGTGAATGGAGGTATTGGGCTTCCTTTCAGGTCACAGGCCTTGCTGATCCTGGCTTCTCAAGGGGGTACTTGGTTGGGGGGAGGGTTGGGGATAGGGAGAGGGTCAAGGACAACTGCCCAAAGGGCCATTGGGGAGATAAAGGCAGCTGTCCCAACAGAGGCAGGGGCCACCTGAGGAAGCTCTGGAGAGGAAGAGGGAGGAGGACTGGGATTGGCCTCTCTAACTTGGGGCCATCTGAGGCTGCCTACCCAATCCCCACTCAAACCCCAAGGCAAATTCAACCCCTCAGACTGCTATCTTTGACTGAGTATTTGGGAGAAAAGCCCCCTTGAACAAAGGATGTCCCTGCTGGAGAGGGCCTCAGCTATCATCCAATTCAACCCTCTTGTTGAGGAGAGGGGGAACTGAGGCAGTTCAGAGGAGGAGGGACTTGCCAAGGGTGCCCAGTGACTTATCAGTAGGGATTTCCCAGGGCAGTATTTGAGAAAGGACCTGAGACATGGTGTTACCCAGAGAAGCCACTCACATGGTCAGCAAAGACTGTCCCAAGAGAAGCTGGCAGAATGAGACCCAGCAGTGGTTCCCCACCACCACCAAGGCATCCCCCACAAGCCTTTTCCCAGATGTTCCAGGTAGGGGTGGTCACAGGCAGCCCAGAGCTATGTGACTAACCCAGGAGGAAGAGGGACAGGTGGGGACTGGAGAAGGACTGGCTGAGGAAGCTCACCCACAGGTTTCCTCAGGTCTTAGGAAACTAGGCCATGGACCCCAGAGGCCCAGGCTTTGGGTCAATGCTCTCCATGGAGAGGAGGGATTTAGCTTACTCTGCTTGAACCCCACCTCCCCAGAGCAGAGTTGGGAGCTCAAGACCTATACAGATTGAGTCTGAGGTCAGCAAAAATTTCCTCCAATAAAAACTTCCCTGGAGTGGATAAGACTGCCAAAAGATGAGTGGCTATTGCTAGAGGCAGTCCAGATCATTTCCCAGCCAGAGCAAGGAGATGGAATTTTGGTGGGTGCCACACAAGAGGCTGCCAGTGTTCTGGTCACCTCTACAGCTGAGGTCCATGCACACTTTTGGGACAGGCTGGGAAAGGGCAACAGAGGCAACGCTGGTTCAAACACCTTATTTAATTGGGGTGGGTTAGCCTAGAGAAGAGAGGATGGGGTGGGAGTGGTGGAGGGATTGACAGTGGTCTGCACTTATTTAATGGGTCGTCACTCGAAAGAAGAATCAGGTTTATCCTGCTCTGCTCCAGAGGGCAGAACCTTGGGATGGAAGATTTATTCGGGCAGGTTTAGGTAGGTAAGAAATGACTCCCTAACCACTAAGCTTCCCCCAGTGTGGAAGGGCTCCTTCTCACCAGAGGTCTTCAATCAACCAACCGACTAGTCACCAATCACCGGACATTTATTAAACATCGACTTTGTGCCAGGCATGGTTCGGAGGAGGTAGCTGTTTTGTCCTCGTGTCCCCGGTGCCTAGCTCAAGCAGTGCTTGGCACCTGACAGTAGGTACATATGCCTGCTTGTCAGGTGGATCCCAGAGGTCCCTTCTTTTGGGACTTTTCAACTTTGAGATTCTCCACTCTTTTCTCCTTACAGAAACTTTTCATTTCTTGTTTTCAAGCCAAATGAGTGGACCAGATGCCATGAGATTGCCTACCTCAAATTGTGCTAACGCTGTGATGTAGAAAACTGAAGATGTAGGTGTCCCTAGGGTTCAGCACAGATGCGTGCCTATGGTTTGAAGTTTATCTGGTGAATTCTGAAGACAAGATGTCCTCACACACAGCACGATTCCTTCAACACAGGTTCTGACAGATGAGCCATGGGCATCCTGATTTACTAGCTGTGGGATCTTAGGAAGGTCCTTTCTCTCTCCGGGCCTCAGTGACCTCCCTGTATAATAAGGGGCTGGATGAGCTTATTTCTAAGGTCACTTCTAGGCAGCAGCTTCTTTCTTCCATCCTTCCCTTTGGAATGGCCAATAGAAGCTTTTCTACGATAGCATATGTCTGAGTCACAATGCAGCCCATTATGGGTCCCAGTCACTCCTAGGAGCTCAGGGTCACTTCAGTGACTGCTCAGGGGCTCCAGGAGAAAGCTCAGGGGCTTCATTACAGATTATGGACAAAACACCCGGGATTCAACCTCCATCGTGCACTTCTGGTCATGTATGAGTTCCATTACAAATGCATCTTTTCCTGTGGCCTCCTGACCCTTTGAGAGGATCCCACTTGGGACTATGTGATCCCAGGCCTGATCCCAGGTGATGTGAGCTTCCTTCTGATGGCCTTTGAATCTGCATGATTCTTCCTGGAGAATCTTAGCTTCCTTGAATCATATGGACTGTCCCACAGAAAAGGAAGTAGATCTGTCCTGATTGGCCACTCAGGGCACAAATAGGGAGAGGAGGGTAGGACAGAGAGCAAAACTGAGGCTCCATGTCAGGAAGACCTTCTGAATGGTGAGAGCTGCCTTCCTGGGAAAGCCTGGCTTGTCCTTCATTGTAAGGCTGTAAGCAGAGTGGTTGGCTACCTGCTGGGGCTGAGGAAGAGGAGGCGAGTGAGGCGGAGGAGGAGAAGGGAGAGGAGGAGGAGGAGGGAACTCTTCTCCAGGTGTGTTTCTTCCAACTCTAAAATTCCATCAAATTCATGGATCTTCAAGCAGATATGTTGGCTCCTCTAAACTGATTGTCGGGAATTGTGGTGCAATTCCTGCGTTCCTCCAACTAGGCTGGCAAAAGATTTCTGCCTGCATGTTATGGACTGAATGAATATTGGAATGTTCCCTTTAACTTCTATGGGAAACAGTGATGCAGATCCATAGGTGAGGGCCTCCTTTGGGGCCATTGTAAATGTCCAGTTTTGTTCAGTCGAGCTTGTGACCTCCCCACACAAGACAGTGACTGCTTCTGCACGTTGGCTCTTAATCAGTCACACAGACTGTAGGCAGATGGGCTGGTTCAGCGAGAGATGCAATAATGATCTTGTGTCTGTTGAGCCAATGTGAAATGGAAATCTGTGTGTATGTGTGTGTGTGTGTGTGTGTGTGTGTGTGTGTGACAGAGAGAGAGAGAGAGACAGACAGACAGAGACACACACAGAGACAGAGACAAAGACAGAGAAGTGGGGGAGGGGAGGGGAAAGCAAGAAGGACAGTGTGTGAGGACATCAGTCAGAGGAAGGAGTGGAGCGGGTCATCTTCACATCCCATCCCGCCGTCCCTCTGCTATATCCTTGCCACCTGCATGATCACTACACCCTCTATGATGGGAACTGTCCCAGTTGGTGAGTGAGAGTAGAAAGGCCCCTCTATCTGACTCCCCCCAGACCGGTCCAGGCTTCTTTCTAAGGACTGGTCTGTCAGGGTTGGAAGGAGCTGAGAGTCTGAGAACTCTGCTCTGGGGAGGGCAGGGAAGTACTGCCAATAGGAATGACGGGGTGGGGCAGGGAAAGAATCTTGAAGGAAACAGATTCTAAGAGGTGGCAGAGTTGAGGGGAAAAGGAACCTGGGCAGGGCAAGAATTTGAACCCAAGCCCCTAGACTCTAGAATCCCCCGCTCCGTCCTTCAGAGCCCTGCTCTTTGTGCCTAGGTCTTCTCTCCCCCAACTTTCTCAATCTGTGGAGTGAAGGATTGCCCTCAGGGAGTCTCTTGTCTTTTTTTGTAATGGAACCCACCTGGGTTTCTAAGGTAGGATTTCGTATGGGCTGAGGAGAGAGCCTGGATTCAGTAAAGAGCACCCAAAGGGAGACTGCCTCCCACCCCGTGCCCAGCCCCAGACCTTTCCTCAGGTGGGACATGGGGATACAAAAGGCACATTTCTTTCAAATTCGACCATTTTTTAAATGCCTGTATGCTCAGCACTGTGCTGGGGGGGGGGGGTGCGGGTTGGGGTGAAGAAGGGATAAATTTTACCAGGATAGATCCCCTGCTTCCTAGAGGTAGATGGAGGCAAAAAGCATGCCCCAGCCTCTCTTCAGACCTTCAGGGATGCTTGTTGACTGACTGACTGACTGACAGCAGCTCCAGGGCCTGAGAACTCTCCTCCCCAATCTGAAGAGTACAATTATGGGGTGGGGTAAACTGGATCCCTACCCCACTGTGGAAAGAGAGAAGAGTGAGGGCTGGAGGGTGAACAAGTTCAGGGTGAGATCGAGAAAAAGGCAGCATGGGCTGGGCAGCTCACTGGCCAGTGAATCTAGAGAAAGGCAGCGCCTCAGAGGGAGGACCCCAAGCCCTCCCAGCTTGGGCCTCAGGGATGAGGAGCCTGCGAAGGTCCCTGCTTCAGTCTAGGTGTGGGGGAGCTGAGCAGAGGGACCCCAGAAGTGTCTTTCAGTGCTTTGGAGGGGCTTCCTGAAGAGAGAACTTTTAGGAGGTGGAGGAACAAGGGTGCTGGGTCCTATTGAGAGCCCTCTCTGTGTGTGTCTCTGTCTATCTGTCTCTGTATCTCTCTGTGTCTCTGTCTCTGTCTTTCTCTGTCTCTCTGTCTCTGTTCCCCCCCCCCCCCCCCCACCAATGACTCTCTGCTGAGGCCCTGAACCCAGGCTGGGTCGGTTCTTTGGTTTCTGTCTCTGTCCCCACAGACAGGATGCCTCCAGCTCTGGGCACCTCTGACATTGTAGGCAGACATTCTGAGGCAGATTATTCTCCAAGGAAGGGAGAAGACAGTGGCCAGAGAGAAGCTGGAGGCCCTTAGACGCCATTTTGTTTGGTGGATGTGGTGTTTGGGAGCCAGACCTCGGAGCTCACATCTAGTTTGAGGAACAGTCCCTAATTCAGACTTTCATGGAAGCCTCAGCTCCTGGGGTCTGGCTGGCTGGCTGGGGTCCTCCCCTTGCCCAGAGCACCTCAACATTGTTGAAGTGTTGCCTTCATCTTGGAATGAATTTCATACCTTCATCCAGTCCTTTGCTCCCTTGATTCATTCACCCTTCACTTTCTAGGGGCTCCCTCTCTGCAGGGCTCTGACCTGGCGACTGTGGCAGGAGGAGAAAGGGTGTTAAAGAAGTGAAATCCTATGGCCTCCAAGTGGGAAGGGTCAATGATCCCTATATCTGGAGTAATTCTTGTGCTGCACTTTCATTCAGCTTCTGTTTGAGGCCTCCAGTGATGGAGGAGGAAGCCTGTTGTCCTTTTGGACAGCTTTCTTGGTGGTCCCTTGGACAAGTGTCTTCCTCTCAAAGAGCCTCAGTTTCCTCATCTGTAAAATGGAGGGGTTTGCACTAGAGACCTTTAAAGTCCCTGAAAGCTCCTATTCATTGACCCATGTGCAGATGATGAAAGTCTGGTCTTTGAGTTTTACGGAGTCTTCACTTTCCAGGGGTGATAATGCTAACTCATCACTTTCTTCTATCTCACAGAGCCTCCAGGAAACAGGTGGTATGATGATTTCCATTTTACTGAGGAGGTTGCTATGGAGTAGTGGTAGCCCTGAGCTTTGAACCCAGTGCTCTGGATTCTGAGCCCAGGGCTCTTTTCTGTAAGGGGCCATTTGGTGGGGATATAGAGTTGGGAAAGCTGGAATCTCTCTGCCGGGCAGAGAAATGTTCCCACATGGCTCCACATATCTAATGACCAAGAGAAATCAAAGTCTGAGCCCAACATCTTTCCCTGATAACTCAGTCTGGCTACTTGACTTTGGTAGACAGGGCAGAGAGGTGGTCTGTATGTGAGAGCCTTTAGGGAGGACACCAGCTATGTCCAACTGCAGGAGATGGGCTGTGGCCTCAGTCTATTTGTTGGAGTAGGAGGAAAAAAAGAAATGGGATGGAAACCAGGAAACCACAGAATGTTCTGCATTTATTAGGAAATGAATGGAATATTAATACCCTGAAATCACATCGTGACCCTCATTAACAAACTCCCAAATCATCACAAAATTATTCTGATTGCCAGAAAGCATAATGCCCAGAAATATTCCCTATTCCAGCTTTCAGGCTCCATAGCCTTAGGCCTCATCTACTGTGCAGCAGTCAGAGCAGAGGAGGTCTGGTGGGATGCTGTAGGGGGAGGCAGCCAGCCAGATCCTGGGGCTCAGGGAAGCCCCCTGAAGTGTGTGCGCAGTCAGTCAGGGAAGCCCAGCAGGCCTGACACTGCTGGGAGGGGTCCTGAGGGCCAGGATTGGGAGCTCCATTTTCTAAGGTTACTGTTCTCCGAAGAGCAGGCCCAGGTCCACCTTGGGGTTACCTTTGTCCACAACCCAGAGTGGGACAGGAGGTTGGATAATGTGCCTTTTTTCTTGCCTCCAGCAAGAAACCTTTGGTCTAACGTAGGCTATTATGAGGGATAACAGGAAGGTAATCCCCACAAATTTTTGTCATTTGTATGGATTGATGAAAAAATGATCATTCTCTGAGACAAGGCACATGAGACAGGCTCCTTGGGAGACCACCAGACCAGAAAAGTCATATGCACGGCTCTTGTCTCTACAGAGGAGGTGGCCTCTCCTGGTCCTCATAGTAGGATGTTCTAACAGTCTCCTCAGATTAGACCCTTTCCTCTTTCCTTGAAGAAGAGCCATTCAGGAGAAAAGGAGAGGAGCTGCACCCTTCCCTTTGGGGCCTCAGGATGAAAAGAAGAGGGCAGACCATGGGAGGGAAGCAGTGGGTTCCCCCACCTACCTCAGGGGTCTTTCATATTCTATCATCTAGCTAGCTCAGAGACAGACAGGGTGAGAGACAGACAAAAGGAGCGTGAGCATGTTCTTGGCCCCAGCGAACTTCAAGTCCCTTTTGGAAGGAGAAGCTGGAGACCCTAAGGACCTTGTCCTCCGCTCTGCCCCGCCCATGCCAGTTGGGTCTTTTTAGACGGATGAGGCTCCGCTGATTCCCTAAGCCCCCCTCTGAGGGACGACACCCCAATCTTGGACATTAGAACACCCGGTGCTCTGCTGGTGCCCAGAGCCCAAGCCCTCACTGGAGGGCCCAGTAGCGCTTCTCAGGATGAGACCACCCTCTGCAGAAAGGTCTTATCTCCCAGTCACCACGTCGTCCTCCAGTCAGGTGAAGGGATGAGGATGGAGGAGGCAGGCTTTGGTTTTCAATCACCTCTGTTCTCTTCCTTCACGTTGTCCCCCAGCCCGCCTCCACCCTGGGGGCCTGGAGCCCGAAGGCCTCCATCAGGATGCTTCATCTGGCATCCTCTTGGGAACCGTCAGCTGTTCATAGGTGGGGAGGGAGTTATTGCCTAGGAAGAGCTCAGAGCTGGTCCTCTGGGAGGGTCTCCCGCCACCACCACCACCACTCTGGTCCCCTTGCTGCAAGGCAACCAGGTGATGTAGCATGTCTGTGATGAGGTTAAGCTTCTGGTCCATCTGCATCACCTGCAAGGACAGACAGAATCATTAGACAGATGAACCATGGAGGGAGGATGAACCTCTGAAATCTAGAGTCAGCCCCTCCCTGCCCCAAGTACGGAAGTAGGATGTCTGATGGAGACAGACAGACTAAAGGGGACCCCCATCCAGGAGCAGGGAAGGTGCAAAGGTCAAAGAGCCCCAGCATGACAAGGGGCTGGATGAAGCCAGGAAGCAGTGACTTTGAAGTCCCTCTCCCCTAACCCCTACCTTTCAATCTATAGACCTGGAGGGGTCCTAGGGAAGAATGAGCCGGTTTCCCCCATGAGAATCTCTGGAGACTTGGCAAGATTGTGAGGAACCATTAAAGAATGAGGCAGAGCTTAGAGTTAAGGTAGTGCGAAGGGAATCTTTTCAAAACCTGTCAGTCTGCTGGTAAGTATTTAGTAAATGCCTACTATGTGCTCAGCTGGGGATACAAAGGAAGGTGAGAGACAGTCCCTGTTCTCGAGGAGCTTCCAGTCTGGTGTGGGAGAAGACATGCAAACAGACATGTGTGAGTAAGACACAGACAGGGCAAATGAGAGTAATGAGCAGAAGGAAGGCCTGGGGTTACGAGGGGCTGGGGAAGGCTTCCTGGAGAAGGGGGGATTTGGCTGGGGAACTCAGTAGTTGGGGCTGAGAAAGAAGAGCGTTCTGGTGGTGGGGGTGGGGGGGCAGCCAGAGAGCTGTCCAGGGTCTGCTCCAGGATTGGGGACAGTGTCAGGGGAGAGAAGGAGCTTTTCTGAGAGGTGTACCAAAGGTGAAATCAACAGACCTTGGTCCATATTAGACATGGGGGGTGAAAGATGCTAAAGGAACCAGATGACTCCTAGGTTGTGAGCCTGGGGAACTGGGAGAAGCATGCTGCCTCCCATAGGAAAGGTGGTGGAAGGGGAGGGTTTGTGAGGAAAGATAACGAGTTCCATTTTGTACACATTAGTGTAAAACGACTACTGGACATCCCCTTTGAGATAGGAAACTGGATGACAGCAGAGAGGTCAGGGCAGGAGAGTTAAATTTGAGAAGAATCATTGGCATAGAAATGGGGTGGAGGGCTCCCATAATGAGTCTGTGGCTGTCTTGTGCCTGCCTTCCCCCCTCCCCCCCCACCCCCACCTGGCTCCTGGGACTCTTGGACGATGCCAGGGAGAAAACCCATCACAGTCTGAATCTTGGGCCAAAGACGCCTGGAGGCTGGCCCTAGGAAATGCTCTGGACACATGGCCTGACCTTCAAGTTGGTCACTCTCCCTCTTTCACCACAGTAGCGGGAAGGTCCTTGGTCTCTGTGAGCCTGGGGTTGGGGTGGGGCAAGGGGAAGGCTCTGAGAAAGGCCTGATCTCCTCTCAGATGAGAGAATATTGGGAAAAAGAAAAAAAGGTGCTTAGCATGGTGCCAGGCACATAACAGATACAATAATACACAAATGCTCCTTCCCTTCCCCTCCCTCTGCTATCACAAACTAGGCAAGAGGGCAGCACCCTCGTGGACTTGTCTGAGTGATAACACATTTTCAACCAAATGATCTCCGAGAACCTGAGAAGGGAAGGCTGGGGAGGCCGGGAGGCCCGATGATCTTGGAGATGGGGGTAGGAGGAGGGACGGATGGGCTAGTGTCATGAGAAGATGTCCATGGTTAGCTTTCCTATCTCCTCTTGTGACCTGATCGCTTGTTAATGTGGGAGTCACGCATTTTCGGTGCCTCAATTTCCTCATCTGTAAACCAAACCAGCCTGACCAGAGGATCTCTGGAGGGGCCTCCAGGTGCTAAAGCTGGGGCCAGAGGTCCTTCAACTTCCTGCTTGGAGGTATGTCACCTACATGACCTCGCCAAGTCCACCCACAGGTTGCCAGGACTGGCTCCACACTTGGGCCATATGTCCCTGGCCTAGGGTGGGCACATCCCCATGCATGATGTTCCAGCCACTTGAAGTGGTCCTTGGGTATGTGGAGACAGATGTCTGGTGGCTGGCACTGAGAGCCCGCTATCCTGGTTCATTTGTTCTGAGAGGGAGGAGGAGGATGACCATTCCCAAAGGGTCTAGTGTGTTCTTAGCTCTGTGCCAGTAGCTGTGGGAGAGGTAGCCAGAGGAAGATGCCCCCTGACCCTCCAGAGGCTCCCACGGCTACCCTTGGAGAGCAGGCTTCAATACTGAGTCTACACCCTCCCAAGGCAGTGTCTCAAGGGTGGAAGGGAGTCTATAAGGAGCATTGGAAAATTTGGCTTGGGGGCTGAAGAAATCAGTGGGGGACATGGGGGCAGGGCATGGGTTGTGGGAGGGGCAGCCTGAGTTAAAAGTGCAATGATGTTTTTCTGAGTTGAAAGGTCTATGGCATCATCTATTCAGTCAACAAACATTTATGATGGGCCTACTCCATGCCAGGCACCATGCTAAACTTTGGAGACATAGAGAAAAGCCATAAATTCAACAATCCAGGCTCTCAAAGAGTACAGTCTGATGGGGAAGACCATGTTCTTACAACTATGTATAAACAAGCTATTTACCAGAAAAACTGGAGATTATCTCAGAGAGGAGTTACTAGATTTGGGGGCAGGGTAGGAACAGGATGCCTGAAGAACAGGGATTCTCTCTGGGACCAAGGACTCCAGGAGGTAGAGGAGAGGAGGGGGAGCATTCCAGGCACAGGGCATGGCCAGAGCAAATGTCTGAGGTTGGGAGATGGAATTTCATATACTAGGGACCTTAGGAAGAGATAGGCCCAGCTCCCCCTCAGCACATGGCACAATACCTTCCTCCTAGTCAGAGGGTATTTAATACATGTAGTAGAATTTAGCTGAATCCTACCTTTGACAATCTCAGTGTGACTATGGGCAAGTTCTTAACCCCTTGAAGTCACAACTTCCTCATCTGTAAAATGGGAATGACAATTCCTATGGTTCCTTTCTCTGTGATAGAAAGTAAGGATTTCCTAGCCATGAGAACAGTCCCAGAGTGGAGGGAACTTTCCTGCCTCATGTTTGTGTGGTCCCTCTCCCTAAGGGCTGGAAGAGTCCTTGCTGAGGTTCCTTATGGAGATCAGATCTTGGATTCAGTGGTTTTCTAGTTGGTGCCAATTCTGGTAAGAGGTGTGACCCATCAGTGTTGCTGGACTCCAGAGGGGTGAGGGATTCCTGGGGGGTAGGGGTGAGGTGTGAGCCCAGCAGGCTTCACAAGCTGAGCTGGGAGTGGGTGGAGACTGGGAGCAGAGGCCGTGAATCAAGGCTGCTCCCCAAATAGCATTTTCTGACCTGGGGGACGGGGAGCTTAGACATGATGGGGAAGATCTGGGTGATAAGAGAAGGCCTAGTGGCCCGTGACTTCCAGAAGGCCCCTGAAGCATCAGGGGCCTCCACGGAAGGTGGCAGTGGGCTGGAAAGGAATGCTCTGAGTCATCTGTCTGGGTGCTGGGAACACACGGGCATTGACCTGCTCTCTTTCTGGTTCTAAGGAACCGATCTTGGCCTCTGAGGGGAGACACTAGCCCAGAGGCATGGGCAGGAGCAAGGCATATCCACCCTGAGTCCACAGGAAGGGGACAGACCCTAAATGAGTTCCTCAAATTCCCATGGACAGGGTGAACAGCTTCTTGTTTGGGGACAGGCCTGTGGACCCCACGACCTCTGAAAGCCACTTTGAAAGGAAAATGGGAGGCTCTCTCTACTTGCAGCAGATGGACCTTGGGCTCAGCTAGTCAAAGGACACAGCTGGCTTTCCCATCTCCCGAGCCTCCCTCCATTTTTCAGAGCTGCAGAAATAAAGAGACAGTATACATAGATGGGTCATTGAGCACCACTTGAACTATGGCTGACAAGCTGGCCAGACTTCTGGAGGCCAACCCCTCATGGAAATGGAATCTAAAGGGGCCCAGGTCCGGATGCATGCCTGCTGGGTTCTGTTCTCAACGACCTCACAGCTTGGGTGAGACATCAGAAAAGAGTTTTGTCACCTTGTCCTAGCTGGTCATGCTACAGAGAAGGAAAGTGAGAAAGACCAGAGAGAAAATACATGTCCAGGGTCACACGGATAGTCAGTGTCAGAGCTGAGATCCATTCTTGGGTCTTAAGACTTCAAACTTAGTGCTCTTTTCATTGAGTCAGCCAATCAATCAATCACCACGCATACATATGTATATATATACACATACACAATACCTATGCATACATATATAATACATATCCATACATACCTATCCATCCATTCATCCACCCATCTATGTATGTGTGTATGTATCTATCTATCTATCATACCTACTATGTGCTAGCCACTGTGCAAAGCTCCAGATATACAAATCAAAACCAGTTCTGCCCGCAAGCAGTGCACCCCACACTGAGTCTCTGCCCTCTGCTCCCAGTTCACCATCTGGGTGGAAAGAAAGACCACATGGGCAGGAAACAGTGAAAGAGCAAAAAGAAACAGGGAGCATGCGGGCCACACTCCAGCAGAACCTGGAAATGCTCTAGGATGAGCTGAGAGGGAGAACCCAATGTGACTGGAGTGGTCTGGGAGGGCTTCCCGGAAGAGGAGCGAGTGACTGTGTGTTTGCTTCCTTGCTAGAACTGACTCCATTTTGTATTTGGCCACCATTTTGTGACAAAGTGTTCCAATGTTTGTTTTTATGAGTTTTCAGTGCTAAGGCAAATATGTGTGGTGTAGGTTGGTAAACAACATGTGTGTGTCACAAACAGTTGACAAACATATGAGAATCTAAGATATAGGACAGACCACCCATGGGAAAACTTGGTAAACAGCCTGGTTATTAGCATAGGTGGCAATCAAATTAATTGGTAAACAATTTAGGTTCCTGGCCACCAGTCCAAAGGCTTGGGTATAACTTGGTATTATCAGCTAACACTCACAGCTAGAACTATCTAGAATGCTAAGAAACCCAATGGAGAGAGCTCTGCCCCCTCCTCCAGCTTTTGATATGCTCTTGGGTCAAGACTGAAGCTGGTTCCCTTCATTTGTCGCTCTAGCTTGAGGGCTGCGCTGACTGACTGATGGAGCTTTGACCTCAGAGGCAGACACGTGGCCTCCAGCTGGGCAGAGGGGGAGACTTGCAGTTCAGC
Source organism: Notamacropus eugenii (assembly GCF_028372415.1). NCBI lineage: Eukaryota > Metazoa > Chordata > Mammalia > Diprotodontia > Macropodidae > Notamacropus > Notamacropus eugenii. The sequence goes on from NC_092873.1 coordinate 25,089,894, forward strand.
CAGAACAAGACATGCTTACTGGCAAGCCCTGGGAGATCAGGTCCTCTAATTGACTTTGTGTATTAGATGTATGTGCTGATCTAGTACCGATAGATCTGTCTGAGCCAGGTGGTCGCACTCCTTAGCACATAGAAAGACAATTGGGGGTTGCTTGTACACGGCCTGTACAAAGGGGTTGGACCTGGGGGATCTACAGACAGGAGCGAGACAAAGGACAACGTGGAATCTCCCATTGCTGCCGATTTGCCTTTGGAATTCAGACACAGACAGCAGCCTTCACCAGACACATAAACACACCAATGTGGACACCCTGATGGGGGCACTTCAGAGGCCCAGGAGCCAGCATGAGGGGCTGAGAATGGGAACTGGGGTGTCACAAGGGAAGGGCAGCTGGAGCAGGGTGGAAGAGCCAGGAGACCAGGACCTGAGCTCTTACGCTGGCTCTCTGGAGGCATGTGGACAAACTGATCCTGAAAGGTGGCATCTCTGCAGCAGGATAAGTTTAGCATTCTCCCCCACCCCCACCTTTGCCCCCACCCCATGCTTGGTCCCTTGAGAAACCCTCATCTTGGGAATGAGGGGCTTGACACAAAGTAGGCACTTACTGAATGCTTATTGACTGAGGAGGAGCCATGAAGCCAATGAGCAGAGACATTCCTTCCTCCCCAGACTGAAGGAGTTGGGGGCTGTGGGTAGGGCGTTTGAGAAGGGGTTAGGGACCTTCTGAGGTGCCCACTATGAAATACGGGGAGGGTGGTCTGAAAGGAGAAGAGACCGGCTCAGGAACAAAGGGGGCTGCTCTGGGAAAGGCAGAGAGAAGCTTTTTCTGTCTTCCCTAGGAAGTGGCTCCTAAATTCACCTGAAACCTGCCTGTCTGAGACCTTTCCCAGTGCCTGTGGTGGGCACTGCTTCCATGCAAGAGTCAGTTAAGGCAGCTTATCAGACCCTTCCTGGCCCCACTACAGTCTGGCCCTGAGGAAGTGCTGAGTCTTCAGATGTTGGGGGTGTAAGCTCAGGACTTCTAAGTCCTCACTTTTACCTGCCCGAGACTGTCCACGTGAAAACTGAGCTTACACTCCCAACATTCAGAGTTCCTGGGACAGACCCACCTGCAGCCGCAAGTTGATAGTGACTGTTATTGGGCCATGCTAGCTGCTCTTTGCTCGGGGAGCCCAGTGCTATAGGACAGGCCCAGCCCAGGAGGACCACTGGGCTCTGGACTCAGCTCTGCCAACTATCATGTGGGACCTTCTGGGGAGGAAGGCTCATGCTCTGGCAGGCCTAGGAGGGAGATGCCTTATGCTTTGTGGCTGCCTGCCCCAGGGAGGGCTGGGGCCAGCCTGGCTGACTCTCCTCGCTGTGACCCTTGAGAGGATTCGAGGCCCAGTGACAGTGTCTACCGACCAAATGCCAACAGAAGTGGGCAAGGCAGCCAGGCGAGGGAGGTCTGCCTCTTTCTGAGGCCTGGCCAAGGAGCCACCTTCTTTTGCTGTCAGCCCTGGTCCTGTGGCTGGAGCCTGTAGGAGAGGGCTGTGGGAATGGTGGGTGTCACTGGAGACTGGACAGAAGGCCCTGGGCACCTTTGCTCAGATTCTTCCAGCTCTCTGCCTCAAGTCTATCTTTGGATCTCCTGTTGGTGGTCAGATGCCTGGTCCTGGCCTGACCTTTGAGTCATTACCAGATTTCTTGTAGTTTACCTGGCAGCCTTTCACAGGAGAATGAGTCCTCCAAGGCTACCTCATCTTACCCCTTCATTTTGCAGGTGAGGAAACTGAGGCAGGGTGGGAGGGAGAAGAAGTGACTTGCCCAGATTTACACAGGTATGTGTCAGAGACAGAATTCGAACTCCGGTCCTTTGCTTCTGCTCTTTCTACTGGGTTCCGTAACAAGCAGTGGTCCTCTTGCCCCTCTAGTCACTGGTGCAGACCCTTCCCTCACCATCAAGCACTACACAAAGGAGCCAGGTGACAATCATTCTATCCTCACATCAGGTGATGCAAAGATTAGTTATGTCCCAAGGCAGGATTTGAACCCCGGGTCTCCAGGCTCCTCAGTCAGTCGGCAAGTTGAGTAGTTACGTGGCCCCTCTAAGAGTGGCCGGGCTGATATTACCAGAGGTGTTAGCAAATGAGGGAAGGACCCAGGATGTCGTGTGATGGGCCAGCCTTGCTGCCCAAATAACTCACAATTATTCCCACCTCACTGTAGGTCTCAAGGGCTTGGTCCACTCTGGCCTTCAGGTCTTTCTGACCAGGCTTGCCTCTGTTTATGTTGACTCTACAGTCATGGCTGACAGCTGGGTCCAGGTACTGATTGTTTCCAGGTCAGAGAAAACAGCCTCACAAACAGCAGAGGAAAACTCAGTTTCACAAATGTGTGTTACTGTAGGGTAGCTGCACATCTATGGAGGGAGGCCTCCCCATATCCACCCAGTAGCTAATGGCAAATGAATTTTATGAGCCTTTTCCCTAAAGTGAGATGATGAAAACCAGGAGAAAGAAACAGGACAAGGTTGGAAAGGGGTCAGGGAGGAGGCTGGGCCATGTCCGGTGTTCCTGCCTTTAAAGCAGCTCAAAGGGACCTAACCCTCTAATTGTACAGTTAAGGAAACTGAGGCATTCTGGAGAAGGGAGGGGCTGCTCTCGGAGAGCTCTGGTTGGCCCATCCCAATGTCAGGGGGACCCTTCAGTGGCTGGATCCTTCAGTAGTGATGAGTGTCCCACTGACTGGCTCAGTCTACTCCCCCCACCCCAACTGGCCCATCCTCTACCACCACTTTCCAGCCCCTGCCCCAACTCCCACTTTCCCTGGTCCCAACGCTTTAGATGCCTGAGGAATGAATGATAGCCCCTCTTCTTTCCTATTCCCCCTCAAAAAACAAAACCCAAACCAAAGAAAATTAACAAACTGAGAAAGCCTTGAGCTCAGCCAGGCAATCCTGTTTTCCTTCCAAAGTCAAGGTTGTGCATCTCCCTCAGTGCTCCAGGGTGGAGCTGAGGCTTGGACCAAAAGCCTCCTGCCTGGGCCTGGCTCTTTGGGTCACCGTGGAGATTCCTGTCGTCCCTGCTGCTACCATGGGTGGCCAGATGGTGGGGAGTTCATACTGGGCTGACGTTGACCCCTGTCCTGTCTCAGCAGAAAAGAATCACTGAAAATGATCCTGATGCCTGTCCCTTGGGGAGTGACTAAAAATGTTGTGGTGCTTAAGTGTAATGGCATATTATAGTACTCAAGAAATATCCCCAAAGTGAAAAATTCAGAGAAGCCAAGGAAGATTTATGTGAACAGATGCAACGTGAGGTATGCAGCACCAGGGAAGCAGAACCAAAAAACCCCCAAATCCAAACTGTGACCCTGCACGCTGCCTAGTCATAATGCCCAGGCGTGGTCCCGAAGATGGGACCAGATAAAGCACCTGCCTTCCTTCCTTGTGAAGTGAGAGACTGTGGGTATGAAGGCTCCATTGCCACACGGGTGAGTTTTCTTGAACAGTTTCCTTTCATTTTATCATTTCTTCTCCGTTAGAGAGAAGACATTCAGAGGCGAAGGAAGGGGATATGAAAACAAAACATATCCATACAAAAAGTTTAAAAAAAGTTAAAGAAAAGATTTTCTAAACCAATGGGTAATTGAGTAAGATTTTGAGTGAGAATGCTAATGTTGTAGGAGAAAGGAACGTTTTCAAATACCCTTCAGACCACTTTGCTATTAACTACCAACAAGAGCTAATTAGAAATTAGTATCTTTGCCAAGAAAACCCCAAATGGAGTCACGAAGAGCCAGACGTGATTGAAATGACTAAACAGCAGCAGATCTGACACCACTGATTATGAACCTCTCCAAGTCTCAGTTTCCTTGTCTGTAAAATGTGGTCATAATGCGGATGCCTTCTGTTTCCCAGGGAGGTTGTGGAGATATGGTTGGGTAGCTCTCCCAAAGCTGTGGAAAAGGAAGATTAGTCAGCACAGTCTCATTCTGTATCACCCCAGAGGAGGAAAACATCTTTTCTATACAAAGAGTCTGCCATTCACTTAAAAAAACCCAAAAAACAAAAAAAACTTGAACCACTAATTCAGACTGTGTTTCTTTCTAATGATTGTAGATTAATGAGGTTTGACTGGGCTGTAGAAAGCCGAGCACACCGAGAAACGTCTACAGAATTTGTTGGCTTTAGACAGGCCCTGTTTAGGGGGCAGGGCAGGGTCCTCTGGGGCTGGGGCCTGGGGCTGGGCTTGGCTTGGGATTGGGGTTGAGGTCAGCACAGGGGCTGGGCCTGATGACTGCTGGTAGTAGTTAGGCAAGAAATGAAGCTCCTGCCAAAAACTGTGGAATTTCCCGCCCAAAGGAACCAGCCTCATCGTGCAGGTTCAGGGGCCTCCAGCCCAAGGAGTTCTGGGTGAGTCTCTCCAAAGGCATCTCAGCCTGATCAGGGCTGAGGATGTGCAACTGGGCCCTTCTTAGCTATTCGATTACTATTAACTGGCCCTGGAGACAAGGTCTTCTTTCTGTCCTAAAGCAGCTCTCCAGATTAATAAACAGATGGCATAGGCGGCTCCCAGCAGAGAAAGAGAACAATTAGAAGAACAGCTAGTTAGCAGTCTGCCCAGCAGCTCCTGCTAATTAGACCATAGGCAGTGGGGCTGATTGATGTGGTTATGAATTTGTTTTCAAAAGAAAATCTCGAAAAAGCATCTTTCAAGGGACATGTCTGTCAAAAAGGCTCCGTGCCAGTGACTCCAAGGGGAAGAACTTTGGGGGCCTCCTATGGCCTGGCCAGGGCAGAGCTGAGAGCCCAGGTGAGGATACGCCCACTTGGAGCTGTGCTAATGGCCCAGGTAGGCCCAGCCCCCAGTGGGGACAGGAAGAGATGACTGTTTCTCTAGGTCCAATTCAGAGGCTTTGGGGTGACCTATGATTCGAGAGAAGATTCCTTGTCTGCTCTTGAGTCCTGAATGGGTGGGGCTGAGGTATGGTAGGTGGCATGTGTGTATGTGTGTAGGGGCAGGCATTTTTCAGGGGGGGGATGGAGGAGGAGTGGAGGGTCAGTCCATTCGTCCCCTGACTCTGGGCAGGAGCCAGTCCTGAGTCTCCTGGACAAATGGCTTCTATCTGATACCAGGACCATCCTAAGATTCATTCTCAGGGTTTCTCATTGGCTGCCTTTGACTCTCTATGGAGCTGCCCATCATGGTGGGGAGGGTCAGCAGCCAGGACTGAGGATGGGACTGGTCCTATGGATGGGAGGAGACAGTAATCGAATCGCCCTAGAGAACTCCATTTCTCAGGCACAGTCTCCTCCTCTCAGTTTGGTAACTTTCCATGAAAGCCAGAGGGTCTCACCTGAGATCAGAGGAGCAGTCTGTCAGTCAAAGGCCTTTTCCCTTGCCCTTGGGAAAGGACACAATAGGATTGTCATCTGATTCATCTCCTACTAATCCATTTCCAAGCTGGAGTCACTTAGGTCCCTGATCTTGGGGTGAAGAAGGGAGGAGAGCTCTTGGGATGGCATCTGAACCCATCAGTAGATCTGCCTTTGCTACAAGCAGGCCTTCCAGAGCATGTGTCTAGCTGGAGATCCACACAGACTCCTGTGCCCAGAGGCCAGGAATGCTTCAGGAAAGGATGGGGCAGTGGAGATGGGTCCCAGACCAGGAGAACTGACAGGAGCTGGGGCATGGGGGACATGGCTGGGGGTGGGGCATGAGAGGCTGAGGTGTCTCTACAAGGGCCTCTCTAACAATCCTGTCACCTCCAAAAGTAGCTCACTCATCAAAACCCACTGGTCCCTTCATGGGCAGCCTTCTTTCAGTATCTGCACCTTCGTTTGCCCAGACAATGCCCAGCCTGGTCCTCCTGCCTTCTGTCCCCTCAGCTCCCTCCCTCCTGAGCCTGGGGGGTGGGGGGAACACTGTCTGGTCCTGAGGTCACCAGGAGGCCTCTCTCTGTGCCACTGGTCACCGCAGCCTATTGACAATTCTCTGGCTAATTCCATTCTCAGCTGGGGCTTGTACAATATCAGAGGCCGACAAAGAGCCTTTCCGTGAGAGCCGATGACTTGAACTTGGCTTTTGCTGAGTGTGGTGAGGGCTATTGTGCGTCCAGTGTACACGTGGACCAATCGCGCACTCCATTGACTTGAGGTCATCTTTCCTGGCAAGAGTTTTAAATCAGGTCCCTGGGGGGCGGGGGGCAGCATTTATATCTGCTTGAATGTCCCCCATCCCACCCCCCAGCATGGTGGGAGCTCCAGCCCTATGTTCCTGAGGCCCCAGATCCTGACAGAGGTAGAAAAATGGGGCTGGGAGAGGAGGGGCTTCCAGCAGGGCTCAGACTCTCCTCGCAGATCAGGCTGCCCCTCCTTCCCCACTCCTGCAGAGAAGTCCTTAGAATCTGCCTCTGTTTAGGCAATATATAAACATATTATTATTATATATAACATATTATATATACTTACAATTATATAACAGATTATTATATATGATAATATACAATGTAATATAATATATTATATATGTACGTGTATATGTATGTATTTCTCCTGGGGGTAGTATGGCCAAGGCAGCCCTCACAAATCCCTTCTGTCTCCCCTTTCAGACTTCGTCTGCCCTCCCGACCCAGGACAGGACTCAAAGCCTGTTTCCCGGCTCCCTCATCTACTTACCCACCGGCATCCCAGTGCCCCACCTTCTCCCCACACAGAACCTCACAAACTCCTTGGGGTGAATGGCCAAGAATAAATATCGACCCAGGAACACACCTACCCTTCAGGTGATGTTACCTGTCGGGGACCAGCCCCCGGCTCTCATGATCATTTCTGGAATGCTGGGAATTTCAGTCACTGGAAGAAGGGGGTGGGGATTTTTCAGTCATTTCCTCTGTCTTTACCACTTGGGAAGATGACCAGGCTGGTGTCCTCCCTCCCCTTTGTTCCTGGGGACATGGGGCCTTACCAAGATTGGAAAACTTGTGGACGGGGAGGGGGGAGAAGTGACCAGTGACACAATGGGTGTGATGCAGAATTAGACCAGCAGAACTGGGGGTGCACTTAGAACGGGAGGTCAGACCATCAGAGCTGGAATGGGTGAGCTTAGAACCCAAAACCCAGAATTGGGAGGCGCCTTAGAACTTAGAATGCCCTAGAAGTGAGAGAAACCTTAGAATACATAATGTTAAAACTGGGAGAGACAGCTTCCCTGGAAGAGTTTGGAACAAGAAATGCCACAATGTAGAACCTTAGAACATTGACTAGAGCCCGCCAGAGCTGAGGGGGAAACCTCATAACCTAGAACATGGAATATTAGAGCTGGGAGGGCCCTAGAACAGAAAATCAGACTAACCAAGTTGGAAAGGAGCTCAGACACCACTAGACCAATCTGTCCCAGTCAGAGAGCTGCTCCAGCCCCCTGGCATCCCTGGCAAGCAGTCACCTGGCCTGGTTTTGGTCTCCCCTTCCCCGGGTCTAAGGCAGACCATCCCACCTAGAGAAAACTTGAGGCCTGAGGAAGTTGAGAAAGTTAGGAAAATCAGAAATCAGTTTGGAGAGTGAGGTTTTGTAGAAAAGGGAAAGGCCCTTTGATGGGGCCCAGGGAAAGATGCCTGAGGGCAGGCATATTGCACTCCACATTCTTTTTATCCACCCAGGGAAAGGTCCAAGGTTTTGCATACAGCAAGTGCTTAAGGGATGTTTGTGGAATGAATGAATGAATGAAAGTCTTTTCACACCATCTGCCCATCTTACTGAGGGAGAAATGGTGGCTGAGGGTAGAAGCAGAGGGTGGAGATCTTTCCTGGAGGGTAGAACTTGGAGACAAAGGTCTCAGCACACGCACTTTGCTTGGCCTGGACCTCACAGAACCTCTGGAGCTGCCCGGGGCCCAGACACACAAAGAGTGAGCTGGCCATGCTGTGTCAGAGACCAGATGCGTACCCCAGCCGTCCTTGACAAGCCAGCTCTCTCCGCTACCCGGGGCTAACTCCGGGCCAGGGTCCTCCCACACTGGGAGCATTCTTTTCCTTAGGGAGGCATGATGTGTTTTCTAAGAAAGCTCCTAGCCCCCTGAATCTGAAGAAGTCTGATACCCCATGGAGGGTCTTGAGAGGCGACTTCTCTGACCTTCTATGCTCACAACTCTCAGGAGTTCCAGAATTGCTGAGAAGGACCTCTGGGGCCTTCATGTTCAGTCGTCCAGGTCCCAAATCCACCCAAATCCCAGAATTCAGCAACACTGTCTTCCTTGCTCCATCTCTGGGAGTGGCCTTCAAGGTCCTTGAGTTCCAAGTTCCTCAGACCCTTGGTGGGTTCTTTCTGCCTGGCTCCCTAGACCCCTGCCTCTGAGCTTCCTGGGAACACCACCCTGGCCAGTCCCTGCCCCCTAATCACAACAAAGACCTGAGGCTGTTTGGGGAGGCTGGGAGGCTCATGGACCAGGCTGTGTCTCCACTGCCTGAGGACTGGAGAGTCATCGGGGACAGTTTGCTGTCCTGGACCATTAAAAATGATGATTAAAAATGATTAAAAACAATGGAGGGGTGAGGAGGGAGTGCTTCTGAAATATTTCTTAGTTCTTTTACGTGGCAAAGGAAGTGGCTTCACAGGACGAGTGCCTACATCTTTTTGGCACATCTTCCACGGAGATGAAAGATTTCGAGTTCCAAGCCAGTGTGTGTGTGTGTGTGTGTGTGTGTGTGTGTGTGTGTGTGTGTGTGTGTGTGTGTGTGTGTACTTGAGCTAGTTAGGCAGTGATGGGGGAGGGGAAAGAGAGGGAGGGAAGGGAATATACACCTCAGCAGGAGCCCAGGCGGGAGCAGGAGCGGGAGAGAGAGAGGAGGGGGTAGGGAGGAGAGAGAGAGAGGCAGACAGAGACAGAGGGAAGGAAAAAGAGGGAGGAGGAGAGAGACAGAGAGGAGAGTTGTGGGGAGGAGAAAGATCATAGGAGTGCAGCGGGACAAGGGCGGGAGAAAGGTACGGGTACACACCCCCACAGTATCTGGGCGGGAAAAAGCTGGATCGCAGGGGTAACTGAAAAACCAAGAAAGGGCTGAGGTAGCCAGGAAGTCCATCAGCCTGGAGAAGAGCAGACAAGGGAAAATCTTCGGCTGAGCAGGCCCCATTGCAGGCAAGTTCCTGAGGGTCACTAGAAAACTGAAATCCATTTGCCCAGGACAGAACCGAACCCTGGACCAACCTGCTCCCTGGCTCCTGCAGCACAGAGGGACCTGAGTCAGCCACTCCCAGCCATGTCTGGAGAGAGGGTACTGATTCTGGCCTGAGCCTATGGAAGCCACCGAGAGCAGAGTGCCCCAAGCAGCTGCCAGGCCCTGCCCACCTGTTGCCATCCAGCGGTGCCAAGGTCACCCTTCCCTCTGTCCGTGGTTCCCCCAGATCTGCCTCTCAAAATCAGCCTAGTCTAAAGGCAGCTGGAAGCTGCTGTCAGCCCAGAGATGGTCCTGGGGCCTGGGGAGGGGGCATCCCAGAACCAAGGGAAGTATGGCCCAAAGATTGCAAAGGAACGATAAGCTTAGACAGCTGAGGTCCAGTCAGTGAGTGTGTTTAAAGATACTGAGGCTGCATGTAGGGCCTGCACTTCGCATTTTGTTCTCAGTTTCTAAAGACACTATAGACAATCTCTCTGTTCTGACTAAAGCCTAGCACTCTTTCTTTCCACTCTCCCTGCATGCCCGAGATTGAGGGAGGCAGCAAGGGGCTCTGGCCTCTGGCTATAGCTGGAGTCCAGGGAGGCCGAGGGCCTTGTCCCCAGGTGTCCTGACTTTCATCTCATTGAAGACTCAGTTGCAGGGAGATAGACTGAGACTCATTACTGGTTACCCATTGGTGCTGACTCTGACTTTGGGAGCTGCACAGAACAGACCTGGCCCTTCCCCTGCCTGGGCCTTTGTTTTCCCATCTGAGAAACGGGGGCAGACTGGCTGGTCTCTAAAGGTCCTTCCTGGTTCTAAGCTCATTCTGAATGGCCACGGAGGCAGAGCTGGGGTAAAAATCCAGGTTTCCTGCCTCCCAGCCCTGTCCTCCTTCTCTTTTCCTGTGGCAGATACTCTGCTGTCCATAGTAATCAACCCCAGCCTCTCCTCCTTTGACCAAGTGTTTCCCCTTGGAGACCAGTGACACAATGATGGATCCTGCCTTGCTTGTAGACTGAGTGACCTTTGCTTCCTGGTGTCTCTGAGATCTCCTTCCCCCTATGGAGCCAACGGTCCATGTATGGGGGGAGACCATTAAGAGGAGAGGCCTTCTCCCCCAACACACTGGGGGCTCCTCAGTGAGGACTAGCCCAGAAAATCATCTGCTTCTTACTGGTGTTCTCCTCAACTCTTCCCCTTAGGTGGCCAAAAGGTCCAAGAAACATGAACATGTGTGTGGAGACACATGCAGTTAAGCGTGCACCTGAGGGTGACAAGGAGAGACCACAACTCTGAGGTCAGGGTCAGGATGTCTCTTCCTTGCCCACCCCCAGCCCTACCTGTCCAATGCTCTGGTTGTCAACCCTGGGACTCTCTGGAGGGTCCCTTTTCCATTGGGGGTGGCCAAGGGTCTGCCCTCAAGAGGAAAGGTGGGCCTCGGTGCTCCATCCAAGGGATAAAGCAAAGGGGGAAGGGGCCAGTCAAGGTCGCTGAGTCATCTTGGCTGTTGTTTCAAAATCTGGGCATTCCTTCCTCTCCTGGGAGGCCTGTGGGAGACCATCAGTGGCATCACTGGAAGCTTGTCTGGGAGTGGGGAGCAGGGCAGGGCTGTATATCAGGGATGGATCAGTTCCCAAGTGGTTTTGAGCTCTTCCGGATTTCTCTGCCATTGATTTCCTGCAGAAATCCTGAGAGGTGAGAACTAGAGTCTCCTAAGAGCCAGTCTTCCCTGGGGTGCTCAGGCTCTGGGCCCCCTTCCTGTGACCACTGCCAGGGGTCTGGTGGTACAGCTGGGGGCACCTGGCAGCCAGGAGCCATAGAAAGCAGAAGGAGGGACTTCAGCTGAGGCTTGAAGGGAGCCAGAGAAGGCGGGAGGTGGAGATGGAAGGGAGAGCCAGAGAGAATGCCATGAGCGAGAGATGGAGGGGCACGTGGGGGGACTGAGGTGGAAGAAGCTGGGAAATTGTGTGTTGGGGGGGAGGCGCTGTGAAGGCCTAGCAGAGCATTTGTGTTTGCTCCTAGAGGAGACAGGGAACCACTGGGGGTTACTGAGGAGAGGTCAAGGATACTGGATGAGGGGATTTCTGAGTCCTTTTGGCTTGAAGAGCCACGGTCTTGATTGTGTGACTGGCCCTCTTGCCAGTTTCTTCCCCTGTAAAATCCCTCTGCATCCAGGATCCTGTGCTCCCTTGGGCCTCCACTTCTTATTCTTAGTTCAGCCCTTTGGGCCAAAGAGGTCACATTTTCCAGTGCTTGAGAACAGCCATATTGGGGGAGAGGGGCTCTTCTCCTGGCCAGCTCAGGAGCCCCCAGTTTCTCCCACTTCTCACACAGATGGCCTCGTCTGCAGGCTACCTGCGTCCTTTCTTGGCCCCCACCCCCCCATGGTTGTTATATGTTTTGTGTCTGGCTATTCTCTGTTTCCTCTAGTGCGATGTGGGTGTCAGCATTTATTAAGTGTCTACTATGTGCGGCATGTGTGAAACACTGGAGACAGAAAGGCAAAACCACGGTTCTCTTCTTCAGAAGCCCATATCTTGGTTTCTGTCCTTGTCTCCTCAATGCTTGGCCTAGAGGAAGCACCTAATAAATAAGGGCTGTTATTGGCTTCATGGAGAGATGCTGGGACTGGAATTCTCCATTTAGTGGGAGATGGAACGACAGAGGCCTAAATTCCCAAACCATGAGCTCCACCCAGGGACACACCCACAGGGGCTGCTTTGAGGCAGATCTGCCAGACTTGCCTGTCCAGTGTTTGGCTCTTCTGCAAAGTCACTGCTTCCTCCCCCATCTCCCTGACCTCGGGCTGCCCCCTGGACATGGGAGGGCAGAATCTGCCAGTTCAGAGACCAGCTCACACTTTCCAGAGTAAGAAAACATTATGACTTAGCTCTGAGCCCCCAAGGGCCCTTCCCTGGGAAGCGCAAAGAACTTTGCCTTTGAAACCAGGCCCGGGCCCCAGTCCTGGCTGCGCCTGGGGGCAGTATTGCTCCCTTCTAATTCTCCAAGAAGCCCCCTAGAGGAGAAGGCACCTCACTGCTTTACAGCCCGACCCCTGGGGCAGGAAGCACTGTGGGGCGGGGTGGGGCAAGCAGAAGGTTAAGACCACAAAGCCCCATCCATTGGAGGATGAAATGGAACCGTAAGAAGGAATGGAGACCAGCTGAGAGAGCCAAGGAAGGTGAGAGAACCAGGCATGCACTTTACACCTTGACCCCCAGAGATGTGAAACAAGTGTCCTGAAGAGACTTGGGAGGGCTGAGCGATGTAGGCTGGGGGGGAAGGACAGGAGAAGGCCACCCCTCAACGGAGTGGAAGGAGGTGTTTCCCAGGCTTCTTCACCCTGACTGGCTAGAAGAGGAGTGGGGAGATTGATAGACACACACATGCACACACACATGCACACAGAAGAATACACACATACACACATGCACATGTGCACGCACACAAGCATACACACATGCGCACACATGTACACGCACAAGCATACACACAGGCACATGTGCACACACGCACACACATGCACTCACACAATGCACTCACGCACACACATGCACACACAAGCATGCACACACGCACACACACACAAGCATACACACAGGCACACACACATGCATATACACACACACAAGATCAAGAAATGGCAATGTCAAGCGAGGGTTAAAAAATACAGAAAGGAGAGAGAGAAGGAGGTTCCGAAGGGGCCCAGGCCCAGACAGGTGGGTGCCATCGGACAGTCTGCCACCCCAAGTCCGGATGAGAGAAATCCACAGAAAAGGAAAGAAAAGAGACTCCCAAAGCCAGAGTCTGGCAAAGGAAGGGAAGCAGGCCCCACCTCACCCTGCCCTGGATGGGGACTTCCCATTCGTCCTCAGCTCCTTGACTTACTGGGAGGATGGCTGTCCTCACAGGGCAGGTGAGGAGACACACAAGTCCCCCCCCAGGTGTCTGTCTGTCTATTGGGGCATCAGGGAGCCTGGTTCTGTCTGATATTCTCCTGCCCTTCACCTTCACCTCCCTGGGTCTTAGTTTCCCTTCCTGTAAACCAAGAGGCAGGACCAGTTGGTCTCAGGGCCCCTCTAAGCTCTGACTCTGTGTTCTGTGTTCCAAAGTCCTTTTCAGTCCCTCCATTTTTCCATGGTCTGTTTTCATAGTTCTCTCCCAGACCTGATGTTCCCTGTCTTGTTCTAAAGTCCCTTCTAGCTGTGAAATTCTCTCTTCTGCTTTCTAAGGTCCCTCCGAATTCTAAATTGTTTTAGTTTTGAGACTCCTTCCTGCTCATACCTTCCCTGTTCTGTGTTCTAGAGTTCTCAGCTCTGACACCCTCTGTTCTATGCCCACCATGCCTTAGACAATCCCATATGTCTGAGGTTTGTTCACATTGACTAGTGGACCACTTCTTTCGGCCCTGGTGTGGGGGGGTGTAGTGGAGATGCCTAAATATCTTCCCGGGCCCAGAGAGGAAGGACAGCTTAGGGCAGTCCAGTCACCTTGAAGGGGAGCCATCAGAGATGGTTGGACCCTCACGGCAGGTGATGCTCCCCAGGTCCGGTTGCTTCCCTGAGGGGTGCCTGATGTCACCTTCCAGCGTCATCCCACTCCCTCCGTTCGTCGATGTCTCTGGGGCTCCTGGGCATCACTGCCCCATAATAAATGGGAGTGCACATAAATCACCTTGCTTGTGTCTTTGGGAGGCTCAGGGTCTGCCTGGAGAGAGATCACAGGCCTTTCCCCGTGCTCTCATTTATGGCAGGAGTCTGCCTCCCTTTCTTTTAGGATCTCAGCTCTATGGGAATGGATCCTGCTTTTACTGCCCCCCATTCCTGGGGGCATTTGGGAGACTTGTGGGAGCTGCTATCACTGAGAGGACTGAGGCTACTGGAGCTTAGAACTGACAAGAGACACTTTGTTACTCTGGGCCCTTATATGGGTCTCTCTTCCAGGGCCAGTTGGGTGGAAGGCCAGGCAATGTCTCCACGTCACCCCCACTCTCCTACAACCAATCAGAGGTAGATAAATACTGCAGATCACCCAAAGTCCAAGGGCCTCCCTCACAGCAGCTTGTGTGACTGTTCTAGCAGACAGATGGAGGATGAATGGAACCTGCTAACCCTCTTGTGTCAGGATGGCAGAGACAGGTGACCTTGCGTCTTGGCCTGTATAATGCAGGGCTTGGACTCAAGATGTCTCATTCCATAGTGCTGTGAAGCCGCGGCTAGTGGTATCTTTCCAACCCAGAAGGGGAAACTGAGGCAGGGATTTTGCTGCTCATGTCCAAGGTCACAACTCAGGCACTGCAGGGCCCCGTCTCACTTCCAGCCTCCTCACTGTTGAGAGAACACCCTTTCTTGGGTCCAAACACATCGACATAGCACATGGCCTTGTTAATCCATCCAGGACTCTTTGGAGCCCTTCAGTCCATGACAAGATTTTCTTTCAGATGGAGCTGGGATTGCTGTGCCACAAAAAGCCTTTCTCTTCAGGTTCGGGCTGCTTGTAGCAAGGATAGGATGGGAAAATATCTGTAAAAGACTTGCTTTGTCAACCTTACAGAGCCAGAGAAATGTGAACTAGGCCTTATGAGCCATCCTCTGAAATCCTGATAGAGAGGAGGCTGGATTCAGGAGGACCACCTGACACTTGTCTCTTTGTACCTCAGTTTTCTCATCTGTAAAATGGGCTAAACATGGTGCTTTTGAATAGGGTTAATGTGACAGATAACATGGAAAGCACTTTGGAAAGTCCATCTATCCATCAGTTATGACTGTTATTTAGAGCTCTGTGCAAGTGTTGGGCGCTGGCTACTAAGTTCAGGGGAGCCTGAAAAGCTACTTAGTCAAAACCTCTCATTTTATTTGACCAGAGAGGTCAAGAAATTTGCCCAAGGTCACACAAGTAGTAAGGATGTGAAGGAAGGTTTTCTAATTCAAGAACCCTGAAAATACCACTATGATGAGGTCATCTAGGGCTGGAGTCCAGGGCCTCTGAGGTCCCTTTGGTGCCTTGGGGATGGATAGTGGGTCAGGAGCACAAAAGTCCCTGGGACAGGCCTGAGCTGATGTAAGGTCTAGGAGAAGGACAAGGAAAGCACGCCCTTTGGCACCTCCCCAGAGCCTCCCCAGGTACCCTCCCTTCTTCAGGGGACTTTCTGCTGGGAGGCCTGGGCGTGAGCTGGGAGGGGGAGGGGAGAGGCCCAGGCAGGTCATTTATCTTCTGACTCTTCGTGCCGGGGCTCGCCTTGGGCCCCCTCGGCCGTCAATGTGTGTCGACTCGTCCGGGCTTAATCACACACAAGGGTGCCTACGTGGACGTGTTGCTGGTCTGCCTGGGTCCCTGGGGACAGGCTGTTCTCTACACACACCCCCACATGCACCCACACGCCCATGAGCCGGGGCTCCAGCACGCGCTGCAAACCAACTGAGGAGAACAAGAGACAGAATTCACTTCAAGGGGAAAAGACAGACGTTAGGGAAAGAAGGAGCGTGGCAAAGTTGGCGGCAGTTTTCTTCCTGTCTCTGGAGCCAAGGCCACGTTCTTCTGACTCGGGGGCCAGGCTCCAGCTTTCACTTCCAGTAGGTGCTTTCAGAAAAGTTTGCTAGATGGGCTTGTGCACGTGCAGACCTCAGCGAGCGTCCTGGAGGGCAGGGCTACTTTTCCTTTCTGTTTCTGCAGCCCCTCTGTGGAGCACCGGGCCTTGCACATAGTAGGTATTTGATAAATACTTGCTGAGTTTAATACACAACATACAGTCGGTCTCTCAGACCACCAGTTCCTCAAAAACAGCATTGCAGATTATAGATCGACAGGAGAGCATCAGCTCCTTGGGGGCTGCTTTGTCTCTGGATTCCTAGGGTCTGGCACAATCCTGACAAATGCTTGAGAGCTAGGACGCCTTGGACGGGACGCTGAGGACCAGAGCGGGGAAGGACCTGTCCAAGGTCATCAGCCTTATTAAGGACAGGGCTTGGCCCACTCTGGGAAGCAGTTCTACCAGAGATGAGTATCTTAACTCCGCTCCATGGTCTTTAAAGGTTTGGGCAATCTACGGGAGCTGTTTCCGAGGGAACATTGAAGGCTTATCTGGGGATGTTCAGTCACGAAGAGGACTTTTGGGGTCTCCTCACCCCCAGGGCCTTTCCACACCTCTTTGCCCCAACAATAGTAGGTCACTCCCAAAGAGAGATTTGCCAGATTTCTGCCAGGATTCGATTAGGTATCTCTAGCTTTAACACAGCACCTGGCACATAGTAGGCATTTAATTAATGTTGGTTAATTGATTGATTGATAGGCAGCACCCTCCCCAGGCTTACACTACTGCTTTGTTAAAGCCCAAGCCAGCACTGCATACAGGTCTCTGCCTTATCTCACACTTATCCTTCAGTCTAGAGTATGCCTGCCCCCCACTCCAAGCTCAATCCTAGAGATCCTTGCAGGAGGAGCTCAGGGTCTCCTCCTTCTGAAGGGCCCTCCTCCATCATTCCAGGTCACTTATCCATCTTGGGAACTCTCTGAGTGTTTTCACAAGGCTGGACTAGTAGCACCAGGGCTAGAGGGAGGTCTTTCTGTCAACAACCTCTTAGGCCATTGTCTTCCCTCCCTCTCAGTCTGACTGAAACCAGGGCTGGAAACCCACTCATCTTGAACTGCGGGTGCCATGTTCAACTTACCAAGGCTCAGTCTCACTAAGGACATCTATCACCATCCCCATGACCTCTGAGAGGTGGACAGAGCTGCTACTACCCTCTTAGGGAGCAGGCCTGGAGGCTGGGATGGGTTAAACGACTGGCCAAAGTCATAGATGAGCTAGGACTAGGCTTCTTGACTCAATCACAGAATTAAGGCTGCATCCACTTAGTAACCATATAGTCTAAGCCTAGCAAGGGTCCAAAGCAGAACTTACTCCCTTTCCCTCCAATGCCCTCCTCTTCCTGATTTATGATTGGTTGGGGGCCCTGCCAACTTTCCTCCTTCTCAGGACCACAACCTCAGAGTCACCCTCCAGTCTTTCCTCTTTCTTACAGCCAGATCCAATCCAATATATTCCTCCCATTACGTTGTCTTTGTTTACTATTTAGTTATCTCCAATATGTGTTTCCTTCCAATACAATGTCAGCTCTTTGAGGGCAGGCAATGGTTTGGTTTTGTCTTTGTATACCCAGTGGCTAATATAGGACCTGGCATAAAGTAGGTGCTTGATGAATACTTGTTGAATAAATGAATGACTGGATGAGTAGAGGCCCCAAGTTTGCTCTTTGCTTGGTATAATGGGGCATGGAGCGTGGGCAGAGTTGCCCTTCCTGTTTCAGGCTGGCTGCAGCTGACACAGCACTGAGGGTGCATGGCACTTTGAGAAGAAAGGTCATCCTCTTATTGACTATTAAGGAGGAAGAATGGATGACGCAGAAGACCCGACAAAGAAGAAACTCTATCCCTGGAGGTCTCCTGTCCTCCCAGCTTTGGATCAAGCTGCTTCTTATAAGGCTCATCCTATCTCTCACCCTGCCCACCACGTGGCTATGAGGACATGGCAGCCAAAGTCCATGTCCTATCTAGGGGAGCCTGAGTTTGGCTTTTTGGGCAAATCTGTTCTGTCTCCTGAGCTTAGGAGAGTGAACACTGCTTCAGAGCAGATGACTTGGAGACCACCCTGCAACTTGGAGAGGTTTGGAAGTCCCTCCTAGCTCTTTCAGCGGGGTCAGCTCATGGCCTCGGAAAGGATGCCAGTGACAAGAGACCAAGCCCAAGACCTGGCATGGCATTACAAAAGACAAGCACTGGGTGGGTATTTGAACATTAGGGAGAGGGCCCAGTCAAAATGGGGACTGTCCATGACAGCAACCTGCCAACATGGCTTGACGTTTGACTAGTCTAACCCTCAGGAGCAGCTTAGGAATTCTGGCTACTTGTCTAAGTTGGTTTTTGTCAAATATGTGCTTTTGAATGTTTAGGCCAAGCATTTCTTTTGTGTCTACGAAATGAAAACCTCTCATGCCTGATTTACATTCTATAATGGCTGCTTTCCTACTCTCCTCCTTTGAAAGCTACCTTTGGCATAGGAGCCCAGATCTACCTTTTTAAGTGTCATATGTAGGGTACTGGGCTTGAGGTTGGTTCAGCTCAGGACTGAGAGAAAATGAACTGGATCCTTTTTCTAGGGGCTCCTTCCCCTCCCCTCCCCAGGACTGAACCTGGTCTAGACCATAGGTGGGAGCCAGAGTAGATGAGTCCGTTAGTGGGAAAAGAGTGGGCACAGGGATCTAGCCCCTGGACCTGACATTTCTTCCTCATGGTAAGAGGGGGAAAAGAGAACATCAGCCTTGGAGTCTCTCTAAGCCACAAATATCTTTCCAGCTTCAAGGGGAGCCCTGTGCTTTATAGTTCAGAGAACACATCTGCATGGAGAATCTCTACCCCCCAGCCTGGGGGAGAGTTCACAGACTTCTAGGGCTGACAGAGCTGATGATTACAATGGGGGAAAAAATTAGTGATGGACAAAGGAACTGGACATGCATTGCATCCATGCTGCTTACTAATTGTATGACCCTTGAGGAGGCTGGTGCCATTGTGTCTAGGGTATTAGATCTAGGTGGAGTCAGGAAGACTCAAATCCCTCCTCAGACACTCACTAGCTGTGTGACCCTGGGCAAGTCATGTAAATGCTATTTGCCTCAGTTTTCACATCTGTAAAATGGTGATGATAACAGCACCTGCTTCCCTGTGTTGTTATCAGCATAAAAATGAGATAACATTTGGAAAGAGTTTAGCACAATGCCTGGTACATAGCAGGTACTTAATAAAAGACAGTTGACTGATTGATCAGTCTTACCTTGAAGACGTATGGCAACTTCTTGCAAAAAAGACCACAGTCTTATGCACCAACATTTTCCCCCCTCAAAATTTAAAGAGGCAGAGATTCTATGATGCTAGGTGTTCGAGGGTGATATTACACAGTAGATCACATTTTATCACCTTACAATTGATCAAAAAATGTTGAGTACAAGATTTCATTAAAAAAAAAAAACTAAGAAAATCCCCAGGGCCAGACAGATTCATAAGTGAATTCTATCAAACATTTAAAGACCAATTAATTCCAATGCTATATAAACTATTTGGAAAAATAGGAAAAGAAAGGGTCCTACCAAATTTCTTTTATGAGACAAATATGGTGCTCATACTCAAACCAGAAAGAGCCAAAACAGAGAAAGAAAATTACAGATCATTTTTACTAATGAATATTGATGCAAAAATTTTAAATAAAATACTAGTAAGAAGATTGTAGCAATCTATCACAAGGATCATACACTATGATGACTTGCAATTTATACCAGGAATGCAGGGCTGATTCAACATTAGGAAAACTATCAGCATAATTGACCATATCAACAATAAAACCAACAAAAATCATATGATTATATCAAAAGGATACAGAAAAGCTTTTGACAAAATACACCACTTGTTTCTGTTAAAAACATCGGAAAGCACAGGAATAAATGGATCTTTCCTTAAAATGATAAATAATATTTATCTAAAACCATTAGCAAACATTATCTGTAGTGAAGATGAGGTGAAAGCCTTCCCACTAAGATCAGAAGTGAAGCAAGAATGCCCATTATTAATACTGTACTAGAAATGCTGACTACAGCAATGAGAAGAAAAAAGAAATTGAAAGAATTAGAATAGGCAGTGGAGAGACAAAGCTGTCTCTCTTTGTAGATGATTTGATGGTACATTTAGAGAACCCTAAAGAATCAACTAAAAACCTAGTTGAAACAATTAACAACTTTAGCAAAGTTGTAGGATACAAAACAAACATAAATCATCAGCATTTCTATATATTACTAACAAAGTCCAGTAGCAAGAGATAGAAATTCCTTTTAAAATAACTGTAGACAGAAATAATACTTTTAAAAAAGCTTTTGATTCAATAGAGCCAAACATTGCCATTTACAACACAGTGTGCACCAGTAGAGTAATGACATATAACAACAGAGACAGCCCTGTTGGATGACGGAAATAATAAATATTTGGCTAGGCAAGACATAGCGAGAGACCCGCTTCCCAAAGGAATTGGGCACAGGGGTGGGGGTGGGGGAATAGAGGCCACGTTCAGAGTTCAGACTGAAGAGGGATTTTCTCTAGAGGCTCCCAGCAGAGGATGAACTTGGGCTGGTTGCATCAGAACCTTCTGGAATAGAGATGGAGATTCATTAAAGGAATCAGCTCAATCGTCCATAAAAGCCAAAACTAAGTGAATGAAGAATGTCTGTTGCCAAGACTATGACTCCAGATGGACAATCTCAAGACTGTCTAGAGCTCACCTATTCATATATATATTTCAATCTAATTCATATTTTTTATTTCCTGTTTCTATATTTATATTTCTGCATCTGTGTCAGTGTCTTTATGTATGACAGACTGTACAAATACACGATGAACTGAGCTCACAATCAGACAGGAGGCAAGTAGGCTGGAATCATCTCTGGTGACTCCAAACTCCTCCTGGAAATAAAGGCTCCTATTTTTAACACCACTGCTCTATAGCTATCCTCGAAGTGTGGCTGTGAGACAAATGGCATTATGATCCTCAAGGAATTGGCAGTAATAGAGAGGCACATGGTGGGTGGGTGTGAGCAGGCTGCAACCTGTCATGAACACAAAACCGTGAGACTGAGTTAGCAAAGCAGACACCATCAGGGAACTGTGGGAGCAGAAGAAAAGATGGGCTGGGCATGGGATGAGAGGGAGGGATCGAAGGTGAGCAGCTTGTAAGCTCCTCTGACATCCTCAAGCTTTCAGGTGGAAATTTGAGAGGCTCCCAGTGCATCCATTAGATGGCTGAGGCAAACCCATGGAAGGACACAGACAAGAGTCACCCAGCACAGACACCCAAGGATGTTAGTTATCTAAAACCATTAGCAAACATTATCTGTAGTGAAGATGAGGTGAAAGCCTTCCCACTAAGATCAGAAGTGAAGCAAGAATGCCCATTATTAATACTGTACTAAAAATGCTGACTATGCAATAAGAGAAGAAAAAAGAAATTGAAGGAATTAGAATAGGCAGTGGAGAGACAAAGCTATCTCTCTTTGTAGATGATTAGAGCAATGAACCTCAATGGAGAAATTGAATATTCACTGGAGTATTTGAGTCTGTGCCTGGCACTGTGCTAGCATGCCCTGAGTATACCAAGAAGGAGAATAAGGAAAAAGAAACCAATCCTGCTCTCAAGAAACTTACATTCTGCTCTGGAATATAGTATGTCTACAGAAAATTTAGTGGTAAACATATGCCAAGTGGTGACGGAGGGCAGGAAACACCTGGGAGGAATCAGCAAAGGCTACAGTTTCTGAGCTGTGCTTTGAAGGTTGGGCTCTGATGGGAGTATGCCAACTCTTCAAAGGTTAAAAACCTGTCTTTGAATGCACCTAGTATTTTCAGTCAACTCAAACCAGGCATTAACCTCTAAAATGGACCCACAGAGCAGCCACAAGGAATTCTTTGCGTCAGGCTTACCAGGATCAGCGAGGCGGGAAATGTCCAACGGTTTACATTTTCTTTTACAGAGTTTAGAAAGAAAAGCCAGTTCTTTAAATCCCTTTCCAAAGCCTGACCGCCTTTGAGGGAGTGTCCTCCAGTCCACATCCGAGCTGTGTCCTTCAGAGCTTTGCAGGGGCACCGGGAGCCACAGTGGTCTCATTCAGGGAAGATTCATCCATTGGGAGTTTTCTCAACCTGCGCTTTGTGTACATAGTCATACACTTGTCCCCAAGATGTTTGGACCCAAGTAGGGTATAGGTGTGAGGAGTGATGTGGGAAGAGAAGAGGGGCATCTGCTAAGCACCTTGTGCTAAGGGATTTACAAATTTTATTTCATTTGGTCATCACAACAACTCTGGGAAGCAGGTTCTACGATCTCCACTGTACAGCCTTGGTCTCCCCATTTGCAGAATTATGAGGTTAGACTAGATGGTCTCTGAGTGGCCTCCCAGTTCTGATGCTCTATATTCCATGATCCTATAAGATTGTAAGTGCCTTGGGGCCAGGGACCATATCTTCTTCCTCCCTATACACATGCCAGGATTCTTTCTCATTCTCTCTCTCTCTCTCTCTCTCTCTCTCTCTCTCTCTCTCTCTCTCTCTCTCTCTCTCACACACACACACACACACACTTTGTCACTCTCACAGATAGACACACACCATGACATCAAGATGACATAACAACAACCTGTGATACACACACACACACACACACACACACGTACACACACACAAAAGAAATTTGGCATATGTCTGGGCAATGAACCCTAGGGTCAGTCTTTGAAAAGCTCTGCCTGCCCCTTTGGGCTGGACAGAAGCAGGTCAAACAACCGCTGGTTCGAATTGAGTCTAAAGGTGAATTACTTAGTAGATTTTCCATTAGAGTATAAGCTTCTTGAGGGCAGGGACTCTTGCTTTTTGGCGTGTGTCCTGAGCATATAGCACAGTGTCTGGCACATAGTTGGTGCTTAATCCATGTTTATTGATCAATTTGATCCAATCAGGGGAAAGTCACTGAAGGAACCCAAGGGAACCCTGAAGACAGTTTTGATCCTTGCTCAGCCTTGGCGGGGGACTGTAACCAGTAGGAGGTTCTGGTCAGCTCAGGAGTAACTTGGACCTGAGTCACTAGGCAACTCTCAGCACAGGCCAGGACCCAAGAGCAGAGGCAGAGAAGGCAAGACTGACAGCCAGGAAGCTTGGGGGTTTTGGCATTCAGACGTCCTATTCTATTGACGGAAGTCTGGGAAGTTTCTGATTCCTGGGGGACCAGTATGGCCAGAAGCCCCTATTCTACTCCAGGCTAAAAACAGAGGCTCCTCAGACCGCCTCCAAAGGGAGATTCCTAGTTCCCACCAGTCCAGGAAGGCTGCATTCCCATCTGTTTGGTGGAGGGCTTCTCAAGACCTGCTCAGTACTGCCTCGAACCAAACGGCGTTTGGTGAGCCCCAGCCCATGAGGTCCAGACAGGAGGCTCTTTGGAGGCCAGGCAGAAGCTGCAGGCTTCAGCCTCCATTTTTGTCCCCCAAGTCCCTGAGTACTCCCTGGAGTGCTCCCCTTTCTGCTTTGCTGTGCATTTTGTCTTATCTCCTCCAAAAGGTTGGGTGCTCCTTGAAGGCTGTGGCTTCCCACTTTCTTCCTTTGGAGTTATCCAAGGATTGTCTGGAGATGATGATGCCTGCATGTATTTCCCTGCCCTCCCCAGCCCCCAAACAAAGTGCTGCCAAGCTCATGGTGTGGCTAGAAAGTCTCTGGGCCAGGGAGGTGTGAACAGCAAGGTCTCTGATGGGCCAATGGTCCTGGAACAGACCCAGTGAGACTCTGCAGTTTCGCCAAAGAGCTATATCCACTGAGGGGGCAAAGCCTAATGGGTTAGACGCCTCGATATCCTTTACAATAGTCTGGTCTCCCACGTTTCAGGCTGATTCAGTGGCCAGCAGAGTCAATCGACAACATTCATTCATTCATTTTATTCAACACACATTTGTTGAGTAAATTTGCTCAGTGATTCATGCGATTCCCTTCAATTGGATGCCCACTGATAAGTTCCTACAATATGTCAGTCTCTGGGCCAGGTCCCGGGGAATACAAACACAGAACCTACACAGATCTGCACTCTTGGGGCCCAGGAGCCCTTCCTAGGGCTTGCCCACAGGGAGTGTACGCTCCAAGTGATTGGTGCAGTTGCCCCTCTGGAAGGTCTCCTGGCTCCCATGGAACATTGGGATCATTCCCTCTGGCCTGGCTTCCTGAGGGGTGTCTTCCCCTCCCTCCTGATTATTGGGGAGTATCTTCTAGGAAAAACCTGCAGCCTATGAGAGCCAGATAACAGATTTAAAGATGAACTGAAAGACAGCTCCTCCAGGCCTGGTGGGCAGAGGACTGGGACTGGGCTCAGGAAGACATGCACTCAGATCCAGCCTCACTTACGAGCTGGTGACCCTTCACTGAACCACTGTGCTTCAGTTTTGCCATCTGTGAAATGGATATAACAAACATACCTGTCTCCCAGAGTTGTTACGAGGATTACACAAGATCGTGTTTTTGAAGCCCTTAGCACAGTGTCTGGCGCACAGAAGGCCATTAGTACATGCCCAGTGCCTCCTCCTGCCCCCTTAGAAATCATCCTACCCAATCCATTCATATTACAGGTGATGAAACTGAGGCCCAAAGAAGCGAATGGACTTGGTCAAAGTCACACAGAGGTTAAGGGACATAGCTGGGATGTGAAACCACGACTTTAGCTCATGTGAGCTTTCTATTGTGCCACTGGGGCTTTCTAGCTTAGGCTGGAGAAAGAGAGAGAGAGAGAGAGAGAGAGAGAGAGAGAGAGAGAGAGAGAGAGAGAGAGAGAGAGAGACAGAGAGAGAGACAGAGAGAGAGACAGAGAGAGAGACAGAGAGAGACAGAGACAGAGACAGACAGAGAGACAGAGAGAGAGGGACAGAGACAGAGACAGAGAGACAGAGAGAGACAGAGAGATAGATAGATAGATAGATAGAGAGAGAGAGAGAGAGAGAGAGAGATGGAAAGAGAGAGAGAGAGAGACAGAGACAGACAAAGACAGACAGAGACAGAGACAGAGAGAGAGAGAGAAACAGAGACAGAGAGAAGCAGAGAAGAGGCATTTGGAATAAAAGATTCTCAGGGGGATGGGCAGACCAGTCTCTGAGCCCCCATCCTGGCTCCCTCCCGCATACTACTGATCTGACTCGAGCCTCCCAGGTTGCCGTACACACAGCTACAGAAGGTGGGCTCTTTCCCCCCAAAGCTCAGAGGAAAGTCATGTCCTTGGTGAGGCATGAGAGGTGCCCAGGCTTGGGAAGAGTCAGCTCCCCCTGGAATGGAGAAGGAGCCAGATATGCCATTCCAGGCTCTCTGTATCTTCCCCAGCTCAGCTCAGCAAAGGGATGGTTCCCTCAGAGGAGTGGTCTTTTCCCAGGGGGATCCACTTCTCCTTCTGAACTAGGATGGAAGGCTGTGGGAGGACAGGTTGAGCTCAGCCCAAAAGAATTCACTTATGCCCTTTTGGCCATGCGCCACCCACATGGCTCCTGAATTCTCTTCCAGATAAGATTCTAAGGAACTGTCCTGGGGAGAGTGCTTTGGACTTGGGGAATGGGTCCCTTGTCCTGTTGGCCTTCAGTGTGGCAGTGACCTGCTCATGCTGAATCCCATCTTCAGAGTTCGCTCGTCCTTCTGGACCTTGTACAGATCAGAGCTCAAGTTCCCCTCGTCTGGAGAGACAGTCAGTCAGTCAGTCAACAAACACATTAATTCTTTACTATGTGTCAGGCCCTGTTGTAAGCAGGGTGAGGGTGCGTATTTACAAAGAAAGGCAATAGAATAGACACTTTGCTTGGCTGGTTTGTGAAGCTTTCCACTCAAAGGAGTTAAGACATCACCAGGTGCTTGGATGGCCCCAGCTGGTGTCCAGCATCTACTATGTGCTGGAGGACAGTCTATTGGGGTGCACTTTGCATGAAGAACTGGGGAAGTCAGTGAGATTCCCAGGGGAAGCTCAGGGGGCACTAGGACCCCCCCCCCAGTTCTGCAGCTGGACAGATGAGCCAGGTGCCTCTCCACTCTCCTGCCCCTGCCCACCGAGCAAGGGTGACCATTCTGGTACTGGAGCCAGTGATTCCAAAGCACAAATTCTTTGCTTCAAGTTTAGGATGGTCTTGGGGGAAAAGAAGGCTAGAAGGCAGAAAGATTGTGGTTTGTCTTGGCTCAGGAGCGAGCACACACCCCACCTGCATCTGATTCTGCTCAGCCTCCTCCCCGGCTTAGGAACCCTAGAAATGCAGGAAGTCAGGGGGTAACAGAGAGAGAACACTTTGTACTAACAGCCAGACCGCTGTGTAACTTCGGCGGCCAAAACCCCAATCTGAATATGGAAAGACTTTAGAGAGAGATCCAGCCACATCTGCACCCATGATGCGTCGGGCGAGGGGGAGGGGTGGCCCTTCACAATCGCCTGGTTATTTCAAGTCTCTCACCTGTGGCTGTGCGTGTTCATGGGCATGGCCCTAGGGCCAGGAACCAGGGACTCACTGGGTGTAGGTCCCTCCCATCCTGCTTACTTCTCCCAGCACCTTGCTCTCTGAGTGTCCAGCACAAGCTAGAGTATGAACCTCAGAGCTCTTTTCTAGGGCAGGAGAGACAATGGAGGGGATCCAGACTGGAGGCCATTGAGAGACTGAGGTGAAGAGGAAGGGACCTTGGAGGTCATCTAGTGCCCCCCTCTATTTCACAGATAAGCCACCTTAGGTCCAGAGAGGGGAAGGAGCTTGCACAAGTCAACCCACTTTTATTAAGCACCTACTATGTGCCTGACACTGAGCTCAGTGCTGGGGACAGAGAGAAAGACAAGTCCTCAAGGAGCTCCCATTCTGATGGGAGAGAAAACCTGCAAACAGCTGTGGACACACAAGCTCTAGACAGGACCACGTGGAGATAAGGAATGAAGGAAGGCTTAGAACTGAGGAGACCAGAGAAGTGGGGGGGTGGGGGAGACTTTCCCTGAGATCCCAAGGAAGTCAAAGAAGCCAGAGCTGGAGCTGAGGACAGAGAGACCTCTGGGCCCTGGCGGCCAGTCAGCAGAAGTGCCTAGATACCAGAGAGGGAGCGTCATGTGCTGAGAACAGTGCCAAGGCCAATGTTCTTGGCTCCCAAATCATGGGGCACGGCAACCGTGCCCGGGGAGATGAGAGGACAGACTTGGGAGACATCAGGGGAGCCAACTCGACAAGACTTGGCAAAAGCAAGCATGTGGGGAGTGACAGAGTGAGGGTTGAGGGTTACACTTGGGTCCTGAGCCTGGGGTGAGCAGGGGTGTGCGGGGTCCTCAACGATGGGACATGAAGAAGAGGGGAAAAGGGGGGTTTGGTTTGGGTCATTCAGTTTTCAATGTCCAACTGGCAGTTGGAGATTTGGGACCGGAAGTCCGGAGGGAGGTTAGGGTGGAAAAATCAATCAGAGTTATTGGCGTAGAGATGATAGTTGGATATGTGGGAGCTGATTAAATCCCGAAGTGACACAATAGAGAGGGAGAAGAGAAGAGGGCCCCGGCCAGCTGTGGGGGACATCCTGGGTTAGAGAGCGGTCACCCGTGTAGTAGGAAGACCAGAAGAAAGCAGCACCACAGACACAGAGAACGTATTAGGTGACAGCAAGTGTCACAGGCTGCGAATGGAAAAAAACCATTTTGTACAAGGTCATAAATGACAGGCCCTCAGGGGCCACAAAGCTAGCGGAGCCAGAAGGGAACAGTGCCACTTGTCCATTGGCTTTAGCAGACTTCTCCTTCTTCCAAATGGGTACATCTTCTACCCTAGGGGAACCTTCGGGAGCTGCTGGGAGACCGACCAAAGCCACAGGGTTGGGGGAGTGCCTGAGAGATGCCAGAAAAAGAGGCTTCCTCTGGGGTTCCTCCCTGGAGTGGCGCTGCCCGCTCTCCCCTGTCTGCTCCCCAACTCTGCCCAGTAGCCAATAGGCCAGGTCTCTAGAAAGGCCCCAACCCTCCCTCATGCTCCCATCTCAGTCAAAGCCTGGCATATTTCCATGAGTCTGTCTGCAGAGAGGAAGGAGCTTTCCCCATGCCCCAAGCTCTGCCAGGCTGCCTTCTCTGCCCATGCTGAGCCCTGTGCCACTGCCTAGCTCTGAGCATCTCAGTAGTGGCTACAAGAGGAATGAAACTCTGTGAGGACATCGGCCATTTCTGTTTGTCTTGGTGTGTCCAGTAACCTGCACACAACACGATACAATACTCACAACACACATTTTAAGTATGGCATACACTTGTTGGATTGGAGCAGAGTGACCATCCTGCTGCCCTCCAGTAAGGGCTGCTTTCAGAGGCTTCCAGGGGACAATGAGGTGTCAGATTATGCTTGGAAACACTGATGGAAAGGGATAGTGGAGGCCTAGGAGGAGACCCCACCCCCTCCAGAAAGTATCCCCCCCAAATGTACAGTAGGAAGAAGGGAGGCTGTGTATACCTGAGGCTAGGATGGAGGGCTCTCCTAAGGCAGATGGTCAGCTAATCCCAACACTGAGCCACACAGAGCTTTAATCAGCTCCATATCTCACCCTTCCTTAGGCAGCCTGGTTCCCCCTTGCTTTCTAGATTCCCCATATTGGCACCAGACTGGTGAGGACAGCACATCAGTTTTAGCTTTATTAGGGCTCAGAACTCCTAAGCCCACATAATCCACCAGTCTGTGCCTTTCTAGAAGCACTGAGACTTCAAGGAAGGGTGTCAGACATCTCTGGGCTTGGCCTGGGGCCCACTCCTGGGAGCCACTACCATCACTAGTCCCCCAAAGACTGCCCAGGGTAAATACCCCAGATTTCAAACTGTCCAGCTCCTGGGCACCTAAAGTGGCATCCCTTCCAGGACAGGGAGGGGAAGGCCAGTCAGTTTCCATGAGGATCCTCTTTCCTTTTCTAGCTCATCCTTCAGGTGACCACTCCTCTCATTTTCCACCTGGATGTATGTGGAGGGAGGGTGGGCAGGGGAGATGTGGCCCCTCCAGCTGCTTCCAGACCCCCTCTGTCAAATGAACATAGGGGCCGATCGCACCCCTGCCATCCTCTGCTCCATGTTCTGGGTCCATAATACTGAGGCCCAGGAGGATTTGTCGCTTCCTTCACTAGCCCTTGCTCCAAAGCCCACTGGATGCTCCAAAAGCCTTTTCCACTTTCAGAGGTTGGAGAGTGTGACACCATGGACAGATTGTTGGAACCAGGAGTCAGGAAGCCAGGGGATTGGAGTCATCAAGGCCCTGCGTGACTCTGGGCAAACAGCCTTCCGTATACTGATCACTCCCAATTGTTTGTAGTTTGTCTGAATGCAGTTTTCACTTGTCTCTCCATCACTCCAGGAGCTTCTTGAGGGCAGGGACTGTCTTTCCCCTTTCTGTGTATCCCCAGTGCCCAGGACAAAATGTTTGTTGACTGACTGACTGACATTTTGGGGATCAGGGTTCTGGTTGGAGCTCCAGACCTGCTCTTGGGCAGGCTCATTGGAAGGTTTGTCTTCAGACCTTTTCCTTCCATTGAAAACCTGAACTCACATTTCTCCAGGCTGCCGGGCTGCTCAAGTCAATGAGCCTTCAGCACAATCCCCGGTGACCTCGTTGGAGGAGCCTCACCCCACCCCCCACCCTCACCTCAGTTGTTCTCTTTTTTAAAATTGTCTAAATCTAGCCTTCCCTTCCCTGAAGGAGAACTGGATAATGGATAATGTGTCACTACCGAGAGGGAGAAAGGGAGGGAAGGAAGGGGTGGGGGAAGAGAGATGGAGAGAAATAGAGAGGGGTGAGGTGGGGAGACAGACAGAGACAGAGACAGTGAGAGAAATAGATAGGGGGACAGAGACAGACAAAGGAGGGAGACAGAGACAAGGAGAGAGAGAGACAGAAGAGAGGAGAGACAGAGACAGGGGGATAGAGACAGAGACAGAGACAGAGTGGGGAGAGGGACAGACAGAGAAGGGGGAGAGAAATAGAAATGGGGGACACAGAGACAGAGAGGAGATGGGGGAGAGATAGAGAGAGATGGAGAGAGAAAGAGGGGGTAAGGAGAGGGAGAGAGAATGAGAGAGGGATAAAGGGTGGGAGGAACAGAAAAGGAGAGACAGAAAGAGAAGCTCAAAGGAGAGAAGGAAGGAGAAAGGAGAAAAATGGAGGGAGACAGAAAAAGGAAAGTGAGAGAGTGAGAAGAGAGGGAGAGACATTGAGAGGAAAGTGCGCCTTGGTGGTGCGGCCTCGGGATGGGGGTTAGGGGGGCCATGGGTGGGGGGGGGGAGTCCCCGAGGTGCCAGAGCCCTGCTGACAACGCGCCCTGCCCCTCCTCCCCACCGGTTCTTTAATTAGAGGGCAGCCCGGCGGCCGGAGAGGCTCGGCTCCTTCAGAGCGTCCGGCGCTCCTTGCTGGGCTGCAGCAGCCAGGGCTCCTTCCCAGGCAGAGGAAGGAAAAGACTTTCATTTTCATGGAATTTGCTGACTCCAGAAGCCGTTTATATGAGCCTGCAGCCACAGTGGCTGCTGACCTGGGGGTGAGCTTTGATCCAGCCCCCTGCTCAGAGGACATTGTCCTGTGCTAGCTCTGGACCCCTGGACCCTGGGCTGGATTTCTTTCTCTCTTTCTTTCTTTTCTCTCTCTTTCCTTCCTTCCTTCTCTCTCTCTCTTTCTTCCTCTTCCTTCTTTTCTCCTCTGTTATCCACTTCTTTCATCTTTCTTTTTCTTTCTCTCTCCCTCCCTCCTTCTCTTCCTTCCTTCCTCTTTCTCTTTCCTCTTTCTTTTCTCTCTTTCTCTTCCCCTCCCTTTCTCTTTCTTTTTTCTTTCTATTTCTCTTCCACTCTCTTCATTTTCCTTTCCTCTCCTCTCCCTTCAGGGCTGTCCCTGGCTGAGGGCACTGCCACCCCCTTCTTCCTACACAGATCCTGTGACGTGGGGTCTCTCCATCTCCAGCAGGGCTGGGGTGGAATACACGCAGCCATGACCTCTGATCTTCATCTCACTTTTCGAGTAAATATCTTCCTCTCTTTGGGCCTCAGCTTCCCCACCGGATAAATGAAAATGTTTCATCAGACAATTTCAAAGGAAGCTCCCAGTCCTAAGAGTCTTGGATACTCCAGCATGCCCAGAGAGGGGACAGGGGATGCTCGGAAGTGATATTTACTCCTCAGTGACTGGGCTGAGTTGGTTTGGGACAGGGAATTTGTTCAGTCATTGATCGAACATCTATTAGGCACCCTAGGAAGACAGACAAAACCCAAACAATTCTTGCCCTCAAGGAGCATCTACTCCTTTGGGGGAGTGGGGGGTGGTGGAGAAGATAGAACAAGAAAGATAAGGACATATAAAATATGTAAAGGGAAAATGCAGAGTAATTTCCTGGGGAGGGGGCTCTAACAATGGTGGGGGCTCTCAAAAGAGTGCTTCTGATGCCTCTTTCACTACACCCCGTCCTTCTGGCCTACCTAGCCCAGTCATGGAGCCTGCGGATCCAGAGGGAGAGGGCCTTCCAGGACAGAACATCGCCAGTCCTAGCCAAGCATGGCCACACAGCTGTGCGTTAGGAAGAGCCAGCTGTTCTGGGGGAAAGAAGGCAGCCTTTGTGGACAAATGGCCCTGCTCAGGAGAAGCAGTTGGGGTCAGGGGAAGAGCACAGGGCTTGGCATCCAGCCGGGACTGGCATCGATGTGGCCACCTCAGTTTCCTTATTGGTAGGCTGGGGAGGAAGTGCTTTCTGAAAGCTTAGCAGAGGGCTGGGGTGGACCAAGCCCGGCAGAGAGCATTGCTTAGAAGTCAGGAGCCTGGGTCTGAACCTTGGCACTGTAGACCAGCTATGCGTCCCTTGCCTTACTCAATCAATGGAAGATGGGGGTGGATAACAGCCCAGGAGAAGATAAGAGACTGCATGGAAAACACGTGGAAAATCTTATATAAAAGCTATCTCTAAACACTAGCTACTCCTACCTGTGTGACTTGGGGATGGGGATCTGTCAGGAGATCTGCCACTTTCAGCCCTGGGGGCAAGCAGGTTTGGCGAACCTGCCTCTGAAGGGGATGCAGAGGCCCTGCCCTCCTCAGGGCAGTCTATATCTGCTCCCTAGGCCATAGAAAAGTGCTGCTGAGCCAGTCTGAGTGCCCACCCAGAATACCAAGGCACTCTCCCCCTCCCCAGGATTCCCAGTGAGGACCGAGAAGTGTTTTTGTCTCCAGCCTGGGGGCCACGAAGCTTTGTGTGGGCACTGAGTTAGGCCTCCAGAGAGATAGAGAACAACAACCCTGACCTCAGGGAGCTTCCATTTTATTGGGATAGGGCAGATGACTGAGTCACATAACAGAGACACAAATCCGAGGCTAAGACAGAATAAGGACCATGGTGTTTGGGGCAGGGGGAAGCACTCACAGCCAAAGGGCTTGGGAGAGGCCTCCTGGAGAGGGAGGGAAGGGAAGAAGGGGCAGGGGCAAAGGCAGGGAACCTAGTGGCATGCCACCCAAGAAGTAGCTGAAGTTGCTGGCACAGCCCAGAGGAGACTCAGGGTACCAAGGTGCTGTCTTCCGCCCTAAAGGGAAGGACTGGGAGCATTGGGGGAGCTTAGAAGGAGGGTGATTTGGGCTCCGTCTAAGGGATGCTGTTCCAACAATCTGGGTATCCTCTTCCCTGGAGGGCCTCAGGCAGAGGCTAGACGATCACCAGTGGGAGGGGCCCTAGTAGGGACTCTGGTCCTGCTCTAAGGCAGTAGCTGAGGCCCTTCCAGTCCTAAGGTGGCTGCAGCAGCCCAGTCTGTGGGGACAGGAGGGGAATGGGACGTGGCTCCTAGGCAGAGCCTTTACCTCCGTGGGATCTCTCTGGGGTGAATGCCGAGCCTCGCTGGAAGGGTGGCAAAGGGAGGTTCCCCCTTTCGTCACCAAGGACCTTTGGACAAACCTGCAGGAGTGCATTTCTGGAGAGACATCTGCCTGAGGTGGGGACAGTTATCCATTCGGGAAGTTTCTCCAGTTCAATACCATATATGGAGGGTGGGGAGGGAGGATGGAGGTTTGACTCTCTGCAATCCCTCTCTTTCTAGGACAGTGGCTATTAGGAGAGGTTCTGTGTGCCAGCCTGTCCCATGGGAAGCTGGGAGAGAGGAGGAACTGTGGGAACTCCTGTAAGGACAAAGCCTGGTGGGAGGCTGAGCATCCGGGTGTCTGAAAAGGCCACAATGATCGGAAGGTGAAAGGGAGGTTGGCCAAGCTCACCCCACTCAGGACAGGTCTCGCCTCAGGCCAGCTCTTTGTGTGGGGATAAGGAGAACTCCACACCCATGTCCTGTCACATCCTTAATCTCTTTTCCTGATTTCAGACTAGGATGAAGCAGGTTTGGGGGATGCCGGATCTAGCCAGGTCCTTGTCGCAGCTTCTCCTCAGGACCAGTCTTGGAGAACATTGTCTGGGACCCTGAGAGCATCAAAGAACTCAAACCAGAACCGTGGGGCACAGAGGTCAGAGATGGGAGCCGTCTAAGAATGAAGAACCTAGAATGTCTGAGCTCAGAGATGTTAGAACACAGATGATGGATGGAGCCTCAGAGATGGAACAGCTTTAGAATGGAGACTTAGAACATTGAACCTAGGCTATAAGAACTTAGATGGTCCTCAGAACACTCAACAGGGAAAGCTGGAGCTCGGGGGAGCCTTAGAACACATAACCTAGAATGTTCTGAGGTGGGAGGGAAGTTAGAACACAGACTTGGAAGGGGCCTTAGAACATAGAACCTGGGTTGCTAGAACTGAGATGGCCCTTAGAACTCTAAACAGGAAAAGTCAGAGCTGGGAGGAGCATTAGAACACAGAACCTAGAACGTCATAGTGGGAAGGAGCTCCCAACACAGCCTGTTAAAGCCTGGAGGAGGCTTAGAAACCATCTAGTCCCTCCTGATTTGAAGGAGGAATAAACTGAGGTCCACACTGGAGTAAAAGTTTGCCCAAGATCTTCAAGGGCATCTGGTGCAGCTGTTGTGATTTCTAACTTGCCCGGAGATGTTTTAGGGACTGTGGGCTCTGATGTAAGGGCCCAGGAGAGGTGTGATCCGGACAGAGGACAGTGGTCTCATTCTGGAAGCCCCACCCCCAACCTCCCAAGGCATTAGCTTTTCTCCTCACTGTCTCATCCCACTGCCATCTTCTGGAACTGAGCTGCCGCCTACTCAGCTCTGAGCTCTCCTTCCAGGTGAGCCCAGACTCCAGCACATGACCTTAATGAAACCATTAGTCCATCAGTAAGCTTCAGAGACTTAATTAGTGTTAATTGCTGACTGCCGGCAGACCCTGCACTAAACCCTGGAAGGATTACAAAGAAGAAAAAAGATGGTACCTTCCCTTGGGGACACTAAAGTTCCAGCTTTAATGGAGAAGACTGGACAAACACAAGGTCAACATTCCTAGAGTTACCAAAGGACCATGGGACTGACGGCCCAGGCACCTGGGGCCAGTTCTCTACCCTGAAGGGAAATGATAGGGAAGTTACTTGGATGGAAAGTTACTGCAGCTGGGCCTCACCTCAAGCCAGTTCTCACCGATTTAAGAGGATGGATTTGAACAAAGGTCTTCCTGACTCTAGGCCTGGAGCTCTAACCATTGTGCCAGCTAGCTGCTTCAGTTAGAATAACACAAGAATGGGGAGTTAGGAGTAAAGAGTCTTGTGTCCAGACAGCGGTGGGGGATGGGGGGGCACCCTGGATCATGGGAGGAGAGCTTATATCCAAGTGACTTTGGAGGAGAGATCTCAGCTCGCTAAGACCCAAACTCCTTGGGAGCCAGTTCCTCCCAGGCCCCCAGATCTTCTTCCACATCTTGGTTTTCAGATGATCCGACCACATGCAACAGAGAAGGGCTGAATGGCCAGACCAGGAGGGAAGGGAAACCACTGTGGAGGAGACCAGGTCTTAAGAAAGCCCCGCTGGCTTCCACACAAAGCAGATGTTGTCCAAGTCCATCCAGCTCCTGCTCTGCTATGTGGCACCAGTGAGTGTGGGTGGCAGTCCGGCGGCAGGGAAGGCCGGAGGGATCATGGCGGGTGGGGGGGCTGGGGGAAGCACAGACCTAGCCCTGGTGGCACCCCCAGATGCGTCGCCACTCCTCTCAGACAGCCCTGGCCCCCAGAATGGCTCCTGGCTTCTGTTTCTGTTGGCCAAATGAGCAGGTACAACGGCGACCACGACACCAACCCACACAACACCACCAGCACTGGGCTTGTTTGTTCCTGGAACCAGATGCTGTCGGAGGCAGGAGAGGTGGCTGAAGTCCTTGTGCTTGGAATGAGCAGCGTTCTTTGACATGAGGCTACTTCTGCTGCTGCAGCACCGGCCTCCCCCTAAAACTCCACAGGGAGCTCATGGCTCGGCTCTGACACCCCTTGCTCCCGTAGCACACTCGATTCCCCCTCTCCGTGCCACCCCTGCACCTGCGTGGAGATCAAGGCCTCTTTCCCAAGTTGTCCTGACATCTCCTGTCACACTTCAGACTCCCGGGGATCCCATCCAGTCTTTCTGATTGGTTTCCAAATGAGTCTTGGCTCCCTGAGGCCCTTTCCCTGGCCCCCTCCTGCGCCAGTGCACCCTTGCTGAATGACCCAGATGTGAGGGAAGAACCCTCCTGTGCAGATGTGGGGCACCGGCTGCTGCGGCCTCCTTTTGGAGAAAGCAGGAATGTTCTGGGAGACCTTCTAGGAAAGACATGGCGGGGGGGCTCCCTGGGGAGAGGGGGCAAAGGGAGGATTCATCCTGGGCCAGGGAATGTGAGGGACGGGGGCCATCCCTGGAGGAGTCCAGCCCTTCCCGCACTGAAGGAAGCCTCATTTGGGGCCAGGGATTCCTCGTCCTCCATCTTACTCCAGGGAACACCAGTCAGGCTCCAGTTAGAGAGGAGATTTACCAGCTGAGTATCCTCTGGGGGGAGGGAAGCTGAGAAGGTGGAGGAGGGGAGGTCAGTGTTGGGGTGGCAGCCATAGGGACTCTGGACAGCTGAGGAGATAGGAGACCCAGGCAGCTGGGCCCAGGGATTGAGTTTGGGGCGTCTGGGTGGTATTACTGAGCTGACAGCTGGGGCAGGGGGACCCTCAGGGAGGGGACAGATAGACCAGCAGCTGGGCACAGGTGGAGGGACACATGCAGCCGGGGGTGGGGCAGGAATGTGGCATCTGTGATGTGAATGAGACAGAATCCTCTTGTCCCTCCCCCCATCCATGCCCTGCAGTCTTCTCTAGTGTTGGGGAACCCTGGAACCTGGGGCTGAGTCCCTAAAGGAAGGCTCACAGACATTCCAGGCTGGGCTCGAGGCTGCATCGGCTCCAAAGTGTAAACTGAGGAAAGCCAACTGATTGCTACTAACAATCTTCCTTGTGCCTGTGCTGCCAGAACTTCTTTGGGAGCCTCCCTTAGTGCTGGCACCCGGAGGGCTGCCATTTCCAAAGAGGAATGATGCCACCTGCCTCCTTCACCTTAGAATGGTGACTCCTCAACCCGGGGTCTCTTTTGGGGACGGGCTGTGAAGAAGATGCTGTCTGCCCTCAGTGGCTTGTCCAGAGGCTTTGCCCAATGAAGGCTGCACAGGGAATGTGGGAGAGCTGCTGTGGCCTAACACCATACATGAGCTCTGGAGGAGAGGCCTTCCCTTGGTCCAAGCTGGAGGCTCCTGCCCTTTTATCCCATGCCTTCCTAGACATCTGTATCATGTTTAAGCATTGGCTTGGTCCCAGGAGATAAAACCAAAAGCAAGTGGTGGAACTTGGGTGGGAGAGGGACTAATTGAGGCTCAAAGTCAGGGGAACTTTCCTGTCAGGGAGAGTCACCCCAAAGTGCTGTGGCCCTCCCTCTCTAGAGGTTCTTAAGCAGAGGAAGAATGCCCAGTGGTTGGGGATGCTGAATGCTTATTCAGGTGTGGACTGGCCCCTGTTATCCCTTCTAACTCAGAGAATCAAGGCCGCTGTGACTTCACTGCCTTATTCTAAGCTGGGGTAGGGAGGCCACTTGTGACCCTCTAGGTCCTCAAGTGAGGCCCTTTGACTCAGTCATGTGGCCTTGAGGCCGCAGTTTCCCCACCCCTGTTCTAAGCCTTTGGGGCCTTCCTCTTAGTGGTTGTACCCTGGGGAGGGTCCC
Organism: Notamacropus eugenii; assembly: GCF_028372415.1. Lineage (NCBI taxonomy): Eukaryota > Metazoa > Chordata > Mammalia > Diprotodontia > Macropodidae > Notamacropus > Notamacropus eugenii. Next base: position 25,126,723 of record NC_092873.1, read on the forward strand.
ATGGCCTTCCTATATCAAGCCCTATGGGGCTTCTAGCCAGGATGCCAGAGTTCTCCTATAAAAGAAATGGTGAGAACCAAGCTGTGTGCACACATCATTCCCGGGTCTCAGGTTCTCCAGTGCCCCCAAGGTCAGCAGGGCTCTGGTCACCAGTGGCCCTTTGGTTCTGGTGCAGGCACTGCATGTGAGGGCTGGTCATGGAGGCCAGGGCTGCAGGCCCCAAGCTGGCCTCCCCTCCCTGTCCTGAAGTGGCCATCACAGCCTTTGAGGTGGACACACAGCGTGTCCTTTTCAGTTGGCCCCTGCTGGGGCTCCTAGAACCAGTGAGGTCCTGTACCCCATCCCCATGGACACACACCAACATCCCAGAGCCTGCTGGGTGGGGTACAATCTGGCCCCTCAGAAACTGGCGAAAACAATGGAATATGTTTCTGCAGCCACTGCCATGGCTCCTATCCCAGGGAGCGAGGGCCATCTGACGGCAACCACAAATATGCTGGAATTTGGTGGAGCTAGCAAAGCCTGCTCATGTCAAAGACAAATGAGCTGAAGTCAATAAAATACTTATACCGTTAACCCTTGGAATGCGTGGGAGCAGGGGCCTGAGGAGTTGGGAGGAAGGCAGAGATGGAATGCAGATCTCCTCCCAAGGAATGACCATGGAGGACCGCCTGCCTCTTAATGATCTCCATGGGGAGGCCTAGTCAGGCACACCAACTCTCCTGGTCCATCCCAAGGGCTCAAGAGTTCAAGAAGACCTTGCAAGCAGATGAGCAGCTGAGCAGCAGAGGAAGGCTCTGGCCTAGCCTTTAGGAGGAAGACACCTTTAGGGTACTCTCCTTACCTGGAGGCCATCCTGGGATCTGGTAATGGTACACAGAACCTCCTACTTCAGGTAGCCCTGAATCTGGGTCCCAGGAAACCTTCACAGGAGAGGTGGTGGGGAGATGCAGGAAGTCACGGGGCTGTAACTAGTCTAACCTGAATAGGCTAACTCAAATCGTGTGGCAAAAATATTGGTAGCAACAATATTCCAACGTTCATCCCATAATGACAACAATGATGATCTTGCCACCAGAAATCACAGAAGGGCTCTTCTCAAGACTTTTAGATTATTGCAGTTGATTCAGCAAGTGGTCCAAGCTGCAAAGTCACCCTCACGGAATGCTTAGGAAGATACAATCAAGTGTTCAGACCAGAATCACCCAAATGAAGCTCCCTGTTCTTCATGAATCAGCAGGTGACAAATCACCCTACTTCAAATTTGGATGCCAAAATCTCCATGAGAATTCAACCATTAAACCATCCTGAGACTGAGGCATCACTCTAGACCAAGCTGTTGCCTACAACCAGCCAGATAGAACAGTGATTCAGAAACACCATTTTAATAGATGTGGTTGTGCCAAAATATTCACAATTTCTAAACCAAGGGTGACCCAAAACTCTAGACATCAGGCAGAAGGACCCCAAGCCATGAAAGAGAAGCATGAAGAACATGTTCACAGCATAGTCATACTCTAGGGCCATCTCAAAGAGGCTTCCTGGGAGCCTTCAGAAGGTGAGCCCATTTCCAGACTTGGAATCAATCATAAAAGCTATTATTGTTATCAACTGTTCAATAGTCCACAGAATATTAAATATGAGAAAAAAATAGTAAGACTGTGCCTTGTCCTCCGACCATTTTTTTTTTAATCTGAACTCCTTCAAACAAGGTAAGAGGGTCAGGATAACATGAGTGATAACAATGCCCTTGGCCAAGTCCTGAGCTTTGTTTACAGAAAGAGAGCTGCTCATGACTGCTACAAGAGAAGGTCAGGGCCACTAGAAATCATGAAGAAGCACATCCTTAAGGATGCTGGACTAGCAGACTGAGCCAAAGTTTGCTAGAAAATGGGAGAAACAGATTTCAGATGTATTCCACAACAATGAAATGCAAGGCAAGAATAATGTTGATGTCTCAAGTAATTTTGAAAGGGAGATGTGCATCTGGAGAATGGCATTTCCAATAGCTCTTTTTGAGTTGGATGCTATGAACCAGGAGACCAGCTGAACTCAAATAATTTTCAAAAGTTAATTATCTACTATAATCATTATAAGCACAATCATTTTCCCTCAACATTTAACTGAGAGACAAAAGATTTCAGGACCTGGTCACAGAAGAATGTGTAGCAGCCATGGCCAAGAGAAAGACCATAGGCAGAAAGTAAGATTATTAAGAAACATTCTTAAAAGAAAGGATCAAATACCACCATGGATGAAGCAGCTTGGGAAAACCATGGAATCCCTACAGAAAGCCCAGTTGGAAGGACACATCCAATGTCTACCAGTCTGGGCAGTAAACACAGTGGGAATCTTGAACACCATATTACGCAACAAAAGGCAATGAGAAAGAACAGATTTCCGATTCCTTTAAACAACAATGAAAAGTAAAAGCCAGAGGGTTAAGGCAATGTTAAGAGTCAAAGCAAGGAACAGAATAAGTGATTCAGTGTGAAACAAAACCTAAAGCAAAGAAATGAGAGGAGGATCACCAACGAAGGATGTAGAAAGTCTCTGGTTATCTCTACGGTCACAAGGGTTTGACTTAACAGGTATGGTTCAGTTGGATCCCCTGTGAAACAGAGAGAAAGGATGTATCTCATTGGTATAATGAAGAACAAAATGGCTACACCAAGTCTGAGAGCCAAAGAGCAATGGCTCCAGAAGAAAGCCATAAAGGTTAGTGCAGATATCTGGCAGGAGCAGAGTTCTACCATCAAAGCCCTCCCCTTCCACTCCTCAGGAGAGCATGCCACCATCTTTCTTAAAAGAAGGGCTCATCTAAGATTATAGGGACTTTGCTCTAAATCAGGAAGGGACTTCTGAGACCACCTAGTTCAACCTTTCCCCTCATTTTACAGATGAGGAAATGGAGGCTCAATGACTTTCTCAAGGTCATAAGATCTTAAACACCAGCAGTCAAATACTTATTAGAAAAAGACGAGAATACCATGACCCTCTAACTATAAGCAAATTAAATTTATATACTTTATGCAAAACATTCAAAATTATATTACTCAAAAGAAAATCTATTATACTCGGAAGAAAGCAATATATTGGTGGAGGAGCAAGGAACATACCCCCACATGGCAGCTCATTATCGATTCCACGATGGTTAAAGAAACCTTCACAAAATACTGCAATATTGGCAGCCATCGGCTTTCCTGATTATTGTCATTCTGGACTTAGCTCCATGCTCATGGGTCAGTCATGGATGGCAAACATATGAAACATGCAAAGTATAATATCTAATGTCCAATCACATCAAGAACAAAGGATGCAGACAAGGCCTCTCAATGGATCTCAACTCCACTGTCTGCTCCTGAACAGAACTGAGTATGGCTGGTAAGTCACAGAGGAGGTCATACCATACTCAAGTATGTGCAGATGTAACATTGATGTGCGTATGTGGTATCAAGTTATAGCGCATTAAATCACTACTTCATCTCATGGACACTCCTCCACTGATATTAAAATAGCATTTGAGCTGGACAAATGTAAAATTGCTAATGTGCTCCAAGAAAGAATTGAAATGAGAGATTTTGAGCCTGAATCTGGACCTCAAATGGAGACAATGGATGAAAGTTATACCAATGGTTTGCTTTTCTACAGGTAAGACACAAGCTGAGGCTGTGGACTGCCTTGAGCCAGAGGGGTTAGCTGTGTCCTGCTCATTCCCAGATGGGGCCATAACTGGGAGTTGCAAAGAGGCAAGTTGAGGCTCAAGGCCAGCAGAGTTCCTGGCAAGGGTTGCCAGCTATGACTGGAGTAGGCTGCCTTAGGAGGGTGGGTTGCTCCTCATCGAGGTTCTTTAGCCAAAGACTAGGGGACCATTTGTTGGGTGCTTTGGGCTCTGCCACAGGCTGGTCCAGTCCCCAAGCTACCTTCTGGCTTGGAGATTCTGCGAAGAAAAAATCAGAAGCAGGAGGGAGGAGTGGTGGACAGCCAGGTGGAGAATTCAAGCAGTGCCCAAAGGAATCATGAGGTATTTGGTCAAGAGCACTCAGTCTGACCCTTGGGGCCAGATGCAATTAGGAGCAGAGTTAGAGGTATTGGCCAGAGGGCCCTTGGACCAGTGGGTCACAGATGGGATTCACTCTCACGGAAAGAAAACCAAACATTTTCTTAGCTGGGAGATGGCAGTCCAGAGGCTGGAGGCTAATGAGGTCCTCTGATAGCGCACTGATCCAGAACTGGCAGCCCTGTCTCCCGCATTTCCTGTTGTGCGTCATTATCTCCTTAATCGGAAAGTTGTCGAGAAAAACCATTCATTCCCACCACACCCAGTTTCCGAGTTAATGCACCAGAGCATTACAGATTGGGATAGCAGCAGGAATGTCCTCTGTGGGTCCAAGGCGTGAGAATCTGTGGCTTCCTCCAGCTGTGTGAAGGGCAGCCCTTTCCAGGCTCACTGGACTTTGGATGGCAGGAAACACACACACACACACACACACACACACACACACACACACGTCCTGTGCCTGATGCCACTCATGCTTAAATTAACCCATGAGCAGTTGATAAGAATGACTGAATGGGTTCCTCAGGCTTTATCAACCTTAGGGTACTGCAGAGGGGGAGGGAGGATTGGACATGGTCCATGGCCCCCCCACATCTGGACCTGAGGATGTGGAGCACACAGGGTCTCATGTATCACCATCCCTGTGAGGTTGTCAGTCTTCCCAGGGAGTGGGGAGACATGGCTCAAGGGTACCCTGAACAGGGGGGAGCCTGGTGGACTGAGGCCAGGGAAATGGAGCACAAGCAAGAGAGGCAGGGCTGTGGATGTAGTCTTCAAAGGGGCCCCTCTTCTCCAGAGGGTGGGCAGGTTCTGCTGCACCCTAAGGATGGAGACCACAGCTTCTTGTAGAGCCAGGGAAGGGGCAGAATGAACAGCAGGGGGCTCTTTATTGACCTGACTAGGGCCTCTGGTTGGGGGTGTGTGCTAGAGGGAACTTGAAGGCTTCCTAAACAGGCCACCGCCCAAGTCAGTTCATAACCCTCTCACTCGGCACCTTCTGTGCACAATTCATTAGGAGAAGTATTTGAGATTCAAGGCTAAAACAAGATGCAGCCTAGCCCCCAGGGGCTTCGAATCTGCTGAGAAGGCATCTAGGTAACACAGAGAAATCAAAGAGCCCCATTTATGACCCAAAGAGCATGGAAGGGAGGGGGAGAAGAGTAGGAGGGGGAGAGGGGAGGAAAGGCCACTCACTCTAGCATTCAAGGCCTTCCACCTCAGACACCTCATTCACATTTCGGCAGCTTCCCATGGGAGGCTGACCCCAGATGACCTAGAGGAAGCCCAGTGCACCAAAGAGGTGGGAAGAGAATGTTCCAGACATGGGAGCAGTCCTTTCCCAAGCTTGGAAGTGAGAGAGAACAGGATTGGAGGATGAGCATTCTGACTGGCCCAAACACTAAGTATGAGAAAGGATCCAGGAACCATGCTGGGTACCCAGAATCCTAACCTGAGTAGCCCCCTCCTCCTTAAGAGAGAGGAGGAGCAACGCCCAAGATCTAATGGCCAGTAAGGAACAGATTGAAGATCTGAACTCAGGGCTTCTGTCTGCAGAGGCTGGATTCTGTTCCCTGTATCTCTTTGGGAATCAAAGCCGAGAGTCCAATTATTTCCTTTCTCTGACAGGTGGGCTGTGAGTCAGTGGTATTTGAATCCCATCACAAGGCAGCTGTTGTGCTCAAAATGTAGCCCCACCTCGAGAAAGCCATGCTGTCTCGAGTTCAGGGCTCATGGCTTTCCTGTGGGGCTGGAAGGGTTTCTGGGGAGTGACTGTGAGAACTTAGCAGGCTAAAAGGAGGTCTGGAAGTGTGGGGGGTCATCCTTTAAGACATGGGCATCTTCACAGTGGGGGCCTCAGCCCCGAGGGGCTGTTATTGACAAGCACCAAAGCCAGCCCTAATGACCCTAAGACACAAAGCTAGAGTGAGCTAAGTGCCTCAGGCTGACAGCCATCTCTGTGGCCAGCAGTCACCTCACGAATGTTTCCAGCCCTGAAGCTTCACTAAAAAAGGGAACAGGTGCCTGTGTCCTAGAGAGAGCCAGGGGACAGAGAGAGGGAGGCAGATCTGCAGCCAGGACAAGAGAGTAAGTCTGTGAAGACTCAACTTGGTGAGGTAGGGCCTGGAGCTCAGGCAGTTGCTGTGGATCAGGGCATAAGAAGTGAGCGATACACTGGAGAGATGGGCAGCTCGGTGCCTGGAGTCAGGAAGACCTAAGTTCAAATTCCTCCTCAGGTACTTATGAGCTGTGCATCCCTTGAAAAGTCATTTAACCACTGCTTGCCTCAATTTCCTCATCTGTAAAACAAAGATAGTGATAACGTCTACCTTCTTGTAAGGATCCATTGAGGTCATAATTGCTTAGCACAATACCTGGCACATAGGAAGCTCTGTATTAATGTTAGGTAGCTAGCTGTCCAGAGTTGGGAGGGTCCCTAGAGGTCATGGAGTCCCATCCTGTCCCAGTACAGAAACATCTTCCACACCATCCCAGACATATTGCCACAGCCTCACAGTCCCTTTCCATGACTGGACAGCTCCAAAGGGCACTACACTATTGTCCAAATGGGCCTCTCTGGCTCCTCTGCAGCTTCTCCCCCGATTCTCTTTTTCCATCCCTGAATCTAGGATCTGGGGTCCTGATCTCCTGTCTCCTCATTATCTCAGCTGCTCTCTTCAGGACGTGGCCAACTTGTCCATGTGTTTCCTAAAATGGACGCAGTGACCCGACTGGTCTGAACAGGTCAGGGCTCCCACTAAAGATGGAGTGGACTGAGTGGAGTCAGGCTGGGGGCTCTGGGTCCCCTCTAGCTCCAGGGCCTCAGACCAGAGGCTGAGCCGCATGATTTCCCAAGGGTTTGGTGGGAGAGACCCATCCTCCATTCCCATCTCTCCTAGGAGACATCTTTCCTGAGTCCCCAGTTGTTCCTGACAGAGCAATGGGTCTCTGTCTAAGATGTAGAAGGGGATATACATTTTTGAACCTCTCCAGTGGGGAAATTTTTTTTTCTTTTTCAAATGGAGGAAGGGAAGATGAAGGGAGAGAAAAATAGATGCTAATTGAAAAAAATGTAGAAATAGGAATTATTGGGAAGGAAACAAGCGTGTATGAAGCACTTTATGTGTGCATTAAACTAAATACTGGGGTACAGACCAAAAGATAGTCATTCATGCACATCTCTGCATGCACACCACCTCCCCCAGTAGAGTATAAGTCCTTAAGAGCACGGACTGTTTTTGATTTGATGTTTCTATTCTTGGTGCCAATCACGGAGCCTGGCACTTAAGAGATGCTTATTTCCCGTAAGCTTCTTGAGGGCTGGAGCCATGCTAAACACAATGTTACATCACCACTGCCCAACACAGTGCCTGGCAAGTCCTCCGTCCCCTCAAAACTTTCCCTCTCCTGTCGCCTCCTCCAGGAAATCCCTCTTGTTGCCTCTAGATGCCCCAGTGTCCCCGCTCTCTAAACTCCCTTGAATTCATTGCGAGTGTATCCTCTGGACACGACATCTCCTCCATTAGGAGGTAAGCTCCCTGAGGGCAGCGATGGCCTGATCTTTTTGTGGGTTTCCCCAACCCAAGGATAGTGCCTGAGGCAGAGAAGGCCCTTGATAAATGCCCACTGCTTGATCAGCTGATTCTTTTGGATTAATCAGCACATTCTTGACTTGCTTTGGATTGGATGGGAGATACCTCTTCCTTCACCTTCCCCACATTCATTCTGAGGTGCCTGTGCCCTGCCTTTCCAGGTGTGTACACAAGGTCCCCACTATCAGTGAGTGTCCCCCAGCACACACCGTTCAGCATGGCTAGCTCTCAGTGACTTTCAGGAATGGAGGAGAAAGGCCAGAGGACTCAGACACACTCTGACATCTATTCCTGAGCCCTCTCCTGTGGGCATTGATTTCCACCAGTGAGGAAAGAGTTCCATATCCATGGACTTTGAGGGTCAGGTGAGGCACTTCTCTGTCTATCCATCTGTCCATCCATCCTGTGGACTGCCTGTCACACCAATATCTTCAGGTGCTATCCATCAATCTACCCTGGTATCCCTCTGTCCTGGAGCCTGCCCTAGGGCTGGTCCCTTAGCCCTACTTCAGGGCACACTGAGCCTAGCCTCCCCACTCCCCAGGCCATGGGTCTCTGCAGCACCAGAACATCTGGGTGGAAGGGGAAAGATGTGGCTGAGGCAACCCGGATGGGCTATCAGCACCATATTGAGTAAGGGGATGAGGCCAAGCATCTGGAGGTTTGGCACTGTCTGGGGAGAGCATCTGGGTGATCTGCTTGATTTTGCACCAGATGTTCTGGGCTCACGTATGGGCTGTTAGAGACTGGGTGATGGGGGCAGGAAGTTCATTCCCCTCCAAGGTCAAATGTCTGATAATCAGCTCCTTGCACAGTACCAGGTGGTGCTGTCCATCATGAGAAGTGAAGGATGAAGTAGGTCTCAGGACAGAGTCCCATCCCACATGTTTGGGATTCTTGTGCCCCCTGGACTGTTCTTGGGCAAATGGGCTGCCATGGGCTCAGAGTCCTTGTCTCAGGCAGGGTTCTGTACCCCCCTTCCTCAGCCCCCAACTGGCTCCTTCATTCTGGGATGAAGCTGTAGAATCCTATCACGGAAGCTTGCCTGGTCCCAGTGCCCCTGCTCCTGTCAGACAACACCAGTCTAATCAGGACAGTGTATGATCGTCCTCCACCTAGAAGGTGACTGAAACATCTCCATTAGGACTGCTGGCAACCCAGAGGGTAAGAAGTAACCTCCATCAGAGCCGCAGGAACAAGGAAGAAAAAAGAATTGGTGTCTTTGTCCAACAGGCCACCAGTAAAACCTGGAACCATGTCAGCTTTCATTGACCTAATAGAATGAAGATAGAAGACCATCCCATCTCCTGGAGGCTCCAGGGAAAGGCCTCATGCAAAGACTCTGAGTCATTTCTAGCTTCGGGTCAGCATCTTTAACAGATGCACACGACTGTCTAAGTCACTGCTGTTGTTTAGGAGCCAAAGCGAGGGGGGTAGGGTGGGCATGGCCTCAGACTACACAAAGCGGACTGTTTCTGGTGACCATGAGCAGGGTTTGATGATCAGAGCTGCCCAGAGGAGCAGGGAAAGGTGGCAAGCACCATACAGGTGTGTGTGTGTGTGTGTGTGTGTGTGTGTGTGTGTGTACACACATGTCCATTTGTGTCCAGTTGGGAGAAGGGGAGCAGGATACACACATAGAGAGAGACAAGGAGGGAGAGAGGAGAGACACAGAAAAGAATGTGCTTTCGAAAGGGAGGGACAAGGAGAGCAAAGGAGTGAGAGGAGGAGAGAGGGAGGGAAGAAAGGGAGAGAACCAAGGGGAAGATGCTGCCGATGCAGGGAGGGAAGGAGGCAGCAGGGAGGCCGAGGCGGAGGTTGAGGGTGAGGGACTGCTCGCAGACTCAGCCTGGCCCCAGGGGCCTGCATACCCCATGCCCTCCCTTCTGCCCCGAGGCCTCCACACTTGAGCCTACCAACCACCAGCCTTCCAGTCGTCCCCCATTTAAACTGAAAAAGAGACCCCACTCAAACCCTGCAGTCACTTATTTTGTCAGAAAGGGGGAAAGCCCAGAGCGGCCTGGAGGGATCCAGGACGAGATTTATGAGCACAACAAAAGCATGCTTTTATCAAGCAGGACTGTTTGTGTGGTTACTGCCCGACAGCGCCTTGGCCTTGGGCCCAGAGGGAGAAGGGCCAGAGAGTTGTAGCCTGAGCCTCCCCCTTGGCTGCCTGGGCCTCTGTCTCTGTCCCTTCCTCTCCTTTCCTCCTTCTCTCTGCCTTCCTTCCTCCCTCTCTCCTTTTTTCTTTCCTTCTCTCCCTCTCCTTTCTTTCCTTCCTTCCTTCCTTCCTTCCTTCCTTCCTTCCTTCCTTCCTTCCTTCCTTCCTTCCTTCCTTCCTTCCTTCCTTCCCACCTTCCTTTCTCTGTCTTCTCCTTCCTCTCTCTGCCTATCTCTGTCCCTGTCTCTTTCCCCAATCCCCTTCCCTTTCTTTCCCTCTCTGTCCCCCATCTCCTCATCTTCTCTTTCCTTTCTCTTCTCCCCATCTCTCTGGTCCCTTCTCCCTTGTTCTCTTCCCTTCTCTCATGTGTGCTATGTGCTTTTCTAGCTCAGGGCATTAGATCATGGGGGAGGTGCATTCATAGAGGGCTGGTGCCTCAGGCTCCTTTGTGCTTGTCAGTCCTGCAGGGTAGCAGGCCTTTCCTTCTAGGAATGGGGGCTGCTTCTTGCCCCAGCTCGGGTCTGTCAGACTCATGACATACTTTGCCCCGGCTCCATTATCATAATTAATCTGCATTTCTTTCCCCAAGAGAATAATTAGTGGAGTCCAAATAGTTTAAGTCGGCAATATAAAAATTCTCCTGCTTAATCATTCCATCTAGTTTCTTGGGTGACAAGGACCTGCTGGTGCCTCCCTGGCAGCCCGGCAGCCCCAAGGGTCCTTCTGGGGTCTGTCCTAACATTCTTCAGAAGGACCCAGGAGAATGACAGGGAGTGGGGTGGTCCCAGAAGTGGGCAAGCCAGCTGGGAGAAAGAAGCGATGGATTCCCATGCACTTTGTCCAGGGGACACACCACAGGACAGCCCATGAACACTGCTTCAGAGAGTGCAGCCATCAGGGGCATGCTGGCTGAGAGCCAGGAAGGGTGGGCAAGGCCTGGCTTCACCACCACCTCACTTTGTGATGCTGGGTCACTTCCCCCTCTCCCCTGTCCCCATGACCCCAGTTTCCTCACCTGAAGGAGGATGAGGATTTTTCTGGGCTTGCTCTCCCAATGGCTGCCTTCCATTCTGTGCCCATGGGCACAGGGGATGAGAGGTCCACAAGAGAGAGTCACCGAACACATGGCTATGAGGGTTGGTGTGCCCAGGACACAGAACTCACTAAGGTAGCCGCCGTGGAAGTGGTCATTGCTGGAGCCAGAGTCCATCATGGAAGGCTTCCTCACAGAGGAGGACAGCAGGGAGCAGGGAAGAGCCAGAGGACCAAGAGGGCCCAGATGAGGCAGGGAGAGTGGTGTCTGAGCAAAGGACAGGGCAGAGGGAAATACTAGCAAAAACAAGCTGCTGCTTACCCGTGAAGGTCTGGCCCATTGTTGACCTCAGTAGCTAATACATAGAGACAGAGACAGAGAGAAGGGCAGAGAGACAAAGAGACAGAGAGATAGAAACAGAGAGAGAGGGAGAAAGATGCAGAGAGACAGACTTACAGCTGAAGCAACAGACAGATTCAGAAGACCTTTCTCCTCGTCCTACCCCTGCCCGAATGAACTCACTTCTGCTCTTTCCCTATTGAGGAAGGCTTGGACCCTCTATCCACTGAGGTCTTCAACTCTCTGCGTCCCGGACTCCAGACCCTGGTGTGGGGGCCTGCTGAGGAAGCAGAAGGGGAATCCTGGCTCCCCTGCCTGAGCTATGATGCTGGAGGGGAGACCAGGTTTGTGGATAGGAGATGATGGGCCTGGAACACATTTAGGGTGTGCACAATTCCAAAGTTCCTTCCTTCCTCCAGGAGGAATTGTTTCATGCTTTGTACTAGTAGCCTGAGCATCAAACACAGTTCCTGACCCGATGGAAGGGCTTACTAACTACTTATTGATGGATTGATAGAGAACAGGGCATGGCTAATAAGGGTCTGAGGTGTTCTTGGATCACAGCTGGTGGGCACAGCACTGGACAGCAGCAATTGGAGGGGAGACAGAGACAGCACAGGGGGCACATGCCAGCCGCAACTGCCCTGTTCAAAGAAGGAGGAGTCCACCATGAGCTCCCTAGGATGGGAGGCCTTGGGGTTGCGTGCCCAGCAGGCATGTAGAGGCCCACAGTTCTGGAAAGCATGTTAAGGGTCATCTAATACAAGCCCTACATTTTACAGAAAGGGAAACTGAGACAAAGAGAGGAGCAGTAAGTAATTGGTGGCAGAACATGATTTGAACTCAGGATCTCCCCCTCTGATTCACAAGATCTTTTTTCCCTGCCAGGCTCCAAGGTACTTCCCTACCTTCCTTTGACCCTCACCTGCCTATCTCAGGAGGAAGGCAGGGCAGGGGGCCAGAGACAGGGACTTGGCCCAGGCTGTCTCTTTCCTTTCCGATAAGATGTGCTGCCGATGGGCAATAGTGGGCAGGGTGGGCCAGAGCTGTGGTGAGTTGGCTCACCTGACCGGAGCTGCCACCCAGATGTGTGTGGGAGGGCCAGGCCTTGGCTCTCAGACCCTCTGAGTGACTCAGGCCAGCTTCCCTTTCCAAGGTCCCAACAATCCCGGGTTGAGGCCCTCTGGGGAGAGGACCCACTATCTCTCCCCAAGGTCTAGACCAGCAGCTCTTTCCAGTGGGGGTGGACTGAGCAGCTTGGGGCTCTCTCCCTCCCTGGGCTGTTCTTGCTCAAGTCCTGGCCCATGCTCAGAACTTGATTAAGAAGAGAGATCGAGCTCTGGACTCTCCTGGGTGCTCTGTGCATCCTGTCAGCATCACAGGGAGGGATGGAGCCAACTCCAGGCTTGGAACTATGCAAGAAGGAGACAGAGAAGGTGTCAAGGCCCAAACCTTGGCAAAAGTCAAGTCACCAGGAAACGGATCCCAAACCCTGAAACTACCACAGAAGGAAGGGCCTAGTCTTAGCCCCCACATCCAGGACTAAGCAGGGCCTATCCATGCAATCCAAGAATGCGAAAGGGAACAGAGTCTGATCCAATTGCAAAACTCCAGACCAGAAACTGAGCAAACAGAAGAAATACTACAGCCTGAGAGAAGCTCCGGAAGTAGGCCCCAAACCCAGAAGAAGAGGATAACTCTACAAGAATTCCAAATACAACCTCAGAGAAAAGAATATTCGAGCCTCAGGGACAAGAAGAATATCTGGAGGAAATAAAATGTAATGTCAAAGGAAACAGAAATTTGGGAGGAAGGACAGATACAATGAAGAGCCCTGAAACTTAGAATGGGCCAGAGAGTGACAACTCCAAACAGTAACTATTCAAGCAAAGTCAGAAGGAATCCGGAGCTGAAAACAAAATAAAATTAAACTAAATTAATTTTAAAGAACCCCATCCTATCTACTCTTAGAGAAAAGTGATTGACTTGGTTCAGTGAAGCATTTTTTTGGGATGTGGCCAATGTAGAAATTCATTTTGCTTGACTATCTAAACATACTTGCAACAGGTTTTCTTTTTCTTGCCTTTTCAATAGGTGGAGAAGGGTAAGGAAGGAGAGAAGGAGAGAATTCACAAATGAAAACAAAGGAAAGCTGAATTAAACAAAGTCAAAAGCCTAAGAGGTAAAAAAGTCAAAAGAAAATGTAAGGTAGTCACTGATCTGATGAGATTGTCATTGGACCACCTAAAATATGACCCCCCAAAATTTAAAAGGCCTTATTTCAAAAAGTCATAAATAAAAGCTTCCCAGATCTGTTAGAACCAGAACGAAAAGTGAATGTAGACTGAATCCACAGATCACCACGATCGCCAAATGAAAATTCCTATAAACATCATAACCAAAATCCAAGCTTTCAGCCTAAAAATAAATCGCAAGTAGACAAAAAGAAAGAGTTTAAATGCCAGATAGCCTAAGTCAGGATCGCATATGACTTTGCAGCTGTAACAATAAAGGAGAAGAGAGTTTGTTGCACAATATTCCAACTGGCAAATGAGAAAGTCATACCAGATCAGGCAAAAGTAAATTTAGTCCATACCTTTAATGACATAGGAGACTTCCAAGAATTCCTGATGAAAGGGCCAGAACTGAGGAAAATTTTGAAAGGTAAACACCCAAATAAAGAGAGAGACAAAAAGGTAGATATATTCTATCAGTTGGAAGGGATTATATGGGAATGAAAAATCACTCACACTCTATTAAGAGAAGAAATGTGTTCTCTCAGAACCCTAATGCTTTCAAGGCTCATAGAGAAAGTAAAGTAAGACAAGGAGAAGGCCTTGGGGTGGGTGGTCTTGAGAAAAGACCACAGTTTTGATAGTCTTGAGAAAAGAAGGAAAGGAGAAGGCAGGGGAGAGAACTTACTATCTCATGTACTAGAGCTACAGGCAATTAAGAGTATATAAACACAGAAAAAAGTCAGGGTCACAGGAATCCCACAAAAATGATTTTCATCTGAACCGGACAAAAGAGATTGAACATACTCACATACAAGGAAAGAGTCTTATGTAGAAATACATGAAAGTCAATAGGGAAATAGATGGGTACTGAGGAGTAGGGGATGGAGTCATTAAGAGGGAGGGCAAGTTAGGTGAGAGAGTAGTAATATGCAAAACCAAGTTTAGTTTTGGATAGTGGAGAATGATGGGAGGATTAAATTGGGGAAAAAGAAAGAGCAAAAAACCTGTGGTCTAGGGTGGGGTGAGGAAAAGAGAAGAGGGTGAGCAGGGGGAAGCATATTGTTTCAATTACAGATCTCTAGTGTTACGCAAACTCTTCTTTTACTACGTTCTTCAGTGTAAAGATGGAATACAGCAAACGCAGCCTTTAGGGGAAATGCATATGTCCAAACACTTTCATCCACAAAGGAGAGAGATAACAAATTAATCAATTGGGTATCTATTTTTTTTTTTTTAAATAGAGAAGTGACAAATTAAAAAAACTCTACTTATGTAAAAATTCTGCGAAACAAATACTAACAAAATTGAAATCTAAAATGTAACTGAACTGATAAATGAAACTAAGCTTTTTGAAGAAAAATAATAAAGAAAATAAGCAGTCAGCTTGTCTGATTTTTTTAAAGAGGAAAACTAAACTAATAAAAATCTAAAAGGAAAATTCCAGAAACTTTTTTCTAATTACATTCTCAAAACTTGATAACTTAGATGAAATGGATGAATATTTGCAGAAAACACACCCAGTCTGACAGAACCAAAAAAGATTATTTCAATAACCCAGTGCTAAAAATTCAAATAAACCCTATGATCAATTGAACTTATAAGTAAATTATTTCAAACATTGAAAGAATAAATAATTCCAACATTACATAAACTTTTTGCAAAAATGGGAAAACAAAGGTTCCTTCCAAACTTTTTCAGTTGTAGAAATAGGATATGAATACATAATCAGAGAGACAAAGCAGAAAAAACCAACTATTAACTACTATCCCTATAGACCAGAGTCTATAACAATATATTTGAAAGATTATACACCGCGATCAATTTGTATTTATACCGGGCATTTAGGGCTGTCTATTAATAGACAACGTTAATAACAAAAAAGCACATGATTATTCAATAGATGTTAAAAATAAAAAACTTTGGAAAAGGCTATGTATTTTTGTAAAAAAACATTAGCAAGCATAGGAATAAAATGTTTCTTTCCATATTATGGTAAGTAGCATCTGTTTAAAGCCAAGATTTAACATGATATTTAACAAAGCAAGCCTAGAAGTCTTTCCAATATGATCAGAGATAAAACAAATATTTCCAGCATCGTCACTATTATTTGACATAATCATAACAATAAGACAAGAAAAAAGGAAATTGAGGGAGCAAATATAGGAAAAGGGTAAATAAAATTGTCACTTTTTGCAGTCTATCTAGAGAACCCAAAAGGATCAACTCGAAAATTAACTGAAGTACCTTATAACCTCAGCAAAACTGCAAAATATAAAAATAAACCCACACGAATCATCAGCATTTCTGTCTATTACTAACAATACTCAGCAGGATGACAAAGAAAGAGAAATTCCATTCAAAATAACTACAGAACGTGTATAACAATTGGGACTCTATCTGCCAAGATACATATAGGAGATATGACGATAACTACAAAACCTTTATTTCCTTATAGAAATAAAGACTGATTTAAATTATAGTAGAATTACGAATTACTCATGGGTAGGATGTACCAACGCAGTCAAATGGTAATTTTATTCTTATTCGATGTCAGACCAATTGACCTACCAACCGATTACTTTCTAGAGCTAGGGAAAAAATAATTAAATTCATCTGGAGGAAAAAAAGTTCAAGAATCTCAAGGAAAATAATGAGAAAAAGAGTAGATAATGGGGCTGGCAATGCCAGATCTCATACTATTATACAAAGCAAAAAAAAAAAAAAAAGTCTTCCTGATTCCATACCTGGCACTTTATCCACTGCACCGCCCAGCTGCCCTTACACATAAGCACATACACACTGACTCATACACACGTGCACAATACACTCACACAATTCACATATGTCCACATACTCTTACACACACACTCATTCATACACTGAAACTCACCCACTCTCACACTCTCAGGCTTGCAATCGGGGTGGGGGGAATGGGACTTAATTATTTTCCAAATTAGGATGGAAACTGGAAGGGGAGAGGCAGTGTGGGAGCCCATTGTGGAACAGCACTTAGGAGCCCAGGAGGACAGCAGGCATAGATTAAGTACCTACTGTGTGCCAGGCCCTTGGCTAAGCCCCGGGGATCGGCCCCCAGCTCAAGGACCAGCCCTTCACCATGTGAAGTCGAGCAGAGCCTAGAGGCCTCACCAGGGTGCTTGGCTCAGACAGATGTGGGCATTTCAGGGGCATTCCCCCAGCGTCCTCTGCACAGAGCCCCTCTGTTCCCTCTGGCCCCAGGGAGGGAGCAGGGGAGGCTCCCTTTCTTCATGTGGTTTCCTTTGGGCCCAACGATCCTTTCTCAGATCTGCAGTGTGCTTTCTAGCATGAGTCCAGGGGATGTGGTCTGAGGTAGGGGGCTGGGGCCAGTACCAATCAGGGAGTCCTCCCGCTCCTGAATCCTCCCATTATTTCTACCTGCCTCAAGCACCTCCCAACCCCTCCCCATCGGCTAAGGTGCCTGGAGGGGGCCACCAGGAAGGGATGACCTGAGGGACACTGGACGTAGGGCTTCTTGTGGGTGGACAGGCAGGCAGGAGTTGGGGGGAGGCAGGGAAGAACACAGCGGGGAGTTGGATGAATATTCATGAGGCACCTGGGCATCCTTTCCTTGAGTAAGTATTTGCTTGCCTGACCTCACAGGACCCCAGGGGCATGCCAAGCCAGGCAGCCTTGGCTTGCCAGGGAGGAGGAAATGGGATTGGACAACCTCAGAGGAAGCTGGGGCTGAGTCTGTGGAGCCAAGGCCAGCACTGATCAGTCGGCAGCTTTGTCTGCCAGGGCTCCGGCTTTCTCCTGATTGAACTGACAGTTCTACCCTCCCCCTCACCCCTACCCCCCACCCCGTGGGCCCCACCTGCCTCGTCTCAGGGTAGCCCTCTCAGCTCCCTGGGGTCCCTCCATGGGGACAAGACAGCTTGCAGCTCCCCTTGTTGTGCTGGATTTCTCTGATGCTCTAGGAGGAGAGCTGTGCCCATTTTACAGATGGAAAAGTACCTTGCTTCAGGTTACATGTCTGGGAAGCAGAGGCCTCGAGACTGGAACCCAGCGCTTTTCTTCTTCCTTGGTCCTGAATATGCCTTGGAAATGCTTCTAGGTCAGTGAAAGGTTACAAGTGGGTTCCAATTCTGGTTCAGTATTTATCCGTGTGACCTGGGGTAAGTTACTTTCCTTCTCTGAGACTCAGTTTCCATCTGTAAAATCCTGGCACCCCTCACTCTAATTTGTCAGCCTTCCAGGGTTGGAGTAAGAGGCTTCTTAACTGGGGACCAGGGCAGGGGGTAGCTGTTGGGAGGCAATAAGAGGCTTCCTGGAGAGTGAAGAGCTGGGGGCCAGGCCATAGGAGGGCCCCACTCAGCTCACTCCCATGATCCCACACTCTCACATACAACACACATGTGCTCCCCTACTCGCTCAGACATGGGTGTACAACACACTCAGCCTTACATACTCCTTATACTCACTCATGATTTTGCTGCCTTTCCCACTCAGTTTCCATAAGTGAAGTATTAATGGGCTCTAAGCTAGAAGTAGATTAACAGAGACCCCACAGCCTGCAACGAGCCAACCCAGCCAACCCAGCCACAGGGGACGCCTTGAAGGGAGAGAACTCCTAATGCCATGGTTCCTGGCATGCTTAAGGCCAGCATGATGCCTCCATGTGTAGACATCCATTGACTTTGTATTTTAAGTTTAGGGACTGGGAGTGGGCAAAGAAAAGAGGCTGCCTCCTGCTTGAGGGATTTTGGGGGTCACTTCTGTCCTTGCTGGAAAGGCCAGCATCCTTTTGATAAAGCAAAGCGATGTCACAGGTGTGATGAGTGGGATGGGGGGGGGGGGGAATGGCTGAGGGCCCATCTAATCCTGTTTCAATTGGCCTTAGGGTTACCATGGAATCCTGAGAGAGGAGGAGGAGGCTTCCTCAGAGGGAGCACACAGTAGGACCACTGCATGAAGACCTGGGTTCAGGACTTGTCTCTCACCCTGACCTGCTGTGTGAGCCTGCAGTACTCATTTAGCCTCTCAGGACCCTATAAGCTGCTGCGAAGACAGTCACAGGCCCAGGCCAGGACCTGGCCCTTTCTACTCAACAATTTTTCATTTCGTTTTTCTCAGACCTTGAGGGCCCTGCTCTCCTGGCGCTTTTGGGTGCACGGTCTTTGATCACTTCCACCAAGGTCTGCCACAGAGGTCACGCTGGTCATTGTTAACAGATACGACTTCTTTACTGACCCCTGCAGGTTGAAAGCTCCCGCTCAAATCTTGTAATGATTGAATGTATATAATCCCGCCCCCCTCCCCGCCCCAACTCTGAACTGGACCTAAGCAGGGTTTTAAAACAGAACCGGGCAGAGCTTTCTCCACACTCAGAAATTCTAATAATAAAGAACATAATTTCTATCTCGCTGACTTGGGTCCATCATTTCAATGGCAGGACATCCGCCTGACCTTTCTGCCTAATCCAGGGGGTATCACTGTCTTCTGCTCTACTGTGCTGCCTTCCAGGAACCTCTGGTCTCCCCTTTCCCTGCCACCTTTTGCATCCTCTGGTGGTCAGCTCATCACCAGCCAAGGCTCAGGGAGCTCATGAGCCACCTCACCTTGTCATACACCCAAGCTTGGGCCACTTCTGTGTGGCTTAGGGGAGCCATGCCCCAGGAAGCTGGCAGTGCTGAGGCAGAGGCAGGGGTAGAGGCTGGAACAAAGAGGGTAGAAGGAGAGAAAAACAGGAGAGAGAAAGGAAAGAAAGAGGTGGATTTGTTTGGGAGAGACGGCACCAAGGGCCAGAGGGATCAGCTCTCCATCTCCTTCTCTGTCTCCGTCTCTGCCCCTGTAGAAAAGACCACGAAAGCCTAAACACAGATTTCTGGAGCAACTTAAGACAGGGTACACACAGAGCACCATCCTCTCTCTTCATATGAGAGGACATTCCTAAAGATGCTGACTCTTGATGAGGGAGAGGGAATGCTGGCCACTCGATATCTTCTTTCACAGTTGAGGAGCGTCATGTCTATTCCAAATTCACGTGCAAAGAAAACACATCACTGAATGGCCATCACAGAAACACTGGGCACAGAGCCCATGGGTGGGGAATGGCTGAGGGCAGGGAGCTTTCAGACCCAAGGTGACAGACGACACTAACAGCTCAGAGTAATAAAGGTTCCTATTGATTTGATCATGCTTGTGGTGAATGAATGCTGCTGTTTTCCCAGGAGTGAAGAAAGAGCAGCAACACATTTCCCTGGTATGTCTCATTCATATAGTAACCCACCCAAACATCCACTCAGTCGTCCACATCAATCTATCCATGAGTCTACCCATCCATATATCCATCTACCTACCCATCCATCCACCTATCCCATCCATCCACCTATCCATTGATCCATCCATCCATCCACCCATCCATCCATTCATCTACCCACTCATCCATCCAGGAAAGATTGGGTTCAAATCCAACACCAGATGTGTGACCCTGGACAAGTCAGCTAACCCTAAATCTGTATTTTAGGCAGCTCTCTAAGGTTATAAGTGATGGAAAAGGTACAAATTTAGCATGAAGTATTTCTTCCCTCAGGAGTTTCTTATACCAGTAAAATCATAGGGCAAGGTCTCATTCCTCCTGCTTGGGTTCCATGCTTTGGAGGTCCCAGCCAGCCTTAAGATTTTTAGATTCTATGAATGGGTCAGGCCTTACTGTAGTCAGGTTTGGACCCTGGGCTGCCTGATACTTTCTCCAATGATGACAAACTATATTGACATAGATGGCTTGCCCACCGGATTATCCATTGACACTGCTTTGGGTAGTAGAACCAAGACCCCAGAGCATGTTCAAAGACTGGGCAGAATCTAAGAAGATGAAATTCACCAAAGAAGAATGTCAAGTCTGACGGGGCGGGACAAAATCACACTCCCCCAAATATTAGATGGGGAGGACGAGAGAGATAGAGAGAGAGAAAGAGGGAGGGAGGGAGGGAGAGAGAGAGAGAGAGAGAGAGAGAGAGAGAGAGAGAGAGAGAGAGAGAGAGAGAGAGAGAGAAATTGTTCTGCAAAAGACTGGGGGTCTGAGTGGACCACAAGCTCCATGGGAGCTCCCCATGAGATGTGTCAGTCAAAAAAGCTAGCAAGATCTTGCACTGTACCCACCCCCCAAGGACAGGAGGTGGTAGCCCCAGAGTGCTGAGGTCTGTCTAGAAGGTCATTGAGGATCTGGAGAGGGGTCTGGAGCACGGTGACTAGAAGGGGATGATCCCAAAATCCTTGTCTGGGCTATAGGGACTGGTTGAAAGAACTGGACCCTGACACAGGTGAATTATTCCCTAAGCCAGTTCTTAGCTGGGGTTGAGAAGATGGACCACAGGACAGGTGGAGTTAGGATAGGCTGGGCAGGTTGGGAGGGATTCAGATCACGTTATCTTTAGGCTCCAGGTGGGTGGGTGAGTGGCTGAAGAGGAAGGAGGCAGGTGGGGACAAACATGGCTACATTCAGTTTTGCCCCAGGGGTTCAAGGAGCTGGAGATTTAAGCTAGCTGAGGCTGAGGCAGGCCCATCTAGCAGCCAGGCTGGGCTGGAGGGGGCAACCAGTCTTCTACACGAAGGGAGAATGAGGAAAGTCAGGAACAGAGGGCAGTGTTCCAACCCAGAAAGACAGAGGGTCTCCCCAGGAGCAAAGCTACCAAACATTGACCACTGTGAAGAGACTCCCTAAGCCACTTGGGGGCAGAGCTAAGGCCTTGAGACCCTCCTTCTGAGCTGCATCCTTCTTCACAGATGAACAAAGTGGGCCAACGATGGAGGGTGGGCAGCACAGCCAGTTAATGACCTCATCACCTCCTTTCAGGCTCTTCTATCACCAGCATGGATGCCTCCTAGGATGCTAGACTGTAAGGCTCCCAGGGCAAGGGCTGAGCTGTGTTATCCTTTGTAGAAGGAAGTGTATGCAGAAAAGTGCTTTACACACAGCACTAATTCCATGAATCGATGCACGCATACCAAGACTGACCCGAGGCTTGGAGGTGCCAGGGTATCCTGGCCTCACAAAGCCAGGAGGTGCCCTGCATAGACCCACTTTTGGGCCAAGGCTGCTCATACTGCCATCTGCAGGCTATTGAGTGGTTTGGGGCCATCCATGACCAGGAGATTTTCCTTTTACGGTTGCCCCCTGCCCCCTAGACACTTCTTTCATCCAGTTTCCAGTCTCAGAATACCCAGGCCCCTGACTCTTTGATACCAGGGAGAAGGAATATCAAAGAGATGGCATCAGCTTTCCAGGATGAAGACCCCTCAGGCTCCACTGGCAAATCTTGAAGTGTTTTGAGCTGTTGCTCACAGTCAGGCTGGCCCCTGGGGTGGGTGGGTGAGTAACTGGCAAAGGCCAGCATACTATGAGTACTGTGCCTTGGACAATGTAGGGCCCCCAGTGATGGGTAAGGTGAGTCTCCAAAGGACTCCCAGAAGGCAATATTGGGTTCCCACAACTCCTGTCTATATGGCACCAGAGAAAACAGGCCAATGCATTGAGAGACACAAGGCAAACAGAAGTATGGGGAGGGAGGTCCCTTCTTAGTAAACTCTTGGAAATGCCCTCCAGAGACAGACAATGGTAATCTGCCTTTTCCTACACAATTCTAGGGCTCCCTTTCCATGGGCCAGGAGGCTGGCTCCTCTCCAGAATGGACCCTACAACCTCATCTCAAAAGATCCATCATGTGATCTTCTGCTGAAGGCACAGGTCACTGGTGTGAGCAGAGAGGCTTAGCCCTTTCCTGGCTCTATGGTGGAGTCACAGTCCAGACCTCAGGGAACCCTCAGTCTGAGGGGACAGGGATCCCCTGGAGAGCCCCTGGTCTGGGGGAAGACACAAAACTGCCCTGGGGAGCACCCTAGTGTGAAAGGCATAGCAGCCTTCACCAAGTCATGGATCTGAGGCAGAGACATGGTCCAGCTCTCAAGGATCCCCACCCCCCACCATGTGAGGGGGCCTCTGTTTTAGCTCTTCAAATAATCAGTTCTCAGGATTCTTGTCTCCCTCCCTGAAAACCCTTTTGTCCTAAATAAGAAGGACCTTCCTGGGACATCCATCACCTGAGTGCAAAGTTCATGGGGAGATGTCCAGGAGAGCTGGTGGGCAAGCCTAACATCTTATTCTGAAGGAAGGGGGCATCTACACAGCCTTCTTGGGGCAACAAGCCCACTACCATGGAAAATGACCCTGAGGAGGGGAATCCTGGCTTCTGAAACTGCTTCTGGCTTCTACTCAGTCTCTGCCATCCCCTCAATCATCCCCACCTCCCAATCCAATCCTTCCCCCACCTCTCCCCACCATGTGGCCACAGAAAACCTCCAGGCAGAGCAGGAAGAAGTCACCAAGACTGGTATGAGCTGAGCCCCTGTGCCCCTGGGCAGCCCCTTCACCAGCCTGTCTGAAGCCCCAGATAGCATCATCACTCCTAAGGAATCCTAGGCACACAGAATCAGAGACTAGAGGATGTCAGAGCTGGAGACACCTTGTTCCTCACTTCTAGGTGGTCCTCATCTACATGGCATCCCATCTCCCGTCTCCATGCCTTTGCACAGGCCATCTAGAATGCTGGCAATGCCTTCCCCATATATTAGAACATTTATTCAAGGCTCATTTGAAATGCAGGCCTCTATGGGAGACCCTTCCTGATCCCTCCCTCCCCTTGATGGATGCTCCTGACCTCCTGTGGACCTTATATACATACACCCACATGTCCATAGGTTCCCTATCCTCCTCTTGACTGTGACATCCTTAGGCCTGCTTTCCTTGTGTCTCAATAGTTGCAGCTCTGAGTAGGAGCTTAATTGATCCTGGTTGGTTGATTGATCGATTGATTGATGGAAGAGAGGATTTCAGAGTTGAAAGGGCCCTTGCAATCTACAGAGTCCAAGCCCCTAGCTCTACAGATGAGAGCTCAATGCCCCGTCTCCATGGGCATTGCATCAGGGAATGCTTCAGCGCTTGGGTGGTGGAGTAATCCATTAGCTCGTGGGCATACCAGCTTGGTCTGGTCTGGTTGACGACCTACCTGCAGGCACCTCCTGGCATGGATGAATTGGGGAGGGGAAGACAGGCTAGAGAACAGAAAAGTCTGGAGCTTCAAGATGTCTCTCTACTAAGAGCCTGGAAGAGAGGGCACCTGACAAAAGGAGGGGTGGGCAAACCCTGCCAAGCTTACGGTTTTGCCCAGAGCCAATTTCCTTCTAGGATCTAGTAGCTGCCATCTCTGCCAATGATAGGAGCCAGGGCAACAGAAAGCTGTTTCCCTGGAGGCAAGAGACCTCTGGGGATAGCTCATTGCAAGGTGGGGATTCCAGAGGTGTCCTGTGAGCAGTGGCCCAGAAGTAAGCCAGACAACTTTAAACACCCTGCTGTGAATGAATGAAGGTGTGCCCAACACCCAACTCTCTCCTTTGGTGCCCACCCCTGGCCTAGCAGCCTCAGGACAACCCACAGGATCAGAGGGGAACAGCTTCAGCCAATAAAAGTCAGAAGGACCACCCTGAGTCCCTGCCCTTCCAAAGAAAGCTCATCCCTGTCCATCCATCATCTACCCATTCCTCCATTCTCCATTCACCCATCCGTCTTCCACCCATCCACCCACCCATTCATCTGTCCATCCTTCCTCTAGTCATCCACTCGTCATCCTTCACCCATCCTCCCTCCTAGCCATTCGTCTGTCTGTCCATCCTTCATCCATCCATCCTACACCCTCCTTCCATCCATCCTTTACCCATCTACCCACCTAGTCATCCATTTGTCCATCCTTCATTCATCCATCATCCACCCTCCTTCCATTCATCCATCCTCCATCCACCCACCCATCCATCTGCTCATCCATCCTCCAGCCATCCAGGACTGCCCTCCTCATTTTCTTGTCACAAATATACAGAGTTTCAATTTTTCTCCCTGCCAGAGTAATTAATGCCAGGAAGGACTTAATCAGAGATCTGGGAGGATCAGAGTCACTCTCAGGCCAGCCTGGTCTGTTTGCAATTATGTTAATGAGGAAATGGAAAGGGAAGGAGTTGTCCCTTCCCCTGTTTTTAATTTTTTTTCTTTTCAGAGACCCCTGAATAATTTGCCCATTACCTAAGAATTAGGAGAAAAATGTTCTGCAGCTGAGGGAAACCTCTTCCCCCCAGAACTCAGCTCTGAGGAGGCCACCAGGGAATCAGATTGAAGTCCTGGCATCACAGAGGAGGGGGCTGAGAACTCATGGCACAGAATTCTGGATGGAGAGGCCAGCAGGTCCCACCCCACTGTAATGGGGACCAAATAGGAGGACACTGAGGACCATAGAGGGGAGAAGCCTCACCCAAGGGCCCTTCCTGGGTAGGATCTGGCCCCAGGTCTTTTGATGCCAAAGCCAGAACCTTATCCTGACAAATAGCCTCTGAAAGCTGAGGGATAGTCAAGGAGGGCCTTTTGTTTACCTGGACTCTGCTCCTCAGCCCCTACCTCAGCTGACCACCATCTAAAACCATACGAGGTAAGTCCATGGGGAGGGGAAGGAATGAAGGGGCAAACTTCCTTTCCCATTGGGGTTGGACTGGCAGAAGGAAGGGAGAAGGCTCCAGCAACCTGTTCCTGGGCCCAGAAGGGAATAGTGGCAGGATGGACATGTTCAAGGGTGCTTGGGGAAGGGGGAGCCAAGGAGAGCCCTCCTGATTCTAGGGTTGTAGGGTTTTGTGCAAAGTGGGCTGTAGAGATGGCCAGGGCAGGCCCAGAGAACCCAGGGACCTATCCTCAGGAAGGGGCTGGGCTCTGTCCTAGAAGGCCCTGACCAGGACGCCACCCATGGTTCTGTTGATGAGATTTCAAGTCCAAATCCCCATTATAGAGATGAACACACAGGCCCAGAGGGGTAAATATCCTACAAGTTCTAAGTGGCTGAGACAGGATTTGAACTTGGGTTCCTCTGACTGCAGGACCTGTGTGAATCTGGGAGCTGGAGGGAGTTGTGTGGCTCAGACTCTCACAGAACCACAGAATGTCTGTGCTGAGGCTGTTTGAGATCTCCAGTCAGCCCTGCCACCACTGACATGATGAAGGGAGGCCTATCGGAACTAAGGAGCCAGCTCCTCACACTGCCCCCAATCCATGCTGGGCTATTGGGAGGGGCCTCAAAGGGCAGGTGGAAAGGTTGAGGGAAGAGCATCCTGGGCAGAGCCAAGGCCAGAAGAGAAAGCAGAGGTAGTGGTCAGGATTGATACATGGATCATAATAACCCCCGCAATGATCTAGCTTGGGGGTGCTGCTGAGGTTCTGCCTGGGTGGGGGGGGCCTCTCCCCACCCCAGACATTGCGAATCTCCTTCCTCATCCCTGAAGTGCTTCCTGTTACCGTGGGGAGAGGGAGAAGGGGACTAAGATGGAGGGGGCAGCCTGGACTGCTTCTAAGGCCAGCCTTGAGCCTAGGGCTGCTGAGGCAGGGGACAGGCAGGGGCAGCAGAGATGGGGCCTCTGGCTCTCCCAGGTGAGGCATCAACACAGCAGCCCATTGTCCCCATTGGCTGGAGATGGTGGCTGCCAGCGGCCTCCCCCATCATGCTGACCTCCCTCTCCAACCCCCAGATCTAGTTTCTCCTCTCTGGCTGATCTGAGTTTAGTGACAGGACAAGCCTCATCTTATCAGGCACAGAAACCATTTGTGCGCCAGGATCAATGGCGTCTTTATTGGCACCAAAGGGCTGACATTTCCCCCCCGTACAATTTTGTCACGAGGCACATCTGTCAGGTGTTCCCGGTGGGAAAGGAGGAAGTAGCTCAGATAACTGCTGGGTGAAACACTGAGCCAGCAGATGGAGGGCGAGATAGGAGACAGCCCAAGGACAGAGCAGGCACCCAGGGGAGGGAGGACCAGCATTCTCAATGCTAGTGCTCCAGTCCATGCCCCAAAGCATGTATGCATGCGTTCATCCATCCATCCATCTATCCATCCTCTGTCTGTTCGTTTGTCCATTTGTCCATTTGTCCATCTGTCCATCCATCCATCCATCCATCCATCCATCCATTCATTCATTCGTCCCGGACTGTGTTCAAGCTCTGGGGCAGAGATACAAAGTGTAGACCATACTGTATCCTGCCCTCATGGAGTTCATGGTTAAAGAAGGAAGACTTTTCTGGGTCTTCCTAGTTCCTCTCTAAACTAGAAGTGTGGGATGACGTGCTCTCTCTGAATCTCCTGTCCTATAGTTCTGGAATTGGGAATCCATAAAATTCAGCCAGAGGCCAGAAGAGTTCAGGGGTCACCACTGGAAAAACCTTTAGAGCTTGAGGGGGGACGGGTTCTCGTTTCCAACAAGGTTCCTTCAAGGGTGAGCTGATGTGGTTTCCATGGACCTTCTTTCCAGCCACTGCCTTGGTGCACTTCTTCAGCTCCTGGCCCAGAGGAATGACATCCTCAGGCACCAACAGAATCAGTAGATACTAGGACAGAGCCATCCGGACAGTTAAGCAGTCACAGGCCAGGGAGGTGCTGCAGGACTGAAAACCTGGAGTTCTTCAATGAGGGGGAGCTCCTTCCATGCCAGGACAGTTCTCACAATTAGGAAACTTGTCCTGACTGAAGCCTAAACTGGTCTGATTGTGCCCTTGGGTCATTGGACAAAGTGCATTGCTCCTCCCCAAGGCAGAACTTGGAGAACCTGGAGGCTCCCAAGCCAATCATTCTCATTATTGATCCCTGAGTGACATGGACTCAAAATCCTATCCTGGCTACTCTCCTCTGATCACACCCCAAACTGAGTACAGTACTTCAAATGGGGTCTGGAAAGAGCTTCCCTGACAGAGTCCAAGATTTTGGTGGCCAAAGTCATACTGAGTTTGTGGTCCACTAAGACCCTAGAGATAGTTTTCAGTTAAAAATTCCTCCTTCTTAGTTGAGAAACTGATCCAGAAGAGACTTTCCCCTTGCTGCTTCCTTCACCTTTCAAAGGAGAAAATCATTAATCCAAGTGGAGAAGTCATTAGATGCCCAGCTTTGAGCAGAGAGAGATCCAGCTCCAGGAAAAGTTTGGATAACTGTGGTCCCTTATCCTACTATCTCATGCCTCTGGACCAGACTTGTGATATGCTTTTTACACTCTTCATGGCAAAATAAATGTCTTTTAATATTTGAAGGGAAGTTATATGGAAAACACATTAGAATGATTCAGTTCATCCCCCAAAGACAGAATTAGGGGTAATGGGGGAAGTTGCAAACAGGTCATTTTGGTTTATAATTTCCATAAGCGAGCATGTCTTCGAATTCAGTAAACATTTATTAAGCACCTAATAAGTGCCAGGGGATGCGTTGGGCTACCAGCACACAAAGAGGAATAGTCTCCACTTTTGAGGAGCCTCTATATTCTCACGTCTTTCTCTATCTCTATTTTCCCCCTATCTTTCTGTCTGTCTCTGTCTCTTTCTATTTCTGTCTCTCTAACGTTTCCAACACTGATTCACATGAAAAGATTAATTTGTATTGATGTGGTCAGTGAAAAGATGTTCATACTTAAGGATCTGTGATTGCTGAGAGTGGACATTCTCTGTACTGATGAAGACCCTAACCCTCTCTTCAATATGTTCTCAGGCAGTTGCTGAAGCCAAAAAATCCACCCTCTTCCTTGATGGCTCTATAGCCTGGACATCATTGATTACCCTCTTCTTCATACCCCTCTCTTCTGAACTTTCCTGTTACTGTTGAGGGAACCTCCTCCTTCTAGACTCTCAAGCTCCCAACCTGGGAGCCATCCTGGATGCCTCACTTTCACCACCACCCCCAACCTCCCACAACCAAGTAGTTGTTAAGGCCTATCAATTTCACCTCTGCAGTATCTCTCATGTATTTTTCCTCTGCAGCATCTCTTGTCCGTTTCACCTCTGCAACATCTCTCGTCTGTTTCACCTTTGCAACATCTCTCCTCTATTTCACCTCTGCAACATCTCTGGTCAATTTCATCTCTGCAGTCTCTCATTAATTTCACCTTTGCAGTATCTCATTAACTTCACCTCTGTACCATCTTCCTAATATTCCCCTTTTCCTCTTCTGACCCTGCCCCCACCCTGATGCAGACATTCACCACCTCATCCCTGGACCAGTACAGTAGATACTGGAAGGTCTGCCTCCCTCAAGTATCTCCCCACTTTGTTTCACCCTCCATTCAACCACCAAAATGATCTTTTTAAAATTGAGGTCCGACCATGGCAGCCCCCTCCCTATTCAATAACCTCCAGTGGCAACCTGTTAACTCCAGGATCAAATATGAAATGATCTGTTTGGCCTTCAAAGACCTTTATAACCTGGCCCCTTCCTTCTTTCCAGGTTTTTTTACACCTTGCTCCTGGAACAGGTGGACTCCAATTTGCTAGTTCCCTTTTGTTAATTCTTTGGATGGTTTTGTGCCTATAAGTTTCGTATTTCACACATAAAGAGGTGTCTGTGCTGGATAAAGGATAACTGAACCAGGTGCCTTAGTCAGTCAGAGGCACCCTTGTGTACAAGCTAACTCAGGCTGCACAAAGAACTTGGAGGAGAGTGACCACCCCTGAAACCCCAAGTACTGAAGGAGACCTTCTGGGAGAAGGTGCAGGGGAAGTCAGAAAGTGCCCTGGGACAAGGATGAGGAGATGGGGGAGGAATGAGAAAGTCGGGTCATTAGTGAACAAGCTTTTTTAAATCACCTGCTGTGTGCCAGGCACTGGGCTAAGTGCTAGGGATGCAAAGAGAGGCAACAAGTGTCCCTGCCCTTAGGGAGGAGGGAAAAGCTGTGGGCAGGAGGAGACCTCTCTGGGCATTGGGGTTCAGTCTGCTAAGCCAGGGAACTGCAGAGATAATGAAGGGGCTCCAAGGGGGTCTCAGGCTCAATTTTTATTTTGCTTCTGGAAGAAACAAATGACTTTTTAGGGAATGAAAAACAAATCAGTTGTAGCCCCATTGTGGTGTCCCTTAGGACATGCCCATGCCTTTAGCTGGAAGAGTGCACACATGTATCTGCATGTAGGTGTTGGGGGAGGAGGGATCTGGGAGTGAATGAGGGGGCCAATGGCCTCAAAATCACCAAGGTCATGGCTCTAACCATTCCTTCACCATCCAGGAAGGGAGAAAAAGCCTCAGATCATGACTTCTTTCCTAAAGCAGCTCTAGATCCACCAGAAGAAGCCTGTGGCCAGAAATAGTAAGGAGTGAAAGATGAATGGAGGGAAGGAGAGAGGAAAGAAGGGCGTGAGAGAGGCAGGGAAGGAGGGGGGAAGAAAGGAGAGAAAGAGGGAGGGATGGAAAGAAAGAGGGACTGAGGGAGGGAGGAGCCAGCTCCCCCTGGGTTTTAGAGCCTCCTTCAAGGTGAAGGTGAGCCAGGCTCAGCAACCTGGGATCCTCACCTCAGAGCTTCTGCTGGGTCTACAGACCTGACTGACCCCTACCTGAATTTACAAATGGGCCCATGACCTTTCCATCCTACCCCCATTGAGGTCTTCCTCCAGGCTCGGTCTGGTTGTTATCACTCAGACAAGTCCCTGATTCTTCTCCCAGGCCTGAGCATTTACACAGAAGGGTCATATCCTGAATGCCTCACTTGGGACACCAGGTTCCAGGTCACCAAACAATATTCATGCACAGCTCCAGAGAACTCACTGTGTGCACCACACTGGTAGGCACACACTTGCAGCTCCTGTCCCTTCAGACTCCTCATTACCCCTGCAGTGTCAATGAAACCCAGAGCAGCTCGTCTACTGGAGCTGAAATGTTTAAAACATCTATTTTCCTGTAGGCAAATATTTGAGAGCTAGAAACAGGAGAACTTGGGAGAGGGGTGGCTGTAAGAGAATGGATCTTTGATCTGCATATGTCCCAGAATCAGGCAGACTCAGAGCTGGAAAGGCCCTGGACAAATCTTTCATCTACCTCCCTCACTTGACGGTGAGGGGAACTGAGGCCAGAGCCTAGAAGGGTTTGAGTTATACACAGACTCATAGATTTAGGCTGGGATGGGCCCAACTGATGCTCCTGGAGGGCTATAAGAATGGGCAGAGGGCAGGCCCCCCTGAGTGGGGCTTCCAGGCCCCAGAATCAGAGCATCAGGTCAGGAGGGGCCCCAGGGCTTAGCGTAGAGGAGGCTGGGAGCTTCCTAAGCTGTTCAGCTGCTGACCCTGCTCCATAATGAGGATCATACTGACACATTTGGAGGAACCATGTTGATGGTGATCCTAGCCAGCGGAGTCTCCCTGTCACTTCCAGTTTTGCCCTCTGGGCCCAAGCAGTACAGCGCTGATTTCTCTGCCTTGGTGCAGGCCAGGAAATGTTTGAAGGCTTCCCCCACTCCCAGATTCTATTTCTCTAGGCTAAAGTTGCTGAGGAGGTTACCTAGAAGGGGCAGGCTGGGCCTCAGCCTCTTGGGAGGAGGTGGGTCTGCCAGGGAGGGAAGAGGCCCCAGGGATGAGGAGTGGGGAGCAGGGAGAGAGATAAGCCTGGAGAAGAAGCCTTGAGCTCAGGCTGATAGAGGATAGATGTTCTTTGACAGGGCTGCTGCCGATTCAGGGAATGCCAAGGGGCCTAGTTTATCTTAGGCCCAAGGGCTTGGGAGCACGTCTGGGGATCCTGTTATCAGGAATGCACCATGTCCAGCTCATCTCCTGACATGATCCAGCCTGAAGTCCTGGGGACTGTTCAGGCAGCTCAGGGTGTCCTCCTCCTCATTCAGGCTGGGCTGTCCTTGGGCCTTCCCCTTAATTGGGCTAGGCCATTTCTGGGCATCCTCCTCCCTTCTTCTTCAGTCTGACATCCATTCTCCTGAACACCTTCCCTTGACCCTGAGTGAGAACATGGGATGCAGAGAACCCCAGGTTAGGAAGCAGGAGCCCAGGACTTGTGTTTTGGCTGTCACTGACTCGCTATGCGGACTTGGCGGCATCTCTTCCCTTTCTGATCCTCAGTTTCCCCACCTATAAGATGGAGCTGATCCTAGAGGCTGGGCATCCAGTTTTGACTCAGAGGGCCTGGCTTTGACTTGTAACTGCTTCTTGTTGCCCAGGGCCTTTGGGACTCCTCTGTGTTGGCTATGCTGCAGAATGGACTTCAGCAGGGAATGGTCATGTGCGGTGAGCTCTTTGAGGCTCCCACCACAGTGCGAGGAGTCAAGACAGACAGAAGATGATAAATGGACTCAATCATGCCTCCCAATGACCACGCAGCCAAGTGCAAATGGGGACTTTCCAAAAGAAATTAGATGAAATGAAAGGAATGTATTGATCCCAGCTAGAGCTTCCCTTGGCCCGAGTTTGTCTCTTGGGACCAAAGGCCTTTGTATTGTCTGTCCAATTCATCTTGGGAGTGCTCATGGGAATAATGAAGCTGAACCAGCAAGGCCACTTTGTCCCTTGTCCCAATGGTCCCCATCGCCCACCATTCATCAGGAGCTGTCCATCATTAACACACACAGAGCAAGACTGGAGCATGAATCTGGCCAATAGAAGGCCTCTGGGAGCCTAATTGCTTCTGCAAGTAGGTAGGCCCACAGACACTGGGGACAATGGCAGGGCAGGGGGACAGCAGGCGTTGGGCACCCTCCCTCCCTCTCCAGTGAGGCCTCTCAGCTGCCTCAGCCCCAGCCATGGATGGATGGGGGATGCCCAGGCAATCAGGAGGATTGTGTGAGCCATGTACATGAGTGTTGAGGAGCTAGCAAGGGAGGCATAAACAGAGGCCAGTCAGAAGGCACCAGGGAAGCCTGGAGAGGGACTAGCCAAAGAGAGGGATGGGACAAAGCCCTGGCCAGCTCTGCCCACAGTGAGGGCTTTGGACAAAGGCCTGGAGGTGTGGCCCCTACCTCTATCACAAAAGGGGACCTGCAGGCTCCCTTGGAGCCCCCAGACTGACAGTCGACCATGCTGATGTGTAGAGAGCATCCCTACTGAGCAGGGGTGTCTGGCCTCATCCTGAGTCACCCCAAACTCACTGGCATTCAGGCCTTGACTTGTCACCAGATGCCAAAATCAACAGCTTGCACATATTACTTTATAACGCTGATTGATTGATTGATTGATGATGGTTTATATTGATTTATTCCGAGTGGTGGGTGTCCTGTCCTGCTCTGGACACCACACAAAGAGGGGATTCCAGTGGAGGCACACCTCTAACGTAAGGCACAGTCACTGGGGGAGGATCCAGGCTTAAGGCCAGATGGCGGCACTGGGGATCACAGCAATCCAAACCAAAGGGTGCCTGGGGTGGGGGCAGATGATAAAGGAAACCCGTCTCTGCTTCTGGAGGGAGGAAGGACACAGGACACGGCTAGGACCCGAAGGAAATCCTTCCACTGAGGTGCAGAAAAAGTGATGGTGGCATAGGTGGGGACATATACGGAGGGTCAGCCCTGCTGCAGCTTGTGGCCTGAGCCAGGCAGTATCCAGGGAGCACACAGAGGGAGCCCTAGCGCCCAGCAGAGAGGCTGCTTGCCCTGATCCCCTGAGAGACAGAGCCCTTGGCCCCAGTCTCTGGTCCCTGATCCCCAGCACAGGCCCAATTCTGCCCCCAAGGTCCCAAGAGGGTCCCAGATAGAGTGGCCAGGCACTGCCCACCAGCCTAGAGAGTGGCCTCCCTCCTCCTTGCCTTGCTGAGCAGGACCAGGGGCTTCACGTACAGATGGAGGTCATGGTGTTGGCTTCTGGGCATTGGGCTGCTTTTCAGGCTCCAAGTTTTTGTTTCTGTTTTCAGAGGAGGAGGAGAGGGAGCAGAAGGAGAAGGGGGAGGAGAAGAGCAATACCCCCCCCGACCCTCCTGCGTCCCCCAAAGTGGCTTGTCAGCAAAACCCTCTCTCAACACAAGGCTTGCCAAGAATCTTCTGGCTGAGGTCTGACACCTCATTGAGCTGGAATGGGAGGCCAGGGGAGGGGACAGGAGCTCCCACCTTTGCAGCTGCAGCTGCTTTTGTTGGCTAGAAGCCTATGCCAGGGGCCTGGAAGGACAGGGCCAAGTGGAAAAGATCCAGTGATCAGAGCCTCCAGGGAGCCCCAGCCCTCTCCAGGGTCAGTTCCCTCCTCTACCAGCTGGGCAGGATGAGACTCTAGCTCTGTCTTCCATGTGCTGACTCTGGGCTCCTTCTCCTCCGTAGACCTCAGTTTGCTCATCTGTAAAATGAGTGTGTGGGACCAAATGATGTCTCAGCCTTCCCTTAGTGCTGGGAGCCCAGGGCATCAACCTCAAATAGCCACAGGATCTGAGTATCCTGACTTGAAAAGCCACAGAATAACATCTGTGTTCTACTGTATTTTTGTTTACTTTGCTAGCTTTTCCCCTTTTTAGTCTGGTTGGGTGGCCCTCAGCGGGGTTCTGGGTGGCTGGAGGAGGACTGGCTTGGAAGAGATGCAAGGGGTGCCCTCATTTTGCAGATGAATCCATGGAAGCTCCGGAAAGGGCAGGAGGAGGATTCAGATCCAGCCTCCGATCCAAGTCTGTCTTCTCTCCCTCCCACCACACCATTCCTTATGTCGTGTCAAAGGGAGCTCTCCTTGCTCTGATCTTCTCTGCGTTATAAGGACCCTCTCAGTTCTGATGGTCCATGTTCTAAGTCTCTTCCACTTGGGGTCTCAACCCTCCTGGGTGTGTTCCCTTCAGCAAATCCCTTCCTTTCTTTGGATCTCAGTTTCCTCCCCTGGAAAAGGAGGGGGTTGGCATATTACATAGGTCCAATGTTAAGGGGATTTGTTTTGTGAAGTTTGGATTCAACCAAAAGGCCATACTTGAGGACCTAGAGGGGCATATGTGGCCTTGAGGCTGCAGGTCCCTTACCCCTGGATATAGTCTCCCAAGTCTCTCCCAGCTCAGACCACCTGTCTCCAAGCACAAAGTCCACAGCTGCTCCTTCCTTCTGGTCCAGGCCTCAGGCTGCCACTGACCACCTACTGCCCCAGCCACCCTGGGTCAAACAGAAGGGGTCCAGTCTTGTCCCAGAGCTACACCCAGCCTGAAGGCCCCGTGGCCCAGCACTGACCCCTCCCTGACATCTGCTCTGGAGCCCCCCCCCATAATAAATGACGCCACTTAATTCAGTCACTAGCTTTCCATTACACAGATATGAGGTAATGCCCTCTCCAACATCTGCATCTTAACCTAATTAAATCCTAATAGCCTTAATATATCAAGGAATCGGGTGTGATTAACAGCCCATGCCATCCATCCATTGCTTTGTCAGATGCTACACATCATGGTCAAGCCCCCTAAGGGGAGGAGACTGAATCAATGCATTGTTTAGGAAGGGATGGTCAGCATCATGTGATGTGAGGGGCCTCCGCTGTGTCCAGGGAGCCCAAAGCTTCAGCAGCTAGGCTTCCGAGGGCCATGAACAGTAGAGAGGAAGTAGGTAGGGTTTGTGCCTCAGAAGCCAACATTTTCTGGGGGCACTGGGCCAGGCTGGGCCCCAACAGGCCAGAATGATGCCCTAGAGATGCAGGGATGACAGAGGGAAAGGACAGTAAAGGTCATCTCCTCCAAGCTCCTCCTTTTACAGATAGGAAAACTGAGGTTCTGAGAGAGGAGTGGAGAGTCTTGTCCAATGGCTCATAATACTAAGGAACAGGGCTGAAATGGGAACCCACGTCCCCAACACCTAAAACCAAGGTTCCTTCCATTGGGCCATACTGTCAAAGTCGCAAGAGGGATCCTGCCCAAGAGGGGCCACTAGGCGTAGATCTCATCACCCTGGTAGTAACTCCTCCCCAGAGCAAGGGCTGTGCATCTTCTTCCGTTATCCCCAGCCAATCCTTGGCTCCTCATTCTAGAGAGGATATCTCAGGCACATGCAGAAAATGTATCCTCTTCACTGTTTATTCACTCACTCATTCATTGAACAAGTGATGATTCCTGAGCTCCAAATAAGCCCCTTAGGCACTTTATAAACTAGCCTCCTCACTTTACAGAGGAAGGAAGGACCCGAGAGGGACAGGGACTTGTCCAAGGTCACACAGCCAGCCAGTGACCCTAATGTAGGGGATAGTAGAGCAGAAGGAGGAGCCCAGCTAGTCCTTGCCTTTGGAGAGCTCCCAAACTCCTTGGAGAGATGAGACATGCAGGTAAGCTAGCAAGTCAGTGCAGTGTCAGGTCTGTAGGAGTTCAGGGGAGAAGGCTGTTTGTGTATTCACAGAAAACCTCTGGGAAGGAGCCAATCTTGAGCTGGGCCTTGGAGACAAGGGAGCATTGGGGGGCGGCACACCCCTCTACAGACTGAGCTCCTCTCCCCTCCAGCTTCCTCATTTCACAGAGCCCTGACGCAAGGCCACCAACCAAACTCACCAATTGGGAGCATCCTTCCTGACCTGTGGAAGAATGCCCAGGGTGCTAATTCTCCCCATGTGGCCCCTGCTTAGAAACCCAGCCCTCTGTGCAAAAGTAGCCTCCTGGCTCCAGGCTCTGGGGGCACATGCTTTGGGCAGAGAAATATTGGTTGTGTTGGGCCACAAGTCATGATCATGTCCAGAAAAAATAAAAAAGAGAGCTCCCCTCCCCCAAGACCACCACCATCTACTAAGAACAAGAGTGGCTTGAGTCGCTCTGGCCCCTGCAGACATGAGCAGCCAGGGAAGAGGGTCCTGATGCCTCCTTGGGCCTCTGTTTATCCAGGGAGCTGAGCCCCACGAGCCCCCTGGCTGGCACCGACTTTATGGCCTGCCAGGGAACACAGGGCCCGCCAAGGCTTCATGGGGTGGAGCTTAGTGGAGAACTTGGAGTCAGGAAGACTAGGCAAAGGGCTCCTTTGACACTAACTAGCTGAATGCCCAGGAGAGTGACTGACCCTTAGGGTGTTTCCCCAGACTGGGCAAGGCTGGCTTGGTCCAGAGGTCTCCAGTGAGCGAACACCTCATGCTAAAAGAACTGCTGCAGCTAACCATGCCTAGAGGGCTGGGCTCCAGGGCTGCTAGGCCTTTCCTGTCTCCCTGAGCTGGGAGTACCCTGTGGGCCACACACATACACACACACACACACACACACACACACACACACACATGCATATGCCCACATGCAGCACACAGTTAGCATTTAATAAATGCTTGATGGATCAGACTGACTTTAGTGCCCACTTTCTTCCTCTGGTTCCAGCAGACTCACTGTGACCTGGCAGGGCAAGGGAGGCCCACATAGCTCTGAGCTGCCCCCAAACTCTGCCTTGTTTCAGGGCTTCTCTGAAGCACCACATTCTCCAGGAACCATTCTGGGACCAGGCGGGGTTAGCGCCTCTCTCCCTGCCCTGCCAAGCATGGGCCGAATGGAACCGGCTTTCTTGCTTTCTGGCAGTCACCATCTTGTCACCTCCACTCCACAGCAGAGAAGATGCCAAGACTGACTCCTCTGGTCATGCTCTCCAGACTCCCAGTTCTCAGCAGAGTTCTCATGTCCTGGCAGGCTTAGCAGCCAACTGCTAACTCAGAAACAGCCCAAATGCCAATCCTGCTGCCCACAGGGCTCTCGAGCAGACTGCTGCTCGTCCCTGGGATTCAGTCCGGGAAAATTATCCTTGTCGACACTGAGAGAGTGCACTTAGCAAACCCTGTTTTCCCTGATACCTGTACTTTGGCCCTGAAACCATCACCACAAATTCCAGATTCACGAGGTCAGAGGACACAGCCCTCCAGCCATTTCTGCACGTTTGTCCTGGAATGGGATTTAGCACTTGGTCTCCTCGTCCACAAAGCCCTGCCCTGCCCAGGAACGAATCCCAGTGTTAGCCATCAAACTCCAGAAGCCTTGGGAAGAAGCCCAGGCAGGGTTGCTCACTAACCAAAGCCAGCAAGAAACTGGGGTCACACAAAGGACCCTGACCCTGCCAGTCAGAGCCCTGAGGCTGACTCCCGGCTCTGAGGCCAGGTGGATGTCAGCTTGTACAAGTCTCCCATGCTCTTGGTGCCCTAGCCTCCTCTGAGTCAGTTTAGAAAGTGGGACTAAATTTCTAAGGACCCTCCTGTCTCTGACCTTCTGGGTTCCAAGTCCCAAGATCCCTTCCAGTCTCACCCTTCTGCTGAGGCTTCTCTCAGCACTGGGGTCTCATCTTGTTCTGTTTTAAAATTCACCATTACTATGGTCAGGAGATTTCCTGGCATTGCTGCCAAACCCCAGTCCCAGAGCACACAGAGTGGTCAACACACCCTAGGCATCATAGACATCTACCCTCTATTGAAGGAGCCCTGCTGAGCCCCCTTCCTGCTCAGCCCAATACAGAGTTACACCTGAAGACACCTAGAAAAGGAGGAGACATAAGCCTGGCCTACTGGGAGGTCAAGGTCATGGTTTGGTTGGGGACATAAGACTCCCCCAGACAAAAAGAATGATAGAAAAGCCAGGGTGGTGGCATCGCCCAGGGAGCGACGATTTTAGGGCTTTCAATAAAACAGAAAGTCCAGACCTGAGAGTGGCATGACAAAATAGGCTCCCTATTGGGATGGCAGATTGGAACTGGTCTGGGGTGTGTGTGAGTCCCCAAACATATACAAGGCTGCCACATCAAGAGGAATCAGCCATACTCTGCTTGACCTCAGATGGTAGAACAGGGAACCAGGGAAGGGGAGGGGTGGAAAGCCAAAGGGGCAGCTGAAGGCTGAATAGTAGGAAAACCTTCCTCACATAGAGAGATGTCCCCAAGTGGGAGGGGCTGCCTGGGGGGCAGGGGACAGTGGGCTCTCCTTCCTTCACCCCTCCACTCTGCCCCAAGCTGGGTGGCTAAATAGGAGCTGTGGTGTGGAGAATCTCTGTTGGACCAGATGACTTTTGCTATCCCTCTGA
Organism: Notamacropus eugenii; assembly: GCF_028372415.1. Classification (NCBI taxonomy): domain Eukaryota; kingdom Metazoa; phylum Chordata; class Mammalia; order Diprotodontia; family Macropodidae; genus Notamacropus; species Notamacropus eugenii. Next base: position 25,164,906 of record NC_092873.1, read on the forward strand.
GCAGATTTTTTGAGACTCTCTCTGTGTGTGTGTGAGTGTGTGTGTGTGTGTGTGTGTGTGTGTGTGTATGTACAGGCACACACAAGTGCTATTTCTGGCTTTTCATGAGAAGACAAAGAAAACTGACTGCTCTGTCCCCAGAACCAAAGAGCGGTGTGGAGGCAGGATTGATCAGCCCAGAGCAGGCCCCTGAGGTGTCCGGGGATGAGGGGAACCCTCAGGAGGAGGACATGGCATTGGTCTCTACCCCAGAGGGCCTACAGCCACACCAGGTTGTCAAAGACAAAGACCGAGTGGGGCAGGGAAAGGCACTGGGTCTGCTGCCCAGGCTGGGCCTGGCGCCGGCCCCATTTGTGCTGAGTGGGCACAACAGGGCCATTTCCCAGCTAATCTTGGAGTTTCCATGATGCTGCAGTGGGGAGAGGGAGGAGGCAGAAGCCTGGGCCACATTGAGGGAGAAGGCATTCCATGGAAAATGGGTTTTTCATGCCTCAGAAGTCAAGCCAGCCAGCAGGAAAGGGTGTGTGCCTCACTGGGGAGGAAGCCAGGACACCTGCCTGGTACCCTCTTGCTCCGTGAAACCCATTTCCTGCAGGACTTGGGATCCCACAAAGCATCCCTTCCGCTGGCTCTTTGAGGGACCTGCCCGCTGCCTGCTGCTTTTCTGATCTCCTGGTGGATGCCACTCAAGGCTCCTCCCTCCCACTCCACACTCTCCCATGGAGCTCAGTATGGGGGGGAATTTCAGGGCCCTTGGAGTTTATGAACTTGAGTACAGAACAGAGGAAAGTTCGCCCCCTTTTTAGGCACAAGTCTGTGCTGACATTGTCAACAGAATTCCCATGCTTGTATCCCCAAAGCATGATGAGCTGGTGGGCAAAGGGGAAGGCTGGAGAGAGGGAGTGAATGGGGAGTGATTCATACTTTATGTAAACGCAGGAGGACATAGAGTTACCCAGCTCATTACTGGGCTGGCCAGGGCAGTGTGGTACAAAGGACTCCAATGGTGCCAGTCACTGGCTGTGTGATCTTGGTAAGCCATTCACCTCTTTGGACCTCAGTTTCCTCATCTCTGTAATGGGGGTGGGGTGGGGCAGATGGCTTCCAAGGCCTTTTCCAATTCCATGATTCCACATTCCACACTTCTGAGGGGCACTTATTGGCCCATGGCTCCTAAAGCTTTCACTCTGTTCTCTGCACTGCTGAATGAAACTGGTGAGGAATCCTTCTGTGATCTGTGGGACCAGCATCCACTCTGGCTGTAGCTGGGGTAATAAAGTGAGCCCTGAATTTGGAGTCCAAGGACCAGGGTTCGAATCCTGACTTGCCTTTATAGTGCCTGTGAAACTTTGGGTAAGTTTCTTTCATCTGTGGTACAGTTAGGGAAGTGCAGTGGAGAGAATAGTGGAGTCAGGAGGCCCTGAGTTCAAATCTGGCCTGAGACATTTCCTAACTGTGTGAACCTGGGTAAGTCACTTCACCTTGTTTGCCTCAGTTTCCCTATATGCAAAATGATCTAGAGAAGGAAATGGCAAACTACTCCAGAATCTTTGCCAAGAAAACCCCAAAAGGAGTCACAAAGAGTTGGACACGACTGGGAATGACTAAATAATAAATACTTTCATCTGTGGGCCTCAGTTTCCTCCTCTATAAAAAGAGGGGGCTGGCCTAGCCTCCATGACCCCGATTCTATTGGTCTTGGGAGACTTTACTTCTTCCTTATAAAGTCCAGACAGTATCTGCACAATTTACTTAAAGAGCCCCTCCCCGGTCCCTTCCCCCCTTCTCCTCCCTCCCCTATCCCTCATGGCTCTGAGATCTGCCACTGGGATTAAGGCCAGCGCCGGGAGTGCTGAGTCCCCTGCAGAGCCCTGTGATTTCCGGGGCCCAGCTTTTCCCCCAGAGTCAGCAGGGTACATGCCGTCACTGTCTGCAGCCTTGATGGCTTCAGAGATAAGGCAGGTCCTCTGTCTGGACCACCTCTGCCTCTGTACCCTGGATAGTAGCCTGGGAAAGCTTTCCCAGGCTCTGTGTGGGAGGGGGCCACAGGCTGTGGGAGGGTGGCTAGGGGAGCACAGAAAGCTTTGTCTCTCTGAGGGCAGCCTAAGCTGTACTTGGCATTGGTTGCAACTGGGAGGGGGCAGAGGAAGCAGACTTGTTCTGTGCCACTGAGGCAGGTGAGTGAGAGTTAAGAATTCCCTCTGAAGCTCAGCCACTGGGCTTCACACCCTATCTATGTCCCTCACTAGCTGTGTGACCCCAGAGAGTCTCTGGGCTCCTTCAGTCACCTTCTCTGGAGAATGGGGGTTTGGCCTCAATGACCTCTAAGGTCCCTACCAGGCCCAATTCTATGGGCCTCTGACCCTAGAGGTCAGCTAGTCTCTGACCCTTACCCTGACAGGCATTAGGGCCACAACAGGCTGGAGGGACTAAGTGTGCCTGGCACAGGGGTCAGAGGGAGCCAAGCTCAGTAGATCAGAGCCTTCCATCAGCACCCGGGCCCAACTGTAGCAGAGAATCAGCATCCCCATGACTGTGGTGTTGCCATGGAAGTCAAGCCATAGAGCAGCCCCAGTCAAATAGCACTAGTTATTTTTAGTCTGGGGCTTTTTGGGCAGATGAGCTGCTTGGCTAAGATGATAATCTTCTATCACCATGAAAGATGTGACCTAAAAGGTCCTTCCTGCTCAGTCTGGTCTAGGTCTGCCTCACCCCCAGCTCAGATCCCTACTTCGAGGGCCTTAAAAGACCCAGAGAGGAGTCTCCTTGACCCTGCCCGCCCAGGCCTGCTGGCCCCGCCATTGTGAACATGGGCCCTGAAATATACTTCTATTTCTGATGATCAGGGGCCTCTCTGGAAAAGCCCCACCCCCACTGGGTCCCAGGAGACCTAGGGTGGACACCCAAGGGCAGTGCCCACCTTCTTGAGGATGCTGAGGAAATGGTGCTGAGAAGCCAGCGACCCCCAGCTTTCTCAAAGACAAAAGCAAAGTCACTGGGATGAGGGTGGAAGTGGGGGTGGGGTAGCTCTATCTGCAGCATCAGCTAGAGGAGCTACTTGGGATTTTTCCCCCATCTCCTGAGCTTCTGTGGCCTTGGACCAACCAAGGGAAGGTTCTCTGACCAGAGTCTCCATCCCTGAGGAACACATGTCAGCCAGCCAAGGCCATGTTGAACCATAGGTTAGGTCCTGCTATCTGGGGGCCCAGTGGGCTAAAAGAGATCTTAGAGACCCAGGCAGAGAGGTCATGGCAGAGTTTGGGTCAAAAGTGTAGAGGCCAGAACTAAATCCCAGCTTTCTGAACCCTGGGCAGTGCTTCTGATCCCCAGACTCCTTTGTAACAAGAGAGCATGAGATAGAGAGGGAAGGAGAGAAAGAGAGGAGAGAGGGAGAGAGAGACAGAAACAGAGACAGAGACAGAGAGAAGAGAAACAGAGGCACAGAGACTGAAAGACAAAGAGAAGAAAGACAAAGAGAGAGGAGGGAAAGAGAGAAAGAAGAAGAAGAAGAAGGAGAAGAAGAAAAAGGAGGAGGAGGAAGAGGAGGAGGAGGAGGAAGGAAGGAAGGAGGCAGAATGAAGGAGGGAGAGAAAGAGAGAGAGCACAAGAGGCAGCAAGGGTGGTTGTGACCCTTGTGAGTGATGGTGAGCTCACACGTGTGCACTTGGAGGCAGCCAGAAGTGGACAGGACAGTGTGCGAGGGGTCTGGCCTTCACTGCTCAGAGCCTCCTTACCAAGACCTTTCTGGAGTCGCAGGTTGGTTGCTCAGAAAAGGACCACCAAATCACAGGCCAGATCATGCCCTTCCCTTACTCCAGAACCTCTGTGGACTCCTGAGGGCCTCTTTGGCCTTGGAAGCCTTTCTCCATCTGGCTCACCCTTCTCTCAGTCTGATCTCACATGGCTCCTCCTCCCTCTGTCCCAGTCAGATTGGCTTTCCTGCCACTCCCCAAATAGGAGCTGTGTCTCTCTGAGTTTGCTCAGCCTGTGCTCCCCCTCCTCCCTCTCTCTTCAAGGCAGATCTGGGGAATCCTTAACTTCTTTCAAGGCTCAGCTCAAGTGCTATGTCTTATGCAAGGTCTTTCCAGATTCCTCCTTTTGTTAATGTCTCTACCCACAACCAGAAATGACTTTAAATTCACTTTTTATTTATTTTGTCTATCTGTTTTTCTGCACTCGGTTATTCCGTCATATCCAGTTCTTTGTGACCCCTTTTGGGCAGAGATACAGGAGGGGTTTGCCATTTCCTTCTCTAGATCATATTACAGATGAGGAAGCTGAGGTAATCAGGGTGAAGTGATTTGCCCAGGGTCACCCAGTTAGGAAGTGTCTGAGGTTGGATTTGAAGTCACAAAGATGAATTTTCCCGACTACAACCTGTGCGCTTGTTGTTTACCTCCAAAAGCCTGTAAGCACCTTAATGGCAGGGATTTTTTGCATTTTTATCTTTGTATACCTCCCGCTTAGCACAGGGCCAAGCATAAAGTCATCACAACATTTTTACTGAATGAATGAATGAATGAATGAAGCCAGCACTAAGTCTCTCCGACTGGTTCATGACAGTAGCTATGAAGTATGTCCTAGGAAAAATTCCATTGAAGCAGAAAGTTGGGAAACAATTTTTACAGTCAGTGTCTCTGATAAAATCCACATTTCTAAAACATACAGAGAACTGAGTCAAATTTACAAGAATACAAGTCATTCCTCAACTGATAAATGGTCAAAGGCAGTTTTCAGAGGAAGAAATTAAAGGTATCTATAGTCACATGAAAAATGCTCTAAATCACTATTGATTACAGAAATGCAAAGTAAAACAACTCCGAGGTACCACATCACACCTATCAGATTGGCTAACACGACAAAATAGGAAAATGAGCCCTTGTTCATCCTCCCTTCTCACTATTCGCCACGGTCTTTCCTAGCTTGGAATGGACTATCTTAATTGACTTAGAAGCTTCTCAATTTATATGACTTTGGTTGGTTAATTTACTTGGACTCAATTCATTTAAGTAAATACTTATTATAAAAATAATCATCATGAAATGACAGCATAGAAAGCACTTTGCAAACTTGGAGACAATGTATAAGTGCTAGATATTATTATTTATTAATATTAAATGCCAGAGGTACCGCAAGGTACCACATTGGTTATAGGAGATGTGAAAATGACAAAGAGAAACAACCTCTAGTTGCAAAGATGATAGCACCCATGGGTTTAACTGGAATCTCTGTGCAGATAATGTCTAGATCTGTCTGTCTATCTATCTATCTATCTATCTATCTATCTATCTATCTATCTACCTATCTATCTCTCTATCTACCTACCTACCTACCTACCTATCTACCTACCTACCTGTCTATCTATCTATCTATCTATCTATCTATCTATCTATCTATCTATCTATCTATCTATCTATCTATCTATCTATCTATCTACCTACCTACCTACCTACCTATCTATCTATCTATCTATCTATCTATCTATCTATCTATCTATCTATCTATCTATCTACCTATCTATCTCTCTATCTACCTACCTACCTACCTATCTATCTATCTATCTGTCTATCTATCTATCTATCTATCTATCTATCTATCTATCTATCTATCTATCTATCTATCTATCTACCTATCTATCTATCTATCTACCTACCTACCTATCTATCTCTCTATCTACCTACCTACCTATCTATCTATCTATCTGTCTATCTATCTATCTATCTATCTATCTATCTATCTATCTATCTATCTATCATCTATCATCTATTATCTATCTATCTATCTATCTATCTATCTATCTACCTATCTATCTCTCTATCTACCTACCTACCTACCTACCTACCTACCTATCTATCTATCTATCTATCTATCTATCTATCTATCTATCTATCTATCTATCTATCTATCTATCTATCTATTTATCTATCTATCTATCTACCTATCTATCTCTCTATCTACCTACCTACCTACCTATCTATCTATCTATCTATCTATCTATCTATCTATCTATCTACCTATCTATCTCTCTATCTACCTACCTATCTATCTATCTATCTATCTATCTATCTATCTATCTATCTATCTATCTATCTATCTATCTGCCTGCCTGCCTGCCTACCTACTTATCTATCTACCTACCTGTCTGTCTATCTATCTATCTATCTGTCTGTCTATCTATCTATCTATCATCTATCTATCTATCTATCTATCTATCTATCTATCTATCTATCTATCTATCTGCCTGCCTGCCTGCCTACCTACCTATCTATCTACCTACCTGTCTGTCTATCTATCTATCTATCTATCTATCTATCTATCTATCTATCTATCTATCTGTCTGTCTGTCTGTCTATCTATCTATCTATCTATCTATCTATCTATCTATCATCTATCTATCTATCTATCTATCTATCTATCTATCTATCTATCTATCTATCTGCCTGCCTGCCTACCTACCTATCTATCTACCTACCTGTCTATCTATCTATCATCTATCTATCTATCTATCTATCTATCTATCTATCTATCTACCTACCTACCTACCTACCTACCTACCTACCTACCTATCTATCTATGGCAAGAAACAAAGAGAAGGAAAAACATAAGAGACTACAGTAAATGGAAATAAACAATTAACAATCATGACTGTGAATGGGTTGATCTCACCCATAAAATGGAAGAAGGTAACAGAATGGATTAGAAATGCACTCAGAACAGAAAGATATACAAAGATCAAAAATAAGAGGCTAGTCTAGAATCTACCACATTTCAGTTAAAAAAAGGCAGAAGTAGCAATCATGATCTCAGACAATGCAACAGTAAAAATTGACCTAGCTAAATGAGATAAACAGGGAAACTATGTTTTGCTGAAAAGTACCAGAGACACCAAATTAATATCAATACTAAACATGTATGTACCAAATGGTACAACATCTAAATTCATACAGAAAACCTAAATGAGTTGAAATTGTTCCAATAAGATTAGGGATAAAGCAAAGATGTTCATTATCAACATTATCATTATACATAGTATTAGAATGCTAGCTATAGCAATGACAAGAAAAAGAAATTGAAGGAATATATACATAAACAAAGTGAAAACAAAATTTTCATTTTTGCAGATGATATGATGGTTTATTTAGAAAATCCTAGTGAAATGAAAGACTAATTGAAACTATTAACTACTTCCACAAAGTTATAAAATATAAAATAAACTGACATGAATCATCTGCATTTCTGTATATTATCAACAAAATATAGCAGGAAGAGATAGAGAAATTCTATTTAGGATAACTAAATATAAAATTTAAAATATTTAGAGGTAGGTTTACCTGTTTTGACACAGGAACCATGTAAACACAATTACAGACCACTTTATACAAATAAAAACAGACCTAAATCATTAGAGAAATAGTAATTGTTCATCAGTGGGCCAAGCCAATATAATAAAAATTATAATGCTACCCAAATTATTTTCCTTATTCGGTGATATACCAATCAAACTACCAAAGAATTGCTTTCTAGAGCTAGAAAAAAATAACAAAATTCATCTGGATGAACAAGAATATGAGGAAAATTAGTTTTAGAAAGTTGCAAGGAAGGGGACCTAGCAGTACCAGCTCTCCAACCATACTACAAAGATATAGTTGTCAAAATATATTAGTACTAGGTAAGAAATGGGGAGATTGATCAATAAGTTAGGTATGCAATATACAGAAACAAATGAATACAATAGACTTGCATGGGATAAACCTGGAGATTCCAGTTATGGGATAAGAACTCACTCTTTCACAAAAACTATTGAGAAAACTGGAAAGCAAACAGGCAGAAACTCGATACAGACCAGCACCTCACACCATCAACCAGAAGCTCCAAATGGGGACATTATTTCAACATAAAGAGCAATGTTATAAACAAGTTAGAGGAGCATGGAAGAAATTACCTATAAGATCTGTGAATGAGGGGAGAGTTCATGACTAAAGATAAAGAGAGATTCATGGGGTATAAAACAGAAAATTTTGATAATATAAAATTAAAATTTTTTGCACAAATAAAATCAATACTTCTAAAATTAGAAGAGAATCAGAAATATTTTGGGGAAATATCTTTGTATCAAGTTTCTCTGATGATGGTCTCTTTTCCTGTATAGGAATTGATTCAGATTTCTAAGAATAACAGTCATTGCCTAATTGATAAATGATTAAAGAATAGGAATAGGTAGTTTTCAGAGGAAGAAATCCAAGCTATCAATAGCCACATTAAAAATTTTTTGAAATCACTATTAGGGAAATGCACATTAAAACAAATTAAGGTACTACCCCACACCATCAGATAGATAAAATTGACCAAAAAAAGAGAAGAAATAAATAAAATGACATGCTAGAGGAGATGAGGGGAAATAGGCACACTAATACATTGTTGGTGGGGCTATGAACTGGTCCAGCCATTCTACAGAATAATTGGAACTAAACACCAAAAGCCATTAAACTGTGCCTACTCTTTGACCTAGTGATATTGCTACTAAATCTAAATTCTCAAAGAGATCAAAGAAAGAGGTAAAGGATCCTTATGTACAAAAATATTTATAATAGTTCTTTTTGTGGTGGCAAAGAAATCGAGGGGATATCCATCAATTGGGGAATGACTGAACAAGTTGTGATGGATGAATGTGACAACACTATTGTGATATAAGAAATGATGAGGGAGGATTTCTGAGAAGCTTGGGAAGATCGGTAGAACTGATGCAGAATGAAGGGAGCAGAACCAGGAGACAAATTATACAATAAAAATGATATTATAGAGACAAATAACTCTGAAAAACTTGAGAACTCTGACCAATGCATCACAATTCTGGAGGGCTAATCATGAAACATGCTAGCCAACTCTGGCTAGAGCAGCTCAGGGTGCAGACTGAGGCACACATCTTTTTGTAGGTCACTAATGAAGTGATTACATGCCCCCAGGACAGGGCAATGGCCTGTCTTTTATCAGACCAGGTCCAGGACTAGGCTGCAGACATACATCTAAGCTCAACCATGGTCCTTCCGGGCTCTGACAGTCATCACATCTGGAGAGATGCTCTTGGTCAGAGATGACTACTCCTCAAGTGATGGCCTTGTACCCATTACTCTAAGGATTGGACACCTAATCAGGAAGCTAGGTGGTGCAGTGGATAGAGCACCAGTGCAGGCGTCAGGAGGACTTGAGTTCAAATTTCACCTCAGACACTTGACACTCACTAGCTGTGAGACCTTAGGCAAGTCATTTAATCCCATTTGCCTCATCCTGCATCATCTCCAGTCATCCTGATGAATAGCTGGTCACTGGATTTAGATGGCTCTGGAGATGAAGTGAGGCTAGTGATCTGCACAGCTCTCCCTCCGTCAAAACAAAGTCAAGCGCAACTCATGTCATTATTTCTCTGATGGCATGGTCTTCGGCAATGAAGGATGAACAGACACCTAATCAATGCTCAGGTGCCTGGGGTGGGATTAGGGGAGAACAGCAGCACTTAAAAATAGCCTCAAGGGTGCTCTATATCCATTTAGCACAATTGAACCCCACCATGCAGTTGCTGAGATGGGATCAGCAGCCTTATCCTTCTCCTATCTCAGCGTCTTCCCTGCCATGATGTCCCGGTAATCACATTAACCTGTTCTGACTTGGACAAAAATTGTGTGTGTGTGTGTGTGTGTGTGTGTGTGTGTTTCCTTCTCATACCTCCTCAAGGAAACCCTGGGCCTCCCCACCTCAGGCCATACTCCAAAGATGGTACTGATCCCACCTCCCATAGAACTACTCTGGCACTCCTCCCCAAGAGGATATCCCTACCTGCTCAAGGGTCGGCCTGGACCTCATAATGAGGTAAGGAGGACCTAAGTTGTCTTGGGTAGGGCAATGTCTACCGTAAGAGTCTGAAGTCAGATAAAACAAGATTCCATGGCTCTCACTAATTGTAGATCCAAGGAGTGGCACTGCATCCTTGGAGTAGGTCTGTGCATCCCTGTCACCCTCTGCCCTCTGTCAGTCACAGACCAACCCACACACTCAGACACACGTGCACACACCCCTGCTCTGCCTTTCACACACAGACAGACACTGTCCCACTCTGGATAACAACCAGGCCAAGCAGGATAGAGCCCAGTTTGGATCTGAGAAATTTTCCTTTGTAACTGTCCCTAGAAAATTCAGACATGGCCTTAGCTTGTGCTAGCATGCTACAAAGATGACTGGTAGAAATACCCGCTGCCTAACCACCTAGCACCTTGTCATGAATCAGGGATAGTGGTGCTGTGACCCCTGATTACTTGCCACTCGAAAGGAAAGGTTTCATTGGTCATAAGTAAAAGCAGTGGCGCTCTCATCCCAGGCTTCCCTTGGCCTTGGATGGGAGAGGGAGTAAGATACCATGGCCCAGGGGCAAAAGGAAAGCTTGGGTCAGTAATGGAGAAGGGTACTCAAGGCACTCAAGGCCTGCAGCCCCTCAGTTAGAATGAGGGAAGCAAGCAGATCACAAGACACGTCATTTATACTATGTAGAAACATGCTAGGTGGGATCTCGAGACTCTCTGGAGAGCTTGCTTTCTCACCGTGCTGGGGAAAACAGCCACAACAAGATAGGAAATCTCCATTCCCCTACGGTGTTCAAGCTGAGAAGCAGCATCCTCCCTGCTTCTGGAAAACTTGCACTTGGCACACAGGCGACGGAAACCCAACTGAGACAACAGGAGACTCGGCCCCTACCTTGTCTTCCACCCTGTTCAGTCGGGCTCCAATCGTGTTATTTCCTCGGTCTTTACTCTTCTCTAGAGAAGGAAACAGACAGGATGATCTAGGTGAACAGCAGATGGAGATCTAAGCACAGTTAGTTACTGAACTGATGCCACCTGGGGACAATAAGGGGGTCTAACCTTCTCTCCTACAGCCCTCAGGCAACTTAGCCCTCTATGGATCTGTTTTCCAACTTGAAAAATAATAGTATCCATCTAGATGTCCTCTAGGGTTCTCCAAGAGACTCTGGTGGAGTGCTCAGCTCTGGGACACTAGTCATTAAAGTCAATGAATTCTTGCTCCTCCTATAACCCCCCCCCCCGCCATATATATGTACACACACACACACACACATATATATATACATACATATACATATACATATATATCTTTATCTATCTATCTATCTATCTATCTATCTATCTATCTATCTATCTATCTATCTAATGTGACTGGAGAGACAAAGCTACCATGTAAAAGTCATTCTCTGTTTTTTCCATGATTCAGGGTCTATTTTCTTTGGAAGTATCACTCTATCAAACACATTTACTTCCCTACAATGTCTTCTATGCCCAGCCTCCACATTGCATTCCTAAAAAGTCAGGACTAAATAAAAATTTAATAACTAGATCTTATTTCAAAGATACTAGGGGAGCTTCACTAGCTAAAACTGGGTCCTTAATCTCTTTTGTGTATGTCTTTGACCGTCTTGGTAACCCGGTGAATCCTGTGGACCCTTCTCAGAAGGGTGTTTTTAACTTATTGTATAAAATGAAATAATTACAATATGTCAAAAAATAAAATGAAAACAGAAACAGTCGAATTCACTGACCACAGATTAAGGGCCTCTTAATGAAACCTCCCCTCTATTTCATCATTTATTTAAATCTTGAGTTCTGTTTTGTTTAAATAGGAGTCCTGCTTTACGGGTCTCCCTCTTCATTTTCTGCTCCAATAGAATGGGACTTGTCATGAGTACTGCAATGAGGACTGTCTTGATATTCAAGAGACTACTCCCTGTGCTAGAACATCCCCGAAGATTGCAGCCACATCTTGGGCTCAGCAGGACCTCTTAGTCTCCAATTCCCTGAGTGTGAGTGGAAGGTACAGAACTTTACCTGAGACAGAGATGAAAAGAGAAGGCTTCCCTATTGATTGGTCCAGCCTGTAAAGAAAAAGGCAGAGTCTGAATCACCCCAAGGTCAGAGCTGATCCCAGGGCAGGGCACACACTTGAAATGCTCAGAAACTCCCCCAAAGTTGACATCATTCCCTGAAATAAAGCATCAGAACACTTTTCTGTTGGGGCCTCAGCATTTGGTAGACTTTCAGAAGTGGACTGTAGGAAAGGGAGATCCCAGATATCAGGCCCAGTTAGAAGAAAGTGCTGTGTGTTTCCAAGATGTGAGTCAGAAAACAGAGGCTCCTGTAACCTCTACCAACAGGAGGCTCAGACTGGAAGTCTGAACTTCAGAGTCCCTTTCTTGTGCCCAACACGGGCCCCTTCCTTAGCCTGCCTCTCGAAGGAGGCTCTGGTCCCAATAGAGACTGAGTCTAATGCAGGTACCTCCTTAAAAACATCTCCAATTACAGCCCATACCCAGGTTTGGGAACAAGGTATCTTACATCTGGGCCAATGCAGGTCTAACCTGGCTTTCAAGGAGATGAACACCCAATTAGTAGGTTAGCATTCTTGCTTTGGGGAGCTAGACAGATGCTGCTGGAAGGAATGAGGACTTCTGGGTAATGGCACACAGTAGACAGGCATAGCTTGTCTTGGAAGGGGCTGCTTAGCTTTTTTACCAATGAGCCCTGGGCCAGCTGCTGCTGGTGGCCTTGTCCTATCTGCCTGCTGTATTTGGGGCTTTGGAAGTTGGGAGCGGTTGGATAAGTTCTGACAATTTATACCCTTGTCTCTATCCAACCGCCATGTCTGTGCTAACGTGTCCCCAACTAGAGAAGGACTGATAAATAACTGTGTGTTACACATTCACCACGCCCCAGGAGGAGACACTGTGAGGCTAGTACTTGTAGGAAAGATTCCCTCTTGGGAGAGAACAGTTTTCTTGCCCAGCATCAACGCTGCTGTATCGCTGAATGGGCATCACATGGGGATCAATAAATGTTAACCAATACACATTTATTAGGTATATGCTATATGCCATGCTCTCTGCTAAACACTGGGGATAGCCAAAGAGGTAAAAGACAATCCCTTCCCTCAAGGAGCTCACAACCTAACGTGGAAGACATGTTTAGGGATTAGGAGACAAAATATGTCCAATAGCTTCCCTCGGGAGCTCAGACTGAATGGGGGCCCAGAGCTAAGCAGTGTGCAGACAGCATGGATGAGCGTGTTCTCATGTGTATGGTGGTGAGGCCCATATGGGCAACAGAAGCCCCTGCTCCCACAGCTCTGAAATATGCACCCAATTCAGGTATGTTTTCTCCTCTGTTTTGAACAAACCCCAGCAAAGTCCAGGTACTTCAGCATCTGAGCAGAGTCCATGTGGTCCTGGAGGACAGGCTGGGGAGAGTAGACAGGCTGAAGGAGCTGACTCAAGGGGCATAAGCATGGTATGATGTGAGCTCCAGGAGGATAGGGACTGAATCTTTTTTGTCTTTGTTTCCCCTACACCCAGCACTGTTGCCTGGAACATAAGGAGCATTTATTTGATACATTTGTTGAATGAATGGGTGAATGGATGGATGGATGGGATGGATGGATAGATATATGGATGGATGGATGGATGGATGGATGGGTGGATGGATGGATGGGATGGGTGGATGGGATGGATGGATGGGATAGATGGATAGATGGATAGACCACCACTAACTGCCTCAGAACTCTCATGGGTGAGGAGAGGCTAGGCAGGGGGATCTCACTAGGATAACTGGCATCAGATATGGGTAGAAGGATAAGTTCAGCTGGACAGTAGACCCTGTATGGATTATGGGTGGGGCTATTGGGGAGCAGGAGAAGGGGTAGCCTGAGCCACCAATACTGCCTAGAGACTTTGGCCTCTGTAAGAGGAAGATGAGGTGGTTAACCTCTTAAGGGGAAGTCAGGTCAAGGAGACCATTGCCTCAGACTCCTTTGACCAGCAGCCCACAGCAGTGGTATGGGGGGAGGGGAGCTTGCTGGGTCTGCCTCCAAGGCAGGTATCAGGATCTGGGTGAGATAGGGATGCCCAGCCAAGGTTCTGGGATCCCATCCTAATGAAGGTGCTCAATCCATTCTCACAGCCTGGCTGCCCTACCCTGTGTCCCTGCAGATGGCTGGGCAAGGGGGCAGTCTTCCCAGGCTTCTGCTACCCTCAAGGACCAGGCCCAGCCCAAGGTCCTGCTGTGCTGGGCACCAGTGCCACTTGGCTGGGTACCTTCTTTGGAGTTCCTTGATGCGCACCATCAGGTTGAGATGACCCTGTGAGTACTGCTCAATGACATCGCGCACGTCATAAGGCTTCCTGGCTTGCTGTAGGAGAACAGGAAGGAAAAACATAGGAGATCATTGAGCCAAGTCCCCTATTACCTCTGTGACAAGTCAGTCTAATGACTGCGTGTCTGTCCATGTCTCTGTGTGTGCACATCCCTGTGTGAGTGTGCGTGGCTGGTCACGCGGGGCACATCCTATGGAATCTCAGCTGTGCAAGGGACTTTGGGCTACAGAAAGTTCACCCCCTCTCCTTTTTTGGGAAAGGGGTTTGGGCCCAGAGAAGAGAAGGAACCTGCCTAAGATCGCACAGCCCACGAGTGCTGAGCCAGGCCTAGAGCCGAGGGCTGCTAACGAGTCCCGACTCCGGGTCATCAAGCATCATCCTGTTCAGAGATTCTATCTTTTAGTCCAGTCTGTTGGGTCCAGGCCCCTTGTGGTGCAGGGGAGGGGAGTCCAGAGCAGGCGGGGACTTGTCCATGGTCACACAGGGTACAGATCAGGATGAGGTGAGACGAGGCCTCAACTTTCACGCCTGGTAAGAATCTCATTTTCCTCATCAGTAGAATGGGTTTACACCATATAATAGCATATAATGTGTCCCCTGCCTCTGACGACCATTGTGAGGATCCAGTAAACCCATGGGGGCCACGTGTTTGGCAAGTCTGAAAGCCTGGAGAAATACTGGCTGGGCAGGAGAGACAACCTGGACTGGATTTGAACTCCTCTGATTTCCTGGAGCCCAGGGTTCCCTGTGTACTTGCCCTGGGGCTTGTGGAGGGGCTGGACTTTTTTCCGACACCTTCACTCCCAGACTTTCAGTATTGTCTCTGTTTCTATAGGGCTTCAACAGTGCTCCAAAGCCTCCCTGTGGGAAGTAGGCAGCCAGAAACCACCCCATTTTAGAGACAGGGAAACTGAGGCCCTGAGAGGGCTGCATGTGTGGGATCTGGGCCCTCTTTGTCCTGTAGTTCCATCTCTCTGAAGCTGGCCCCATGGACTTATTTAGACCAAAGTTTTCTGTCTCTAAAAGGTCCCTTTTCTACAAAAAGGCAATCTTGTTGAGAGCACTTGAGACGGTAGGGCACCCCTGGGCTTTAGGGCTGGAAGGGATCTCACCTACTTCACTGCAGAATTCAGTTTGATCCACAACCAAGGTGAGCCTTGGTTGGAGTAGAGTGGAGACTGACTAGGAGTCAGGAAGACCTGAATTCAAATCCTGCCTGAGTAACTGGCTGAATCGCAGATTCACTGAGCCTCAGTTTCCCCCTCTGCAAACTAAGGGAACTAATTCCCTCGAACTCTCAGCTGGGACCCTATGACCCTTTTCTGGAGATTTGAGAGGAGGGAAAAAGGGGAGAGGGCTGAGGATGTTGGGATCGCTTAGCCTAGAAGCCTCTGAGGACTCTTCCATCCTGGGGACCCTGGGGTTCTCTGACACTGCCCTTCTCTAGGTTCTCTTCCTGTTCCAAAGAATTCTCTGTACAAGTGCGAAGATGTTCGGGATGGTCTGGGTTCAGATGGGGGTGGGGCAGGAAGGGAGGGCTCTGCTTAGACATCCACACATGGCAAAGGTCTGTGTGATGGGGGAGGTGCACAACCCTGCCCCTGCAGCCATCCTACCCAGGGCCACCTGCAATCCCCATTCCTCCCTCCCCAGCCCCTGATGCCCTGTACAGCCTTGCTCTCAGGGGCAAGATTTCTCTGAGATGCCGCCGTCAGGTTGGGTGGGGGGCTCATTCCTTCAAGGGGTGCATCACTGCGGGGAGCCCGCTGGGAGTCCCAGACTTTGCTGACTTTCCAAAGCCCCCTTTGCATCCCACTGCCCCAGTGCTCAGCTCTTCCCCCCAAACCTGACCTGGCCTTAGAGTAAGGAGGACCCAGGAAGCCCAGCTGAGCATGGCTGGTTTTCACAGCCTCCTTTCCCTGGGAATTTCAAAGGGCTTCAGAGACAGGCAGTCATTGGCCCATCTGATCTCTCTGGATCAGCATTAGAGCCCATGGGGCTCTGCTCAGATGGCGCTCCTCACCCAGGACAGAAGCCATATGCTGCTGACCCTACCAAAGCCAGACTTGGAGCCATGCCCCTTGAGAGGCCCCTCCCCTTTTCCTGGGAATCCTTCCCTTCCTGTGCCCCTGACCAGAGAAGTCCCAGAGACTGGAGTCCTCCATGAGGAGCCAGATTCCACCTTCAGCCCCTTCTAACTATGGTCCTGGACTAGTCACTTCCCTTCCTTTGCCTCAGTTTCCTCCCTTGTAAAGCAGAGGCAACAACTGCTCTAGGGATGCCCTGAGACTCTAGTGAGACGTCCAGATGGGCTCAAGGTGTCACGGGCTGGGCCTGGACACTCCTTTGGCTTTTATGTCCAGTGCCTCTCCCTCCCTCCCAGTGGGCTCTCTGCAGGCTGTAGCCTCTCTTGATCCTGTCTGAATACCCAAAGTGCCCATCGTGGGGCCTGCACTGGCTCTGGGAGGGATTCACAGCTGGCACATCCTGCTGCAGAAGGAAGATGTCCTGGGTCAGAGCCACAGAAGTCCCAAGGCTCTTTCCAGAAGAATCACACCTGGCTTTGGGCTGGCATCCTCTCCCCTGGGAAACATGGAGACTTGTTCCTTTTGGATCAGAGGAAGTGGTCCAGATTGGGGAATAAAGAGGCAGGAATCAGCCTGATTCTAGATTCCGTTGGCCACCTCCCTAACACACCTTGGCCACAGTGGGTCCTCAGACAAGTCACCCAGCCTCCTTGTCTTCTCATCTGTTCAGAGAGGGGCCTGCATTCCGTGAACCTGGCCACGTCCCCAGCTGCAAACACCTGGTGGACTCCAAATGCCCCATGAGGAGCTGTGTGCTCTCCGGAGAAACCCTGGACTGGGTGCTGGTGGGCAGTAGGGGAGCATCTACATTCTCACAGAGCCCACTCTTCATTGACCTTCACTCAGTGACTGACCATCAAAGTCTCTTCCCTGGCAGGAGATGTTCCTGAGCATCTTGGGGAAGTCTAGAAAGTGGCCAGGGCAGGGACATTGGAGATGAGTGACTGACAGCTTCTCCAGCATCAGCAGAGGCTCCCACAAGTCCGATATGGGTCAGAAAAGAAAACCGAGGACGCCCAGGCATGGCCGGGGGCTGTGTCCAGGTTCACACAGGGAGGACTGGAACCCTGAGCCTCTGCCTGCCGCTGCATGGCCTTTCACCCTCTGACAACGTAGAAAGACGGAGGAGCAAGAAGCCGAAGGCAGCCATTCCGCCAAACCGCGTCCTCAGGAGCTGTCTCTGCCACGGGGCAGTTCGGTAGAATCGGCAGTGCCTTGAGCTGGAGCCACTCATTAGCTGTGTAGCCATAAAAAGTCATTTCTCCTCTGGAGTCTCAGTTTCCTCGTCTGTAAAATGGGGATGCCTGACCTTGTCCTGGTCAGGTCCTGGTGCCGGAGGCCTGAGGGGGCAGCCAGCGCAGTTAACGGGCTTTGTGGATTGCAGCTCGCTGCTGCCCATCCTCCGGGAGACAGGCAGAGCCTCCAAGCCCGGAATTAATGAAGACACGGTGGAAGGTTAGCCTTGTGGGGAGCGGGAACAGACCGCAGGGCCGAAGGGTCAAGTCCATTAGCAGAAAGTAACATTGTAACCGAGGCGCCTGGACTCCTCTCAGCCGCTGCCTCGGGGGAGCTGGCCCGAAGTCTGCCTCCCTCCCCAAGTAGGCCGGCAGCGCTCCTACCCCCACCAGAGGAGGGGCTTCCCTAGCAGCTCAAGGATGAACCCAGGGGCTCCCTTTGCGGAGGCGGAGGGAGTGCCTCAGGGGACCTGAGCAAGCTGCAGGGGAAGGGCAGAGGAGGGGGAGCGGAAGAGGAGAGGGGCCCTGCCCACCCCATCCCCTCAAGCGCCACTCACCTGGAATTTCTTCTTGGCCACAAAATACTGCATGCGCCTCAGAACCTTAATGGTGGCCCGGTGATGCTCCCGAAGCCTGGGGAAGAGGGAAGGGAGAGCCCCGTGAGGCTGGTGAAAGAGAAAGCGCCCCGCTCCTATAAGGAGGTGGTTGAGGGGTCCTCCTTGGCATTTCCCAAAGGTCAAGGGCTGTGTCCTACCTCTCTGTACCTGTGTGGCATCTTAGGTGAGTGGCACGAGACCTCTACTCCCCCTCCCCCAGGCTCTCACACACCCTGTTGATCCAGGCTGAGTGTCTACAATCCTAGGGTCACACCCCACTTGCCTCAATAGCCGTAAGTCCGAGATCCTTCCCTAACCGCGGACGAAGCCTGGCCCAGGGACCATAGGCCATGCCCTGGAGCATGGAGAAGGACAGGTAAGGCAGAGCTATCAGGGTGAGGCAGCCCCTGCGTGTAAACCCTCAGCACCTGAACAGCTCCCAAAACATCTCAGTAGGAAACCACCAGGCCCCACTTGTCTCCTTTAGCATGGGATTCAGGTAGGAAATGAGAACAAAGGTACTGATGACTGACCCATGCTACAGACTGGAAAACCGAAGCACTGGGTGAGAGAAGTATACAAAGTGGTCCAGAGGGAGACGCAAAGCCTAGAAAAGACTATTTTTACCCATTGCTTTAGCCCTAGAAGGGACTTTACCCATCATCCCTCTTGGTAGATGAGGAAACTGAGGCAGAGAACTCCCCCCATTCCCAGAGGAAGTAAGAGGCAGAGTTGGAATTCAAACCCACAGCTCCCACCTCCACATCTTTGTACGGGCTGTTTCTCCCCCTTTGTGGAATGTTCCCTCTTCATCTGTGACTGAGGATCCCTGACTTGTTTCTTAGCAAGTCTCCTTCTACAGGAGACCTTGCATAATCTCCAGTGTCCCTTTCCACCCCAGCTGAACCTCCCTCCCAAGCTGGTACTTACTATACACACTTCCCCCATTAGACGGGGAGATTTTGAAAGATAGGGACCCTATTGTTTGCCTTTCTTTGGGTCCCCAGTGCTTGGACCACGCTGTATCTGGCACACAGTCAGCTCTTAATAAGTGCTTATTTAGTGACTGAATTTTATAACTGGAAGCAACCTTCAAGGTCCCCCCTATTTTACATTTGAGAAAATCGAGGGTGAAGTGACTTGTCCAAGGTCACACAGCGAGGAAGTGTCTGAGGCTGATCTGAACTTGGGTCTTCCTGCTTCCAGGTCCAGCTCTCTATCTGTTACCTACCTAGCTGCCTCCCCCCCCACTTCTTCTCCCATCTCCCTCTTTACTCTCTCTCTCTCTCTCTTTCCTTTCTCTCTCTTCCTCTCTGTCTCTCTCTCCTCTCTCTTCTCTTTCTTCTTCTCTTTCTCATCTCTTTTCTAGTCTCGTCTCTCTCCTCTTTATTTTCTTTTTCTCTTCCTGTCTACCCCCTCTCCACCCCCTCTCTCTCCCTCTCTGTTTTTCTCTCTCTTTCTTCCTCCCCACACACATATTTATGTGATGTCCCCCCCCCCCCCAATAGAGTGTAAGTTTCTTGAGGTCAGGAAGTTTCTTGTCTTTGCTTCTGCAGTGCCTCAGTAGGACCTGGGGCATCTTGGGTGACAGTCTGGGATCTGAACTTGGGTCATGTGGCTCTGGGTCGCCATCCTCAGGGCTCACACATCCC
Source organism: Notamacropus eugenii (assembly GCF_028372415.1). Taxonomy (NCBI): domain Eukaryota; kingdom Metazoa; phylum Chordata; class Mammalia; order Diprotodontia; family Macropodidae; genus Notamacropus; species Notamacropus eugenii. The sequence continues at coordinate 25,184,682 of NC_092873.1, forward strand.
CAGCAACATCACCCTAGATAAGCATCTCTCAGAGTGAGGGTCACGTCTGGGGTCTGGAGGGAGAAGTGATGTCAGGACGGACTGGCCCTCTGACCTCTCCTGATGAGAATGTCTTCACTGGGGCCAGCGCATTGTCCTCCATCCCTTGGTTGTCCTCCAAAACCCACTGCCAAGCATTTAAGAGAAGCTGACCCTCAGCCTACCTTCAAGGAGCCTGCCCTCCAGGAGGACAGAGGAGACAACAGAAACCCACCAGACGGTGCAGAAGAGGGGGAGGCAGGCAAGCCTCAGAGGCAATGGTCCAAGGAACTGGGGGGCTGGGAGAGAAGGAATCTGGGGATTCTAGAAGTCAGGAGAGGATGGAGAGCATTCCAGACATGGGAGAGCAAAGGCATGGAGTTTGGAGCTTAGAGGCATGAGGCTGGACCATATGTGGAGGGCAATAGGCTGGAGGAAGGGTGGTGAAGTAGGAGGGGGCCAAGCTGTCAATAAAGAACTTGATATTTGATCCTGGCCATAATAGGGAGTCAAAACAGCTCCTTGAGTGAGGGATGGGGTCAGCTGGAGATGAACTCTCCTAGTCAGCCAGCTCCTAATTCTAGCTGAGCCCCCTGGTTCCTCAGTCAGGCAGGCCCATACCTGGGAAACCAGGCCACAGGACCCCTTGCTAAAGGGGCAACCAGAGCTACTCCTTCCTTCCTTTGTTGGAAAAATGAGGAGGAGAGCAGAGTCAGAGGCCCTGGGAGCCCAGGCCCCTAAAAGTCCCCTTTCCCACTTCCCTTCCCCACCCTCCAGAGCCCTCAGGCTCCTGAGCAGCCGTCCCACCAGGGAGTCCGGATATAGGAACTTAGCCAGTCTGATAAACACCCGAACGCAGCTGAGATTCCGTGCTGGGCTCCATTATTTATACAACGGCAGGGTAAGTGAGCCCCAAATCCATTAGATCTTTTCAAGAAACACCCCGAAGCATAAGTATGTGTTAGCCTGGTATAGAACAGATGTTCCCCATCTCCTGACAGGCCCTCTGCTTCTCCTTGTTTATAGGCGTGCTAACTCCTTCATCCTTTCGCCTCAGGCATGGGGCTGGGGGCGCTGAGAGATTTCAGGCTGTGCCAGGTCCCTCCCCCTGCCTCGCCTGGTCGGCACCCGCCTTCCTCGGTTCATTGGATGGAATCTCCCCAACAAAAGCGACCCCATTGTCGACTGCACATCCAGGTGCTAAGGAGGCAGCCCCATTACGGAGAACCACCTGGGGTCTTTTGGAGGAATGCCAGAGGAGGCTGGTGGCCATACAGGAAAAGGGCTGTGTACCCTAGGACCTAAGCCCCGACTGCTGGCTCCAACGGTGGGAGGGCGTCTCCTCTGGAAAGGGAGCTTGGCTCAGCAGGCTTTCTGTGGGCAGAGAGCCGAATCCAGACCTAACCAACTTCCTATAGGAAATGCCAAAGTCACTGGAAGCCACGTGATCCTCTAGCCCTGTGGGCATTCTTGTCCCCATTTTACAGATGAAGAAACAGATCCCCAGAGGTGACATAATTTATCTCTGGTCACTTAGCTTGTCAGGGTCAGAGACAGGATTTGAGCCCAGGTTTTCCTGACTCCAAATCCAGAACTTATTCCACATGCCCACTCTATAGACTGGCCTTCATTTCTGATGAGGACCTAGCTCACTGTGTGCCCATTTTAACGATGAGAACATTTTCTAATGCCATAAGTTAGAAATGAGCTGCTGGCAAGGAGGGACATCAGGAAGCCAGTGCCCCAGAATGAGAAAATATGGTCCCCAAAGTGGGAGCAGGTTTTAGAGGATACCATTCCAGGTCAAAGGAGAGAGTCCAAGGGCAAGTAGGTATAGAGAAGAGACAGGACAGCCGAAGGCAGGCTCCCTCATTGGGGCAAAGTCTGTGCCTCCTGCCCCTGGGCTGCCTGGGTCACCTTGGGCTGGGTCTCTGACTCTGGGCCTCACCATCCTCATGCATAAAGTGGAGACCTCTTTGGTGCCTACCTCCCAGGCCACTAAGACAATGGACAGAGAGCTTTGGAAAGCACCAAGTGGCTGAACAAGGGGAGTGAACAGACGGTGACTCAGGTTGGCTTTGCACTGAAAAAAACCCGGTGTCAAGGGTCTTTGGAGCAGGTGGTGCTTCAGCTGAGACTTGAAAGAATCAAGAGATTCCCAGAGGCAGAGGGAAGGAGATAGGGAAAGCCAGGCATGGGGCACAGCCAATGCAAAGGTATAGCAATGGGAGATGGAGGGAACCAGCAGAGTTGAGACTGGACAAAGAGACTTGGGGAAGGGGGGAAGGAGGGGTCTATTATGACAATCCAAGGGAGAGGGTATGAGAGCCTGGCCTGGGTGGTAGCTGCATTAGTGGAGAGAGAAGGATGGAGGATGGATTCCATGGATAGAGGAGACCCAGGTGAGGAAATTCTCTACCACAGCTCTGCCTCTGAGGGTAAAGTATATGAGATGCATTGAGGTGACAGAAATAAGATTCAGCGCCTGATTGGCTGCAGGGGAGGGGAGAGTGGAGGAGGACACGGGTGCCTCTAGGATGTCTGGTTTGAGATGCCCAGATGGCTGGCAATGCCCGCTCAGAGCTCGAGCTGGAGAGGTCAGGGCTGCACAGAGAAGATCATGGAACCCAAAGACAGCCCAGTCTAAGCCCTCGATGAGTGGGCTGGATATGACTTGAGGTCCCAGCATGCTGGCTGAGGAGGAGCCCTGGGAGGGGCACGAGAAGACCCAAGAGGGAGCAAACCACTCCCCAAGGGGAGGAGAGAGAGCTCAGCTGAAGAAGGTGATGGACAGACTGCAGAAGGCTGCAGAGAGGGCAAGAAGGGTGGGTCTCGGGACTGCCAGTGGTCCTGGTAATGAAGAAGTCCTTGCTAGTCCGGAGAGAGTCCCTTCTGCTAAGCCAGGTCACAAAGGGTTAAGAACTGGGAAGAGGGAGAGGAGGAGGACTAGGGAAGGACCCAGGGTCCCAGAAGAGGCAGCAGGTACTCCAGGAACATCTCTGGGATAGGGACGGGCCAGGCCCCAGGCAGCTGGGGGGTCCCTTAGGACCTCCTGCCTGAGCTCCACACACTGCCTGGAAAGAAGTTTGGAGGTGAGGTGAGGCCACAGCCCACATTACCTCCCTGGCCCAGTTCTGGCCCTTGTACAGATGCAGAGGGGAAAGCAGGTGATGGAGGAGGCAAGAAACACTTGTGGTATACCCTGGAGGCCAGGCCCCCTGGAGGCCATCGGCACAACCCTGTCCTCAGCCCCAGATTCTCACAAGGACGTGATGTGTGAGGAAGTGATCTCTGCACATTGAAGAGATGGGGAAACCTGAGGCCTCGGGAAGGGAATGGGACCAAAGGGTCACCCCATCCTCAGGCTCCTGGCTCCTTCTAGACCACAGGCTGCTGCCAGTCCCTGCGTTTGTCCTCCCTGGCAGCCCCAACCTGAGCAGACACCTCCCAACTTCAGGGCTGCCACTGCCCATATACCCCCTCCCCCAACTAAGGCTGCTCACGGCTCGGAGTGCAGGCTGCCCCACTTTTTCTTCTGGGTCCATTTGACGCCTAGAGGAATCCGTATCTATTATGGGGGAGGAAGTCGGTCTGTCTGTCTGTCTACCTACCTACCTACTTACCTACCTATGATGTATCCATGTATCTATCTCTTCCTCCTTTCAACTCTCTCTTAATCTCTCTTTTTTTCTTTGTCTGTCTGTCTGTCTCTCTGTCTGTCTGTCCCTCTGTCTCTTGATCTCTGTCTTTGTCTCTCTGTCTCTGGGACCAGTTCTGAGGGGATGTAAGACCTGACAGCTCTGGACTTTTCAGGAAAATAATTCTCACTCATGGCCCATGATAATGCCATTTTCTTCCAGGCAGCCTGGGGAAGGGCAGACAGAGCATGGCCCCAAGGCAGGGTACCTGGGCTGCACATACCCTGGTCTCATGTCTCCCTGGCTGTGAGACAAGGGACAGTCACTCAATTTTTCTGAAGCTCTGTAAAAGAAACCAGTCTTATAACTCTGCCTCCGCAACATGCCAGTTAGGGGGTGTCTAATGAAATGAGAGTGATGGAGTGGGGAGGGTCTCCCAGATCACCCTGCTCTCTCCAGGTATCCCCCACAAACCAAATGACTGAGGCGCCTGGATCAGTCCTCGCTGTCGCCAGATCATAGGAACCAGTGACCAGCTTCTGCTGGGGCTGCCAATGGGCTGAACTCCCCCCCACCCCCAAGGGCACGCCCAGGCCAGTTCTGAGGCACCTTTAATTAATGCCTCTGCTTCCCTCCAGGTACAGAGTGCGGTTTCCAGGAAATTACAACATGTTCCAGGCAGTGAAATCACTTGACCTTGACTTGTTCCCGTCTAAACACACCTGTGGGGGCCCTTTCCTGATTACTGTGCCCACCTGGGTCCTTCCCCCTACCTTCTACCTAAGTCTGCCGACCTTCAAAGGAGCTAGGACTTCTGCCTTCTCAACAGCCTGGGATAGAGACACCCCCTGCATCCCACTGCACATGGTGTGCCCAGGGGAGCCCAAGCCTCTCAGTGTTGCCAGTGGCCATGACAGTCAAGGCCCATTTTCACTGTTTCTTGCCAGTGCATCTGTTTCCGGCAGGAGTGAGTTAGGGTTCTTCAGTTCCTCCAGAGCTTGGGATTTGGAGGTAGATGGGGGTTGGAAGGAGACAAGAGGCAGGTTTAAGTGGGTCTGAGAGCTCTACCGGGTTGTCTGGTAGAGCAAGGACAGCACACAGAGAGCTGGGCCCCTTCCTGATAACCCCAGGGTCAGATAGTTTCTAGAAGTGACCTCTGGAGAGGAGTAATGAGCTCCCAGAGTGACCAGTTGCATGAGACATGGGTAAGGGCTCATCACTGACATGAGGACAGGTTTTGGGGGGGAGGTATTAAAGGAGATAAGACTCAGAAATTGGTGCCTGGAGTGTGGCCAGTCTGGCAGCAGTACCACAGATGGGGATGTGGCCAGGTCACATCTGTCCTCACTCTGTCTCAGGGAGAAGTGGAAGGAAAACCCCAGCTCTGCAGAGAATAGGGTGAAAAAAAGTTTCCCCGAGTAATTGGGGTCAAAATAAAATCATATTAAAAACAAAATGTTTTAAAAGACGGAGGCTACTTTCTGGGTGTGGCAGGGAGGTGAGAGTAGTGTTCTGGGCCCTTGGCCAGGCAGCTCAGGCCCCACCAGAAGCCAAAGAAACATGTCATCTCTCCTTGACTTCATACCCCAGCACAGGGCTGTTCAGAAGCAGAGAAGAGGAATTTCTGTCGCCTTGTAAAACTGTGTAAACCTTTGGTCCCAAGACACAGGCCAGGAGAAAGGAGCCTGGAAAGCATCCACACTGAGAATTCAGGGGTATTGGGAAGGGCAGTGTGGGCATCAGAAGTGGAGATGGGTATGTGCTGGAGGGAAGAGCCATCAGTGAGGATGGGAAGGGGGAGGGAGGGGTTCTGCTCCTGGGCCAACAATTTGCAACTTAGATGCTTCTAGAAGCCATCTATTTTCAGTCCTATATCAACCTGATTTTTTAAAAAAGAAGAAAAGTATTTTAGAAGACAGTCATTCTTAGAAGAAAAGTAGTGTTTGGGGAAAGGCACTACTTCAAAGGAAAGTGGTGAATGTTGGTGGGCCAGCAGTAGTGACAGAACCCACTGGGGTACGAGAATACTAACTGTGGTGGTCAAGACCCCCAGTCTGACAAAAACTTCAGGGGAGCCTAGGTAGCAGTCTGGCAGAAATTAGGGGTAGAGGAACATCTTCTACCACATACCCCAACAAACTACAAGTGAACACGACATCAAAACCACTGACTGGCAAAGGAAGGAGATGCCTTTCACAAGTGTATCTAGGGGAAATAATGTTTACCTGAATAGGGGATAGAGATGCTGAGAAATGACGAACAGGTTTGATTAAATAAAATGAAAAAGCAGACACTCTCCTAAGGTTTGCCTGTTGCAGGAATTGCCAAAATGCCCTGACTCTGAGATACAGAAACTGTATGAGATCACTGCACTACCATCCAAGACGCCACACACACACACACACACACACACACACACACACACACACACACAAACGCAAGATGAAGTCAGATCATGTCCCACTATGTCCATTCCCTAATACAAAAAACTGCCATTGCCCCTGTGTTCCCAAGCACTGACTTCATCCCTTGATGTTCCCCACAGGAACTTCCCTGCTCCAGACATACAGCTGGGCCCCTCCTTCCACCTCAGGGCCTACTGAAGGAGGCATCTCCTTCCTCAGTCCCTTGAAGCCCTGTGCTTCCTGCAGGGACCCAAGAGAGGGAGGTGGATGGAATGGGCATAGGGATTCTCATTGCCTCTTCCATGGTCTGTAGTTGTACAAAATAAAACCAGGTGTCATGTGGGCCAGGCAGCAGTCAGGGCACTTGAAGGGTAGGGCTCAGGTCTTGACAAATTGTATTGTTCAGGAGCCTTAAAGAACATGTGGCAAGCTGGCATTACAAGTTACTGTTTACATCCTGGCAGGTTCAGTTCTCATCGTGTCACAATGAAGCACCCTAGGCTTGGTGTAGGGAGCCCTGGGTTCAAATCCCACCTTAGAACTTACCAGCTGTGTTGCCCTGGGCAAGACATTTAACCCCTGTCTGCCTCCTATAAAGAGATGAGGCCTTGAAGGGACCTCCTGGCTTCAAATCCTAAGCTCTAAGGACCTAGGTAGGATCAGACATGGGGAGCACTGGGACCTTTCTTCCTGCATGTGTGGATGTTATGTATATGTGTGCGCTCATAAAAACCTTTTTACTTAGACTTCAATGGCACAGGTATCTTTCCCTTCCTGGCTGGGAGAAGGAAGGAGGAATAGGGATCTTCTCTGGCTAACAGTTGGCTCCACTTTCCTCATTTTGCCCATTGTGTGAGCCATGTTGAGGGAGTCCAAGAGGCCTTTGCTTTGGAGAACCTCCCCCCTGGGCCACTGTAGGGTCTGGGCAGAGATCCCCTTCCTTTCTGATTTTCTTAGGGGCAGCGCTGATGCTTTGACCTAGAGCTTGTCAAAGAAGTGGGCAGTTTGCTGTGGCTGAACCCAAGGGTTCATTGAGGTGACCAGAATGTTATGATGTGGGACTTCAGAGCCAAGAGCATCTTGCAAATGGGGTTCTACAGAACAGAGCTCTACCCTGAGACACACCCCGTCTGGTATATGTCCCGCATTCTCCCACTGCCCTGCCAACAATGGGGCACAAGCTGCCACCTGGAGCGGAAGGCCCATTCAACGACAGGAGACCATATTTTATTCTGTTTCCTGTTGACACAAAGCAAAGCCCTATTGCCTTACACCCTGCAGACCCTCCGGCCCCATCCATTTCTGAGCCCCAGCACCTGGAGAGGGTCTGCCCATGGCTAAGGTCACTGGTCTGAGTATAGCCAGGCCTTTGCAGGTGAAAACCAGAGGTGGAGGAAGAGAATTGCAGGGACCATTGACTGTTTCAAGACTTTGTCCCTGGGACCAGGCCTCTGCATTGACCCTTCTGCATCCAGGCTTAATTAGACAAAAATCCTGGGAGGGACTGCAAAGCCCAGGGATCCAGGGTGCAACGGGGTGGAATCAATGTGCTGGCTTTGTTTAAAACAACATTTCCCCCAAACTCCCAAAGTAATCCTAGCCAAAGCAGAGTCGCCAGCTGTGTGGGGGGAGGTGACAACAGGCCGAATTAGGGGCACCTCTGCTGCAGGACACATTCAACAGCATTCACTGACTCAGTCAGGCAACTGAGAGTGGGAAGGGCCCTGAGGGCTCACCAAGGCCAAGGTCAGACAGGCCAGGAGACAAAGAGCAACCTAAAAGGTCAACCAATTGCCCCAACTCTGATTGAATACTTGGTTCTGTCCAAGATCTAGGCAAACATTACAAAGCAAAGCACCTGTTTCCTCCTTCCTCGAAGCCTCTCCCTGCCCTGCCTCCCCCTTCACCTGCCCATCTACCTTCCCTACCCTGCCTATCAATGGTAAATCAGTGAGAACCATGAATAAGTTAGCTCATTCTCAGACCTTAGGCCCCACTCATTCTTTTGGGACTTTGACTAGTCACTCTCCTTTTCCCCAAGTGTGCCTCCTGTCTCCCTAGCCAGGCTGTGTGGGTGACCCAGAAGCCTGGACTTCAGGGATGGAGGGTCCCCTCTGACTTTCTCTGCTCTCCCATAATCAGAAGAAGCCCTCCCATCACAGATCGAGCTAGTGACTTATGAGACCCCATTTGGAAGGTAGGCAAGGATGGCAGTGGTGAATGGGGTCCCCGAGTCAGTGGACCAGAAACGGCACCTGCCAGGATCAGTCTTTTGTGGGCTGCCCACCACAGTGCTAGGTCCACGGGGGTTTGGCTCAGATTATCTGGTCTCCAGTCAGTCAGGTTTTTCATTTTCTCACTCAGTGCTGGAGGAGGGGGCTCCCACAGCTGCTGCCCCTCAGTCTTTTTGGGTGCAGCTCCCTGATGGGATGTGTCTGCACCTTCGGGCCAGGTATGGCTGGAGAATGGGCCAACCTGGAATCAAGTGTGTATATCCTCAGAGGGCTTGCTGAAGAGCTAGCCAGATTCTAAGTGCACCCACTAAGTGTTCCTCCTCCCATCATTGGCAAAGCCCAGGTGCCAGGTGCCTGGACAGTGCCTGTGTCTGCCTTCATTTTCCCCACCCCCTTCCACTGTAGGTGAGGATGCAGGCAATTCCTCCCAAGGAGGATGGGGCCCAGAGGATCCAGGCTCTGGGTGGCAAGTGGGACCAGAAATGATCCTGCCCCTGACACACACTGACACAAACCCTGGGCAGAGACCCTTCAGTTCACAATGCCCCAGGGATCTCTCTGGCCATGAGTTTCAGAGGAGCTGCTGGCCCTGGTCAGCACAGAAAGGTTCCTCAACCCAGAGTCCCCTAGACCAGTGGATCCAATCCTTCTCCCTCTCACACATCCAACGACAAAAGTGATTCCCCCTAGTCCTTCAGGAGCCCAGCAGTCCCAAATGGCCCCTTCTCCACTTATACTCATCCAGGCCCAACAACACACTTCCTAGAGGCAGGAGTAGGGGTGGGGAGGGGAGGGGCAGAGGCCTTTCATGGAGGGCAGGGATCCCTGCCCCACTTTGTGAGGTTAGCCCATCAGGGATTATCTCACGGGAAGAAGATGCCTTAGGAATACTACTGATATGACCCAAAATAGCCCCTGTCACCTATGTCCTGTCTGAGACACAGCTGTTCTGCCCCCACAACTCTGGGCTCCAGGTAGACACACTGGGAGGCAGCCACGAAGAGGCTGAGATAGTGCCTGTCCTTGGGAGACCCTAGCCTGACTAGGGAGACAAGGGCTGGGTCAGAGGACAGGGAAGACAGAGCACAGGGGCTGGGCAGGGCAAAGAAGCAGTGGACATGGGCGGGGTTGGGGGCGGGGCAGCAGTTCAAGATTAACTGAAAGCCCTTCACCAGGACTTGATCAGGGAGGAAAGTCACAGGATCTTAGCCATAGACAATGAAATGGAGACAGAGAGGGTGAGTGACCTGCTCAGCATCACAGAGTGGAAGGTAGGATTTGAACCCAGGCCTTCCCAACATCTCTTAGTTTATGCTGGGTTGCCTCTGTCCCTGTCTTCTCCCTGGTTTCCTCCTGAGGCTGCTTCTTCAGGGTCAAGCCTCGAGTTAGTGATGAAAGCCAAGATTTCCCAGAACCCAGGCCTGCCTCCTCTTCTGTCCAGGTGACTCCGAGGAGGGAGGGGATGAGGTAGGGCAGGGTAGGCTGAGGGAAGGCTGGGGAAGGGCTGAGCATTTACTGAGTCCAGAGGCAGGTCCCAGCGGGAGGCAGATCCCCAGAGAGTGTGTGTCTTCACCTCCATCCTCCTTCTACTTCAGGTGAGAGTCGAGGTGGGAATGAGGAAGGACGGCAGGGGAAAGAAAACTGAATGGAGAGTCAATGACTGAGAGTTCCGCATTGCTGTCACTAACTACAGGTGTGACCTTGGGTAACTTAGTTTTCTTCTTTTGCTCTGCTTTCTCTTCAACAAGATGGGGGCTAATACTCAAGGTCCCATCTATCTCCTGAGTAGGGAGGATCTGCAGGTTCCCCTAAGGCATTCCAAACCTGGAGTGGGCTTACCTCCCCTCTGTATGTGACCCCCCAGGCAGGCTGAATTCACCACTTTGTACACTGAGACAAGGCCTCTACAGCCTCTTCCTCCCTTTGGGGGCTGAGACGTGAGGGAGTCAGAACTGGAGGAATCAGTGTGGGGGCTACTACTGGAATGTCAGTGCACTTTTCTGCAGGCAGCCTGTGAATTGGGGGAAGGCTGATGGGAGGGGGGAAAGCAGAGGCTCCCTCCCCTTGAACTCACTCCTTGCTCCCCATGACAGACTAGGAAATTCTTCGAGCTGGCAAAGAGCAATACCTGAGCCCCCTCTTAAAGACCCAAATTAAGGGCGGGGATTAAGTTATCGTTATAACTTATAACAACAATATATCAACTTTATAACAACAGCAGTTATAAACTCCCGGCTCATCTACTCTAGACTTTGACTGGCAGCCCCCGAAGTCACTAGGACATCATTGTCCTCCCATGGGCCAGGGGATGGTGGGTGGCTCCCCCACAAGGCTCCCTGCCTCAATTCCTCCTGAAAAAATGAGAACAGCGGGTAGGGCGTCCATTCTGGTCGGTAACCTCTCTCTGTGGGGGCTAGGAGCAGACAGAGGTGGAGAGGCCAAGCTTTGTGTCCTCTGCAGACGGGGAGAGAAGCACATTTAAATCCCAGGGAGATGACCAGAAATGCTGCTGCTGTGGTCTGTCAGGGATCATTAAGTTATTGGAACTGGTAAATTGGCCTGCGGCCAGCCCAGTACCAAAGGAAAATGGGGGGGAGTGCAGATTCAGTTTCAGGTTGGCCAACACAAGGAGATCATTAACTACAAATAGCATCCAGCATGGAGTGACTTCTTGGGAACTCTCCTGATGAAAGCAAGAGAAAGAACAATCCGCCAGTTTAAGAAGAATGCTTGGCCCCTGATGGTGGGTCCATGGCCTTGTAAAAGCCCCACTCACCACAAAAGGAACTCAGCATCTGCAGCAAAGCTCTTCTTGCCACTTCTGGGGACCCCAAGAAAGGTGGGAGCTTGGGAGCGTGGGGGAGCAACATGGAAAGGCAGGGGAAGGGTCAGGGATAAAAAGTCCAGCCCAAGGAGAAGGAGCTAAATAAAGGCCGGAGATGAGCCCTCTATCCACTTTGCTGTCCTGGGGTGAGGCTGCCACTGTCCAAGCCTGCACAATGTGCTCAGCAAGGGCAGTAACCCCGGGAAACTGAGCCCAGGATGCTGAGACAACCCAAAAATCTCACCCAGATCTGGCCTTTGGTAGACTCTGCAAGTGAGTGGTCAGAATCCCTAGCTCTATTGTGGATTCTGCTCTCCCACTCAAAATCCCCAGGTGCTCAGGGCTCACAAGGGCCAAACTTTAGCCTGGAATCCACTCCTGTGGGACCTTTCGTGGGACTCTACCTCCCCAAATGTGTCACAGGTTCTCATTTTGTAACATGAAGGCATGGAGGGCACAGAATCATGAAATAAAAGACGTCTAGTCTGATGCTGCTATGAGGAAACTGAGACTCAGAGAGGAGAGATGAGTTGGGATTCAAACTCACATCCCCTGACTTCCTCTCTAATCCCAGGAAACAGACGTATACAATGCCTTTGGTTCTGAGGGTCTCCCTTGGTTCTGAGGGTCTCAGAGTCTTACACGTACTCTGATATTCCAGTCTATGCATCCATCAGCGGTCTGCAGTGAGCCAAGTCAGGCACTGTGCTGCGCCTGGAGGACCCAAAGATCCCGCTAATAACACAGAGAACGCTCTCCCAGCTTGTCCATCCTCAGCAGCCAGCCCCCATTCATCAATGGTCCACAGGGGCTTTGCCCATCTGAATTTACCCAGAACCAAGTCTCTGGTTTCATCATGAAGTTAATGCATTGCAGTTACTTACACTTAGATCAAAATCTATACTTAATTGCGCCGGAAAAGGAATTCAATGGAAGTGAATGAATCGGTCCATCAACGACCATTTATAAAGCACCTACAGTGTGCACAGAACTGTGTAAGGGCTGAAGAAAGCTTTTGGGTGTTTGGCCAAACTCTGCTGGGGAACAAGGTAATGGGATACAAATGCTAGTGCAGCCCGGGGGGTTGGTAGGGGGCAACACTGGACCAACCTGCCTAACCTCTCTGTTCTGCTTCCAAGAGAAAGGGCCTAAGCGTCTGAACCTTCAGGCAAAGGAAGGATGTCCTGACCCTTAGCCTGAATCTCCTCCAAGAAAGTGCCCCAGCTTGCTTGGATCCAGACCACCTAGGACTCAGGGTGTCCCCAATGAAGGGCTAGAAGGAGGATTGCTGAAGGCCAGAAGCAAAGCAAGCTGGCTCTCCTAGCTCTGCCAAGGCAAAGATATCAGGCAGGGTCCTGGCATCCCGACTCAATTCCAAAATGAAGAACATTTCCCTCCCTCCCTGTGAGATGGGGGCTCCTAGGGCAGAAGGGTGAGCTTTTACCCACACACTTTGCTCCAGGTCACCTTATTGCCAAAGATGGCAGCAGGCACTTTGTGACCTGGTGAGAAAACAGCTGACTTTGGGACTTGGGACTTGGTTACTGATACTACCTCTGCTGTAGGATTACCTGTGTGACCTTGGGCCAAAGACTCTGATCCTAGAAACCTGTCTGTCCAAAACAAAACAGGACCTGTTCAATGCAAGCTGGGCCTGAGAGCTGAGCTTTTTCCCAGGAGGCTTTCCAGCCCCCCCCCCCCACTCCCGCCCTACATTCACCTTCTGAGTGCCAGTCGCAGGCCAACCTGGCTGTGCCAACCTGGCTGGGCCTGGGCCATAGAGCCTTGGCTTGGGGAAGGCTCCTGAATGAAAACCTTCTTCTGTTCTTGTCCCAAGAAAAGGCACAGCTCCCAGGTCTGTTGGTTGCCTGGAAGGGGCACAAACGAAGATGCCCCCTACACAGCACGCTCTCCAGGTATAGGAGAGGGCCCAGAGCAAGGAGAAGAGTCATGCCAAGGCTACAATAAACAAATAACACAGCCAGTGTTTGCATAGGCAGCTGTTAGCTCCCAACAGCAGTCCACATCTGGTGAAGGAACAGGTGGGCTTCTGGAGACAAGGACTCTCTGTGTGCAGGTCAAAATCTTTTTTATTCATTCAACAAATACTTCCTGAACTGTCCCAGAATAGAAGGGGTCTGGTTCAGGAGATGGTGCATCCCCCTCCATGGGGGAACTTAAAGTGGGGGCTGAATGACCACTTAGGTGGACTGGAGAGAGGGCTCTTGTTCAAATATGGACTGGGTTGGGTGTTCAAAGAAGCCCCTTTTGTAACTGAGACTGTTTCCTCCCTCCCTCCCTCCCTCCCTCCCTTCCTTCCTTCCTTCCTTCCTTCCTTCCTTCCTTCCTTCCTTCCTTCCTTCCTTCCTTTCTGAACAGAGGTCTAGAGTGAAGGCTGTGTAGAAGACAGAAATGATCAGGGTCCCTGCTCCTAGCAGCTCTCAGGCTTGTAAGAAAGGGTTGAGGAGGAGAGGCAGGGTGCTTACATGAGTCCTCCAGAGACAGAGATTGTCCAGTGAGAGGGAGGAAAAAGAGTTTGCCTTGTTTGTTCGGGCCCAACCTGATCTGAAGAGGTCTCAGAGGATTTGGTGAGCAGGACTGAACCTGCCTTTCTGCTTCAAGATTCCAGGAGATGCCGACATTTATGGGCAGAATGCCCCACATTGGGTGAGATGCCAGGGGCACTAGAGAAAGCTCAGAGCCCCAGAGGCTGACTGAAGAAGCCAGATCACATCCCTAACCCCTTTGGGGATATGATGGTGTCCAGGATGGATGTTCCCTGAGGGTTCCTCCAGCTCTGTACCTGGAGCTTATTCCTTGATATCCCAGAATCCCCACACCTCAGAGATGGAGTGGACCCTAGCAGCTGGCTGGTCCTACCTGTACCTTCTCAAGAATCTCTTCTAAATATCTAGCCTCTCCTAGAAGCCTTCCCGAGGCAGCCCAGCCCACTCTATGACTGGAGACTTCTCCTGAGGGGCCTTAGCATCCCAGCATTAAATGAAGGAGGTGGGTCTCCTGAGTTCCCAAGTCCCAAGAATGTCTCTGGATTCTCAAGATGGTGCAAACAGCAGGTAGGGACCTTGAAAGAGCAGAGCTTGGGCTGGGTGTGGTAAAGAGAAGAGGAAGAGATGCCCTCGCTGCCCTCACAGACCTTCCTGAGGTTTGTCAGCTCTAGATGGCGGAACCATGGAGTTAGATCTAGCACAACAGCTGGTGCATAGTAGGGGCTTCATAAACGCTGAATTGGAGTTCCCATAAAGAATGACAAGAGCAGAGTGAATTCGGAATCAGTTCTTCAAGAAAACAATGAAATTAGCCGAGGCCTCAACAGTCGGCTGGTCCCTTCCCAAAGGGGCACCCAGTCCAACCTATACCTGAATAAAAATCTGCACAAAATTTCACCAGGGAAGGCATCTGTTCTGGTCTACAATAGGCCTCCAGCACCTGTAATTCAATACATCCATTCCTCTAATACTCAGTTGTGGCATGACTCTGGGCAAGTCTTTCCCAGACTCAGTTTCCTCATCTGTAAAAGGGACACAGATGTACCCCTCTTCTGCCTAACAGTCCTTCAGTCACCTGAAGACAGCCACCCCTCTCCCCAGTCCCATACTTTTCAGAATCCAGAAGGCCTCCTCACAGACTCCTCCCCATCCTGGCACCCTCTCCAGTCATCTGAGCCCTTCTGAACCTGGTTCCCATTAACGTGCTCACATGCAGAGTTGGAGGGGCAGGACCAGACTGACCTTTCACCATCATCTCAGGTGAGCTCTCTTCACAGACTGGGAGAAGGGAGAAGGTGGTTCCTAGAACCCAATGCAGTCGGGCAATAGCCCAGGGGGGTCTGACTGGAGGGCCTTCCCAGGCTATGGAGAAGTTCTTCATTTTGTGGGAACTTCAGGGTTGAACAGAGGGGAGCTGAGCACTCGCTTCCAGAGAACTGGAGGTGACTGCAGTCTCATCTGAATTTGGCTCCATCTACACCTGACATAACTCGGATGGGGTAGGGAAGAAGAGGGGCGGGACTGTGGAGAGGGGTTTTGGGGGAGGTAGCTCTGTGGGGTGGAGCTAATTCAGGGTAACTTGGCAGCATCTCATAGCTGCCAGGTGGGAGGCGGGAGGGAGGCTGGGCTAGCCCTGGGATGCGGCCCCTAATATTCCATCTTTTTGCTCCCATAAAGGCCTAAGGAGAGGTCAATAAACTAATTACTTTGGGTGATGGATCAACATAAGGGCCGGCAGAGTGCTCAACGCCCCTCCCTGAGTTTCCGCATCATCGAATGCTAATAAGTTGGCCCTTTGTGGAGGCTGCTGTACTTTCTTCATAAGCAGTTTCTTCATCCACATCCAATCTCTTATTTCTAAGGCCCTATTAATACTTTTAAAAGAGCTCAGTGCCAGACTAATTCGATTTGCATTTCCCCCAGGAGCCCAAAATTTGCTAGCCCTAATGAGGAGTGGATAGGGTGGGGTGGGGGAGGCAGCTTGGCCTGCCCCTTGTGAAGGGGGCCTTCCTTGCATTCCCACGTCTAGTCCCAGCAGGCCCTTTGCACTGGGGGTAGGAGAGAACAAGACTGGTCCTTTTAAGTCCAGCTGTCCCTGTCTCACTGAGGCTGATCCCAGGGTGCCATAAGGTAGCAGTGGCTGCTTGGGAAGGCTGGGTACTGAGGAGAACCCCAGGGAAAGCAGAGAGGTCGAACTGAGTCAGCCTGGACCCCGCCGGGCTGGATCAGGGCTCCAGTGTGCTCTCCTTAATCAGCCCAGAAAGGAAGTGAGCATAGGTGCTAATTAAACTGTTCACGAGGGTCATAACAACAGCCCCTCAGCAGCCAGGGTCCAGTGTGTCCAAGGTCCCATGACCGCTTGCCCCAAGCCCCAGATGACCTCTGGGCTCCCTGGGCCCAGCTGAGCTGCTGCCAGGACCTGAACCTGGCCCCTTGAAGGAGCAGTGTGGGCATACTATGCCAACCCTGGGGAGTCTTGAAACCTCTTTCCACCTAGAGGCTGAAGCCATCATAGAAGGCAGAGGCTTGCCGCAATCATCAAAGGACTGTTGGGCTCCGGCTGAGCCTCCTCACTCCCATGCTTTCTAGGAACCCAGGCTCCTCTTCACTTCCCAACCTGGCAGGGACCTTGACACCAGGACATTCCCAGGTGCACATTTGAGAGAGGCAGCCTTGGGCTTGGAATCTGGCTCACACCAGCAGTCCTACTAGAGGAATAGGAGACAGGCAGAGACGAGAGCAGAGCCTGCTGAGGAAAACAGGATCCACCCAGGGTCTACCCTTGGAAGCTGCCCAGGGACCTTGCTGGGGAATGGCCCCCAAGGGAGAAAGCAGAGCGGGCTGGCCAGACCAGATTCAGTTTGGGTCTCTGAGATGAGCTAGCATGTGACCTTGGACAAGCCAGTCAGCCTCAGTTTCCTCATCTTAAAATGGGGCTAATAACATAGGGATAGGGACTGGCTTTGTGATTTTACTGGGATGAGGAAACTCCTTGCTGATGCTGACTGACAGCCTTTCTGTAACTTGTGGAGTCAGCCCAGCTCACACAACCAGGACAGTTAAGGTTCTTCTTGGCTGGCATTCAGTCACTCAATAATCGTGGTGATACCAGGCTCCAAATCCTAGCGGAGTCAACCTGTGCACGATCCTGGTTAAGTCCTTTCATCTCCCTGGCCTTCGGTGGCCTCATCAGCAAAGCTAGGGGTCTTGACCATGGACATTGAAGGCCACTTCCAGAGCCAGCTTCAAAATCCTCTGATGCTTTCTGTGCCTGCCTCACAGGGTGATGGGGGGAGTGAGGCTCAACTAACTGGATGGATGCAAGACTCTTTGGAAACTTGAAAGGATAGTGTAAGCAGAGAACAGTGTGAGCATTTCATTTACATGCCAGCAAACTTAAAACAAAACCCCGGATCAAGCAGAAGGAAAACCTACTCACCTGCCTGCCCACCTGCCTGCCCACCTGCTCACCTGCTTGCCCACTTACTTACCTGCCTGCTCACCTGCTCACCCGCTTACCCACCTATTCACCCACCTACTCACCTGCCTTCCTACCTACTCACCTGGCTGCCCATCTACTCACCTGCTTGCCCACCTGCTCACCTGCCTGGCCACATACTCACTCATCTGCTGGACTGCTTGTCCATCTGTGTGCCCACATGCTCACCCACCTGCCCACACAAGCTGAGACTGAATCCCAGAGAGGGCACAGGCTAGCTCAGATTCCTCCTCCAGCCCCTGGTCCTTGGCTTAGCCTAAGGAAGAATTCAACAGGGCTTGAAGCCTTAGCCAGTTCATATCTTCCTCCTCTAGAGCGGTCTGCTGGAAGTGGGGAATATCTCCCGAATGCTGATTCCTCCTGGCTCTCCCCTTCCTCAATCTCTCCTGGTCTTTGCTAGACAAGGCCGCTATCCTTCTTTGCTAATGTCCTGACTTCTTAGCTTCTTTAAGGCGCTGAATCTGTCCTCCTCCCCCATGGGAGTCCCAAGCCTCCTATTCCTCTGGCCTTTCTCTCCCTAGAGCTCATCACAGGTCCTGGGACTTGACGGAGCCTCCAATGGGTACAGCCCTGTGCAAATGACTTCAGGCCTCTTGACCTCAGTGTCTCCTCTTGTAAAATGAGGGATGACCTCCTCTTTCCCCTCTAGCTTCAAGTCCCCCATCCTCACAGTAGAAAGTGGTCATCCAGCCCCCAAAGCATCCCCAAGCACGGGGCACAGGTCATAGTAACCAGATTTCACCCAAATGCAGACAGGGAAGAGAGAGCTATGGAAAAAGGTGAGGGGGGTTTGCTGAGAGTGAAGAATGCCCTGGCCCAGAACTCCCAAGAGATGTCTGTGCCCCTAAGCCCACAACCCTCCCTGCTCTGCCAGCCTATCCCAGTGTGCTGGGGAGGAAAGGGGAACCTGACTCACACGGCTCTTCGCATCTTGTGGGAAGCCCAGGCCACCTGGCAGCATCTGGGCTTCAGTCTGGCCAATGCATGACACACACTGCAGGGCAGGGGGACTGTTTATTCGGCTTAAGGAAGGAAACTCAAGGAAGCACTTATAGCCTTGGATTGTTACTGCAGCTGCAAAGGATTTTGGTCTAAGCCCTAAAACAGAGCTGGCCTAGACCTGGTCCAATCCAATTCCCCAGGAGCCACCCTGAGTACCCAGCAGCAGCCCCGCTTCTGGAGGAAGGTTCTGAAAAGGCAGCTTGGCTGAACCGAGAATCAGAATCATGACACCTGACTTCAAATCCAGTCCCAGACACTTGCGACCCTAGTCAAGTGACTTCACCCCTAACTGCCTCTGCTTCTTCTTCTGTAAAATGAGAGAGAAGGGGTCAGTTTCCACGGCCTCTAAGTTGCTTTCAATTTGAAATCTAGGACTCTATGCAACTCTGTGAAGGGTGGCTTTACTTTGTATTTGGGTGGAGTGGGGCAAAGAGAGGGAGAACTAAGAAATAAGCCCTGACTCGGAGTGTAAGCCCACGCCTGTGACAGTCAGGTTGTTGACATGACTTTCATTATCTGTCTCCTGGGTCCAGGTTTTCTCTGACCTGACCCCCATCCCCCAGCTGCTCCAGCCCCTCCACTTGGGGTCCCCTCCCATGCAAGGCCAGGGTCCCTGGGGCTGGCACCGCCCCCCGAACCCACATTCCAGTGCGCACATCCAGGAGGATGGAGATTTCTTCAAGGCAGAACTAAGATTGCTCCATCTGGCCTCCAAACTGGAGACTTCCCTTTCCCATCATTCTCAGGAATTGAGTCCCATGACCTGAAGGTCACCATCTGCTCAGCTACATTGGCACAATGCCTAGCCTGCTTGGAGGCATTGCCACCCTCCTTTCCTCCCACTTGGGAGCCCCCCTATGGCTGACACTGACATGGGCCGAATCGCAGAGTGCATCCCCTGGGATACAATGAGCCAGCTCCCCAGAGGGATCATCTGGACCTGTCTGGAGACTCCCCTGCACAGGCCTCTTTCGGCCACACTGGACAAGGCCTTTACCAAGCTTGCCTACCTCCTCAAGGGCACAGACCTTGGCCAGATGGCAAGACCAGCTCACCCTCCTACTCCAAATCTGTCTGCAGAGTGCCCTTTCTACTGTGGGAGGACAGTGGGGACCTAGGTGAATGGACTGGGGCCTGCCCTAGGGGTTCGCCCATCCTAGAACATTCACTCTGGCTGCCTCCCTCTCTTCCAGGGAGAAGGGGAAAAAAGAGAGAGAAAAGTCAGGTTCCTCTAGTTTCTACTGTGAAGAGCTCAAGGCTGGCCTTTCCTTCAGTGGAAAGGAATGAAGATGGAATTGGTCTGAGGGGAGTCTGTGGAAGGCCCTGCAAGCCTAAGGAGCCCCACTCATAAGCCTGTGGGAGAAGAGGATGTTGAGACCTTTCTCTGTGGAGGGGCTCCCCGCATGGATGACCTCGAAGATTCAAGGAAAGACTGGACCACCAGTGTGAGCAGACTAGATGGCCCCTGGGAGCTGCCCCCAAGGCTGGAACTGGGGCTGCCTCTGCTCTGTCCCTTCCCACCCAGGAGAATAAGGGAGAGGCATCAGGGTTTGCAAAGCACCAAGTGCTTCCTTAGAGATGGGAAACCAAGGGTGATAGGCCATCCAATCACCTGTATGCTGTGCAGGGGATGCCACTAGAGGATGAGAAATGTCGAGCTGGGAAGGGTTTCAGAAGCTACCTAGTTCCACTCCTTCATTTTACAGATGGGGAAACTGAGGCCCAGAAAGTTGAAGTGACTAGCCAGGGTCCCCCAGGTGGTAAGAATTAGAGGCAGGATTTGCAACCAGATCCCCTGAGCCCAGGATCAGCGTCCTTTCCAATGAACAGCCTGATCTGCTTTCGGTTTCTAGATTTCCTTTAAAGAAAACCTGCATTTTGGGGGCGATATGTCGGTGTCTGGCCCACTAGAAGATCTTAGATGGTAAGAGTTCTGGGTGTGAACATCTAGCTCCTTAATTTTCTGTTACCGCTAAACAGAACTATCAGACACTCCTCTGAAAGCGGGCCCATTTTCTGCTGGCAGGTCTGGGATCCCAAGGGACCTGAAGCTTTGCACTCTGGAAAAGCCCCCAGCACATCCCTGGCCTAACTCATGGGTATGACCTTATTATCATGCTGGATGCCTCTCTTCAAGGATTGATCTCCCTGAGGTGGACACTTTCTCCGCTGACCCAGATCAGGCTCCTTTGGAGGTAGTGGTCAGAATCTAAGTGCTGTGGTATTGGGGCCAAATAATTCCAGATTCAGTGCCCCCCCCCCAACTTGGACAACACATACAAGTTGACCTGTGCCCCAAGCCTCTCTGGTTCACCAGGCATGGCATACTCTGCTGGAAGAGACGCCTTCCTGAAACCCTGAACACAGCTAGGAGACTGCCATAGAAGGCTTCGTTCCCCCATGTTGGCCCAGGATACACCGATCTGACTTCAGCAAATCTGGTCACTGGACCACAGATACGCAGCCTAGAGTGAAGCAGCTTCCTGACCGAGCCCTCAAGGCCGCAGCAAAGACTCAGTGATACTCCCCATCACGGCCAGGGCAGCCTCCCAAGAAGGGAGGCAGGAAAGGGAGAAATAGACCTACTCTGGCAAGGCACTGTGTGAAGCAATTTATAATATGATCTCTGATCCTTTGATTCCCATTTTACAGTGGAGAGAACTGAGGCAGATTGGCTAATAAATGTCTGAGGTTGTGTTTGAACTCAGCTCTTCCTGATTCCAAGTCTGGTACCCTATCCACTGAGCCTCTGATCAATAAATCAATCAGGCAGTCAATAACATTTGTTGACTTTGAGCCGGCTGCCCTCAAGGAGTTTATAATCTAGCTGGGGAGATAATAGGCAGTCCACTATATTGGAGGGTTAGGGAGAAAGAGGAGAAAAGGAAGAGGGGGAAGGCCCTGGATTAGGAGGGGCTGGGGGAAAGGGGGTGGGGAATTTGTAGCTGGGATTTAAAGGAAGCCAGGAAGACCAGTGGTCAGAGCAGTGGAGCCTGGGGGAAGGCCACAAAGAGTGCCCAGAGTCCAGAGATGGACAGGCTTATCCCTGGCACAGCCAGGTCCGTGCCACTGGGTGAAAGAATGAGGTGTCAGAAAACTGTCCAGGTGATGAAGGGCTTTGAGCCTCCTGGAGGTGACAGGGAGCCCCTGGAGGGCGAGAGCGGTGACATGGCCCAGCTGTGCTTTAGAAAGATTACTCTGACATTTAGAGGACAGACTGGAGAGGGGAGACTGACGCAGGGGGGCACAGCAGCTTGAAGTGAGGGTAGCTCTGGGCTGAGGGCAGGGTCAGAGGAGAGATACTGCAGAAGGGAAATCGATGGCCTTGGTACCATGTTAGATCTGGGGGAAGAGAGACGGAGGAATCCGGGGTGACTCCCAGGTTGGTAGTCTGAGGGATTGGGAGGAAGGGGGTACCCTCAACAGTGAGAGGGAAGATAGGAGGAGAAGGGGTTAGGGGGAAAGATAATGAATTGGGTTTGAGTTGAGAGGAAGCTCACCACCTTTGTCAGGAGCCCCTTCCACTCTGGGACAGCCCCCTCTGTGTGTCTGTCAGTCTGTCTTTGTCTCTCTGTCTCTCTCTCTGTCTCTGTCTCTCCTTTCCTGACAAAGAGCCTGCTTTTATCTCTTTGTCCCTTCTCTCCAGCTCTGTGCACCCTCTCTCCAGCCCTCAGCATCACCAGCCACTCCACAGTGAGTTCTGTGAGTCATTTCAAACACTCTGCTGCTGTCCCCACAGGGAAACCCATGTGCCCACTTTGACCTTAATTGAGTGCAAAGTTGGGATCTGTGGGAGCAGCCCCAAAGTGGATCAGACTGCTTCAGAGTGAGGGTAAGGTGGGGGTAGGGATCATTAGTCAGGGAGGCCGTGGGCAGCATTTTGAAGATGAAAGGTCTCTGAGGTGTCTTCCAGCTCTGAGAGTTTGGTTCTCTCCCCCTTCATGTCTCTGGCCTCCGCACCTTTGCCTTTGGGTCACTGAAGGCTGCCATGCACTCCAACATCTCATCCTTCCCTTCTTTCAAGGTTCAGCTCACATGCCCCCTTTTCAAGACACCTCACCTGATGATTCCCACCAAATGAATCCTCCCTGCTGTGATCCCCAGGCTTTACTATGTGAACCACCTCTGTATGATCCACATTCTGAATTATCATTGAATTCTCTGTCCTTGCCTTACACTTCTCTGGGGGCTCCAGGCCTGTGAGGACTGAGAGCCCCCTCTGCACCCACACAGAGCCCAGGCCTGGCCCATGGGAGTCACTCCACCAGTGAGTGGTTTTTGATTGGCCTGCTTCCCCTTGTGGGGATTCGGTGTGGCGGTATCTCTGCAGGGACAGGGTTAGGAGCCTGCGACCTTCAGTCCCGGAGAGATCGAAGAGTCTGTTTCTCTGAGGATCCCGGGCTCAGGTTCCTGTCTGATTGTCAGAGGGCCCCAATTAGTTAATGCATTCCCCACTGTCTGCGCAGACCTTTCACCTCTGCTCTGAGTGTTTGCTCTCCCAGTCAGTCCTGACCTGCACTGGCCAAAGACTTGTTAAAGGTGCTCTGCATCCCCAGAGAAACCTCTCTAGGCTTCGGACTGGTTTTGGTTTTGTCCGACAAAGTTTGGCTCCTCATATTAACAGAGATGAGTCCGTTCCATTCTGGTTGTGAGGAAAGGGCTCTTGAAAATGGGAGCCAGGTTGAACCTGAGAAGTCACTGGTCCTGAGCAGTCTGGAGGTGGAGCTGCAGAGGCGGGAGGGGCAGGGACCGATCCAGCCACGAGGACAGACATTCTTGGTTAGGAAAGCCCGAGGCCAACAGGATGTCCCCGGGGTAGGTAACAGGACAAGACAGTGATCGAGGCGGCCCCAAGGGTGCGGAACACAGCCACCCTGGCTTCTGTGTCAGAGCTGGGTGGCCCAGATGGGAACGGGGACGTCCGCGTCCTTACAGCGGATGATTCCCGCGCTGGCGGCAAAGCCAGGGATGGCTTGGATTGTACTCTTAAAGGTTCAATAGGTCCTCCCTGGTCATTCTCCTTCAGTTAGATCCCAATGGAAAGGGTCCTGGGACATTGACGAGTGTCTCTCTCGGGCGCGTTGCTAAGGGCAACCACAGCTCGTAAGTTCTAGATACTGTTTACGGGAGATGTAGCCAGCACAAGCTCAAGAAGGAAAATGAGAAAGGCGCTGTGTGTCCTAGCGGGGTGGGGCGGGGGCAGAATTCTCTTTTCTTATCTTAGTGAGCAAAGTACCAAACTTCCAGGAACTGGTCAGGACTGGGAGATGCCTTCGGAGTGGAGAGGCATTTTATCGAGGAGAACATTAAGGAGAGAGTGGACAGCAGGGAGGGAGCACAGGCCCTTCTTTGACTAGCTGAGAGTATGGGACGCAGCAGCTGGAGGCAGAATGGGCTGAATGCTGCAATCCCAGTTCTGGATTCAAGTCCTGGCATTGCTCTTTATGACCTCAGTACCACTGTTCAGCCTCATCAGTTCCAATTTCCTCACCTGTCAAATGAGCGCTTGGATTGGATGATCCCTAAGGATCCTTCCAGTCTAAATCTTGTGGGTTAGCCGAGACAAAATCTACTCGGAATTTCAAATCCTGGAGCCCAGGGCCAAGGAGGAGTCAATCTAGTTTTGATGGCAAAATCAGATGGAAAAGAGAAAAATTAGAGCCAAGGGTGTGTCTTCAAAGATGCAGCAAGGGAAAGGCTGGGAATGGTGGTGGTTGAAAGTGAGAAAGGATACCTGGTTCCCCCAGGGAGAATTAGCTCTGAGAGGGCGCTCTCCCTCTCCCTCTCTGCCTCTGTCCCTTTTCCTCCTCTCTCTGCTTCTCCCTCCCTCTTCTTCTCCCCCTCTCTTTCCCTTCTTCATCTGTCTCCCTCTCCCTCCCTCGCTCCCCCTATCTCTCTCCTCTGTTTCCCTCCCTCTCCCCCTCTCTCTCCCACTTTTCCTGTCTCTTTCCTCTCTGTTTCTCCTTTCCTCTCCTTGCTTTCCTCTTTCTCTCCCTTTCTCTCTCCTTCCCTCTCCTTCTCTTTCTGTCATTCTTTCTCTCCTTTATTTATGTAATGCTCAATCTTGGCTGCAGGCAGGTATGGAGTCAGTTTGGGTTGCCCAAGCACTGGGATGGGTTGTATTTACAAAGGGGAGGAGGCAGAGACTCATCCCAGGCAGTGCTTGGATCCTGAGTCTTAGCTCTGACCATAAGGAGAGTGCTTTACTGGCACCTGATGGCAGCATACTTAACGCCCACTGTCCACATTGGCCCCCAGTGAGGCTTCCCCTGGGTAGGTCAGTTATTCTCAGGACTCCCCACCTCACCTAAATCACAGGGTGGCCCCTCTGTCTCCTTTCCCCCACACAGAGAAGCCACAGTCCCAGAGGGCTTGGCCAGTGCATAGGTGCTACCTAATCATAGACCTTGCACACATTAGGCACTTAATAAGTATTGAATTGAATTGAATCTGAGATGTGTAGGCTCTTCCCCATTGCACTGAACTCTTCCTGCCCTGTGATTTCATTCGCATTTATGATTCCTTAACAGTAGGTGGCCCTGGACCCTTCCCTGCCAGAAAGAAGCTGGGGGAGGGGAGGCCTCGGCCCATCCTCACGTACACACTCCAGGGTAGGGCCCACTGTGGGAGGGAAGGGGAGCTTCCTCCCTCCTGCCCCCCAGGACCTCTTGGCAGAGGCCTCTGAGGCCCCCAGGAGACAGGTCCTGGCCTAGACAAACACTACAGCTCAGTGGTCCACTGGTGGTCATTTATGCATTTGTGGAGGGCCATATAGACAGGAGGAGAGGGTCCTGGGATGTGTCCCCCTGAATCAATGAGTGCTCATGCTGAAACCCCACCCCCACCCACCCAGATCCAAGCTTCCATCTGCTCAGTGAGGGCCAAGTAGAAGTTGGGGCTGGAGTAAGGCTGAAGGCTGGCCTCCAGGGACTCCTGACAGAGGGGCTGATGGCCACAGTGGATGCTTAACACCAAGGCATAAAGCCTGTGGCCCCAGCATCCTCCCAGGACCAGAAAGTGCCTAGAACAAGGTAGAACCAAGAACTGGAGGTCAAGCACCTAGAACTAGAGGCCAGGCTCCTAGAACCAGAGGTCAGGCTCCCAGAACCAGAAGTCAGACTCCTAGAACCAGAGGCCAGTCATCTAGAACCAGAGGCCAGGCTCCTAGAACCAGAGGCCAGGCTCCTAAAACCAGAGGCCAGGCTCCTAAAGCCAGAGGCCAGTCATCTAGAACCAGGGGTCAAGTGTCTAGAACCAGAGACAAAGCTCCTAAAGTCAGAGACCAGGCATCTAGAACCAGGGGCCAGGTATCTAGAACCAGGGGCCAGGCTCCTAGACCCAGAGGCTAGAGGGTCTAAAACCAAAGATCAGGCCCCTAGAGCCAGAGGCTGAGGGTCTAAAACCAGAGGTCAGGCTCCTAGAGCCAGAGGTTAGACTCCTAGAGCCAGAGGCCAGGCGCCTAGGGCCAGAGATCAGGTGCCTCCACAGAGATGAATTCCATCGAGAGAAGAGACTATGAGAGTCAGAGGCTTGGGGCCATCAGCCAATCAGTCAGAAGCTAGGGTTGGAAGGACCTGCAGAGACCATTGAGGCTGAGCTCTTCCTTTGACCAAGGAGAAAACTGAGGAAGCCTGGAGAAGTGATGATCACCCAGGGAAGAAGGTGCAGAGCCAAGATTAGAACCCAGGCCCCTAACACCCCATCTGCCTAATAGCCTGGGCTCCACCACAGTGGAAGTCACTCTTCTGAACCTGCTCTCCTGAACAATCCAGGAATACAAAGACAAGCAGGACTGAGTCTGTGGGCACCATGCACATGTGCATCAAAATCAGAGACCATCCCCAGAAAGGAAATGGGAAAGAGAACGTCTCCCTCCTCTCTGTGTCTCTGTCTCTGACTGACTCATTTCAGAAAACCAAGGGAATGTGCAGATTCTGTGGCTCCCTTTGCAAAGTGGGGTGGGCCCCAGGCAGGCCTGGACCTCAGGGGCCTCCGGGCTTGGCCGAATCAGCCCCCCTGAGGAGGGCTCATCCAGCTTCTCTGAAGCTCCTCACCTCCCCAGGCAGCCTGACCACCAGCCCGATTCTGCCTCTCTGCGCCGTCCTGGCTGGGGCCAAGGTCTGAATACTCCCTAGCCATCACATGTTTCTAACATGCATCACCCGCAAGCTAGGACAGTGCATCACCCCCAGTCCTGGAAAGAATGCAGTTCTTAGGCGGAGCCTGACCACTCATCCGACAGTGACTTGGGGCCCTGGGTCAGAAGGAAGGAGAAATCCCTGGACGTGAAGGCCCTGGCCTTTGTGGAGCATTCCCAGAAGTCCCCTGTCCATGGCCCATGTTGGTGCTGAGTTCCTCTCTTGGAGGCCCTTCAAGCCCAGGCTAGATGCCTTCCGGCCGGGGGGACATCAGGGAGGTACCCCTTCTGTCTCATTCTCTGCTTGTCATCATGGAGCACAGAGTGCTCAGAGGGGATCTGAACACCCCTGAGTACAGGTATGCTGGGCTGAGGAGCGAGCAGCAGGCCAAGCCCCTGGGAATGCTGGGGGGTTAGAGATACTGACCTCAGGGGCCTCAGGAAACTGATAATGGATCAGTGGAATCATTTCCCAGAAAAAGTCAAAGCCTTCACAATCCCAGATGGAGCAGATTTAGGGGTAGCTCAGTGGATAGCACACGGGGCCTGGAGTTATGAAGAGTCAAGTTGAAATCCAACCTCAGACACTGTGTGACCCTGGTCAAGTCATCTCACCTCTGGCTGCCTTTATCCACTGAAGAAGGAAATGGCAAACTGCTAGTGTCTTTGCCAAGAAAATGCCAGATGGGGTCACAGTGCGCCACCACCACCACGTGTGACCCCATGACACCAGCCTACACTTGGCCTGACCAGCCCCAAGCAGACTGGAGCCCTCAGGACAGGACAGGGACTCCCCTCTTCAGGAGTGAGTGGTCTCTGCCTACTCCTGCTGAGCCCTCCCCCCCAAAACCCCACAACCACCTCTGGGAGCCAGGATTTGGGAACAGTTGGATTTACTTCTTGATCTCTGCTCTGCCCCCCCCCCCCACTCAAGCTGGGCCATTCTCTGGGCATGGTAGCACTGCCCCTGCCCTCCATGTCCTGACCCAACTTCCTCAGGGTGAAAACTTGGGCCTCCGTTGCCTCCTAACTCAAAAGAGTGCTGTCTCGGCTTGTAGGCTGCCTCCCAGGGGCTTCCCTTGGCGAATGGCTCAAGACACTTTTCTCTAAGGCCAGATCATCTTTCTTTGCCAGCTAAGGCTGGTCAGTTCAGAGCCTGGTTCCTCTGGGCTGTGGGTGAGCTCGTGGGATACCAGGTCATTCTTCCTCACACATCCCATCCCTGCCCATCGATTCTGGGCTACTTCCTGTGGACTGTTTAGGATCCCTAGGACTTCAGCTCTCTGGAACCACTCTTTCCTCTACTCCTGGGCTCTCAGAAGCAAAGTGGGGTGGGGGTGGGATTGAAGCCATAACTAGGGTGGGGCAAATAAAGTCTTGCTTCAGGGAGTGGGCCTTTATTTCTAGGGTGCTAACACCACTTATACTCTCCTTTATCTGCATGGAGATCTAGGCACTTAGCCTCTTGTTTGCAAGATTAATTAGTTAAATCAGGAAACCCTCAGATGGCACGTGGTGGGTGTGTACCTTGGGTGACCAAATTGACTAGAGAGTGCCTTTCCAGTTTGCCCAGTGGAGGAGGGCTGTACTTGGAACAGGGCCCGGTTCCCACTTGTCTCCTAGGTCATGCCACTTAATCAACAAGCATTTATCAGTCCCTTCCGGGTGATGGGCACTCTGCTAAGTGTGGGGAGAAAGGGGAGCCCGGACTGGGTCATCGGCACCCTGAGCCTCAGTTTCCACTGCCATGCCTGAGAATCTGGACTTTCCTCCCCTAGCCTTCTGGGTGTGATTTCCATCGGCTTCCCCAGACACTCCTGGGCTGAAGCTGCCCTCTGGTACAGCCTGGCTGCAGTGGCTGGGATGCAGATGGCCACCCGTCTGGGAGGGCTCAGATCCATCTCAGGCTCAAGCAGGACAACTGGCACAGGGCTCACACTCATTGAAATAACCATGGGCAGCAAGAGGAGAAAGGTCCTGGGCCATCTACTCTCACTGTCCTTCCAGAACAGGGCTCAACCCCCGGGGTACCTCCCTCCCTCCTTTGCTGGGGACCCCAGTTCAGCCTCCACAAGAACTTAATTCAGAGGTACCTGAAGAAACCTAACCAGGGGGCCATGCATACCCATGTTTGAAAAGAAGCTGCCCCTGTATCTCATTCGAATTGTGGTTCAGCTTTGCATTGTGTCCTGGAAAGATCAAGGGGACTGATGGAGGATCAGAGTTGTGGGAGCCCTCAGGTCAATGGGAGTAACCCCTAGCTGAGCCTGTTCCAGGGGTTCTGGCCAGGGAGTACTGGGTACTTCTCAAAGAGGAGATTGGGGGGCTCCCCACCAGTGGCCATTCTGTACAGACTTAGGCATGGTCTGTTACCTATGTTGGTTGGTACCCTAGTCCTCGGACCCAGCCAGGCTAGATGGGGTATCCACCATTGGAGATAGGCAGGAGTCTGTCTCTCAAGAGCATCTGTTTCTGCACAGGTCAGGGGGGAGGGCAATACCAGAGGAGACAAGACAGCAAGGAGGGGGCAAGGCACGAGTCAAAAGCCAGATGCCAGTCTCAAAATGCCAGAACCTTTCCCACCTGCGTGACCTTGGCCATGTCTCTGCCCCTCTCTCCCCTTCAGTCTCATTTGGCCATGAGGAAGGCACCCCCAATGTGCTCCTAAGCACAGGATGAAGAAGGATGAACTCTCCCCAGCCCAGAGACTTTCAGTCCCACAGGTCAATGAAAGAGGAGTCCCAGAGGCCTTTGGGAAAAACCAGCCCAATGTGGAGATGTGTGTAGATCGTCAGGTGTTCTCCTGTAATGCATTTCCTTTCCATCCAAACCTTCCCAAAGGTCTGACAGGTCCCCCAGAATGAGAACTAGGAAGCCGGGGAAACTTCAGTGCCTTGCCCACGGTCATTGGGGCAGTATCAAAGTATTAATACCTTAAATTTTACACAGGAAGAAACTGGGGCCCAAAGAAATATCATAGAGTTCCAAGGTCCTTTCATCCCAGATCGCATCCTCTCCCATAGTCCACTCAGCCACCAAAGCAATTTCCCAAAGAGTAGGTCTCACCATGTCACTTCCTACTTAAGAAACTCCAGTGGCTCCCTATTGTTCTAGAAAAATACAACATGCTTTATTTGGCCTTCAAAGCCTTCAGAACCCAGTTCCCTCCTACCTTTCCAGTTTACTTATGCCTCATTCTGCCCTAGTATAGTGCAATCCAGTGATGCTGGCCTCTCTCCTGTTTTTCATACAAGACCCTTCATCTACCACCTCTAGGCATTTTCTCAGGCTGTGACCCCTGCCTAGAGCACTCTCCCTCCTCATCGCCACCTAGTGGCTTCCTTCAAGTTGAAGCCAAAATCTCAGCTTCTACTAGAAGCCTTTTGAAGGCATCCTCAACACAAATGCCCTTCCTCTGTTGGTCATCTCTAATTTCTCCAGTTCAGAACTTGTCTGCACATGGCTGTTTGCTTGCTACGTTTCCCCCATCAGACTGGGAGCTCCTTAAGGGCAGTCTTTTGACTTTCTTTGTATCCCCTGTACTTAGCACAGTACTGGCACACAGAAGGCAGTTCATAAATGTATACTGACAGAGAGACTGGGATGTTGGCTTTCCCTGTCTGTCATGGCCTGGGCCCCTCGAGCCCCTGGAGCACAGACACACTGCGGCCTGCCCAGCCACCTGGAAGAAAGAGCCTTTGCCCCAGAAGACCAGGCCAGGTGTGTGGTCTGTCTCCACATTTGTGATCTCAGCCAGGAAGGGAACTCCCAGGGTGAAAGCTGCCACCACCATTGCAACACAGAAACAGTCTCACCCAGTGAACTGGTTCACTGAGGTGTGAAATGACGTGTTTGAGGTCATAGCCAAATTATGGGTCAGGGCAAGACTTGAATCCAGGCCCAGCTAAGCCCTCCCAAGAGCTGCTGAGTATGCTGCTTTTATGACTCCTTTTCATCCCTGTTTGACATTGGAGGGAACAGGCTCAGAGGTGAGCATATGACTCCACAGGCAGCGAGTCGGGGAGCCAGGGCTTCAGTCTCCCAGGGCACCCCCCTGTCCTGCCTCCATGAGGCCCCACTGGGCAGAGTGCAGGCCTGAGCTGGCTAGTGGCAGGGAGCTAGCTGGGCAGTCCCTGGAGTCCAGTGTATGCCAGACCCAGTCTCTCCTCTGTGCGACTGAAGAAAGCCGGGCCGCTCAGAAGAGGCATTTGTCGACATCTGCAGCCGCCTCCCGGGCCAGGGCCCACAGCTGCAGATGCCTCTTCGGCTGCCCCTTCTCAGCCTCTGGGCCCTGTTACAACTTGGCATAGGCTGGTTCTCAGGGAAAGGTGCCCGGCTTCAAAGAGCCTCCCTTGTTCTCACTAGATCACCCATCACAGGGGCCTTCTCATGAAGCCAGGCTCTCAGCTGGTAGGGGACTGTCCCCATGGGCTACAATCACAGGCACATTGGATTTCCCCCTCCAAAGCCACAATGGTCCCTGCTCAGAAAAAAGAAACTGGCAGCCTTATCTCCCGGGCTGTCTTTTCTGGAGATGGGACCAGAACTGGGAGGGCAGCCACGAGGCCAAGCCAAGCCCCACGGTGTAGCCAAGCCCCACAGCCAGGCAGGCCCACCCCCAAGGGTCCTCAGAGAAGATGCCAGAGCCCTCTGCCAGAGGCCCAGCAGCCTGAAGCAGGATGTCAGGGCTAGGAGGGATGTCCTAAGGACAGAGAATGGGGGTGCCCAATCTGGGTGGGGGAGGGGACTTTAGAACTGAGGTTCAGGGAGAAGGAGCTGTAGAATTTGGAGCATGCAAGTGATCTTAGAAACCCCTTTATTTTAAACAGGAAGAGACTAAGGGTCAGAGAAGGGCAACATCTTATCCAGGTCCCAGAGTCTGTGCCAGGGCCCTAGCTTGGCGGCCCATGGTCTGGTCACCTGTTCCCTCTCCATGCCTTATGTCTCCTGGTCTGTGCCACTAGACTCCTGACCCTGGGTCCAAGGGCTGAGTCCTGCCTTTCAGGCCCTCATCTTTACTTCTTAGCTTTCTATGCCCCTCCCAGGGCATTGTGGGTAGAGGGGAGCAGGGAAACCTGGTAGGCCACTGCCAGGGGGCTCTGTCTCCCTGCTGCACAATCATCATATTTGTCCAAGGCAGGGCAAGCCAGGCCTGCTGGGGACGAAGAAAGGCCTGCCTGTCATCACACATTGTGGAATTGTTCCCCAGTGACGCAGGCACTGGGCCCCTGAGGTCAGAGGGCCCCCATTACAGGGCTCAGAAGTGAGAGGGCCCCTGGGGGTGGTGCTGACCATACGCACAACTCTTCACGGTTTTTGTGTTCTCTGCTCACCCTCTGGCCTCTGGTCTGAGCTTTGGATAGTGGCTTTCAGAGGCTGGGGCGAGTGGGGGACCAAGAGAGCTCTCCTGGGACAAACAAAATCTCTGTCCGGTTGCCCAGAGAGTGCCCCAGGACTATGTCAGGGGAGCAGGAAGGGACCAGTGCCAGGCTGAGGGGTAAGCAGAAGGAAGGCACTCGGGACCCCTAGTCACAGACCCCGTTGTCATGCTAAAGACACTGTCCTTGCTGAACCCGGCCTGGCAGAGGACAGAGGTGCCACTTCCCTTCCAGACCCGGAAACTAAGCCCCTCTTTGTGCACCTACGACGCCATTACTTTTCATTGACCTAACACCATGTCTACTCTAGTGGAAGGAGAGGGCCACTCCCCAACTCCCCACGTTGTCTGATTCGCAAATTTAATGAGCCTGTTTTCAGACGATGTAAATCATCTCCCAGAGAGTCTGTTTTTGTCTCCCATACACTTGTGGAAAAGGCTGATGAACAGAAGCCAGAAAAGGAGCTGATGGGCTGCTGCTGGGGGAGGGATCATGGCCTCCTCTCAGCCACAATGCCCAGAAAAGAAAGACCAGTCTTGGCTCACCTTCCTTCATCACAAAGTGAAGGGGGCTGACTAGACACCCTTGGAGGCCCCTGCCAGCTCAAAACCAATTTCCCTGCATTCCCTGAGGCCCCTCTGATCCGATGCCTCCTAGCTGGATGCTGGCACTCCGCCCTGCTCCCCCTGTAACCCTGGGAGGTGATTGCCAAGGACACATTAAGAAAATCGGACTAAAGCCGGGCATCTGATTCTAGTTGGATCTTTTTGGTCCCGTGAATGCCTCAGACCCTTGAAGAGAGTGTCAGATGTGGAGAACCAGCCCTTCCCACGCCCTCTCTCTGGGTTGCCTCTGGAGAGAGAGGAAATGGAGAACTGGGAAAAAGAATGACCACTGAGGCAAAGAAACTGAGGGGGAGGGGTGTGGTGCCTCAAGAGGGTGATGACTGAATGAGTTACGATCTAGGGCTGTGACCCAGTTCTATGTGGACGGCTTCAGAGAACCCTAGGAAGACTTGTATGGACTGATACAGGATGAGGGAGCAGAACCAGGAGAATGACGCCTACCAGACCAACAACTCGGTGAGACAAGCAGCCCTGAGAGACTGGGGGCCTCTGATCTGTACGATGACCAAGCATAAGAGGAACCTGGCAGCTGCCTCCAGACAGAGAGCTGACGAACTGGGCCAAAGGGAAGCTTTCTATCCTGATGGGGCAAAGGCGGATATTTATTCTGATTGCTTATTGGGAACAAGACTGTTCTTGTTTTCTCAGTGGAAAGAGGGGGAGGTAGCGAAGAGAGAATTCAAGACTGAAAAGAAAATAGATCTGAATTTAACAAAGAGAATGACCACCAAATACCACCGATACAAACTACTAGACACAAACTCCCAGTACAAATGTCTTATTTTACAGATGGGAAAACTGAGGGGGGAAATCACCTCATCGTGAGGAAGTATCCCCTTCAGTCAAGTCTGAACACATTTTTAATTGAATTTACCAGTGGCACTGGTGACGGGGTCCTTGGTCT
Source organism: Notamacropus eugenii (assembly GCF_028372415.1). NCBI lineage: Eukaryota > Metazoa > Chordata > Mammalia > Diprotodontia > Macropodidae > Notamacropus > Notamacropus eugenii. The sequence goes on from NC_092873.1 coordinate 25,217,854, forward strand.
CATCAAAGCCCAAAGCAACAGAAATGCCCACCCCCCTACTCCCCTCTTCCCCTGATGGACAGGGAGGTCAGAGCTCCAGGACAGGCGATGAGCACAGCTGTCCCCCACACCCAGGGCAGGAGCCAATAATGTCTTCCTCCCTGAATTCCAAGCTCCCTGGGTTACTCACTGCAGAGCCCTAGGTCCGGCCACCAGCTCTCACAGGCCCAAGTCTTTGGAGAGGGGCTCAGCTGGTGGGCTTCAGAGCAGATATAACAGCCCAGCTCTGTTCTTTCCCAGTGCCTGCCAGACCCCTGCACCTGCTGAATACCCCTCTCTGCCAGGCCTGTGAACTCTCCACATGCCAGGGAGAGGGGAGGAACAGAGAAATCCCCAGGGCCAGGGGTGAGGGCAGGTTGCACAATCTCCAGAATCAGTCACCAATCTTGGATGTGCAGGACCGTTGCTTCTCCCCCAAAGCTGTGGAAAGGGAGGCAGGCAGTGATATTTTGGTTTAGCCCAATGCCCTGGATATCAATGAGGACAAAACCAACGGTCAGTTTTCAGTTCTGACTGGTTCACGTCCACTCAGCATCTATTTCCTAAGTATATGCAAGGTACAAAGCCCTTGGTGATGCACCGGGTGAGTGGGATTGAGGGGACACATGAAAAATAACAAATGAACATTCCCCGAGATGAACAGATCCCTTTAAGGTCAGCCAAGCAAACCACATGTATTTTCCCATTTGAGGCCATCCCTATTGTGCAGATGAGGAAACTGAGTCTTAAAGAGGTGAGACACTCCCAAGACCACACAGATGGTGCCCAAGTTGGGTTGTCTTCTGCTGCCCCAGGTTGTCTCTAACAGCTGGGGAGGGGGTACACTTTAATTAGAACAGAATATGCAGGTGACCAAACTACACTGACCATTGGTAAGTATTTGATGGTCAGAATTCTAGGCTCCTAATGTCCCAGATTTGGATCTGAATGGGGCTTAGTGTCCAATCTCCTCCTTTTACAGATGAGGAAACTGAGGCCAGGAAAGTGACTTGCCTTATTATGAGGGGGTAGCACCTTCAGTCAAACCTAAACATGTTTTCTTTGATTCTGGCCCTTTAGCCAATGAAACCCCAAGGCTCAAAGTTGCCTCAGTGAGAAAATCATCGTCCTTCCCAAAGGCCAGTGGAGGAGATCTCTTTGGAGGAGAGGCTGCCCTGCTTTCATGCCGCCCGGGCCCTAGAACCCAGATGCCTAGACCTAGCTTCTACAAAACAAAGAAGAGATGCCAGAATAACTCTTAGGCTTGCTCTCCCAGCCTCTCCCCTCCCCTGAAAGTGCCTGGCAGGGAGTGGGGCGGCAGAAACTTGAAGGGAGGAAGAGCAGAGAGTGCTACTACCTGGGGAGAGGGGCAGGGACTCTGGGTTCCTGGTAGACAGCTGAGAATGGACATAATGAGAACTGCAGGCATGTCTAGGATGCCACAGGACATTCTGCATTCTCCCATTTCAATCTTCTGGGCATCCTTGTAAAGACATGGAGACAGGGGTGAGGGTTCATCTTTCACAGATGAGATAACTGAGGTAGTAGGGAAGAGGCTGACAGGTCCAAGATGATACAGCTAATCAGTGGCTGAGGCAGAAATCAAACCACCCCCACATACGTTCATATACACTCACACACACACACACTCACACACACACACTCACACACACTCTCACACACATACACTCAAACACACATACACTCTCACACACATACACTCACACACACATATACTCATACAAGGCACACATACACACACTCACACACACTCACACATATGCTCACACACATGCACACATTCACACACATGCACTCACACACATGCACACACACTCACACACATACACATACACTCACACACACTCACACACACACTCATATACGCTCACACACACACACACACTTACAGAGCTCCACCCAAGGGGTTGTGATGATCCAATGAGGTCATCCTTGTAAAGCACAGAACTCTGTTCCTGGCACGGGTGCTTAACCATGCTTGTTGCTCTCTCTCCTCCTCCCTTGGCGGCCTTCCTCTCATGGGTCCATCAGCGAGGGGCAGCAGAAGACCCAAAGGCCACACTTTGGATCTCCTCAGCCCCACTCTTTAAAGGTCCGCGAACCCCACCAGAAGGCCCAGAACAAAATGACCCTCAGACTTCGGAAGTGAGTTGATGGTGGGATGCAGAGGCAGCCCAATTAGCCAAGCATCCTTCAGGACGCTGAACAGACAATGACAGAGGCTTGAGGTTGCGTGTCAGGCCTTCGTCCAGTCCAGTTCAGCCACGCTGATAAGGCACTGTCAGTAAGCAGTGGCTGGTAAGATCCCTGAGGGCAAGGGTAAGTGCCAGTCCCCCGGAGGGGCTGAATAAATGCCCGGACAGGATTGCAGAGCCTCGGACACCCTGCCAACTCCTGGGAGACAGTTAGGTGAGGGATAGAATCTCGACACAGGTCTCTTAGCCCCGGTAACCAGGGGAGCAGAGGAGAAAGTGTAAACCGAAGGCCCTCTCCAGCCCCTTCAGCTGCTTGGGCCTAGCCTATCACCCTGGAGGGCTAGCCTGCCCTCTGGAGAAAAGGCTTAGCCGAGACAGGCTTAGAACACGGCTGGGGCAGGTGGGAGTGCATTCGTCCAAAGCCTCTCTGGGCCTGCCTATTAGCATTCTTTAAGCCGCAGCTGGGCCCATTGTGAACAGCCCACAGCACCTGCGGGATGCACGGGAGGCCAAGTCAAGCCCCTGGGGGAGGCGGGGGGAGCTGTATGGGCAGTCAGACTGCAGGAGCCAGGAGAGCCTCTCCAAGCGAGGGTACAGGGGAACCCCAGAGAAGCCCAATGACCAACAACAGGCAGGCCTGGGGGTCTGGGGGCGGGGTAGGAATGCTGGCTGCGGGCAACTCTCCCACGGGCCGGACACTGGCAGCCTGTCCAACCTCTCTTGGCAACAGCTGGGGCCCCCAGCCTCTGCCAACAGCTGGTCAGCTCAGCAGCAGGTGAGCAGGCCGAAGGGGGCAGCAGCTGTTACAGCGGAAGGGGGCTGGGAATTGGGGGCTGGGGGCAGGGTCGGATGGGGCTGGGGTGGAGGGTTGGATGGGGCTAGGGGCTGAGGACCAGGAAGGAAAAAGGGCAGAGCTGGGTTTTTTCAGGAGACAGAGGAAAGGGAGAATCAGGGTGCTACTCAGACAAAGGGCATCTATCTGCCGGACCCCCATCTCCCGGGAAGCGACCCCCAGGTGCCAGGGCTTGGCATGGGAAAAGAAGAACAGGCCTGTTTCTTTCTCGGCAGGGAGAGAGAAGGAGACACACAGAGCCCAGACCCAGAGGAGTTCGAGCTACCAGGGGCTTTTGGGGCTTTCCACTCCAGCCCCTCACTGTAGAGAGAAGAGATCTAAGATCCAGAGGAGGTGCTTGCCCTAAGGATACAGGATAGTGTGTGGAGATCTGAATCCAAGACCTTTGACATCAAATGGGATGCCCTTTCCACCGAATCAAGGCTGGGAGAAGGGGATTCCCACCTGCTCTGCCCACAACAGTCCACAAAAACACGCCTCCCTTCTTGCTTAAGCACCTTTCCTGTGCCTCTGTCTCTCCCACTCTCACCTGGCCCCAGTCTCTGGGGGAGCTCCCAGAAGTCACGGCTGGGAGCCACTCCCAGCAGTTGGCTAACAGGGCTCTGTAGAGGGCTTTAGCACAAGGGATTGAGCTGCCCCTTGGGAAACGGGACAGGGGAGACAGAAGATGCGTAGATGGAGAGCAGGGAGCGATCTCAGAAGCCATGGAGTCCAACGCCTTGGTGTTACTGAGGAGGAAATTGAGACCCAGTGACTTGTGAAGTGAAGTGATTTTCCTAGGGTCACACAGCTAGTCTCTGAGATGGGATTTGAACCCTGGTTCTCCTGACTCCAAGTCTGATATTGTCTCCACTACAAAATGTTGCTTGGTACTAGACAAGCTTGGAAGAGTAGCACACAGCCTGATGGCCACATTTAGAGGGCACAATCTCTTTTTATTTTATAGATGAGAAAACTGAGGCTCAAATGGACTTGATTGTCCCATGCTTACACATTCAGCAAGGCTTCAAATCCAAATCTCATTCCTTAGTTAAATAGCTACACTTGTTACATTGAACGGATAAAAATGACAAAGGAAGTGGAGGAGATGGGAGAGAAGGGGCAGGGGCAGGGCGGACTGGGGCAGGCTGGACTAGGCAGGCTCAGGTAGAAGCATGGACTCAGCCAGGCTTGATATCTGATGTTCCCATGAGATTTGGTCCTGGGCAAGTGGTGGCTTGCCTAGGACTCCGGCTCTCACCTGTACAATAGGAGCAGCCTCTATCCCGGCAGGGTTGCCAGGAGAAATGACCACAATGTCGGGGCAGTCTCCCTTCTGTGCTGGGGCTGGGTCTGGGGCTGGGGGGGAAGAGCCCCCTGCCTGGCACTGAGTCTTGGGTACTGGGAACAAAGCCCTGCAGGTCAGTGACAAAAGCCCAGCAGAAAGGCTGGCCTTGGCCCTCAGGGCCCACTTGAGTTTCCGAAGACAATAACCTTTGGGGGAGAAGGAGGAGGCTAATGAATTCTGGAGAGTGGGCTGTGGAATGATTCCCAAGCCTGAGCCCCCACCCCCCTCCTCCCACCTCTTTCCCAAGGACCTGGTGTACACACTTGTGTGCTCTGCTGGAAAGTCCAGGGGGCCAATCCCATGGATCACCAAGGACTGAACATCTCACAAGTACACCAAGAAGCTTTTTATACAATAAACACTTGAGTTTGGCCAACTGTGCTCCTGTTTGCTCCCAAGCAAGAAGGGGTGAGGGGGATAAAGGGAAAGAGCCCCCTCTCCTCCAGACTCCTGCTCCCTGGGTGCCATGATACACTTGCTCTCCAGCCCACCCTCCCCTCCCATCTGGTTCTTGCTCCTGATAACAGGCTTGGTTTTCTCTGCTCCCAGGGTGACCCATCTCCAGCCAGAATGCAAAACCAAGGCTTTTTATCCAGAAGGGGTTGGGGGGGGCGGGGCACTGATTTAATCCCTCGCTGTCTGAACAGCATCTTGGAAAGAGACCAACATTGACGCTTGCCCCCACCCCAGGCTTTGGTATCCCTAACCACCCCCACCCTCATGCTGGCTCATTAAGCTGAGTGTGTGTGTGTGTGTGTGTGTATGTGTGTGTGAAACCTAGAGAGAAGAGAATGTCACGGAAAAGGTGGTCACCGCTGTCAAAGGTTGTAAAGACATCGAGGAGAATGAGGATTGAGAAAAAACACTGAATTTGGTAACTAGGAGATCATTGGTAACTGGAGAAAGTCATTCTGTGGGATGATGAGGCCCGAAGCCAGACTGTAAAGGGTTAAGAAGAGAGGGAGAGGAGAGGAGAGGCACCTATCGTGGGTGACCTTTTCGAGGAGCTTAGCTATGCAAGGCAGAAGAGATAAAGGATGAGGGATCAAAGCGGAATTTATTTATCAATCAATCAGTACTAATTAAGCACCCACTTGTTGACAAATACTGGTGCAGCTTCTGCTTGAAAGCCTCCAGGGAGGGTCACCCACTATCTCCCGGGGCAAACAACTCCTCCACCCTCAATCTGCCTCCTCCCTGCTCTGGCTTCTACTTTTGCCCTCTGAGACCAAGCAGAGTGAGGCAGATCCCTTCTCCAATCACAATCCTTCAGATACTGGAGCACAGCTCTCATGTCCCCCTGAGTTTCCTCCCCAAGAACATTCCCAGTCTCCTCAATGGATCAGAGTCAAGGCCTTTCACTATCTTGGCTAGAATCCTCATGTTCTGGATGGGGAAACTGAGGCCCAGAGGGGAGAAGGGACTTGACCTAGGTCATGTAAGTGATAGATCAGGGCACCCCACTGGATTTCCGGTGAGAATGGAGAGGCTGGGTGCAGGGAGTCTCCCAAAGGCAGCCTCAGATCATGAAGGCAGGGATGCCAAGGGCTCTGAAGGCTCATCCCCTCATAGTCACAGAAATTAACGTGACAAGTGAAAAGAGAACACACAGAGTGAGCCCATTTGCCAGGATCTCTGGAAATGTGTCATGCTAAACCATGCATGATCTGAGCTTCCTTCAGATGCATCGCTGGGCCCTGAAGCCAACCTCTGACCAAGCGAAGCATCCTTGAGAAAAGGACTTGCCTCTGACTGATTCTTCCACTTTGTGGGTAGCTGGGATGGGGACTCGGAAGATGCTGGGTCCAAATTAGGCCCCTTTATATTTCTGAGTTTTGATTTGTTTTCCCCAATGTGAAATGGGTGAGCCAAGCCAGCTGGTGTCCAAGGGTTCTCCCAGCTCAGATGCTCTGGGATCCTCAACTAATGCTCAGATTCCTGCCTCCTGGATTTCTTTAAGAAAGGGGGATCTGTTCACATAGTATTTGCTGGGCTTAGATATGCCACATGGCCCAGATTCTTGGGGGAAAACTGGAGTTGAGTTTTTGCCACATTTCCTCTGCTTACTTTGCTTTTTTTTGTGCACGTGCATGCACGTGTGTGTGTGTGTGTGTGCACCGTGTGCACATAACTCAGAGATTAAACCCTGCCCATACCAGTGTTGACATAAATCAGCCAACAGGTGGACAAGCTGGAGGAGACACCAGACACAGAACCCACTGTGGTGCACACGTCTCTCTCAGCACTATCTGTACAGCCCATCTTTCCCCTTTCTTGTCCCACTGTCCTCCACGTTCTCCAACGGGCTTTTCAAACCTTTTTGTAGGAGAATGAGGGTCACCATGGATATGGGGGCTCTCACAAGCAGGGATGCTCAGAAAGATTTCCCTGTCGATGTGTTGCCAATAGGGACATTAGACATGTAGATCCTGCACTTTCTGCCTCTGCCCAGTCTCGGGGCTCATAATCAGCCCTTGGCTCCCTTCACAGCCCACCCCTCATCTAGGACCCTACCCCTCATGAGACCTTTCCTGACCACCCCTCCCCCTGCCCTTCTCAGTGCCCGAAATGACTTCGAACAAATGTGGTCTTTCCTTGGCTCTGTACACGCTGCGTCCCTGCAGTGGAATGTAAACTCCCCAAATGCAGGCATTATTGTATGCTCTGTTGTTTTTTGTTTTGGTAGAGACAGAGACAGGATACATTGTGCCCCTACGTACAAAGCATGATGCTGGGCACATGAGATGCCTGAACTGAACTGCACAAAGCCATCAAGTGGGGAAAGATCTGAGAGGTTGCCAAGTCTTGCAGACGAAGGGCATGGAGAGGCACAGGGAAAGCGTGAAGCTGTTGGAGTGTCCAGGGAAGGCTTCCTGGAGGAGGTGACCCCGAGGCAGGCTTCCAAAGAACCAGAAGGATTGGAAGAAGAGATTGAGGCAGCGGCTGAGTCCTGGAACGGGGGATGAGGGGAGCCAGGGGCTCACGATGGGACAGAACTGCACATGTGTGGGAGGTGCCCCCACGTGTGTGACTGCGGGCTCCCTTACAATGTACCTATACATACCTCAGGTTGATGGAACCTAGAGTATATGAGGATGGTCAGACAGGAAAGTTTGTCTTTACAGGTTGTATTACAGGAGTTTGGACTTTAATTTGTATATAATGGGTATCCTTGGAAGGTCCTGGGGTCAACGGGCCAGAGATTTAGAGCGGGAAGGCCCAGTAATTCAGGTCCTTTTTATAGATGAAGAAATAGAGGCCCAGAGAAGGTGGTTGCCCAAGGTCATCCTGATGGAGGCCAGGGCCAGGAGCTGGACCCAAATCTTCTGATGCCAAATATGATCATAGCTCATCCTAAACTGACTGTCTCTTTCCTCTGCCTGGGGTTTTGACTGTCCAAGCAGTGCTAAGACTCAGGATTCCTGGGTTCTAATTCCATCATGGAGGATAGGGGGTAACAGCAGAGACTCCTGCACTAGCTTCTGTGCAAGGACCAAGGCTGGATAAGCTGAAAGTAGGACACAAGGGAGGGATGGAGGCTCCTGGCAGCAATGCCCCTTACAGTGTCCCTGGCAGGTCAGGCAGGTGCCAGTATATGTTCAATCATGTCATGTGATGGAGAACTCCCTACCTCACTGGAGGCCCATTCCCCTGCTGGACAATCCTCACTCTCATCTTGAGTGTTGTCCACCACTCCCACACTCCTAGTCCCACCCTCCAGAGTCAAACAAACCAGGCTGATTTTACTCCAGGTTGCTTTACTATGTTCAAGGCCCTTCCAAGCCTTCAGATAGCTCCTCCTCCCCAATTCACAGAGTCTCGGATTCAGAAGGGACCTCGAAAGGGGTCTGGCCCAGCCCCCATCTCTGATGCAGCCAACAAAGGATATCTTGCTTAAACACCTCCAGGGATGGGGAGCTCACTCTGTGCCCAGGTTTCTCTTTGGAGGAGTTCTCAATAAAAAGAAGTTTCCCTTATAGCAAGCCTAATTTTCTGCCTTGCAACTTATTCTGGCCTTGGGGGTCAAGCAGGACAATTCAAGTTTCCTTTTCTGAGGACAGACTTTCCAACCCTTGGAAACAGCCTCAGATTCTCTGAGCCTTTTATTTCCCAGAAATATTTCTATTTCCTTTGATCAATGCCTATATCCAAATCTTAAGGAGAAAATCCACAATTAAGAAACAAACATTCTAGAGAATATATTTTGTAAAAGTGAGTTGTTAGTGGTTTGTTTGTTTCTGGTGGGGTGGATGCACATTTTGTTTGACACAACAGACATCTCTATGTTATATCTGACTGAAGCAAACTGCATTAAGTGACTTGCCCAGGGTCACACACCATTTGAGCTGAGGGGAATGGCCACACACATGCCAGGGTCACATGCCTCAGTTAGCATCTGAGGTCAGATTTGAACTCCAGAAGATGAGTCTTCCTGACTCCAGGCCCAGCACTCTGTGCATCATGGCGCCACCTAGCTGTCTCATTATATAGAGACAGAGTCTTGTTAGCTCTTAAATATATATTAAAAAGGTGATTTTCCCAAAGTCATGAAGATGTCAGAGGCAGGTTTTGAACCAAGATCTTCAGAATCCAGAGCTAGAAATCTTTTTATTCAGGTTGAACTAGAAACCTTCTGGGACACCTGAGGTAAACTGAGACACAACTGAGGGGAATAAAGAGAGCTCTGGCTGGACAAGGAGATGACAAAAAAATTCTCCTTTTAAGGCTAGTTCTCTCCTCCTGAGCCCCTAAGGGCTACTGGGGTATCACAGTGGGCATGTGCCCAGAAGTCTTGAGCCAGGAGTCAGTGCACTCTGGGCACCTCTATGGGGCAGGAAGCTTAAGGCTGTCTGGGAAAGAAGGGACAGGGTAGCATAAATAAACCTCTTGTTTCCAAGGGGCAAAGCTAGAATATTGTTGGGCCATGCAGGCTGAGCCCAGCTGAGCAGAATAGGTCATTGTCTCCAGGAAGGGCAGTCCCAGAATGCTAATCACCACCTTCTCTCTCCCTGTGGACCTACAGCTCTCTGCAGGGAGATGAGGCAGGCACTTTGGAGTACAAACTAGGGGATTGCAGAATTCTCTACGTAATCACAGAGTAAATTTCAGACTAGTGCAACCTATCTCTTCTCCATCCCCTGGGGACAAACTCAACTAGAATCCCTGGAAAAGATGAAGCAAGAGCCAAAAAAAAAGTTGAAAGTATTTTTTTATAAGTACATTGAGAGAGTAAAAGAAATGAATGCTATAAAAGGAAGAATCGGTAGTGGAATTAACAACTACCTGAATGCTGACCAAAAAAGAACCTCTGCATCATCTTTCAAGAAATCCTCAAAGAAAACTGCCCAGATCTCTTAGAACCAGGGGCAAAACGGAAACAGAAACCACTAGGCACCTTCTGAAAGAAACCCCAAATAAAACTGCCAGGAACATTATAGCTGAAACCCAGAGTTTCCATGTCAAAGAAAATATACTGCAAGCAGTCAGAAAAAAAAAATACTCAAGTACTGAGGACCCACAGTCAGGATCACCCAAGATTCAGCAGCCATTACAATAAAGGAGCAAAGAGCTTGGAATACAACATTCCAGAAGGCAAATGAGAGAGAGAGAGACAGAGACAGAGAGAGAGACAGAGAGAGGGAGAGAGAGAACCAACTTACAAATAACTTACCAGCAACAGGAGAGAAAATAGATCCTTAATGAAACAGAGGATGTTGAAGCACCTCTAACGAAAAAATCAGAACTGCAGAGAAAATCTGAAGATCAGACACAGGAGTGAAGAGAAACATAAGATGTTAACCTGAATTAAGAGTTATAAGGGCCTAAACAGGGGTAAAGTGCTTACATTCAAATAAGAGAAGATGATACAAGTGACCCCTCTAAACTATCTCATCATCTGAGTTCAGATAACAGAGTCCAATTAGACAAGGTCTGGAAGTGGTTCTGTTTCTTAATGCTCTTAAGAAAAGAACAGAAAGGGAGGGGAAGAGGAGTACATGATGGGGAGAGAAAAGGTTAGAAAAAATCATCTCCTATAATCGGGGTGCACAAATAGACATCTATATAAATAAGGAGGGGGAGGAGGAGAGAAGGGAAGGGTGTGACACTTAAACTGTACTCTCATCTGAACTGGTCAAAGGAAGGATGCACATACATGCACATGGGTGTTGTTGAGCATAGAAATACATTTCATTCAACAGGATAACAGGAGGGAAAAGAGAAAAAAGGGAGGAGGAATTAAATGGGGGTAGATTAAGGGGGAGGGATGAGTCCTAAACAAAACAAACTCTCAGGATGTACAAATATATTTATAGCTCTTTCTGTAAGAGGAATAATTTGAACTCAAGTCTTCCTGATTCCAGGTCCAGTACACTCTTCTCCACCGTGATACTTCTCATTCCTAACCGTAGGACCTTAGACAAATCCCTTCCTTTTTCTCAGTCCTCTATTTTACAACAGTTATTTGGGGGGGAGGGGAGGTAGGACTCTGACATTCCAAGTTATGCATGTGTGGATGTATCCAGACAGGCCTACTGATATCTCTCTCCAGTTGTACGTGCACGCATGTACACACACACACACACACACACACACACACAGAGGAAAGGTTTAATTGATAGAGATCTTTATAGAGCCCTCAGTTCCTGATCATGTTTGTGAAATAACAAAGTTCAGACGTGATTTGTGCCACTGGGACCCTGACGTCCACTGCCCACCCTGGGGGACCTCAAGGTTGGACCAGGATAGAGGAGAGAAGTCACCAGTCCTCTCCCCTGGATCTTCCCCAAGTTAAAGCCCTCTAGTTCCTTCAGCCCATAGCCACCTAGCTCAATCTCATGGCTCTTCACCATCCTGAGCACCACACCATATAGTCCTTTGTGCTTATCAACGATCTTTCTTAAACATGACACCCAGAACTCAACACAGTACTACTGGTGGGTCTGACAAGAACAGATGGATGTTCACTGCACATAAACTCTCTTGGCTGGCATATGCCACTGTTGACTCACATTGAGTTTGTGGTCCACTAAAACATGTAGCATCATTTAAAAGATAATTTGCTGGGTAGTCACACCTCCCTCTTCTTGGGTTGTGAAGTTGATTGTTTTGACCCAAGGATGTGACTTCCTTTTTCTGCCTATTAATTTCTACTTCATTTGCTTCAGCCCAGTGCTCTCACCTGTCAAAAGCTTTTTGGGTCCTGACTCTATCGGTCAATATGTTAACCATCCCACCCAGCATAATGTTGTGTGCACAGGTGATAAGATATGGCACACACCTCCTTATTCAAGTCATTGAGAGAAATATCAGATGAATCTCCAGTCCAACCACCCTCGTTCCCAGGAGAGGTACCTGAGAAAGTACAGGTACGGCTGCAAGGCTTTGAAATGTTAAATGACTTGGCCAGGGTGGTAAATGCAACAAAGATCAGAGATGGATTGGGGCCTATGTCATGTGCCTGAAGCTCCTGGAGACCGAAGGGCTTGCTCAAGGTCGCATAGTTAGCAAATTTCCAAGGCAAAATCCACACCCACCTCTCCCTTCACTGCTCACACCGCCCACTGTTCTCGGTGTCATTTGGTGCTTCTGATACTTATTAAAATTACAGAGCCCAGGAAAGGGCAAGGAGGCATGGAGAGGGTCTGAGAGGCCAGGCACCCTGTGGGCAGGCTAAGGTTCAGCCACAGGGGGCCAGGTCTCCCCTCCTCCCTGCACCCTCTAGCTGTTTGAGGCTAGAGGCATGGGATACCAGACTGGCCTTGACCTTTCCCTTGGCTGGGGAGAGGGAGGCGCTGCCTCCCTGCCCTGCCCTTTCCAGCTGCCAGGCATTGTGTAGAGCTGGGATACTGGGCTCTCACCCTCCTCAGCAGCCAGAGAAAGATGCCAAAAAGAAGCCGAGGCAGCCAGGCAGGGAGGCGGAGGAGCTGGCAGAGGCAGTGAGAGCATGTGTCAGGGGAGAGGGAGGAAGGCCTGGCAACCAGGCTGGGGTGGGCTCTGTGGGAGGGTGGGTGCTGCCAAGAAAGCCAAGGCAGAGGAGGGCAGAGCCGAGCAGAGCCCCCACACAAAGCCTGCCTGCTGGGAACACTCCTTGTGTGGGCCAGAAGAGCCCCTTCCCTACCCTTGGCCCTGGCAGCTCAGTGCATTTCCATTCCCTCGGCCCTTTCCCTCTCAGGGGACAAGGAGGGGACCAATCATCTGTGTCAGTCATCACGCTGTTGCTCTGGGGTTCCTCCATATGTATGCCCATGGATGGGCAGCCAGGCTTGGGGGAACACGCTGGGCCTTGCTGCCCACCCCCTGACCTCAATGGGAATCTTTCTGCATCATTTGACTCTGGAGGCACAGACATGTGGGGCTTCCTCAGGCCCCATCTCTCATCCCCCTCTGTCTCTTTCCATTCTTAGGATGGAGCCTCTTTTGATTTCCTTGGCAGCCCCTGCCAGCCAGCCAAGGGGGCTGGAAGTTGAGAAGTGGGCCTTCCTCTCATTCACAGGATCTGTGGGTAAGACAATTGAAAAGGAGGTGTGGGAGTGCGGACAAGGTGGAAGGGAACTCCCTAAGGGGCACTCTTTTCCATGGGGCTGCTGAAAGGATGATTATGGGTGCCAGGATGCCCCTGGACCTCGTACCAAAAGCCAGATGCCCAGGCCATCACGTTTCAAGTCCACCCTTGGGGTATATGGGACTATAATGGCTTTCTCCCCTTCCATAAGCTAAACTGTCAAGGGAGGCCTGACCAGAAGTTTCAGCTTTGTCCACATACCTGGTGCACTTGGGTAAGTTCCCTTGTCCAAGTTCACTCTTCTCTCCGGGTGTGGTTTTCCTATCTCTACAGGGAGGGACCCTGGGAGCTCTGGGAGCCTTCTTATCTCCGACATTCAGTGTTCTATGTTCTAGGGTCCCTCTCGGGAGGGAGAGTCCGGGAGTAAACTGAAGATCTCATTCTTGCCTTGCTAACAGGTCAGCATCTGGTACTTGCTGCTTCATTGGGATCAGACACACTCTGGGCAAACCCCTTGCGTCTGCCTCCTTAGTTTTTCTATTTTCAAAAACGGGCCACACATCTGGCTAGTGCTGCCAGGCTGTTCTAAGAACAACTCCCTCCTTTCTGGGCTCCCTGGACAGTAGTGTAGAAGCCTAGGTGCCCAGTCACTTTCTCTGACATTTGTAGGTCATTCTTCTATTAGCAGTCTTCTCTCTGATTGGCCAACCAAGTCAAACCTTCAAACCCTGTCACCCGTGGGAGACCAACCTGGCTTTTAGGGGATACAATGAGCGAGTGAGGAATGCTGACCAGGAGCCTGGCCAGTATCTCTCCCAAATACTGCCCAAGGTGGGGCATGGGAGGAGAAATAATTGGAGATGCTTCACCAGGACTCTCCTTCCTACCTGCACAAGCCAGCCTTAGAGGATCACAGACTAGAAGGAGAAAATGACAGTGATCATTTCATCTGGCCTCCATGTTTTACAGAAGAGGGAAGTGAGGTCAGTAGCATACAGATAGTATGACCACAAGGCCACTGAGGCCAGCTGATCAAACACCCAGCAAGTGCCTGTCAGCCTCTCCTCGAAGACATCCCCACCCCTTCCTCAGCAGCCCACTCTAGGATGTCCACTAGACAGCTTCATCTCAACATGTCCAAAGCAGAGCTCCTGAGCTTACCCCAAATCTCGCCTTCCCTGTTCCCAGAGAGGGCAGTTCCATCCTTCGCATTCCCAGGGCTCACATCCTAGGAGTTACCCTGGACTCTTCACAATCTCTCACTCCCCAAATCCAAGATGGTGCCAAGACCTGCCGATTTTTCCTCAGCAGAAGCTCTCCAATCAGCCCCCTTCTCTCCTCTGACCCTGCCCCCACCCTAGTGCAGACCTTCATCACCTGAGGCCTGAAGTATGGCAACAGCTGCCAGGCGGTCTGCCTGCCTCAGTCTCTCCCCCTCCAGTCCAGCCTCCATTCAACCACTAACAGTCATATCACTCCCCTACTCAACAACACCAGGGGCTCCCTATTTCCTCCAGGACCAACTATAAAGCTTCTGTTTGGCATTCAAAGCCCTTCAAGCCTAGCAGCCCCCTCCTTTCCAGTCGTCTTGTATCTGACTCTCCTACCTTCCTCTTCCTGGCTGCCTCACCTACAAGCTCCTCTGTCTCTCACCTCCGGTCATTTTCACTGGTCATCCTTCATGCCTGGGGCACCACCCTCCTCCCCTTTGACTGCTGACCTCCCGGACTTCCTTTAAGTCCCAGTGGACATCCCACCTTTCCCAGGAAGCCTTCCTCAGCCCTCACCATTTCAGTGCCTTCCTCAGCAACCAACCAATTTCCTGCTAATCTCCTTTATAGCTTGTTCTGGATACACCTGTTTGCCCGTCTCCCAAAAAGACTGTGATATCCTTGAGAGCAGGGACTAGGTTCTGCCCCTTTTTGTATCCCCAACACTTTTCCCAGTGCCTGGCACATAGCAGGTGCCTAATACCTGTTGTTTGACTGAGTGGTGTCTCAACTCCCAAAGCAAGTCTCTTTCCTTCCCGCCAGGCTGCCTTTCTGATCTCCACAGCTTCATCCAGCCCTGGCAGTGCTTCATGGCTGTTAGAGGGTCCCCTGAAGGACATCTACATCAGCACATCAGGGTGCCTCAGTTTACTGGAGAGTTGTATTTGCTGATGCAATTTAAATGTGAAAAGAGAAATGCAGGAGAAGAGGTTTTAGTCTAGAACTAAGTACATTCGCACACATGTGAGCAAGGTTCATCTGTGAACTGTGAGGAGAACACAGTGTCTAGCCCATAGGATGAACAGGAAGGAGCTACAGCATGGGGAAGAGGAGCTGCACCCTGTGTGCCCCTCTATCTATATCTGATCAAATCAAGTGCATGTGGAACATTTAGCCCAGCACCTGGCACACAGTAGGTGCTTACTAAATGCTTGTGTTCTGCCCTTTCCCTCTGTCCTTTATATTGTTTCTGGAACCCAGTCCAGAGCCGGTAGCCTTTCTGAAGCAGTAGCAGGTGAGGGAGTGAAGGGGTGGAGCGTGACGGGGGAGTTCTTGCCTTTTAGGTTATAAAGTGTTTTTTTAAAAATTCTCTAAGTAGCCATGAAAGGAAGAGACTTTCTGGGGACTAGGTATCTTGGCCTCATCACTCACGACTTGCTTCTTCTCCCATCCCGTGGCAGTGCCTTACCACACCCCCACACCCCCCTCAAACCTGGGTGACCTTTGAAGTCAAGGCTTTTTCTCACCAGAATGTAAATCTTGCAAAATATTTTTGGACCCAAATCTGTTCCACTCACAAGGTGGCCTGGAGGCACTGAGGCTGTATGTGGTGATGGGGGGGGGGAGGGGAAGGGCTGAGGGGGGACTGGCACTTGGGGATCAGCCAGGGTTTGAGGAGGGGGTCTGAGGGAAGGGGTCTCTGATCCAGGTTGGAGAGAGATTTCTAGAAGCTGAAGGCAGGAGAGCCCAAGCTGGTGGATGCCTGGCTTGGGGCTGAATTCCGAAGCTTCACAAAGGCTCCCGGCGGGAGACGCTTTCTGAGCAGACCATCCACAAAGGGCGCGGAGGGGTGGGACTCCCTCAGAGCAGAGAAGGCCCATTGTGCCTCCTTTCAGCCCCCTGAGAGGTGCCTTTTAACGTTCTCTCCACAGTAGGACAAACAGGGGAAAGAAATTAGTCTTGGATGATGTTGGATGTTTTGTGACTTGTAGCGGTCTCGCTGGCTGCTGGCGGATTTATCCTTTTGACATTCAGAATGGATCGCCTCAGACAGCCAGCTTGGCTGCAAAGTTTAACCCTTTAAAACACCAGCGAACGGGATGACTGGCCGTCCCAGTTCAGGGTCCACAGGGCACAGAGACGTGGCCTCAAAGGTCCCCAGGGGCTGGCATGCCTGCCTTCCTGAGTCCCTGGGCTCCATTTACCATGGGAAACCACTCTGGGACATTTCTTTCCAGTGATCAAGGCTGAGGAGAATGCCCCCTCCCCAGGACAGAAGCTGGTTTGGCTCCCCTGATCACAGCCCTCCAGTCAGTCCCCTGTTCCTGTGTACGTTCCTGCCACAGAAACGTCAGGGCTCCTGGAATCCACCATTTCCTGTTATGAGACACTTCTCACCTGGGGAACAAGAACTGCCCACCTTGGTGGGCTGGGGGAGCTATCTGGCTGGTGTCATGAAGAGAAGGCAGCATTTGGAGTCAGAAGCAGGGCTTCAGGCCCAGCCTTTCCTGGGATAGATGTCTTTGGCCAAGTCCTTGCCCTTGTCGGGCTCCTGAACATTTGGCGGTGTGTGAGAACTAAGTCTGAAATCAGTCAAGCATTCATGAAGTGCCTAGTGTGCGCCATGTGTGGTGCTGAGCACTGGGGACACAAAAAGAGGCCAGAGACAATCCCAAAGATAGCTCCAGGAGCTCCCAGACTAATGACAGAGACAACCAGCAAAGAGATGTGGATAGATGAGTCACATCTAGGGAATCTCAGTGGGAAGGAGACCAGGAAAGGCCAGAAGGATGGTCCTGCTTTGATCACCAGAGTGTAGCACCATGATGACCTCTCTCTTTGCTGAAGGGGAGTCGCAAGAGGCCTCAAGGTCTTTCCTCTGATCACTAGAGATGACTTCTAGGCCTGGGCATGGAGATGTGCAAGGCCTAGGGGACTGGGCTGGGCACAAACATGCACATGTATGCACATGTTTCACACATGCATGCACACATGCCTTTGTTGCTTTCTAACGCCCTGCACTGAGTCCAGCTGCTCCAGCCATCACCTCATTGGGTTTCAAATCTCTCTGCTCGGTTCAGTCGCAGCCACTGCTTAGAACTGGTCAGGAACCTTGAGACGGTTTGATTGAGGCCGAGTGGGAATGGTACTTGGATGGAGGATAAGAGCCAGCATAGGTGAGATTTAAGCCCAGTCTTCTGCGTCCACATCCATGGCTCCAGGCTCTACCCAGACCAGTGAAGCTCAGAGGTACAGAGTAGGTGAATAGGACGTGCTTGTTTAGGGAGCTGGTGGTCTGCAGAGCACTAGGCCTGGAGGCAGGAAGACCAGAGTCCAAATTCGGTCTCAGAGACTTCTCAGCAGTGTGACCTTAGGCAGATCACTTCACCTAGGTTTTCCTCAGTCTCCTCAACTGTAAAATGGGGATAATAGCCTCTACCTCACTTAGAAGAGGACCAAAATGGCATCACTATGATAAAGTCAAGTTTCAGTGTGTACGACTGCGGCTGATCAGACCAATATGAGCTCAAATGGTCTAGCACACATTGGGCACAGATAGTCCACGGGAACATCTGGGATGGATACTCCAATGTGCACATCCTACGTTTCCTTAGGCACATATAAATATCATACAAACACTTGTTTCTTACTTCCCCCTCCCCCCTTGATTCACTGATTGCTAGGTTGATAAAGTTCTGCTCTATCTCTTCTCAGATGACAAAGTCTGGTTACTTGAGGACTCTGGCTAGAGGAATCTCCCAGGACTCCAGGAGTCCAGCAGCCGAAGAAGCAGAATGGATCTTGATGTTCTTGAAAACAATGAAAATTCTCCGAGATGCGAGGCTCCCACTGTCCTCCCTCCCCCCCAGAACACCAAGGTCAAGGCCCGATGGAAATGTCCAGGGTGGCATGCCGGGGGTAGGCAGAACCCCAGAAACAAAGTGAGCCCCCACAGATAGGGGAACTTGTAAACACACCATGGACTGTGTGTATGAGGGAGGTCTATACCTCTGGCAGGAGCTCAGAGAAGAGGGAAAAGACTTGTATGAACGGATGCAGAGTGGACCACTTGGGGAAAAGCACAATCCGGGAAGGCTGCCCTTGAAGATGAATGGGTTCAGTGATGTCCCAGAAGAGTGAGGACGACAAGCACCTCCCTCCTCTTACTGGAGAGCCGTGGACCCCAGGTGGAGAAAGTTGGATCCCCTGAGGGAGAAAGTTGGATCTCTTCAGAGGAGAAAGTGCCTCTTGTTAGGAGATGTCCTCTAGGCAAAGGGCCCCTGGCAAAGGCTGCCCAAGGTTAACTCCCTCCTCCAGATATTGGTTCCTTCAGGAACTGGGGCCATTTTAGAACCCTCCCCGAGGGAGCTCCCAGGCCTTTGGAATCATCAAAGAAACAAACCGATTTGTAGTAGTTAATCCTAAAAGCGACTTCCCTTTGTGGCCCTAGGGGGTCTTTTCCACTAGTCTGACTTTTTTTTAATCCACTTTTGCTTTTCTCCTCAATCTCCAGGATCACCCCCTGCTGCCGCCTCACTCTGCCCACCTCCTAGAGCCTCGGTTACACCCTGGCCCACACCAACTGCCTCCTCAGCTGCAAAGATAGGTTCGTCAATACATAAATTACACGAAGCGGCTAAGAAGCCCTTCAAACCCCCATGCCCTCCACCATGTCAAACTCAACCATGAAGAAGCAAAAGCAAATGAATTTTTGTTTTGTTTTGCATTTTTGCATTTTCTGCCTTCCCTGGGCCTCTGGGACGCAGGGTGAGCCAACACTTTTATTGCGGACACCTGTAAATCAGAGGACGGGGCCTGACGGGGCCTGACCAATGATTACCCTGCACAAAGGCAAAGTAAACAGAGCCCTGATTCATGGGACATGCTAATTGCCGCTCCCTACTGTGAACATTAACCAAGGTTTTGTCTGCAGTGGTAACGAATGTATGCAAATGTGTCCAGGTGCCCGCCTGGGCCCTGCCATCTTGGCTGGGACTGGAAAATACTGCAGCCAGGGACAACCGTGACCCCCAGCCCGGTTCTCAACTGTGCCCCGGACACTTCTAACCCAAGCTTCTCATTAGCATTGAATTTCTTTGAGTGTTTTTACAAAGAAGTGGGGGAGGGGGAAATGAGGCAAAGGAAAAACACTTGAGCCAAGTGCCTCCAACCTGAAATTGGAGGCCTGGTGCAGCCTTGGGGGTGAGGGGAGCCCATAGAGGCAGTTTTCCCAGAGGCCTAATGAAGTTCATGGACATGGACCTACCCACAACTCCCCTGCCGCCACCTGACCAAACCACAGAGGAAACAGTGGGGGCACGGAGCCGTGTCGGAGACACAGTGGGAGCATGGAGTGGTGTCAGAGACTTCCACCCAGGTCCTTACTCTCAGAGGGGCGGCCAGTGGAAGTTAAGGAAGGAGGACCCCTGACATAGCTGCCTATGGCCAATGTAGCGCCCCAATGGTGAGCCCCAGAACTTTCTGGAGCCCTCTCACTTCGCCTCTCTACCACCTTGGCGGCCAGGCCAAGTTCTATCTAGTCCCCCAGCAACACTCCCCTGCCCCCAGCTCACTGCTGCCACTGACCAGGCTCCTCAACTCCATGGCCAGGCAGCCATAAGGCCCTGGTCTCCAAGCCCTTGGCATTATGAGGGAGGGGATGCCAGAGGTGCCATATGTGGTGTGGTTCTTGGGACTGCTTGGGGACTCCTTAGCATCACCGTCTCACTGCTGTCTACCTTCTCAGGTGGGTTCCAATCTGACTCGTCTGGAAGGGGTCGCCCCTGAGGGCAGGAAGGCTAGAAAGGGCCAGGGGCTGCTGCCTCCACTAGAAGAAACTTGAAGGGGAAGGCTGAAATGCTCAGGGGCAGGAATGGTAGGTGGGCAGTGCCAGCTGTGCCTTGCAGAGGCTGGCTCAGCAAGCTGACTGGGGCAAAGTGCCCCAGGGTAGGACATCTAATGGGAAAAGAAAGCCCTGGTGCCCAGAGCTGACCCCAGGACTCCCTCTGGCATCTGCAGGAGCCAGCCTCACCTTCTCCCTAGGCAAGGCCCCAGGAATTCTGAACTAGACCTCCTAAAGGTCTGGAGGCACCTATCCTTGTCTGCACTCTTCACTGAAGCCCCTGAGCTTTGGGATACTTAGAGGAAAGCACCATGGCAGGGACTTTCTGGAATGCAGGCATGTTAGTCCCAGGCTCCCTTGGGCCATGTCTGAGGAGGCAAGAGAAGCAAGGCTGGCACCGGTTGGAGGCAGGGCCCTCTGCCCTCTGTCCCAGGGCTCCTTCACTCAGATTGTCTCCCACTGCTGGCAAGTTTTTCTTCACATTAAACCTAAATTATTCCTGGCACATAGTAGGCGCTTGTAATGGCTTGTCTTCTTTCTCTCTGTAATTTCCCCCATCACTTCTGGTTCTGCCCCAAAGGGCCAAAGAGAACAAGTCTCCTGCCTTTTCCACACAACAGCCCTTCAGATTGATGAGCTGGCTACAAGACACACATACACAAACGCATACACATACATACACATACACTCACATACACATAGACACACAAACACACATATGCACACAAACACATACACACAGCCACACAAACATACACATACACAAGCGCGCACACACACAATCTCTTTTCCAGCCTCAGCATCCCCACTTCCTACAGTCTGCCTTCATGGGAGGCTGACTCAAAGTTCTTCCTCTTCCTGGCTGTCCCCCACCCCCACCCCCCATTCTTCTTTTTAGGGATATGCAGCCCAGAACTAAGCCCGGAGCCCCTCACTTAGGGGAGAGGACTGGAGGACCAGAGGGTAGACTCAGGGAAGGTTTTCCCTTTTGATTACTCTGTCTCTCTACCAAGGTGCCCAGTCCAAGGCTTTCCATACCCTGGATGCCCAGTGAGTGTCTGTTGTGGGTCAAGGACCAGATAATATTTCTCAGAGCGGAGATGGATACACATTCAGGCCTTCTTGGGAAAAATAAGACAAAACCCAGCTTAAGTTGGCAATGAATTAGTCATCATGCGATCTATACAAACACTTCTCAAAAGTTGAAATCCAACTAATCGCCAAATAAAAGACTGTTTTAAGTCATTAATAATAAAAGAAACGCATGTGGTCACTACTCTGAGGTCCCTCCCTAACTCCCGGACAATTGGTATAGATGACAAACGAGGAGAAGAGTCCCTGGAGGCACGGTGAAGGGCAAGTCACAAGAACGCACTTCTGGTAGAGCTTTGGGTTGGCCACTGTTCAAGAAGTGGTTTAGAATTTTAATAAGGGACTAAGATGTCTCCCCCTGAGAAAGCTAACCCAACTACAGGAAGAAAATCTTTGCAGCGACACTTTGGGAAAAAGTAAAGAACTGGAAACAAAATAGACAGATGTCGTGTAGCAATAGAGTATTATTGCTCTGGTGTGTGTGTGTGTGTGTGTGTGTGTGTGTGTGTGTGTGTGTGTGTGTGTGTGTATGTGTGTGTGTGTGTATGTGTGTGTGTGTGTATGTGTGTGTGTGTGTATGTGTGTGTGTGTGTGTGTGTGTGTGTGTATGTGTGTGCTCATGCACACGTGCATGCAAGCTCGGTCCCAGGAAGAATTGGGAAAATGTGCCTCATTTCCTTGACTACAGAGGTGAGGGACCCAGGGAGTGGATCACTGCATACCTTATTATATGCTGCTTTGCTTTTCTCTTTCTTTTTCATACTTTGTACCATGCATGGGGCAGGGAGAATACATTCAGAAGGAATTGTGACTCAAAAACTAAAGACACAATACAGATATGACTATTTTTCAAAAGTTTGGATCAGAAACAGCTGCACTGAACCCCCAGGCCCAAAGCAGGAGACCTCGAGTGTGGAGATTTGGAATCATGGGGCTGCCTTTGCAGCACCCCTCACATAAAAGGCTGCTCTTCGTAAGGGTCCCAACAGAAGGAAGGTAGTGGAGTAAAGTGGGGAAAGAAAGTCAATTCACCAGAGCCTTAAGAAGGATTCACTGGACAAGGCAGGCCAATATGAGCTTAATGGGTCCCTGTACCAGAGGTGGTCAGAGCTGCTCAGCACCCCGCCCCCCTCCCCATCCCCTCGCCCCCATCCAGGACTACAGATGGGCTGCCTCCCACAGGCCTCCCGATGGCACAGGGAGTCCTGAAAAATGCCTGGCAACATCACTCACCTGTTTCCCCCTTCACTCTGAACCTGAGGTGTCAGGAGGCCCCAGGAGACTGGGTGTGGCTTTGAACAAAGCAAGCCAGGGACATGAAGAAACCAGATGTTCCCTCTTGGCTGTAAGTGGATGGGCACACACTAGCTGGACCCCATTTCCTTTAGCCCAAGTCGGCCCGTCCTCCCTGGTAGGGGTCTAGAGCTCATCCCTGGCCACTCAGCCCCCAGACAGGCCGCTCTTTTTAACTTTCCTTCTTTATGCAATGGGGCTGATAGCAGCAATAACTCACAGGTATCTAGTGTATCCAGATGGCCGGAAGAGCTTACATGTTACAGAGGAAGCAGGTGAGGCAGGTCCAGAGAGGTTGTCTGACCAAGGAGCCATAGCTCATCAGGGGTGACATGGACCTGGGGACCAGGCCTCTTGTACCCCAGAGGGTTGCTCACGTTTCCTTAGTCAGCCCTCCACTGAGAAAGCCAGACAGACACCTGGCACCCTATGTGTCTTTGTTTCAAAGAAAGCCTCAGACCCCAGACCTTTGACAGGACCAGGTAGACCACTGGGCAATATAGCCCTGTTCGAATTAGTAAACATGTGCTAAGCACCATCTGTATGCACCCCAGACCTAGACCAGAGAGCTCCCTGTTTACAAGGCCCCCTCTCTATGGTAGATGAGAGCCTGTCTAACATGAGCCATTCAGCCCCACCCTCCATGACCCCTCCATGACATTGGTTCCTTCAGGAACTGGGGCCGTAAGCTTTAAGCCAGGGGCTGTTCACCTCGTCCATGTCCTGAACTCCCAGGCAAGTCACTCAGAAGAACCTTCTCAGAATCATCCTCTTACATATGTTAGTGAAACTCACAAAATAACAAAGAAAAAGGACCATATGGAAATACAGCCATCAAAAACAAAAACAAAAAACCAATTTCTGATATTATATCCAGAAGGAGGTCTGGGCAATAACGTGGGCTCAAGGTAGGGATGAATCTAAGGGACATTTTGTAACAGCAGAAAGCTGAGCTGAGAAGGAAATGGCAAAGACACCAAGAAGACCCCCAAACGGGAGTCAGACCTGACGCAGCAGCACCGACGGTACTGTGAAAAGAGAATGGCTGGGGTTTCTGATGGTGCCCATGTCACACCTCTGGCCTTTGTGATCAGACGGAAACATCCAGTGCAGGGAGGAGCAAACAGGGAGTTTTAGTCCTGTCCAAGTTCATGGATCCCTTAGAATCTGTCCGTGGATGCCGGGCTCAGACCCCTGCTCTAAAACTCTGCCACCAATATTTGCATGGGGTTTTGGGGAAAGCTCAGGAGCTATCAAAGATCCAACAGTTGCTTTGGGTTGGGGGCAGGGGAGGAGAGAGAACTTTTGGTTGGTGAAATCCAGGGTTGTAAGTCCCAGCACGAGGCCTCATCTATGTAATTGTCACAGAAGACAAACCCCTTTCCTTGTCTCTGCAGAAACAGCTCCGTGACCGAGCCCACAGGCCATGTCTCGGCACCAGATCTTTCCTCTCTGGCCGGACTCCAAATGTTTCTGCAAAATCAACGAGTTCTGAAATCTGGGTCTATCGCTGCCAGCGATGGGAACGGTGGGGCAGGGGATGAGTACGCAGGGCCTACTGTGTGCCAGGCATTGAGCTAAATGCTTCACAAAGCTCAACTGATTGGATCCTCACAACAGCCACCCTGGGAGAGAGGTACTATTTTCATCACCCCCATTTTACAGGTGGGGAAACTGAAGCAAATGGAGGCTAAATGACTTGTCCAGGGTTGCCCATTTAGGAAGTGTCTGGGGCCAGATCTGAACTCAGGTCCTCCTGACTCCAGGTCCAGCATTCTCACCACTGCCCTGCTAGCTGCCAGATAACCAAGCCTGGTCACTTTTTAAGTGCAATGCTCCTGGACCACCATGGCTACTGAGCTGCCACTATATGGAGTCAGGGGTTCTCCAGAGGGTGGCACAGAGGCACTGATGGTCATTGGTCTAAGTGTGAGGAAGACTGACAGCTAGTGAGGCAGTCAAGTCAGAGAAATGGGTCAGTGATGGGATCACCAGCTCACAGAGTATGGTGCTGAACAAGACTTGCAAGGTCATCTGGCCCAAGCCCCTCATTCTGCAGTGGAAGAGGAAACCGACTCACAGAGCTAGGAGGGAATCTGGGAGAATGACTTGGGAACTTTCAGAGCCAGAGTTTAAACCCAGGTCTTGACTTCACATCCCAGCCTCTTCCCATGGTCAAAACAAGAGACAGAACACAAGAGAAAGGTCAGCCTTGGCAGGGGGAGGGGAGGTCGCTCGCAGGCCTATACACTCAGGGTGACCATCCCCAAGAGCAGAACCTGGCACGTGACAGAAGTGCCCCAGCCATCCCTTATCTCAAAAGTGACTGACGCTGGCTGTGGATCATAGTGCAGTCTGGAAGCTTGGCTACTTTGGGGTGACTGCCTTCTTTTTTCCCCCTGTGATATATGAGCCGGCTCCCTGGGTGGAAGAGGGGAGGGATATGCTGGGAATCAAAGGCAAGTTTTAAAAAAAAGATGATAGTGATATATTTTTAAAAGGAGAAAGATGCCAAGGAACACGCGCGCATTTTCAACCCCTTCAGATGAAGGGGCAGCTGGGGCCCCTCCCATTACTAAGGTTTTCTGTTCATTCTTTCTCTAAAGCCCAAGTGCTCTGGGGGGCAGTTGGTCTGAGTCTAGGGGTCACCTCTGTCCTCTGTGCCTTAGGAGACCGTCTTCCATTGATAGCACACTGGTGACATGCTGACCTGAAGGGCATGGTCCCTTACTGGGACCTGGGAGGCCTTTCTGGGTGTGATGGGATCAGGGTCTCAGAGGAGACGTCTGTACTTGATACCATGTGGCTCAGCCTGAGGAGAGAGGGCTCATCAGCATTGCCTCAATGCTCAGCCACACCCTGAGGGCTCTGCTCAAACCTCTAGGCATTTCTAGCAGACCAGATACTAACTAAACCCAAGCCTGAAATTGTCCCAGACTCTCAGCCCAGCGAGAAGCAGCATGGCCATTCACAAGAGTGTGTGGAGCCTCAATGGGGTATCCGATTGGGACCAGGAGAGTTCCAGACTGGACTTTCATGTTCCCCAAACCAAACCTGAGAAGGCAGTCAATGATTTTACCATAATTTATGAAGGCGGCGAATTTGAAACCCTGTAAGACAATGTCCAGAAACGGTATGGGCCCTGGCCCAAAAGATCCAGGGGCTCGGCTAGATCTCTGAGGACAGAACTGATCCTCATCAAGTCAGGGTGCACGAGGCATTCTAACCTCGGAGTGGGTGGAAGGAAATTCTCCTCAGCATGGCTTTTGTGGGAGCCTCCAAAAGCCTGCTAGGCGAGGGCCCTGAGATGAGCTGGCAAGCTGGTACGTGAAGGAAAAATGCATTCATCTTGTTCAAGAGAAGCTGCTTCTGGGCTATCCATCACTGCCACAGGCTGACAACTTTGGGATCCCCACTGCTGCTGGGGGGAAGGTCCTGGCACTGGCCACTAAATTACCAGCAGGGCTAGAAGATGGGGAAAGGGAGTGATTTTGACCTCAGGACCTCAGTGAAGTTTAGTACCACCACAGAAAACTGTGACACGAGCATGGCCTGAGAGGGTCTCTCAGAAAACCAGGTATTGAATCCACCCAAACACCCAAGGTTATGTGCGTATGCAGTAGGAGCTTCTTATATGTTTGCTGCATATATGAAATGGGAGCATGTCCCAGCCCCTCTCACTGACCAGCATGCCGAGAAGCCAGACCTTGTCAGGTTCCCTCCTCTGCCATCCCCAACAATAAGCCAGGTCTGTTACTGAAGCCTTGAGACAGGCTCTAGTGGTACTGGGCTTCCCCCCAAGAAAGGACTCCCAGTGGCTCTGATTTGGGGTCCCCTGAGTCAGTCTGGATTTCGGAAGCCCAGTGAGACCTGAGAGTCCCTTTATTTTACAAATGGGAAAACCAAGGCCCATGGTCGCAGGGAGTTTGAGGCAGAAGTTGGGCTCCTGCCCCTCTGCTCCATCATCTTCCCCTTCTGTTTCCTAAGTGGCCAAAGATGCTCTCATTCTTTTATGTGTGAGTTTATTGTCTGCCTGACCTATCTAGCAGGAACTCAAGGAGCAAACCCAGTTATATTCCCAGAGGGCCTAGCACAGTGCTTGGCCATCAGAGGGCTTTGCAGACCACCTCATTTGGGTCAGGGGAAAGGAGGCTGCCCTTTCTTTCTCTCTCCCTCTGCTTATGTGGGACTAATGTGAGAGGTGTTGAGGAACGTACAGCCAGCCCCGGAGGAGAAAGATGCCAAAGATTGTACGGGATGGGGGGAATCCCAAGGGGGGTACCTGTCTCCTTCAGCTTGGGAAGACTCCAATGTGAATAGGGGGACAAGGACAGAGCTGGGGTGGATCCCGGCCATGCAATCTCCCAACAGATTTAGGCACCATTACACCAGAACCATGGCCCCCTTGCCCATCTGGAAACAATCCTGGGGTAATGCAATATGGTTAAAATGTGCTTTATTCTTTGAACAGCTAGAGGAACGCTCCCAAGTTAAGAATAGGGATTTAATGGATTATCTTCCTGGTCCCTAAAAGCCCCTCAGGGCCTCGGAGCACACCCAAAGACCCCATGAGCAGAGGGGAATGTGAATGACAACAATAATGAAAGGGCTGACGTTGGCAGAGTTCCGTTTGTGGTCCCAACGGACCCTTCCCTGCCACTGTGGATGTGAAGACAACAGAGGACCAGCCTGGCCATTTTTCAGATGAAGAAACTGAGGCACGAGAAGTGATGCTTCTTCCCAAGGTCACTCAGTCAGTCCAGGGGCAGCTAGGTGGTGCAGTGGATGGAGCATTAGTGCAGGAGTCAGGAGGATCTGGGTTCAAGTCTCACCTCAGACACTTGACACTCACTAGCTGTGTGACCTTGGGCAAGTCACTTAACCCCAATTGCCTCATCCTGGGTCATCTCCAGTCACCCTGATGAATATCTGGTCACTGGATTCAGATGACTCTGGAGGAGAAGTGAGGCTGGTGACCCGCACAGCCCTCCCTCACTCAAAACAAAGTCAAGTGCAAGTCATGTCATCCTTTCTCTGATGGCATGGTCTTCTTCGGCAACGAAGGACCGACACACACACACACAGTCCAGTCCAGAGGAGATTTGAACCCGAGCACTTCCTGACTCCCCATCCACTATATTCACACCTGGACCACTGCAATGACTGCTGGGGAGTCTGCCTGCCTCAGTCTCTCCCCCTTCAGCCCATCCTCCCCTTGGCCACCAAAGGGATCTTTCTAAAGGGCAGGTCTGACCACAACTCAACAAATTCCAGGGGTTTCCTGCAGCCTCCAGGATCAAACACAAAATCCTCTGTCTGCCCTTCAAAGCCCTTCTTATCCTAGCTGCACCCTCACCAGTTCAGTCTTCTTAGGCCTTGTTCCCCACACTCTGTAATCCAGTGACCCTGGCCTCCTGGCTGGTCCTCAAGAGACCCTCCATCTCCCAACTCCGGGTTTTTTTCCTGGCTATGCCCCCTGCCTGAAATGCTCTCCCTCCTCATCTTTACCTCCAGGTTTCTCTGGCTTCCCTCAGATCCTAGCTAAGCCTCTCCTTTTAGCCAGAAACCTTTCCCGACTTCTCTCAAGATTAGCACCTTTCCTCTGCAATTGTTTCCAGTTTCTCCTCTCTGTGTTTGTACACAGTTGTTTGCAAGAGTCCTTCTGGTCCTCCAAGTGTTACGTGGGTAGCAGGAGTGTTTGGGCCTGACCAAGGAGAGCCCTCTCTCTCCTTTCTCTCCTTGAAGAGGTGGGAATTCCCTCCAAAGACTGAAAACCAAGCTTTGACCAAGCATTTAGACCAAGCCCAGTGTGGCGGAGATAACTCAACTGCATGAAAGGTCCCTCAACTCATTTTTGTACCTCTCTTGCCCAACACAGTGACAGGTGACCAGCTTATGACCACTCAGTCAGTGGAGATGCCCCATGCTTCATCCAGCCTGTGAACCTTCCCATGGATATATCGTTTGGGGCCCTCAAGGACGAGGTCTATCAACCAATGAGAGTCTGTATTTCTCCATGCCTCTTTTGCATACCTTGGTACCAAACTCTATAAATACAAGGTCCTGGAAGAAGGGGCCATCTCAGATCAGGAGGGAGATCTGAGGTCCACTGCATTAAAGGGGACCATGGGCCCTTTGATAAAGTACCTTTGCCTCAGAGCTCTGCCTCAGTCTTTTTGATTATAGGTTGGACAATTTTAACCCCCACAATGTGAGACATTTTTTAAAGAGTCCCCAGGGAACCCCTATGGGGGGGACACACATAATTCCAAGATATTTGTAGAAAATGAATGAAAATGGCCTACTAAGTGCTTCCTCTGTACCAAGCATTGGACATACAAATAAAAACAAGTTGACCCCTGCTCTCAGGGAGCATAGAGTCACATGTGGGAATACAAAGCGACCTTAGAGATCCCTGAGATCAGCTCTCTAGTTTTACAAATGAAGAAACTGAGGCTTAGGAAGACATAATACGCTCAACGTTGGTCTGAGGACCTCTCAGGACCCACCATCCCAGGGACTCAGTGCTGCCTGGCCTGGCCCCTCCCAGGACTGCCTCTGGCTAGGAGGTTGGATTGGTGCCCGATGTGGAAGCCAGGCTGGGTGAGACCAAGGCCTTAGCTTAAAAGAGTCAAAATTTGATCCTGGATGTTTCCTCCACCATATCCTATTGGTCTTTTTATCAGAGACTAGTTAATTGACCAGGCCACCGTTGGACAAAATGCTGCAAAAGAGACCAGTCCTGAACCAATCCATACTGACTGATTGGCCGGTCCAATGCCTTGGTTTTACTGGGTGGGAAGCTGAGGAAGCCCAAAAAGGGCAAGTTACTTATCCAAGGTCATGAGGCAAGTAAGCTGAGTCAGGATTCAAACCCAGGCCCTCTGACTCCACATTCAAGGCTCTTTGCAAGACACTGGGTTGCCTCAAAACCTCATCAGGAACAGGGGACTGGGGGTGGGGAAGAGGGACCTGCTCTGGGAAGAGGAGAGAGGGAGCGCCGGGATCCTCGGGAGCTGGAGAGATAAAGGGAACGTCACTGTGCCTGGCAGAAGGGTACATGTAGGTGAGGGCCTCCGGAGGGCACATTGCCCATCCGTCCAGATCCGGTGACAGCTCCCAGGCTCTGGCAGATAAGGGCTGGCGCCTCCATCCCTCCGCTTCAGGCCAGACTGTGTAGATGTGCTCCCTCCCCAGGGTCTGAGGGATCATGGGCCCCAGGGGAGGCACAAATGGGGCTGGAGTGAGGGGAGAGGGGAAAGGTCTGGATTCCCCAGACTGGGAGGAGGGACGGAGAGAGTCAGGTGGGGGGAGGGCAGACCCTGCCTGCCTCCCTCCAGAACTCCCCCAGCCCCAGCTTGCTGAAGGCACACACACTTGGAATGCAAGCCTATTTGCCATCACTCTCCACATTCTGAAAATCCCCTTAGCAAGGCCTCAAAGGAATGGGACAAAGAGGGACTGCAGGCCTGGGCCCAGGATGTGGAGACTCAGAACTCCAACTGAGTAGGGCTGGCACCCACTTTGGGGCAGAACTCAAAGCTGAAGGCCTGATCCCAAGGAGTGAGTGTCAGAAGAGACCAGAAAGTGGTTCAGGGTAGTAGGAAGAAGGCACAAAGGAGTCTGGGGGAGGCAGGGAGACAGCAGCTCCCTGGAATATACAGGAGAGGGTGGGGGAGATGGCTGAGGAGTGAAGGCCATGTGCCTACCTCCCCCACCCCACCCCCTAGCTCCCAGGGTCAGAGATATAGGAACCAAAGTGGACCCTAGAGGCATATCATCCAATCCCCCTGACTTACAGATGAGGAAACTAATGCTTGGGGGAACTTGCCCCAGGTCACAGATAGAGCTGGGACTCAACCCTATAGAGCTTCTCTCAGGAAATTGGAATAAAGAGACAAACTAAGAACCAGAGAACAGAGACCCTGCTAGACAACCAGGAGCTGGAGGAGCCTAGAGGTTACCTTGCATCCCCCTTTATTTTAGATGATTTGGGAACAGATTTTTGTTCTCATGGAAATGGAGGTTTCAGGCTGAGAGAAAAGGGACTTATCCAAGGTCTCATAGAATGTTAGTGGCAGAGCTGAGACTAGAACCCAGGTCTCTTGACTTCTCCCCATACTTTCATTTCAAGGAGTCTGATGCCCAGAAGGATGAGAGTGCTGGCCAGCATGCGCTGGTTAGTGGAGGCCCCATCTCTTCATCACCCTGTGCCAGAGACCTGGGGCCATCCTCCCATCTGTACCTGGGTGTGGGGTGTTTGAGCACCTGTGACACCTCTGGGGCAAACTCTCATTTCCCATCTGTCCCCCAGTTTCCCCCACAGCTGGAGAAGAAGGAGAAAATCTCCCAGTCTAAGCAACAGACAGTGGAATTTTGCTTCCTCAAAAGCCAGAATGGGGCTGTCATTTTGACAGGTCCCTTGGATGGATGGCATCCCAGATGTTTGGATGGGGCAGGAGCTTGCCAGTCAGGGGTCCTGGTTGCTCCAGCTGTGTCTCTTAGGACAAGCTTGTTTCTCATCCATTACCATGAAAACAAAGAACCCCTCAGGCCCATGCCCTGCCCCCAAATTAATAAGTGAGTACCTAGGATTGGAGCCACACCATAATGGACAGTTCCAAAGGTCCCCTGAAGTCATCCCCATCTGCTAGGATGACTGTTCTGCTCCTCTTTCTGGAGCTGAGACTGATCCTTTGGAGAGAGGTGGGTTGGCAACTTGGTTCAGTGGGGAACATGCCTCTAGACACAGGCCAGTGGGGACTCCTTGGGTCTGGCAGCAGCCATATATCTAGGGGGCCAGTACAGGGCCATGGAATTAATTCCTAATAATGTATCTGCCTGGTTAGCCCAGGTAAAGGCTGTCCTGCAGCATGCATCCACAGAGAAGGGCATTTCCAATGACATTTGCATGCAGTTTCCAAGGAGCCCCCAGCTCTCTTATCCAGATGTTTCTTTTATTATCAGCAGCTGATGTTCCTCCAAAGAGTCACATTTTCCATAAGTGTTTCCAAAAGAAAGATGACTCCCCAAGGATGGAGAGGTGAATGAGCTCCCTAGGACCCACACAGAGCAAAGACAGTGACTCATCTCATTGTAAAAGTCTGAAATGGATCCATTTTCAAGATTTTTGGTGCTTGAAAGGCAAGACAGGAAAATGAGCATGGAAAAAGCAGTTAATAAATGCTTGTTGTATTCCTGATGGAAAACCAGAGCTGAGCAGAAAATCTGACACGCAAACACAAGTGTCAAGAGAAAAATCAAAGGCAAACAAAGCGAGCAAATAAAAGGGACTAAAAAAGGACAAACAACTTCCTTACAAGAAGAGATGATACAGGATTCCCTCCCTCAGAACTGTATTCTCATCAGGGGTTGAAAGAGAGTCTAATTAGAGGGTCTGAGAGTGATGATCTTCAAAGAATGCAAAAGCTGGGGAGGAGGAAGAGTGGGAGAGGAGAGGAAAGAGAGGAAGAATGGGGAAAATGTTCCCATGTAAATGGAGCGCACAGGTAGAAATCTGTACAAGAAGGAGAAAGTTGGAGGGAGCAAGTAACACTGAACCTCACTTTCATCTGCACTGGTCAAAGGAGAGAAGGAGAAAAGAAAACACACAGACACAGAGTTGGGTATGGAAATATATTTTACCCCTCAGGGTAACAAGAAGGAAATGAGTTAAAGGAATGGGTGGGAAGGGTAGAAAAATAGGATGGAGAGCATTATAGTTAACAGACATAATTGTGAATGTGAATGGGATGAACTCACCCATAAAACAAAAGAGAATGAATGAGAATCCAGAATTGAATAATACGTTGTTTACAAGAAACACATACTCCTAAAAGAAAGATGCATGGAGAACTAAAATAGCGGCTGTTTCCAAATCTATTATGCTTCAGATGAAGTAAAAAAGGCAAGGGCAGCAACCATGACCTCAGACAAAGCAAAGGTAAAACCAAACCTAATTAAAAGAGATGAATAGCAAAACTACATTTGCTGAAAACTGCCATAGACAATGAATTAATATCAGTGCTAAATACATATGCACCAAATGGTGTAGCTTCTACATTCTTAAAAGAAAAGTTCAATGAGTCACCAGCAGAAATAGTAGAACTGGAATATTGGGGGACCTCAATTTTTCCCTGTCAAACCCAGGCACATCTAACCAAAAGTAAGCACAAAAAGAGATGGAGAATCTGAATAGAATTTTAGAAAAGTTAGATATTCTATAGAATGCTGAATAGTAATAGAAAGGGGTTATGCCTATTGTGAGATGGGCATACCATCTTCACAAAAACTGACTACGTATTAGGGCATAAAAACCTCACAAACAAATGCAGTGAAGAAAAAAATATTAAATGTAATTTTTTACTGACTATAATGCAATAACATTATCCTTAATTAAAGGTCAAAAATTAATTAGAAACTAGCTTAATCTCAAAGAATTGGCCGCTCAAAGAACAAATCCTAGAAATAATCATAGAAAAGTAATGATACAAATGAGACAATATACTAAAATTTTAAA
Source organism: Notamacropus eugenii (assembly GCF_028372415.1). Classification (NCBI taxonomy): domain Eukaryota; kingdom Metazoa; phylum Chordata; class Mammalia; order Diprotodontia; family Macropodidae; genus Notamacropus; species Notamacropus eugenii. Next base: position 25,250,728 of record NC_092873.1, read on the forward strand.
GATGAAACCAAGGCAATACATAGGGGGAAAATCTGTGTCTCTAAACATTTTCATTGACTAAAAAGAAAGAAACTAAATCAATTAATTGGGCATGCAGCAACAACAACAACAAACTTAAAAAAACTTAAAAAAAAAAACCCAACAGCTAGGTCCCAATTAAACACTGAAATAGAAATCCTGAAAATCAAAGATGCCAAGATGGTGGAGTAGAAAGATACACATACGCAGGGTCTCCCTACACAGCCCATAAAATACCTGTAGAGAGGAACTCTCAACAAATTTTGGAGCAGCAGAAGTGGAAAACAAAAGAGTGGAGGAGATTTCCAGCCCAGGGTGACCTGAAAGGCCCACGGGAAACATCTGTTACACTGGACACGGAGCGGAGCCCAGCCCAGCTCATGAACAGCCCTTGGGGCAGAATCTCCAGTCTTGGAATCCTCAGTCCCAGTAGCAGCGGTTCCTAGATCCCTCAACCCACAGGCCCCAAAGGTCAGTGAAGGGGTTTTTTCAGCTGGCCAGGAAGGGAGAAGGGCCTTCCATAGCTCCGGCCTTAGGCAGCCGCAGCAGAGGCCACATAGGCAGGTGGCCACATCAGCAGGTGCAACAGCCAGACCATTATTAGAACGTAAAAACCCCTCGGGGCATTGAAGAGCTGAGTCTTGCCTCGGCCCTGTGTGGAGGCCATAGGGGAGCTGGTCTTTGTCTCACACTGAATGGCGGCCCTGCCCATCCAGCTTATCTGAAAATCAGCCCCCAGTGCTGGCTTGGTGGAACTGGAAGCCAGGTGGCTGTAGAGAGGTAACTGCTAAGATTCTGGGCACAAAAATCCCTCTCTGCATCCAAACCAGTACACGCTTGATTGTGCCACCTTGGAGGAACTGAGATCTTACAGATTCCCAGAGTATACCCTACTCTTGACAAAGGACCCAAAAGTCAAGTAACTGGTTGGGAAAAATGCCCAAAAAAGGGAAAAAAATAAGACTATAGAAGGTTACTTTCTTGGTGAACAGATATATTCTAGAACCAGGGGGCAAAATAAATATTGAAAGAATCCACTGATCACCTCCTGAAAGAGATCCAAAAAGAGAAACTCCAAGGAACATTGCAGCCAAATTCCAGAGTTCCCTGGTCAAGGAGAAAATATTACAAGCAGCTAGAAAGAAACAATTCAAGTATTGTGGAAATACAATCAGGATAACACAAGATCTAGCAGCTTCTACATTAAGGGATTGAAGAGCATGGAATAGGATATTCCAGAAGTCAAAGGAACTAGGACTAAAACAAAGAATCACCTACCCAGCAAAACTGAGTATAATACTTCAGGGGAGAAATGGTCTTTCAATGAAATAGAGGACTTTCAAGCATTCTTGGTGAAAAGACCAGAGCTGAAAAGAAAATTTGACTTTCAAACACAAGAATGAAGAGAAGCATGAAAAGGTAAACAGCAAAGAGAAGTCATAAGGGACTTACTAAAGTTGAACTGTTTACATTCCTACATGGAAAGACAGTATTTGTAACTCTTGAAACTTTTCAGTATCCGGGTAGTTGGTGGGATACACACATACACACACACACACACACACACAGAGAGAGAACACAGGGTGAATTGAATAGGATGGGATCATATCTTAAAATAATGAAATTAAGCACTGAGAGAGAAATATATTGGGAGGAGAAAGGCAGATAAGGAATGGGGCAAATTATCTCTCATAGAAGAGGCAAGTAAAAGACTTTTCAGTGGAGCGAAAAAGAAGGGAGGTGAGAGAAAAACATGAAGTTTACTCTCATCACATTCAACTAAAGGAAGGAATAAAATGCACACTCATTTTGGTATGAAAACCTATCTTACAATATAGGATAGTGGGGGAGAAGGGGATAAGCAGGGTAGGGGGGGATAATGGAAGGGGGGCAGTGGGAGGAGGGATACTCTTGGGGAGGGATAGGATCAAAAGAGAGAATAGAAGTAATGGGGGGCAGGGTAGAATGGAGGGAAATATAGTTAGTCTTACAGAACACGACTATTATGGAAGTCATTTGCAAAACTACAGAGATGTGGCCTATATTGAATTGTCTGCCTTCCCAAAGGCAATGGGTGGGGAGAGAGGGATGAAGAGAAGCTGGAACTCAAACTGTTGAGTATTGTTCTTGCAACTAGGAAATAAGAAATACAGGTAATGGGGAATAGAAATTTATCTTGCCCTTCAGGACAAAAGAGAAGATGGGGGGGATAAGGGAAGGGAGGGATGTTAGAAGGGAGGACAGATTGGTGATAGGGGTAATTAGAATGCTTGGTGCTGTGGGGTGGGGGGAGGGGAGAAATGGGGAGAAAATTGCAACCCAAAATTTTGTGGAAATGAATGTTGAAAACGCAAATAAATCAATTTAAATACAAAAAAAAAAAAGAAAATTAAAGATGAGATGAACAAACTTGAGAGAAAAGAATCATTGAGTTAAGAAATAAAACTAGGAACTGTTTTTAAAAAATAGGTTAGCCACTATCTCACTTGATTAAGACAAAAGAAAATCAAATTACCAGTATCAAAAATGAAGAAAAAGGTTAATTCAAAACAAAAGAAGAAATAAAAGAAATTATTTGAAGTTATTTTCCTGAACTATATGCCAATAAAACTGACAATCTGAATGAAATGGATAAACATTTAAACAAATACAAATTGTTTAGATTAATAGAACAAGAAATTGAGTTCTTAAAAAGAGAAATTGAGCAAGCTTTAGATGAACTCCCAAAGGAAAAAACCTCAGGACCAGAAGCAGCTTGGTGGCATAGTAGATAGAGCACTGGACCTGGAGTTCAAATACAGTTCTGTCACTTACTAGCTGTGTGACTCTGAGCAAGTAAGTTAACCTCTGCCTGCCTCAGTTTCCTCATCTGTAAGAAGAGAATAAAAGTAACACCTACCTTTCAGGGTATGAAATAATAATTGTAAAGCACTTATCCCAGAGTCTGACATATAGTAAGCACTATACGAATGTTAGTTATTATTATTATCATTTATAGGTTCATTCTACTGAATATTTAAAGAATAACTCATTTCAATACCAAATAAACTGTTTTGACAAAAATGGAAGAAAAGAGATTCTATCAAATTTCTTCCATATAAATATATATGTGTATTGTCTAAATTTATATGCGCATATATTATATATATAAATTATACACGTATAATTTTGATACTTGAAAACTACCGAACAGCATCCTTAATGAATAATGAATAAATAAAATGAATGAATTTTTAAAGTAAAGAATTAGCGAGACTGAAGCAACATATACTCTTACCAGACTGCATTCATACCAAGAATGTGGAGCTGGCTGAATATTAATAAAACCATAAACATAATTGATTATAGTAATAATAAAACAAAAAAGCATCTGATAATATCAATAAATGTATAAAAAGCTTTTGACAATATATAACACTAATAATCTCTGTTTAAAACACTAGAAATCGTAGGAATGAACAGAGTTTTCCTTAAAATGATAAATAGTATGTAAAACCAGGATCCAGGATTACCTGTAATGGGGATAAGGTAGAAACCTTTCTAATATGACCAGGGGTAAAGTAGTGATGTCCATTATCACCATTTCTATTCAATACAGTGTCAGAAATGCTAGCTCTAACAATAAGACAAGAAAAAGAAAGTGAAGGAAACAAAACGATCGCTTTTGCCAATTATATGATGGATTATGGTGAGAGTCAATTAAAAACTAATTGAAATAATTAACAACTTCAGTAAAGTGGTGGATATAAAATGAAGCCACAGTTAGTAAATGCATATTGACCGAGGGACCTCAGAGCCCTTTAGTTTGACCTATACAGGAAGAAAATTTCCTGCATGATACACCCGTCAGGTGCTTAGCATCTGCTCAGACATCCAAGGATAGGAAGCTCTTTCCCCAATATGGCCCTTCCCACACTGGAACTGCTCTTGTTGTGAGCAAGTTTTCCCTGAGATCAAACCTAAAGGGAACCAAATAGGCTCCTGAGTGAACTGCCAATGCCAAAGACCAGCCTGGGCTTTAGTCATCCTCTCACTAGTTGCTCCCCTCTCTCTAGGCTGTCTCTACCCAACCAGGGGGCAGGGCCCAAGGCAGACCACCAAGAGAGCGTCCTCCCTTGCCCCAAGACCACCTGAGCTCACTGGTTACCTGAGAGAGATCCAGGTGACAGGCTCCTGGTCAGATGACCTCAAAGCAGTCTGATTGAATCTTTCCAAAGTCTGACGCTGATCCGTGCTCTAAGAAACTTCTGTCCCTATCTCTTGTCCTTACAGAAAAATAAGCTTTCCAGGCTGACGTTAAACGCTCTTCATCATCTGGCTGGCTTTCTCCCTTGACTTCTCTTTATTTATAGGGAGCATGGCTAGGAAAGTCTGGGTTTAAATCCAGCCTGTTCCTCATACTGGCCCTGTGACACTGAAGTTCTGAGGGGCCCAGTGACTGTCTAAGACCCTGAGATATAGAGAAGGGTCAGCAGAAAATCCTTCAACTATGAGTTCCTGCAACGATAGATCAGGGGTTCTAGACCCAAGGGGGAGGGGAGTCCACAGAGCCTTGCCCAGAAATGGCCTTTTGTAAATGCTGCCTGACTAGGGTGAAGACCAGGGAGCCTACGGAAAGAGGCTGTGGGGCAGCCAACCTGAAGTTTCCCAATCCAAAAGATGTTTTGAGACCCCTTTGGCGATTGGGGCCTTTAACCTCCTCTTCTGTGATCACTGCCCTGCCTCCCTCCCTCCCTCAGCTGGGGCAATGCCAGGGAACGGGTGAGACCGGGAACCATGGATTCTGTTGTATCTTCTCTGAATTCAGAGCATTTGAGGAGCTGGGAAGACTCCCCTAAGATGTCTCTGAGCTCCGTGGGGATGCCTCGACAACCTCCCCCAAGCCAGACAGAGGGAGGGAGGAGAGATGGCCGAACTCTTGGAAGAGGAGAATGAGACCACTGAGAAAGGCAGAGAAGAGGCTGGGGAGCTTCGTAAGTTGGCAGCTCCTCTCCCTTTTTCTGTGTGTGAGTGTGTGTATGAGTGTGTGTGTGTGTGTGTGTGTGTGTGTGTGTGTGTGTGTGAGAAGGGTCTTCCTGGGTCTGTGTGTTCAGGTCCACAGTGCACATTCATATCTGCACACATATATACATGTGAACCAGGCACATTGATGTGAGGGGTGGGTACTTTGGAGGCGAGGGCTGACCAGTGAGCCCTCCAGGGCCCATGGCCCCTGCCTGCAGGACTCATCAAAGATTAAGATCCAGCAGCCTTGTCCTGCTTGCAAGGGAGATTCCCAAAGGGGGCTCTGAATGCTTTCCCCCTCCCCCATCTCCCCCCAGCCTGGTCAGTGTGATGGGAGACGAGGGGGGAGCCTCAGAGGTGTCCACTCCAGCAGGGCAGGGAAAGAGGACCACAGAGGGACAGAGGCATGCCCAAGGTCACACAGCACACAAGAGGGCACCCGCACCATCCTGAATCCCAATGCAGAGCCCAGGCAGTGTCTACACTGAACTAACAGCCCCACCAACCAGCCTGCCCGTGTCTGAAAGGGCTCCAGGTGTCCAGCTGTCAACGTTTCCCACCACTGCCATCTAGTGGCCAAACCTGAAACTGCAGCAGTGATCCTCAGAACCTCTGCCCAGCTCTCAAGCAAGGACCACCAAGGCAGGGGCCAAAGGGAGGGTGTAGTGGGCTTGCCATCCAGAGCAGGGGCTGAGCAGTCCTGAGCCGGCCTGGGGCCTTGCTCGGGCACTTACAGGGACCTGCCCACACCTTCTCCTTGGGCCTAGTCTCAGGTCAGCTCTCATCTACAAAAGGGGAGGAGGGTGATGCCCATGAAAGCATCACAGAAGGGAAAATGGGGTACCGAATAAGGAAATGCTCAAAATGTCCCAGAGGCTGCACAGGACGGGCCTGGGCTGAGGGGCGAAAGGAAAGACGCTGGCCCTCCAGGCGTGGAGGAGGCTGAGCCAGCTGCCAGTGGGAAACAGGTAGCCTTGAGCCCTGGACTCTGGCCACAGGATCCTTGCACACAGCTGGCACTTAATAAAAGACTGCACAGGAGAGGAGTCATGGCCTTCCCTACTGACCTCACGACCCCAAAGCATCCTGGGCCACTTGGAGGAGGTGACCAGGAAGGGACCTCAAAGAACGAAGGGAAAGGTCCGGCCTCGGGAGCAGAGGGGCTGGCACTGGCTGCCAAAGAGACCTCCAGCCAATTGGTCTCTGGGTCTCAGTTTCCTCTGCTGCCATAACTGCCCTGCCTTCTCTGCTGACACCAGGCTGGGGAAAGGTTGAAGCCTGGACCCATGGGAGCAGCCTTCCCCCTCCCCACCCCAAAGCCTGGGGAATCTCAAACACACCTGTGTTTGTCTGTATTTACCAAAATGAAAAAAAGGCTGGTTTTCTTCTCCGGGCTGGCAGGCCTCATTTGCAATGTAAATATGGCCGCGGCCTTGGAGATGGGCCCCATCTTCTCTTTAGAAAATCCCGGCTTGAGAAAGCGATCTAATGGGCAACCTCATTGCTAATTACAAGAATTAAGAGAGAGGGGAAACAAACAGCCGGGCCAGTGCCCAGTGCCCAGGGAAGGTGGGCAGGGCTTCAGAAAGCAACTAGGATGGAGCTGGGGCATCTTCCCAGAAGGTCAGAGCCCCAGGGGCTGGCAGACTTTTCCTTGGATCCCCAGAGCTCAGCACAATACTGGGCACACAATTCCTGTTTAATACATGATTTTCTTTCTCTCTCCCTCTTTCTGTCCTTCCTCCCTCCCTCTCTTCCTTCCTTCCTTCTCTCATTACCAAAGCCTACTCTGGGCTGAGCCCTGTTCTAGAACTGGGGCGGGGGGCAAGGTGAAGCGGAAGACACAGCCCCTGCTCTCAGGGAGCCCATGGTCTAATTAGGAAGCCCAGACTCACACAAAAAACATAAACTGGAAAATGCAGAGAATGTTAGAGTTGGGAGAAACCTTAGGGGTTGTTTCCTCCACCTCCCTTTTTCCTAGACAAGAAAACTGAGGCCCAGAGAAGGACAAGGTCACACAGAGGTTGCTGATTTAGAACTGGAAGGAACCACAGAGATCACCTAGTGAGGCTCATCTGGAAGGTACAGACAGCAGCAAGGTGGGTCAGCCTAATGCAGAGGTCAGGGTGGCCCTTAGAACACACAGCATGGACTGTCAGGGGAAGGAGGGAGGGAGGGAGGGAGGAAGGAAGGAAGGAGGAAGGGAGAGTGGGTGCTGGCCTGGGATGAGAAGGGAAAACCATCTGGCCCAGGTTGGTCCATGAACTCCCTGCCAGGCCCCTGCCACTCTCTCAGGATTGACTTCAGAGCCGAGTCTAGAGTCAGCTCATCAAACACTTGGCCAACCGTTTGAACATAAGATGGTGGCGGCAGTGGCTGCGGCAGCAGGTGGATCTGAGAAGGGCTCAGTCTCAGAATCCCGGGCCACCTGGGGCAGACAGCACCTTTCTTCAGGACCTCAAAGGTCTCACCAGATGGGAACTGGGACAAGTTTCCCCCAAGGCACCAATCGAGGGGCTGGAACAGTTTTCCAGAGAGATAAACTCAAAGCTGACTTTCCGTCCCTCAGAGGACAAGGGTCGGGGGACTGGCCAAGGGACTTGAGTCCTCCAAAGCAAGGCCTGGGCCCAGGTTAGCCTCAGGCAGGACACTGCCTGGAGCTGGACCCCCCGCACCATTCAGAACCAGGCACCCCATGGAGCTCCAAGCAACTACACCACTCTCCCAATCCCGTCTCACTGTCTGGGCCTACCAAGAACCCCCAAACTCTGACACCAGACTGTGAGAATGGGGAAGGGTACCCAGGCCCCTCCTGCTCCCACATCGGCCCTGGAAGAGCGGAGGTCTGTGCGTAGCAGCATGAGGGGTAACAACAGAAATGGTGCTTATGAATGTGAGGGTGTTAAAACTGGGAGGGGTCTTAGAGACTAGAACCCAAGAGCTAAGAGGCCATAGAGCTCTTAAAACAGACACGGTCACAGCTGGCAAAAACCTCAGAACATAGAGCACAGTCGGCCAGGGGTGGGAGGATTTTAGAATCTATCCTAAACAGGGATGCTGATGTGTGTGTGTGAGTCTGTATGTGTAAGTGTGTGTATATGTGTGTGGGTGTGGGTGTCTGTGTGTGGGTGGGGTATGTGGTATGTGTGTATGTGTGTGTATGTGAGTGTGTGTACGTGTGTGTATGTGAGTGTATGTGTGTGAGTATGAATGTGTGTATATGTGTGTGTGTGTGTGTGTGTGTGTGACCCTGGAGACCACTTAGTTCAGCCACTCGTTAGACCCAGGGAGAAAATAAGGCCAATGAGAGAAGACTTGAGTTTCAAACACAGATCCTTGACCCCAATACCAGGGCCCTTTGCATGCCCCACCTGCACAACCTGGCAGAGCTTGAGGATCATGGCATCTAGCCACCAAACTTCACAGAGAGGGAACTGAGGCCTGAAAAGGGTTGAAATGACTCGACTAAATTCAGCCTGCGGATGAGTGTCTGAGCAGGCAGAGACTGGAATCTGGGGCTCCTGACTCTCAGCTAGGCATTCTCCACTACAGGATCTGGGCTTCCAAAGGCAACAGGGGACACTGAGGCAGGAGGGAGACAGTGCCGGCCACTGAAAACCCTTGGGATTGAAGTCAGAGGGGCTGGCTGGAATCTTGATTCTACCACTTCGTATGTGGGTTTGTAAGTGCATGTGTGTATATGTGTACATGTATGTGTACATGTATGTATGAGTGCATGTGTATAGTGTGTAAGTGTTGTACACTTAGCATATGTGTGGGTGAATGTGTGAATATGCATGAGTGTATGCATGCATGTGTGAACGTGGATGTGTGTATTGTGAGTGTGTGCATATATGTGTATGTGTGCACACATGAGAGGGAGGGGGAGAGCAACACTGGACCAGTCACAGTGGTGCTGGCAGAGGAGCCTCAGGGGCATGTATGTACAAAAGACACTGGTTCCTCCTGGCTTCTCAGGTTCCTTCTGGTTCTGACTCCCGTGAGCCCCAGGACCCTGACCATACCCTGCCTAAGCCCAAGTCCCTGGTCCCTGGAGAGCATGGAAGATTGGTGACTAGCACAGAGAGGGAACTAGGCCATCCTGGGGTGTCCAGAGCAGGGTTCAACCAAGACCAGGATGTTTGGCAAGGTCTCCCAGCTCCTGCCCACCCCTATCCCCCACCACTGGACCTGTGCCAGCCAAAGGCAGAGCCCAGGAGGCCAACAGCCTTCCAGGCTCCAAGAGTGAGTAGGGAGGCTCACTATCTCCTGTGGCTGCCCATTTCCACAATTGATAGTCTACATTGCCTCTCCCCTCCCCAATCTGTCCCCTGCACCACCACCAGAAAAAAACACATCCCTCCCCTGCTCAAGCAGCTGCTGGGGCTCCCTGTTGTCCCTGGGATCAGATGCCAGCTAGACCCAGTCAAGCCCAGAACACCGTCACAACGTAACTCGCGCTTCCATCTGGGCTTATTTCACAGCGAAAGAGGCCTGCACCCATGCCCAGAGCGCACCCCCTTCAAAGTCTAGGCCTCCTGCGGGGTACAGTCCAAGTGGCCCCTTATCTGCGAAACCTTTCCCAGATACTGCCAATGCCGAGGGCACTTATGTGTCTGTGTCCAGAGTGGCATAATAGAAACTGCCTTCCAGCCAGGAGACCCTGAGTTCAAGACCTGCCTCAGATACACACTGGCGGTGTGACTTTGGGCAAGTTACTTCTCAGCGCTTCAGGCACCCTTTCAAGACCAGCAGCTATACAGTGCAGGCGCTGGGCTGAGTACTGGGGATGCAGAGAAAGGCTGACCCAATCCTGTCCTTAGGGGGCTCCCAACATTCCATATCCCTCCAGATAAAGGGAACTCTGTGGTACAGTGGAAAAGGAGGAGGAGATTTCTGGTTCAATGGCATGAGTCTAAATGTAACCCCTGTCATTTGCTCCCCAAAAGACCTGGGGTAAATCACTTAACTTCCCTTGTCTCACTTCCCTCAGCTACAAAACAGTGTCCACCTCAGTCTCCATCAAATGAGAGAACATATGTGAAAACCAGTTGTTTCCAAATTGATCATGATTGTGGCCAATGGTCTCATGAGAATTAAAAACAAGAAAGCCGAAGCTGTTTCACCCAGAGCGGGGAACTGTGACAGCCACGGGGGTGGTCATCTGCAAGCAGAGGCAATGCCACCGGGCTCAGGGGCAAGGGACCTGGGTTCTGGCTCTTTGTGACCATGAGCAAGTCAGTGAGCATCACTGGTTTTGGTTTTTTCACCTTCGGGTGGGGGCTACCTGCCCCTTACCCCCACCCCCAAAGAGCATTTTAGTGCTTTGGAAACCTGAAAGTGTCCAGAGACCCTGTGCCTCAGGGGTCTTTTCTGAAAGATTGATTACCGTGGCCCCACATTGGCTGCTTGGTTTGCCCTGGTTGGTTCGGGTTGGCCGCAGGGTGGGAAGCCCTTGGTATGGGGCGTGGATGTGAGGAAGTCAAGAGCCTGGGCACTGCCCTCAAAGCCCCAGCTTTGAGCTCCAGGCCGGCAGGGCCTGAGAATTCAGGAGGGCTGAGCAGCTTCCCAGAGCGCCCAGGACCCTGGGGAGCCCCCCACTCCCATCTCCCACCTCCTCTCTCCCTTCTTGGGGCCCCTGGGAGCAGTAGCAAACTGGAATCCGTGACAAGAGGGCTTTGAGGACAGATCTTTCTAGACCGATGGATCTAGAGATTGCTTGATTAATTAGTGCGTTTGCCAGGAGCTCAGGCATCCAGACAGACTCCAAACGGGCTCCCTTTTCCCACTCTGGCCCTTTGCCAGGACCCCAGAGCACGCAGGACTCTGGGCTCAGGGCTTGTGGAAGAGCACGCCTGCCCCCTGGTGTCCACTGCCTGGAGGCCAGGAAGGAGGAGAGTCGGGAGGGGGAGCCCGAGCAGCTAAGCTGAGTTAGCTAAGCAGACGCACGGGGGCCCCCTTCTAGGTGAGCTGGGCACACTGAGGCCACCGCTGGGCCCAGGGCTGAGCCAGGGCAGACTGGGGCTGCTGGAGAGGAAGCAGGTCTCCCCTGCCTGGTCCCTGGCTCTGTGGGCGCAGGGAGGCCAGGGGGCTTCTGACCAGGCTCTCTTTGGGAGCTCTGTCCCAAAGCAGGCCACCAAGGCTACCCACAGCCACTGACCTCTGCCTACTGCACCACGCTGCCCTCCGGTGGCCCATGGTAACATCACCATGGTCACTGCCATGAACAGCTACTTGTTTCTCACAGCAGTATTAGGAACAAACACCCCCGTGATGACCTCCCCTGTTCTGGAGCTGGCCCTGGGATTTTAATAGCCAGGGGAAGTCTCAGAAAGGAAGGTCCCTTCACCACTGTCCTCCAATGTGTCACCTTGCCCAGGTACCCTAGTCAGCCTCTCTCCAGGCAGGGTCTTCCTGATTCGAGACTACTCTCTGACCACCGCCTCACGGCCACCTCTCCTCTTCCCTGCTTTTTCCCTCTTAGCTCTAATATCATCTCTAATCCCAGCTACAATATTCTGGCTCCCTTTACACACAGCCACTAACCCTCAGGATCCCTATCTCTCCAGTGAGGGGGGGGACTGGAGAGATGACCTCTCCAGAGCAGCCTCCACCTCAAACCCTCGGGGAATGTTTCCAGGAAACACTGGCCTCAGTTTACCCCATGGGCCTAATCGTAACAGCAGCAGTGACCAGTGCTACCCCACAGCCTCATGGTCCTTCCACAAGCAAGCCTATTCAGTCAGAAACGATGGCAATGGTGTTCCCTGGAGGTTAGGTCACTTGCCCAGGGTTGCCCAGGTAGTAGTGTTGAGGCTGGACTTCAACTCAAGTCTTTCTGACTCCATAAGCAGCGCTCTTTCCACTGAACTACCTGGTACAATGTGCATTCATCCAACTCCAAAAAGCTTGAGACAGGTTTTTGTTCACAGTCAATGAATCTGAGGCAGGATTCAAACTCGGGTCTTCCTGACTCGGTCTCCCATGCAGCTGTCTGTTCACAGGAACAACAGTGAGATCTGTCATCGTTGGTAGAAGTCCTGGGTGCTAACCACTCAGATGCAGGGGTGACCTAGTAACCACACTCCAGCATCACGGAGAAAGGACCCATTACCATTGGCCCCCCCCTCCCCTCAACTCTGGGTGAGAGGATAAGCAGGGAGGGAGGGCAGTGTGCAGGGGACCTGGGGCAGACAGCAAGATTGAGGGCCCCTCTAACCAGAAAGGTGAGGGCTAGAGCTAGGGCAGGGCTGGGGGAACATGGCAGGAGGAGCTTGGGATCCTTCCGGGACTGGGGCTCCCCCTAAGAGGCTTGAGAAGCAGAGCTCCCTTTGTGGAGCAGGAGAGACTCTGCCAGAGAGGAGTCAAAGGAAGGAGGGACTTTCCAATGTCTCTGGGTGACTGAGCCATGCAGCTTGAGGGCTGGACCAGGCTGGGCCTCTGATGGTAAGGACCTGGACTGGCACTCAGTCCTTGTGAACCTCTCTCCCACAGATTAATCTTGAGTCTTCCCCGGTGGGTAGCCAGGGGGTACTACAGTGCACAGCACCTGTCCTGGAGTCAGGAAGACTCATCTAACCTAAGTTCAAATCCAGTCTCAGACATGTATTGGTTGTGTGACTTCACTCTGTTGGCCTCAGTTTCCCTATCTACAGAGTGAAGGACTACAACCCCTCCCAGCTCCTACCCCTAGAATCCTCCACCACCTGACCCTCTTGTGGCCTGGTGTATTATAACCTCCATTTTACAAAGGTGCAAACTGAGTCCCATGCCCCATGCCACAAAGACAGAAACTGGCAGAGAGTGAAGCTAGAGAGAAAGCCAAGTGGTCTGAGTGCAAACACCCTGCCATGGGCAGTATCATCTCAGCTCTGCTGCCAGTCCCGGACACGGTATCCTCTTGTGGTGTGGGCAGGCTCAAGAGGACGGTGGCCCTGTACAGAACAGTGATGGGGCAGTACTGCTGCTGGGCTGAGGGGCAGAGGCCACCCTGTGAATGGCGGCATATGCAGACAGTGTCCTGAAGCTTTAGCACATAAGGTTACCAATGTGTGCAAACCAAAAGCCACAAGGGATGATTCTCCTCAAGGAAAGATCTGACAGCCATGCATGGAAACTCAGCTAGGCACCTGGGCTAGGTTCATGGAGGAGTTGGCCAGAGTGGAAGGTGTGGACAAATGGTGGCTACTGGGGAGGGGGTAGAATGTTTGGAACCAGCATGGTAAAGGGTCAGATTTGGAGTCAGGAAGACTTGGGTTAGAATTCTGCCTGTCATGTGGGGGAGGGATTGAGGCAGAGCCAGGAGCCACTAGGTGAGCACCCCAAGGAGGAGGCTGTCCCAGCATGGAGGGGCTTCCCTCGCTGGCAGGATATTGTGGGAGACCTCTTGTTCAGGTACACATTGGACCACAAGCACCTGAAGTCCCCTTCAGCCTGACACTCAGTTTTGGTCCTGGCTCAAGACTTAGCCTTATTTCAGTCCCAGTGGGCACAATGCTGAAGGTCACTGGGCTGGGAGTGAGGATGGCATGGCCAAGGAGCTCTCAAAGAGCATTTCTCATCTGACTCCAAACTCTCTACTGGGCCCCCCACTGAGACACCCAGTTGGCTCACCTCTCCCCCACCCTCACCCCTAAGAGCAACCCATGGGCCTTCCCATGGGCAGGGCGCTGCATAGAGTATACTCCACTGAGTCTCACACCACCCTGGAGAAAGCTGCTACCTTCACCCCCATTTAACAGCTGATGACACTGAGGCTTGTGGAGGGGAGGGGGGGACCAGACAAGGGAGCTGAGCTCATGAGCATCCAAGGTCCTCTCTGAGTCCTGACCCAACCAAGTGGCTCTTTTCTCCAGCCTGGGCTACAAAACCAAGTGGCCTGGAGGGGACCAGTCACACCAAATCTATGACAACACCACTAGGGATGGGGGTAGAGGCTGGTCCTGGATCTCCCAGGTGAGGAAAGCCCTTCCACAGATGCAGGTTGGTACTGGTTCAGCCACTGACAGTCCCAGAGAGCCTCCTGGAGGCACCAAAAAATGTAGTGACTAGCCCAGGGTCACACAGCCAGGGTGCAGCTGGCCAGGACTTCCTGGCTCTGAGGGCTGCCCAATCACCTTTAAGATGTTCCTTCCCATGATTACAAAGCCATCCCTCAAAGCACCTGTATGAGGCAGGCAGTGTAGACATTGGGGTGCAAATTGGACAGGAGAGGCCTTGTGGCTGTCAGGGCTGGATCTCACAGCTCCCAGGTCAGCCCTTCACACACAGAATGCAGGTGGACAGAAAATCAAGGAATGCCCGCTCCCTCTAGTGGTCCAGGCTGTGAAGAGCCCAGGTGTGGACCAGCCAGGGGATCTCCAGCCCTCCTACTCCCGGCCCCCAGCCTCTCCTGGACAAAGAGCACCTAAGGGTTAAGTTCAAAGGCGCAAGCCAGAGGGAAAGGCTTTCGTCCCAACCCGCTTTTCCCATTATTTTTCCAAAGCTCTGGCTTCCCATCTCAACGGCCAAACTCTCCCCAAACCCTGGAAGCCAGAACACATTTCCAAAGTCATGCGGCCCCCACCCACCCCGCAGCCCCGGTCCTGATGTGCTTAGTCGGCGTATTTCTCAGGCTCATCAGGATGGGGTTTGGAAGTGCGAGCCAGCGATGGCCTTGGAGGCCTCGGAGGAACTTGGGGGAGCGCTCCCCCCGGCCTTCCGCCCCCAGCCCCTTTGGAAAGCGGGAAGTGCACTTTGCCAAGAGTCGATGGAATTTGCTTCAAAAGGTTGGCCTTGAGCTCTTGGCCCCAGACCCTCCCCATTCCACAAGGGTCTGGGGCCCTCATTTCTCTCCTCCCACAGTCACCTCTGCCCCAGGCAATGGCCTGAGAGGGAGGGTGGACATGGGGACAAAGGAAGCTTGGTCACTGAGTCTCATCTTCACTCCTACTTCTCCATGCTCCTTCTGTCTTTGAGAAAAGTAGTCTGCCCAACCTTCTGAGCCCAGAGCCCTGAGCTGGTGAGTGTCAGGGGCATGGTGGGCTCAGTCCCTCATGTACTGATTACCCCCGGACAACACGCAGGATGTCACCCTGAAGTGAACCCAGAGGACACTTTGAGAGACACCCCAAAGTCCAGGACAATCCTGTCATTTGAGAGAGGAAGCCCAGAGAAGGCAAAGGTTGCTTCTAAAGGCAACCAGTGGCAAACTGAAAGAGGGCCTGGCCCATGGGCACTGCCCCTCTCCGAGAGGCCCAGGCTCATCCTGACTGGGGCTGCCCTAGGCCAAGCCTCTTTGCTGTATTCTGGCCCCCTCCCTGAGGTTCCAAGAAGGGTGTCCTTGCCTCTACCCCTCACCCACAGACACACTTACCTACCCTATACCCAGGTCTGGCCTCATCCCTCCCTTCTTTAAAGAACTTCTAACGACTCCCCTTTGCTTAACAAGGTTCACTCTCCTTGGTTCATAATTCAAGGCTTTCATGCCCTGACTCTACCCTCCCACTCCAGTCTTGTCACACTTTCTCCATCTAAGTGGTATGCATTGCAACCCAGCAGACCACAAGAGCCATCACCCTTCCCATCCCAACTCCAGGCCTTTGCATCCTGGGCCCCAGGTCTAGAAGGTTCCTCTTTACCTCCCTCCCTCAAGTCTTGACTCATTTTTGAAGGTCTAGTTTAAATATTCCCTCCTTTGTTAATCTATTCCCAACCCCCCCATACACACACAAACACACTCAGCGAGTAGCCTTCTCTCCTGAAACCTCTTCCAGCACTGAGCTTGCACCTCTTGGGTCCCCTGGACCTATAATCTTGTGCGTTAAAATTGTCTGTGATGATGCCTCCTGGACTAGGAGCTTCCTGAGGGCAGGGGTTGTGTCCTCCCTAAACTCTATAACTCTTCTATAGTTATACCCCATGATGTCAACGGTCTTCTGAAAATGAAGGATAAACAATAATTCCTAAAAAAGCTACAAAAGCTTCCTGACCAAGAAGAGAGGCAGTGGTCCTCTGAACTGAGGATTCCATGGAATGGGTCCTGATCTGAGTCCTCTTCCCCAGGCTGGGGCAAGTACTGACTCTAGGATCTCCTCCTACCCATCCTGGTCTCAGTCTGTCTCAGTCATACACTTGTGACTTGGGGACTTTCCAGAAGGGTCTCCTCAAACAAGAGCCTCACAGACCTTGAGATTTGAATGGAGCCTTGGAGATCAGGGCAAGTGCCTTAATTTTCAGATGAGGAACCAAGATCCAGGAAAGGGTGGGGACTTGTTCAAGGTCATATGTGAAGTTAATGACTAGGAGGGAGGGGAACAGGAACCCAAGAGCTCCACCTTGGTCTCCCTTTCTACCCCATTTTCTGGTTCATTCTCTCCTCTTTCTAATCTAAAAACTATTCAAAGTTCCATACTTAATGTCTAATCTCATGAACTATTCCTAATGTGTGAACATATGTTCATTCATTCGGTGTCAAGCATGAGCAGGACCCTAGGTCGTAGTATCTCAGACTGAAGATGACCCCTCTCCTCAAGTCCTCCTGCTGCCTTGTCTGAAGACCCCTCTTGAGGAGGATCCCAAGTCTTCCCCTGGGCTGCCCCTGTTGTTAGGAAATTTGACTCAGCTGGTCTCTGTGCCTGTGGGTGGCTCCTGGCTCTGCCATGGGGCCATTCAGAACCATTCTCCCAAGGACAGACCCACCAGGGATCAGGCACACCTCTCCTGTTCCTTCCCCAAAGTTCCAGATTCCTAATTTTCACTGGTCACACCCATGGCATGACCTGGAGGGCCTTCCCTAAGAGTTTCAGAGCTAGAAAGTCTTATTTACTTTAGATGTGTGATTTTAAAGATGAGGAGATGGGGACCAGAGGGTCAAGAGGACCTGTCCCCCAGGTCACACAGACAGGTTGGGGCAAAGCTGGCATGTGATGCCAGGTCCCTCTGCCTTCCAGTCTCTGCTCCCCATATCATTCCTCTCCTGTGGATGTCCTGGAAGCTGGTTCCCAGGACAGTCACCCTCCATGATGGAGAGTTGGGGCCAAGAGATGGGACCTCCAACCACCTCCTTCTTTACCAAGAGGATCCAAAGGGGACACAGATGTGTCCTCTGCTTTGGTGGCATCTGTGGTCTATGGGGGCACAGAGCACCTCTTCAGACACCCAAGAAGCCAGAGAGGAGAGGTCAGGGGTGGGCTGCTATCAGAGGACAACGTGAGAGGCTCCAAGGGGGAGATCAAGGAAGGTTGGAGCCCTGCCCTGGAAGGCTGGAAGCTCATTGTTCCTGGAGTTGGTTCAAACACCCAAAAGACCTCGGACTCTGCCTGCTGGAGCAAAATTTCATATTTGGGGGAGAATTTCCAGCCAGGCAAAACCCTCAACTCCACCTAAAGGACCATCCGAGGTTTCAGAAGCTCAGCCACTTCCCCAACGTCCTGAGGCCTCTCTGGCAGCCCCATCCCTGCCCCCGGACAAGCGCCAGCTCCCCGGCCCCCATCCATAGGCTCTGGGGGCGGCTTCCAGCCAGCCCGGTGATTTAAAGGGGGAAAAATCGCTCAAGTGTTTCAAACTGGAAAGGATTCAATTTAATTTAACAAATCCAGACACCAACCTAAGGAAAACATGAGCAAAGAAGATGGGAAAAAATGTTCCATCTCTGGATGGGCCAGAAAAGTGAGGATCCCAGAGGGTGCTGGGGAGGGGGCGCAGCTCCCCATCAAGGTCTAACAGCTGTCCTGACCGGGGTCAAGGAACAGAGCAAAGGAAGGGGGGGAAAGCCTCTCCTCAATCTGGGGAAACACAACAGTGGTGGCTTCTCATACGAGGGTCCTAGGGTGGGTAAGAGAAGCCTTCTAAGGAGGCACATCCACAAAGCTCAGAACCAAAATGGCATCATTTGCAAATATGACCAGAAAGATCCAGTCAGTGTGGAGGCTGAAGCACAGAGGAATGGCACTCTGGTTCTGCCAAGGACAAGGTGCCATCTGACTCCATGTCTTTAGACCCTATGTCTAGCTCTCTTCCTACATAGCTTCCTGGTCACACTGACCCTTTCCTAGAAGCCTGGAAGCCCTCTCCCACCCATTGGCTATGCCTTTGGGCTGGTCCTTGATCACCCAGGGCTCACCCAGGCCAACCCTAGCCCAACAGAGGAAGGGCAACACATGCTAGAAGCAGCCCTCAGGGGTGGAAGAGGTCCATGGACCTCCATTCAGACAATCCACTCTCACATACTCCCCAAGAGTGGGCTAGAGGACCGAGGCCTGGGCACCCACACCCATACATGCCTCTCTGCCCAGGTCCTCAGCTGTCCACCATATTCTGAGCTCAGTAGTTGGGAGGACACAGGGTGTGCCAGTCCATTCCCTTCCCCATTCACAGGATCTTGACCTCCTCAATATGGTCCATTCCATTCAAGAATCTACCATGTCCAAAGACCCAAAGAAACAGAGATGGAAGAAGTAAGCCCTGCCTAGGGAGATCCCAAGCTATCACGGTGCCTCACACCCAAACTGGTCATAGGGGAGCACTAAGGAGGGGTCAGATAGAGAGACAGATTCATGGCCGGCGAGGTCACTTCTAGCTGGGCGTGGGACATTCAAGGCCCTCCCAAACTATTTGCTCAGCAGAGTGAGGCCAGGCTAGGTCAGGACAGTTGGGTCCTCAGCATGTGACCTTGGGAGAACCCCTTCCCATTTCTGTGTGCACTGTCCTACACTCCTACATTCTGAGTTCTAAGGTCCCTCCCAGATGATGTTCAATGTTTTATGCTCAACAGCTTCTGTCTGCATTCCATGTCCTAAATACTTTCTCAACTCTGGTGTTCTATATTCCAAGGTCCCTCCCAGTGCTGAAATGTCATATTCTAACATACCTCTCTGTTCCTTCATTCCATGTTCTATGGTTTAAGACCTTACTTACCTCTGACATTTCACAGTCTGGGTTCTAAGGTATCTCCCAACTCTGACATTCCATGCTTTATGTCCTGAGGACTTTCCCAACTCTAACATTCCATATTCTAAAGTTCCTCCTCGATAGGAAATTTCATATTCTTAGGTCCCTCTCTGCTCTGTCTTTCCATGTTCTGTGTTCTAAGGTCCTTCTCACCCCTGACATTCCACAGTCTGTGTTCTAAGGTCTCTCCCAGTTGTGGTTTTCCATATTCTACATTCTAATATCTCTCTTAGTTTTGAAATTCCATGTTGTTAGCTTTCTTCCAGTTTTGACACTCCATGTTTCATGTTCTAAGACCCTTCTCAGCTCTGACATTCCATGTTCTAAGGTTCCTTCCAGATTGCATATTAGATAGTCTATATTATAAGGTCTACTCACGCTTGGCCATTTCCTGTTCAATATTATAAAGTCTCTCTCAGTTCTAATATTCCATGTTGTGAATTCTCCCCCACTTCTGACATTCCATGCTCAATATTCAAAGGCTTCTCCCAGCTCTAACACTCTATGTTCTGTATTCAAAGGTCTATATAAGTTCTGACCTTCTATGTTCCATGTTCTAAGGTCTTTCCCAGTTCTGACATTCCATGTTCTAAGGTCCTTCCTAGCTCTAACAGTCTATGTTTAATGTTCTAAGGCCTATCCAGATCACAAATTCCATGATCTATGTTCTAAGATCCTTTCTAGATCTTACATTCTTTGTTCTGCCTTCTTTATTCTCTTCTTGCTCTGTCATTCCATGTTCTGAGGTCTCTCCCAGGCCTAGTCTTCCAAGTTCTCAATTCTTAGATGCCTCCCGGCTCTAACATTCCACATTCTATATTCAGAAATTTCCCTCCTAGCTTTCACATTCAAGATTCTTTGTTCTAAGTTCTCTCTCAGCTCTAAAATGTCATGTCATATTCCTAGCCCTAAATTCTATGTCACGTGTTCTAGGTTCTTTTTCAGCTCTGACACTCCATTTTGTAAGCTTTTCAACAGATCTGACATTCCATCTTCTATATTCTAATGTCCTTCCCATGTCCTTGTTCTATGTTCAAAGGAGCTCCAAAGCTCTAGCATTCAATACTCTATGTTCTCAGTGCATTCCATGTTCTCTTTTTGGGGGTCTGACTAAGGTTCTAAGCTCTGACATTCTATGTTGCAAAGGCTCTCCCAGTTATGATATTCTACATTCAGTGTGCTAAGGCCCCCTCTAACTCTAACATTCCATGTCACATATTCTAAAGTCTCTTCTAGCTATGACAATCTGCACTGTAAGTTCTCTCCCAGTGTCTATGTTCTAAGGTCCTTCCTAACTCTAATATTCCATGTCACATATTCTCAGATTGCTCCTAGATCTGAAATTCCATGGTCTACTTCTAAGATCCCTCCACACTGATATTCTGTGGTCAAATCTCTCTTCACCTTCTGGATTCTAAGATCTAAGCTGCCCTCCAGCATGGTCTATTCTGCTGCTCTAAGAATATAGTGCCTTAACCTCCTGAGTAAAAGACACAGATCTGAATTCAGCACATCTGTCAGCTCACTCAAAAGCTTATATCAAGAATCCTTTCCTTTCACTGGCTTTGCCAAGTCCTCATGGTAACAGATGCATTTGGTGGAGAGGACAGCTTGGCTGAAGCCATGATACCCAACCAAGGGCTCTGGTCCTCAGTCTTCCACCTATTCAACCCACACATCTGAAAACCCATTCTTTAGAGGGCCCTGAACTAGGACAACATGGGCCAGAGATAAGGATGAAGTGTCATTTTCTGGAGCTTAGAAATTAGTTGAGGATATAAAGTACAGACAAAAGATGCCATGATGTGAGAAGGCAGGGAATTTCTTGTGCCCCCAAAGAATGGTGCGGACAAGGGATGGCTTAGGTATGCAGAAGAAAGTGAGATCTCCCATCCCTGTGGTCTCCTGAGGAGAGTGGCAATGTCTGGGAACCCCGAAAAGCTGGGGGGACATTGGGAAGGCACAGGGGGGATGCAGGCTACAGGAAAACTTGGGGTGGGGGAAAACAGAGGGTTAGACCGGAGATTTTCTCATCCGGTGGGCCGGGAGGAGAGGAGCCTGGCCCCGAATAGCCCCCAGCTGCAGCTTTCTGTCGATGTCATCCTACAATCACGTTACCAGGACCCTCGAGATGTCAGAGAGTAATTCACAGCTGTGTTCCACGGCCTTCTCTCCTTCTCCTCAAATCCCTCGTTTTGAACACACCCCAGAACAACAGGGGCTTAGCCCGCCCCCGGAGACATTCAAAGCTCCAAACAATGCAATTATCTCACTCTCCCCATGCATGGGGGGCGGGAGAGCCCCCTAATAGAAACAAAATGTCGCTTTATTTATGTTTTTAATTTTAATTCTGGACTGGGACCAGGATGATAATACATCTCACTTCAGTGAAACCCTGAAGAAAAAGAAAACTTGGGATGGGGAGGAAGAAAAGAGGGGTGCTCTCCTGTTCACCCTCTCCCCAGTCACAGCCCGCTCCCCAGCTGCCCCCCAAAAAGTGCATTCATTTCTGCCAGACACCGTCTCCAAAGCAACCTCTGTTCGGAAAGCCCAGGAATGGGACCTGCTCACTGTTGCTCCCTCCCATGAGCTCTGAGTTGTTGGACTCATGAAGCAGCTGGATTCAAGTTTAATTACTGGACATCAATCATGATACAGACCATCTCCCTCCGAGAGATGCAGGAATGTGCCGTCCATGGTGAGCGCAAAGGCAGAATGAAGGCCAGTCCCCCCTCGCTGGCCCCTCTGTCCAAAAGGTGAAAGCGCGGGCAGAATCAGGGGCGCTGTATGACCAGGATGGTCAGCAGCCCCCCACCATAGGATCCCAGTGCCATCACCACCCCCAGATTGAGCAGATGTGCTTTTCGGAATGACTGCACTACCCTGGCCTGGGGCTGAGGGCTGAACCAGCTCTCTTTGCTCTTCCCAGGGACCCCAAGGGTCTAGCTCACTTTGGCTTTTCTCCCTCAGGAATAGCCACATCCCCTCCCTTGCCTCGGGGCTCTTTGGGGATCCGTCTCCCCTCAGGCCCACCAGTTCAGACCGCTCTCCAGAGCCCCAACTCCACTCCTCTCCTGCCCACCTTCCAAGGGCTAGCCCAGGTCCAGTGGCCTTTGTGTGGACCAGGTTTTCTAATCCCCCATCTTCAAGTCATGCCTCCCTCTGAATTCAGCAACCATTGCTTTCTTTCTCTCCTGTCTCAATCCAATCCTCCTCATCCTTGTAAGCCCCATTTACTCCAAGCACTTCTGGGCTTCTCCTATTGCTCAGCTCTCTGCTGGGCACTGGGGAGACAAAGACAAACCAGGAACTGCCCCTTCCTGCTGGGCCCATGTCCCTGAGATCTCAGGGATACCTCCCATCCTCTGTCTTCTGAGACCCATCGATTGCACCCTGAACCCTTTGCCAGAACTGAGGAACACCCAAACCATTCCAAGGGGAAGGGTGTCTCTGGGGGTTGTCTCTGCCTCCGCCTCCCAAGACTTCACCCCTGCCTTCTCCAGATTCCCATACAATCCCCAAGTGCCTACAAATGGAGCCTAGACCTCTGCCCCTTATGACCTGTGTGGTTTGGGGTTGAGGCCTCAGTTTCCTTGGGTATAAAATGAAGGGACAGCATTGAATGATCTCTAAGTGCCCTCCAGCATCCCGGATGGGGAGTCCAATCTATTTTTGACCCTATGGATAGATTGATTTTACCAGGGTGGTCCCTGCTCAGAGAGAGACCACACTCCGAGGCCCCTAAAGGTGAGCATAGACTTTCTGGGTCAGCATCTTACCGTAGAGGAAGCCATGGCCCCCTGAGCCTCAGAAGGAAGACCAGCAGGCCAGACACAGGTCTGGGGAGAACTGAATGCTCACTCATTCACCCACCCATCCACCTAGGATCCACACCCACAGCCTTCAGTGAGTGTTTGTACACCAGAGCTTGCACTTAGCCCAGATCTCATAGCTGTGTGAGAGCCAGGAGACAAAAGAGAGGGAGCCCTTCTCCTCCGAGAGCATTTAAGCTCATTGAGAAGTCAAGCCCACCCGTGGTCCAAAGTCCATGTCCACATCCCTGGCTGGAGAGAGCTGGGAGCCCTACGTGAGCTGCCCTCGGTGCAACCCAGAGCAGAAAGGGGCTGGAGAGCTCTTCCATCCAATTTACTCCTTTTACAAAGGGAGAAACCAAGACCCAGAGAGAGGAACCAGGCACTGAAGACTGAGCTGGAAATTGAGCCTTCTGACTCGGAGTGGAGATGAAGGCTTCCCCTAAAGGCCTTGTGGGTTCATGGCTGGGACAGTGGAAGGGGCTCAGGCAGGAGGCTGTCAGGCAGGATAGAAGGAGCAGGTGTATGGGGCAGACCTAGAAGATGCCCTTGTATGGACCCAGGAGGAAAGGCCGTGGTGTGCGATAACTCTGTGGCTCACCAGCCCTCCTGCTGCTGGGCCAACAGAGCAGGGCCTCAGCCCTGCCTAACCACAGGCCCAGCCTCTCACCAGCAAACCCAGGGCCAGCAGGACTCAGCCTCAGCCCTCACCACTTGAAAGCAAAGAACAAAAAGGCAATATTTTCTCAGGCTTCACAAGGGTGTTGGGAAATAAAAGGGCATGATTAAAAAAAAAGAATCATCTTTCTGAAACAGTATGAACGACTGTCAGGCCACGGCAAGGAAGCTGTGGGCCAGCCAAGAAAACCCCAGGAAATCAGCGGGGGTCAAAGGGCTGGAGCTCAGGAAATGAGCACGACCGCCTCATGGCCAGAGGCCTCGCTAACGCATCCCTGCAGATGGACCACATCCTCTGCCATAGAGACGCAGCCCCTGGCCAGACCTCTCCTCTGCCATCCCATCGATGCCCACAGAGGGAGAGGGGACAAGGCCCCGACTCACACAGAGAGACTCGACTGCCCCTCAGGGCCCAGCCCCATGTCACCCACCTAGATCCCCCCCAGTTCCAGAGGCTTTCTTTGTCCCCAGCCTGTCTTACAGTACAGCAGGGTGAGTGCGCAATGTGGGGAAGGCCCCCTGAGGGCAGGGTCTTCTCTGATCTGTCCCTGGGTCCCCAGCACCAAGCACGGGGCCCTCAGGGTACCCGGCCATCCCTGAATCCAGCCTATGGGCAGGGGGCCAGGGCTGGGGCAGGCCAGACAGCTGCCACCTGTGCACATTCTGGATTTTTCCAAACACCTTGTGAAAGGGCATTTGTGAGCCCCAGCTCACATTTCCCCAAGAAACATTTTCCATGGATGAAAATCTCTCAGCATCACGTCCCGAGAAAGCCCAAGTGTCCTTTGGCTCCTGCTGGCGGCTCCGTGGGTTTGAAAGCCAGACTGTGAGGCTGGTCCCATATAATATCTGCCTTCACTGGTTATGTGGAGAGTCAACATTGGGATGGAAACAAGTGGGGGCCAACAGTCTTGGTCAGAGGCTAGAAACCCAAATGGGAAAGGCTGCCAGACAAGGGTGTGCCAGCTCTAGTCTCTCTAAAGGTCTCTGAGAAGTCACCAGCTTCTGTAGACCCTGAGCCCCTTGTGGGGCTCTTACGGCTGTGGGGGGCCAGAATCACCCCCATTTTGTATAGAATGAGGAGAAATCAGAGAGCTGGAGGAAGAGGGCCACCCTTCTCCCCTTCAGGGCTGGAAGTAAAGATAGCTCTGGGTAGGGATTTCTTGGGGAGCCCAGATACTTCTCCATTCTTCCACTGGGGGCAGGGAGGGGCTGTTCCTGGTGGACATTGCCTCCACAGTCATCGGGATAGAGAGCAAGCTTCTCCCCGGACCTCAGTTTCCTTATCTCTAGCACAGTGGGGATGTGTTCCTCTTAGCTCTAGAACAGATCCATAAGGAGTAAGGACCCTTGGGCACATGATTCTGTTAACAGGAAGAGCCCCAGGACCCCAGACCCACAGACAAGTCCAAGTTAGCCACTTCCCTGGCAATATGGATGTTGTGTCCATTTTGGCCCAGGCTGGGTTTGCCAAGGACCCAACCCCAAGCCTCCATCTTTCCCTAGGCCAAGGTGGTCCCCTAGCCCCCAACTGGACAATTGGGCCAGTTCAAGTCAACACAGTGGTGCCTTCCTCTCTGGCCATCTCCTTACACTGGAGACCACACCCAAGGGCAGCTTCCACCCAGGGACCCTGACCACCCTCTTGGGCACGCCCCAGCCGGCCTTTGCTTTCTCCTCCTCTCCAACCATCTTGGCACCCTGAATCTCTATTGTCTTCTATATAACAGGGCACCCCCACCCTCCCCCAGAGAAGTTGGCACTAGGGGAAAGACACCTCCCCACACATTCCTTTAACAGAAGGGGAAACTGAAGCCCACAGAGGGCTTGCCTTAAGACCACACTAGTGGGATGTAGCCAAGGTAGGATTTGGATCCAAGCTCTGACTCCAGCTCCACTTGAAGTTCATTTCATTCATTAAATTACAGGCCATTATGCCCCAACACAAAGAAGTCCAAGCCCAGAAAAAGCCCCAAGAAATCTCAGAGTTTCTTTGTTTTTAACGAGTGACTTCTGCTTTTACATCTCCTTCTTTTCTGACCATCTCTCTCCCCTACACAGGGAGCCCTCTTGGATTAAGTATTTAAAGAAAGAAAAAGCACCAACATGCTTCGGCGGTGTGTGATGGTGTACACGCCGCTCTGTAACCATAGCCTCCTATATCTGCCATGATGGGAGGGAAGGACATTTTTCTCAACTCTCCTTTGCAAACATCAATCTTGCTTCATCAAGACAAGCCAAGGAGGATCTGGGGATGGTCTTGGGACCTCAGAACTTGGTGGCAAAAGCAAAGGACCTGGTCCCTAGAGTGGCATGGCTCTGGACTATTAGGTTTGGGTCAAATATTGATTATTAGGTATGCCCATTTGGAGATTCATGAGACCCAAGCTGAGAACTGAATTACAAGGCAACCCCCCATGTGAGACCCGGCACTCGATCCTCTCTGTTCTTTGCTGGGACCACACAGGGGCCAAGCTTTCCTGGCTGGGGTTCCAAGTGGCCTGGGGAGTGGTAAGGAAGAGGCGGGGGAATGGGAGGATTGCGCCAAGGGTGATGCTGAACCAGCAGAAACTGCCCCCACCAAGGGATCTCCAAGGGCCCAGCCTCCAATCCCCACAGAGCTGAGGGGGGCAGGAGGGGCCCTTGCCTCCAGGGCTCAGGAGGACCTTTGTCATTCTATCAGAAGGAGAAAATTGTCCTTCTGGTCAATTCTTCTCCTTCTGCTGGTCTGGGATAAACCAGCTTTTGCAAAAGTTTAGACCAAAGCGAAACCTATCCATGACCCAGCCTGTTATCTGTGTCCTGGTAATACGGCCCCCTCAGGCCAGACAAAGGGCCCCTTTCCTTTGCCCAGAGCCCCTGAGCCCCTGAACCCCTGAGCCACGACGCTGAAATGGGCACTCACTGGGAAATGTGCGTGATTGGGGCCAGCAGAGTCTCCCCTTCCATGTCTAGGTCCTCGGCAAAGCTGTTGGTTCTCAGGAAGTGGCCGGGGTTCACCTCCAGTGAGGAAGGACTTTTCTTCACTGGGTAGAAATAGGCAGAAGAGGGGGAGGCCCGTTAGGATCTTGTAGGCATGCCACCCAGCTAATACACACACACCACACCCATACCTATACGATACTCACACACACACATACACACACACACATTCACAGCCACACACCTATGAAATACCCACACACACAGATACCACACTCCCATACAGATGCACACACACTGTTAACCCACCATGGTCACCATATAGAAGGAAGCCCAGTGCTTTCTAATGGGGCAGACAATATTAAATTGATCCATGTCAAAAGGGCCTGAGGAAACAGTACCTTCCACAAAGGCCACCTCACAAGGTAACCATAGTGGGGAACAAAGAATGGGAGGCCCAGAAAGGTCGCAGAGAGGAAGTGTCCTGGGAGCTAAGTTTTGCTAGGGAGTCAAAAGGGTATCAGAGAAGAGGAAGAGGAGTTCAGACAAAGGTGCAGAGGTGGGAGATGAGGCATCTTGGGTGCAGGAAGGTGACAAGGAGGCTGTTTGGGTGGAACTGCAGAGGGCGTGTGTGGAAGCAAGCGGTGTCAAAGAAGTCAGAGAGAGCTGGGCTTCTCTGGCCAGCCCCAGGGGACAGGGAATTACTTGGATTTATTGAGGAGGGGACAGCTGTGTGAGCACAGAGAGACACGAGGTGACAAAAAAGGTCTGACTGCTGGTGGGCTATGTGGGGCAGGGGAATGGAGAGGTCAGAGAGGGCACCAACCTCAGGAACTGGATGGCTGGGGGGCAGAGCCCTCCACAGAAGCAAGGAAATCCAAGAAAGGAACATGTGTATGCATGTGTGCATGTATATGTGTCTGTGTACATGTGAGTATGTCTGTGGGTATTTGCGTCTGTGTTATGAATTTGTGTGTATGTGTGTGTGAGTCTATATGTATGTTTGTGCGTGTGTGTGTGTGTGTGCGTGTGTGTGTGTGTGTGTGTGTGTGTGTGTACATTTAAGGCAGGGAAAAGAGTATGAAGTCTCTTTCATTCGTGGGCTTGCAGTTCTCCACTTAGTTCACCTGCTCTCCCTTTAAAGTGCACGTTTGGGGGACCCCAGAACTCCAAGCAGCTTGGGATGTAATGGAGGGAGGAGGTATGGCCCTCACAGATGAGGAGCATCTTCAAAGCAGCCCTAACTGACTTTTTCATGGGTCTCTCTCCTGCCCACCTGTCTTAGGGCATTCACACAACTCCACAGCTTTACCAACTACAAACCAAGAGCCTGTTAATCATGCCCAGGTAAATTCCTAGGGTATGGACCCAAGATCTTGCAAGCCCAGCCACCACCATGTCCAATCCTAAGGAGACCCCAGGCCATTGCCAATGGGTCCCTGATGGGACAGGAGTCACAGACAGTTCAGGCTATCTTTAGGCCCCCGTGCCCAGAGCTGGGGGACAGTCTTTCTCAGCTGCCTTGGAAGGATGGGGGGGATCCTGCAAGGAAGGAGGGAGGATTCCCAAGGGGAACGTGGGAGAGTCTAGGAGGAAAGACAAGGGCTTCAAGGATGGAAGCAGAACTGGCTGGCTTCCAAAGCCTAAGGAAAGGCGTGACTGACAAAACAGCCAGGAGATGAAGAGCAGAGCTGAGACTGGGGGAACCGGCCCCCTCCCATCCCCGGCGAGGGGCAGCTGGCTGTCCCCCTCCTAAGACACAGAACAGCCTACCTCCAGGACGAAAGGCAGGACTCCTGGAAGTCCCTGACGGTCTGCAGGGCCCAAAGTGAGGCCCAACAGAGGAGCCGAGCCCTGATGAGCGGGGTCGGCCTGAGGCTCTGGATTCCATCCTCAGGAAACCAGAGATCTCATCTGGCGGGGCAGCATTCCAGGGTGAGCTCACCCTCTCCCCCACCCTCCTGCCCTCACTCTCTCCTCTGTCCAAGGCACCCCAAGTCCTGACAGCTCCCCCTGCCCTACCAATGGGTCACCAGGCCTGGACCATTGGTGCCCCCATTCTCTCTGTCCTCCTCTTCACTCCCACTGTGTCTCAGCTCTCAGGCACATCCTGGAGTTACTAAACCACAGCTTCTCCCAGACTTCTATAGGGAAACAACCTGGGGTTTGGGACAATTCCCCCATGAAGAGAAGAGTCCACCCCCCACTCTCCAGCACTCAATGCACATCAGCGTGGAGCCTAAGATACTAAGGGCTGAGCTGACTTTTGGAGCTCTCTCTGGCTCCCTCACCACAACCTCCCCAACAACACTCCTTTGGTGCCCAGTCATCAAGGTAGCCTGGGTCATGGACCAGCTCTGTATTTGGGAACCAATCATTCTGGTGCTGGCACCTCAGTCACATCCTTAATCTCTCTCTGGTCCTCAAGTTTCCCATCTGTAAAATGAGGAGTCTGGGTTGGATGGCCCACCTCCACATCTATGATCCTAGACCTCTCCTCCAAATGGTCATTTCCCAGATTCTCTGAGCTGGAAGGAACTCTGGCATCATGGGGTGCAGCGTGGCCCTTTGGAGGATCCCCACTGCCACCTGCAGGCTCTCCTAGACTTGATGAGGGACCCAGCAGCCCAGGATCCATCTTCCCCTTTGGGCTACTCTCCTGTCCAGGAACACCTTGACACCCAGGGTTCCCAGCTCAGCCTTCTGGGTCCAGGTAGAACAAAGTGAATCTTTCCTGCGCAGGGCAGATCTTCACACAGTTGGGCTCCTCAGAACCAGGCCGACCACGCTCAGGGCCTTGGACTGATTCTGGGTCTTGGTTTGTTCTGCCCTGAATGCTCCCCAGCTCCCCCATGCCCTTCCTGCAGCATGAATGCCCATGCTTTGGCCTTCACTGACGGTGCCTGACTCAGCCACATCCCACTGGTCACTTGGGTCTTAGCTCACCCATTTGTCACTTTGTGAGACAGACCGCTGATGACATTTCACTCTTTGTGGAGGGCTATGCAAGGCCTTGAGTGGAAGAGACAATGAGCTCCCCGCCCTGAGGGGCTCGGGACCACCTTAGGTAGGAGGAAGGAAGGCAGATGGAATGACAAATGCCTCACAACACTGGAGAGAGAGGGAGGGTCAAAGAAGGACAGGTGGGAAGATCTGGACAAGAGAGAAAAGGTATGTCCTCTCATGCTCAATGTTGAGATGGTGTCCATTTTCTCTAACAAAAAGAATGACCTTTGTATTAGAAAGGGCAGAACAAAGAGAGATAACAGGGAAATGACCCCCAAGATCAGTCAGGGGAGAGGCGGAGGGCCCCTCACTGCTCTCTATGAAGTTGGATCCACTGGCCCAGAGGAACCACAACCTCGCTTCCTGAATGACCTGGTCCATGGGAGGACTGAGTCACTCACTGGCGCTGACTTCTGAAAGAACATGGGCAACTAGAGAGGGAGGACAGGACCCGGGCAAGGCCAATGGCTAGACAATTTTCAAAAAAAGAAAGAGAATGGAATCTCTTAACTGCAGGCCAGTGAGCTTGACTTGAATTCCAAAGGATTCCAAGGACAATTCTCAAATGGGCCATTGAAGGGATGACTGTGTGCAACAGTGGTCCCAAAGAGTTGGCATAGCTTAGTAGGAGCATCAACTCCCTTTCTGACAGAGTTGCTGACCTAGAGATGGGGCTTCAGTGGACCTCGTCCCTCTAAATTTTAGCAAAGTCTTTGATAAAGTGGCTCACAGTCTTCTAATGGAGAAGATAGGGAGATGCAGATCAGGTTA
This sequence comes from Notamacropus eugenii, assembly GCF_028372415.1. Lineage (NCBI taxonomy): Eukaryota > Metazoa > Chordata > Mammalia > Diprotodontia > Macropodidae > Notamacropus > Notamacropus eugenii. Next base: position 25,280,868 of record NC_092873.1, read on the forward strand.
ATAACATAGTTAGATGGATTTGGAACTGGTTGCATGGCCAGGGCATTCTATCCATAAGGCATACAGCATGAACAAAGGTGTGGAGGTGGGAAAATGCTGGATATGTGCCAAGGATAGTAAATGAGCCGTCCCACTTATCTAGTACACTGTCCATGAGGAGAAAAGAAGGTAGAGTGATCATGGACAAGAGGGAAGCCTTGAATGCCAAACCAAGTAGGCTAGACTTTATTCAGGAGTTGAGGTATGGCATGGCTAGATGTCTAGGGAGGGTCATTCTGGCTGCTGTGTTTAGGACAGATTGGAGGGGATGGGGAGGTGGATACAGGAAGAATAGGGAGCCATAGGAGGTGTTGTCCAAGGGACTCTGTCCTGGAGTGAGGGAACATGGGATCTTGGGAGCAGGGTCAGTGTGGAGAGAGACTGAAGGAGAGGTGATTTAGTAACCACAGAAGGGGCTAAAAGAAATGAGAGGTGTCTTTGCAGCCTTTCCTACACACACATGGAGATCCACACATGCCCATTCACATACATAAGTACATGTGTGTACTCACATGTACACACACACACAGAGGCAAAACTCTTCATGGACAGACAAGAACTGCTGACTTTTCTGACCCGAGGAAGCTGGTTATAGAGGAGAAAGGACAGAGGTGACCCATCCCCAGATCTGAGGGTCAGGAATCCTAGAAGAGTTGGGTCAGCAAAAGTGCTGGGCAGAGGGGCCAGGGAACAGTCAGTGAGGAAGGCAGGGCTGGAGGACGGCAGCTTGAACTTCACCTTTTAAGCCACTCTGAGAAGTATACATAGGCCTCGACCCCCACCCCACAGCCCACCTTCTCAGGAGCTGCCCTCCCACTCCCCTCCAAGGTGGCAGGGGAGCCCAGACCAGGCGCCTGAGAACACAGAACATCCTGGCGTGGTGGTCCAGCCACTAGGCCTCTCCCAGCCAGCCCCCACAGTTCTCAGAGCCCCCGGATGAGGGGGATGGAGGTAGGCCCCTGGATTCCGGGACAGACAAACAAAGGGCTCACCCTCATTAGAGCCCCTGCCTCCTCTGCTGTCTTCTCACCAAGGAGAACACGGTCCAGTTCCCCACCTCACACAAGCATCAAAGCTGTCAGGGAGGGGGAGGTTGCCAAGTGTCTCCAGATGTTCTCAGAACTCTTAATGGGGAAATGAGTTACATGCGTCAGCCGTGAGAAGCTGGCCCTGGGGGCCCCTCTCTCGAAGCCCCACATCTGCCTCAGGCCCCGCTCCCACGCACACAGCCTTTCTCTGTTTCCCCAAGGAAGGCCCTCTCAGAAAACAGGCCCTTTGCAGGTGATGGGCAAGCTGTGGCTGACACCCCAAGAGCCTGGGAAATGGAACATGGGGAGGGGGCGTTAGCAGAGACGACTGGCTCCACTGGTGCCGAGCTGTGCCATTGGGGCCAGCCTCAGTTTCTGCTTCTATAAAATGAGAGGGCTGGGATGAAGGTCTGTAAGGAGGGCCTTCTGGCTCTGGCAATCTCTGACTTGATGACCCCTGCCCGAGGGCTTTCAAGTCAAGCGTGGAAGCAGACCAGAGCCAAGGAAAGGCTTAATGTCAAAATGACTTTAATTGTGGATGTCACAAGTAATGAAGACAGGCCTGGGCTTAGCCTAGGAATCAGTGAGTGGGGCAGTTCTCCGGCTGGTGGGTCTACAAGGCTGGCCTTCATCCCCCACTTGGATATAATGAGGAAGAAAGCCGGCCAGGAAAAGGGTCCCCTGGCATTTGTCCTGGCCGAGGTCCCGGCCTGAGGTATGGTCTCCATTTGGGCTCTGGCCACACGGTCAGGCTCATCCTGACAGGTTTTACATGGGAATGACAGTCGAAGCCAGGTTGACACCAGAGGAATTTACCAATCATTGAGGGAAAATGTCTAAACAATGAGCTCTAACTCCCATGGAAAACAGCCTCCCCCTCCCAGGAGTGAAGGGCATGTGGTCTGTGTTAACAGCACTTCTGAGTGAGCCGGACAGCTTCCCAAGGATGATGGGGGCCCGGCACCAGCACGGCCATCCCTCTGCTCCCAATCGGGTTCCATGTGGACAGCATGGGCTCTGGGCTCAGTCCTTCTGTCCTCATGGCGAATCCTAGAACAGTCTCTGCTCTCTGCTCATGGGCCTGAATTCAAGGAAGGGGAACCTTTGTCACCTGGATCCTCCAGGGGTTGAGCCAGAAAGGAGCATGGGGCTTGTCAATCCTCTGCCTACCCAGGCAGGGGGAGTCAAGGCCCAGGGAGGAATGAGGATGTGTCCAGTGCCACCCAAATGGGACCCAAGCTTGAGCTTTGGTGGGTGGCCCTAATGCAGGGCTGATTCCCTAGGGCCATGCTGGCCAAATACCCAGACCTGGAGGCCTCTTAGGATATGGGGAAGGGAAACTTTCCCCTTACGAACAGCTTGATGAACCAGGATTTGAACATGGGCCCCTGATTCCAAAGTCACAGTTCTTTTCCACCCACATCTACCATCCCTACAGGCCACGAGGTTGATATGACAGGGTAGAGACCTCTGATCCTACATGATAAGTGAGGAAACTAAGGCACGGTGAGAGAAAGCCTGTTAACTGTTTTAGTTGTTGCACAAAGACCAGAGTTTTGGGATCTTGGCTCTAAGGTCACAGGATCAGAGATTCCCTGAAGGTCAGAGCTAGTTCAGTTCCTTTCAGAAGATAGAAGAGACTGGCACATAGTAGGCACACGAAGCATGAAGAATGTTTATTGACTCACTGCGTGACAAGATGTATTATTCTAAGGTGCTCCTGAGCCCTGTGGGAGGACAGTCTGACCTGCTAGTTCCAGGGGCCCCCTCAATTGGGAACTGGGACTTCTACAATGGCTTCCCCAGGTGCTTCCCTGGGGGCTCCCCTAGGACCCCATCTCCTCCTGCCTATGGCTCCCGTCAGGAGCAGCTATAGAATAGCGTCAGCCACAGCAGACAGGCTAAGAAGTCCAGGCAAGCTGACCCCTCCAAAGGGAACCCATATTTCCTGAGCCTAATATTATAACCTCAAAATCAAGATGGCAGCCTCCCATGGCAGAGTCCATGGATAATCCCAAGGGTCACTAAGATCAGAACAAGCCTCCTACTGGGCTGGCTCCCTCTGGCCTCTTCTGTGGCCAGCCAGGGCCCCAAGGTGGGGGGGCAGCGCTGCCCATTAGTCAATCAGCCTTTCTTAACTGCCATATGCCCGGCCGTATGCCAGGCCCAGAATGCAAAGAAAGGAAAGTTATAGTGGATATTAGCAGTACCCCCAGGCTGTGGGCATGAAGGCTTCTCCTGTTCCCTGGGCCCCCCACTCCGGCCAGAGGAATCTGATGGGGTGTGACAATTTGCCCAGCCGGGAAGGAGAAATCTCCTGTCACAAAGGACACCCAGCCTGGTCTATATTTCGAGCATCATTAACATTCCATCACCATCACTAACGACTTAATAACTCCAAAGAGTGTGAATGGACAGACGTCATTTCAGCCTGTTCCCCATTCAACAAGATGGCTGGGGATTCTTCTCTCGCTGGGTAAACAGGGAGGGCTGCCCTCCCAAGAGGCTTCTTTCATTGTGCCCAGCATCCATACATTAGCATTTCCAAAACACTATCATTTGCATAGAGAGAAAGGGGGAGTGGGTGAGTGCTGAATGGTTGGCTCTAGGGGCATCTGTCCAGACAATCACCCTTTGTGCGTGAGCCAGCAGGCTGGGGGAGCCCCCAAGGTCTGGTGGGCTCGAACCCAACGCCTTCAGAGTAGGCCGCAGGTATGGGTGGCGATGCCTGGAGGCTGTTAACAAGTGTTTTCACCATGCTTTGGCTCTAAAATACAAATTGGATTTGTTTGGCTGTGGTAAGGCAGCAGGGAACAGGCAACCAAGCCCTGTGGGAGCCAGTCCATTGTCCAAGGACTTCCGGCCTCTGCCTTCAGCCTGAAAATGTAATTGGGAGCAGATGTGTGCGGATGCAGGGCCTGGTGCCCCAGGCGACCAAGGGAGGCACGTGCACACAAAGAGCCTGCCGGGCCCATGACAAGAGCCTTCCTTTTTCCTGCCATCCAGGCCCGTTATCTGACTCCTTGGGCCTGTGGGCTTGCAGGAGTCTGGGGGGAGAGGAGATTCCAAGGCCAACACAAGGAGGAAGTGGGAAGGGGTGGGGGTGATTCTTCAGGGGAGCATTGACTCTAGGTAGCCCAAGCCCTACACCATCACCGGCACTTTGAAAGTCAATTGCATGCAGGAGAGTCCACCCTCAGACAAAGTTTACAGTGCTCCTCCTATTCCCTCCCAGTCAGTGGCCAGTTTGTGATGGAGACAGCCCCTGGCCCAAAGACTGGGTGGGTGGAGGTGACACTCAGGGTCTTGCTTACACCATTTAATCACAAGAGCTTCCTTCTGCCAAGGGGTGCCTTGTTCTGCCCTGCTCCTCAGAGGCTTTAAACACATCTGACCCAAAGGAACAATTATCTCATTAGCAAAGATCTCCAAAAGGAAGCCAGTGGTTCAATGGTAGGGACTCATACAAAACATTTTGACTTGGGCTGTTAAGACAGCCCGATGTTTTCAAAACATGTCTATCTGTGACTTTGGTGGGAAGAAGGCTGCCCTATGTGGAGGTTTTCACCAACATTCATGCCTCTTTGAAGCAGAACGGGTGTGACTGGCATTCTGAACCACAGCCCTGAGCTTACAAGACCAATGATTCAAAGATAAAGCAATTTCAACTAGGGTTTGACAACCCATTCTGACCACTTCTCAGCTGAGGAGGAAGGGGGGAGGGAGAGGAAAGAGAGGGAGAGAAAAGGACACATACAGAGAAAGCAAAGAGAGAGAGAGGAGGGAGAGAGACAGAGAGACAGAGAGGAGAGAGAGACAGAGACAGAGAGACAGAGAGGAGAGAGAGAGAGAGAGGAGGGAGAGAGACAGAGACAGAGACAGAGAGGAGAGAGAGACGGAGAGAGAGAGAGAGAGAGAGAGAGAGAGAGAGAGAGAGAGAGAGAGAGAGAGAGAGGAGGGAGAGAGACAGAGAGACAGAGAGGAGAGAGAGAGAGAGAGAGAGAGACAGAGAGAGAGGAGGGAGAGAGAGACAGAGACAGAGAGACAGAGAGGAGAGAGAGAGACAGAGAGACAGAGAGGAGACAGAGAGAGAGGAGGGAGAGAGACAGAGAGACAGAGAGGAGAGAGAGACAGAGAGAGGAGGGAGAGATAGAGAGAGAGACAGAGAGAGAGGAGGGAGAGAGAGACAGAGACAGAGAGACAGAGAGGAGAGAGAGAGACAGAGAGGAGAGAGAGAGAAAGGAGGAAGAGAGACAGAGACAGAGAGACAGAGAGAGGAGAGAGAGACAGAGAGAGACAGAGACAGAGACAGAGAGAGGAGAGAGAGACAGACAGAAACAGAGAGAGAGACAGAGAGACAGAGACAGAAACAGAGAGACAGAGAGATAGAGAGAGACAGAGAGAGGGGGAAGGAGGGAGGGAGAGGAAGAAGGGTGGTGGTGGAGAGAGAAACAGACTGGCCACAAACAAGGGACTGTGATTGATTTTCCAAAGAAAAGGGGAAAGTCTGCAGATACATGGGCAAGAGACAGACTCTCCTCTCTCCTTGGCCCTGCTGACATGACAGGGAAGCTGGAATCTTGTCTAGCTTTAGCACACAAGTGCCTCCCTTTCTTACAGACAAGTCTCTCCTCCTGTATGCTCTATCCAACCTGCTGCTGAGCAGGTAGAGAGCAAGACTCTCCCTGACAGTGTGTGGGTCTAATGACCATTGAGTCTCTGCATGGAGCCCTCCAGGGAGTGGCACGGACTGCCTCCTCAGGAAGCCCATTCCACAGATAATCACTTGTCATGACTAGGAAGCTTCAATCTGCATCTTCACAATTTCCCCCCTCCCCAAACCCCTATCTAGGCTGTGGCTCCTGGCTCTGATGGCTGAGGCCCAACAGGAGGAAGCCAATCCTGCTGTCCCAGGGCAGCCTTTCAAAGACTGGCATTTGGCCTCTCATGGCCTCTCTCAATCTGGCTTCCCATGCTTTTCTTACCAGAATTTTCATATCCATCGATGGAAAACTGGTCTGATTTTCTCTCCTCTGTTATGTGGTCATAAGTGATATGTGGCACTGTCAATGTTTTCTCTCCAGTGCCAACCCCGTTGTCCTTCTCCAGTTTGAATTTTTTCTTTTTTACCTAAAAAACAGGAGACCCAGATGACCAGCAACTCCAGCTACCTTCCTCTTATGACAATAGGTGCCCCCAAGGCTACCTCTCGCTCCCTTCTCTTCACCTCTCTGCTGCCCCAAGCTCTGTGATCTCATCAGCTCCCAGGGACTCACTCTGCCCATGACTCACAGACCCTGGGTATGAAACGTTGGTGTCACTTCACCAGCGGCCTTTTGGGTATTTCACACTGAAATATCTTGGAGGCACCTCCGACTCACCAGGTCCCAAACAGAATTCATTACCTTCCCCCCAAACTGTCCTTTTTTCTGAATTTCCTCCTTGAGGTTGAGAGCTCTCCCATCCTTCCAGCAGCATGGACACCTAGGTGCCACCCCTGGCTTCTCACTCCTCCTGACTCGTTGCTCAGTTGTCAGATCTGGATGGTCCCATTCCCACACCTTTCTTCCATCCATCCCCTTCTCTCCACATCCATGGCTACAGCACCCACAGCCAGGGTCTCTTGACCTCCCTCCTGAATTCCTCCAAGAGCCTCATAAGTGGACGCCCTGACCCAAGCATCCTCCCCACTCAATCCACACAGCCTCCAGTGGGATTTTCCTGAAGTCCAGTCTCTCAAATTCCACTGGCCCCCTAAGATCTCCAAGATCCACCAGGAAGTCTCCTGAGCTGACATCACTTCCTAATGTGTCTCCTTCCTACCTTTCTGTGACCCTTTACTCCCTTTCACAAACTCTGTCACCCAAGAATGCTGTTTCCTCACAGCTCCTCACACCCAGCACTCCTTCTCCCATCTCCATGACTTGGCACTTGGCTGCAATTCATGGGTGGAGGCCCTCTCTCCTTCCCCACCTCTAGAAGCCTTCATTTGGTTAAAGACAACTGAGGTCCCACTTTCTTCAAGAAGTCTTTGTGTTCCCCGCCCCAGGGTCATTTTGTACATGTTGTTCCTTCCTTTCTTCTTCTCCTTCTCTCTCTCCCCCCTCCTTTCTCTCTCTCTCTCCCTCTTTCCCCTCTCTCCCTCCCTCCCTCCCTCTCTCTCTCCCTCTCCTCTCTCTTTCTCCCATCTCTTCTCTCTCTCTCTCCCCTCTCTCTCCTCTCTCTCTCTCCCCTCTCTCTCCTCTCTCTCTCTCCCCTCTCTCTCCTCTCTTTCTCTCCCCTCTCTTCTCTCTCTCTCTCTCTCTCCATATGTATATACACACATATGCCATCTTGACTTTTGTCCCACTATTGGACTTCAATGACACAGGAAGAGAGAGTGAGACTGATGACTTGGCACAACTCTGTCTCACTTAAATCCAATTCACACCAAGTGAAATCATCATCCTGTGACGTCACAGGTCCTCTTTGAAAATGAAGGAGAAACAAGATATACATATGTTCACACATGTGCATAGAACACATGTGTTGTCTCCTAGGTTATAAGCCCCTTGGGGGCAGGAGTGTTTTGCTTTTGTCTTTACGTCTCCTATACCAAGCATAGTGCCTGGCACACATCAGCCACCTGATGAATGCTTGCTGATTAATCACTGATTTCTGCATGATGGGGTAAGGGGGCGTGGCTCAAGAACTCCCAAGTTCCCAGGTGTGCACACATCTGCGCATGCATACACATGCATTTGTGCACCCTCGCCCCAACAGAACAAAAGCCAGAACAGAGCCACTTTGGAAAAGAACACCAGGTAGATAGCCCCCCGCTAGAATAAAGCACAAGAGCTCTGTTACCATGACAGATTTCTTGGGTTTGGGACTGGGTGACAACAGGTGATAATTTCGGGCAGGTTTTCGGATATAAATTTTCCATGTCGAAGAATCAGGGTTCTCAGCTGCATAGCACCTCCAGGCTGTCTGAAATCATTGACAAAAGAGGTCTGCTCATCCTGAATCTTTAAAAATTCAGTTTTGTTCAAGGCACATATACAAACTTTCCTTTCTCTATATGGGTGGATAGATGGTTAAAGGAAGTAAATAAGGATATATGGATATATGGGTGAATGGATGGATGGATGGATGGATGGATAGAAAGGATAGATGAGTGAATGGGTGGAAGGATAGATGGGCTGATGGGAGGATAGATGAGTGGATGGAAACATAGATGGGTAGATGGATGGATGAACGGATGGAAGGACAGATAGAAAGGTGGATGGATGGGTGAGTAGATGGATGGATGAATGAGTGGAAGAATAGATAGATCAATAGAAGGATAGATGGGCTGATGGAAGGGTGGATGGGTAGATGGATGGATAAATGGATGGAAGGATAGATAGAAGGGTAGATGGATGGGTGGGTAGACAGATGGATGATTAGATGGATGGATAGATACATGGGCTGATGGAAAGATGGATTGGTAGACAGATGGATGAATGAATGGAAGGACAGATAGATGGGTTGATGAAAGGATAGATAGGTGGATAGATGGTTGTAAAGGTGACAATTTGGGAGCAGCAGAGCATTTTTTAATGACATTATAAACTTAACAATAAACAGCGATGGAACTAATTAAACTTGCCTTGTAACTATTTACATTTCACTTAATTCAGTTCAATGCATAAAACATCCTAGTTTCTCAGCCCCAGCCCAGAGTCCATTCCCATCAGCGCTCTTTGTCTTTTCCTTCTGCCTCATTTACATTCCCTCTCATGTGGTCACAGTCAGAGTGGACCATGTCGCCCCCAGTCTGCTTTTGTTGTTCTTGTGGGGATTTTGCTTTATTTCATAGAGGTCACACCAGATTTCCTTAGGTTTCTCACACTTAGTCTTAATGGCATTAGAATATTCCATGACATTAATGCACCATAATTTGTTTGACCATCCCTCTATTGTTAGACACTTAGGTTGCCTCCAGTCTTGTTTTTTTCCCTTTTTTTGGACTTTGGGGTTTTTTTTTCTGGTTACAAACATGACGTCTTGATGTTCTTAGAACAGAGTTCTTCAGGGGGAGATGCCCTATATGGCATCTGTACATCACCTTGACCCATGTCTGTGCTGGAGACAATTCCAATATTGTCTCCTGGTGTGGAAACATCAATCTAACTCAGATTTCCCCTCAGCCTGGCGAAGGGCCCTTGGAAGCCACCAAGCCTAAAGTATGGCTGAAGAGAACTGTCCTTGATGCCTCCAACACTCTCAGCACACACACTGGATACTGGTCCATAGGATCGGTCATTCACTTCTCCTGAATCCCCTTCACACTCTCCATGCTCCAGACACTTTACTCTTCAGCTCTTGCCTGGACACCACCTCCAGTCTCCTATGTTCATGCTGGGAAGGCTACCTTTTAGCCTGGTTAGCCTTTTTGGAGGTTAGGTTCATGGGCCACCTTCTATGGGGAGCCAGCCACGATCTCCTTAGTGGCTAACCCTAAATGCACTCTTCAGACTGACACATCTTTCTGTGTCTGCTTGTCTGTTGCATCCTCACCTCCCCTAAAGAATGCCCCCAAAGGCAGGGAACATCCATTCAATCTGGATGCCCAGTACCTAGCTTAGGGCCTGGTAGAGAGCAGCCATTCCATTAAAAGGGACTGGCCCAGGAGGATGGTGATGCCCTCCACAGAAGGAGGAAGTTGGGAGGATGGACAGGTTAAGGGGGCAAAGATGAGAAGACCTAGCTGAGTGCCAGATGTATCCACATGTGGCCAAAATGCCAAGCCCCCAGTTCCACATCTTTCCTCTAAACAAGAGCAAGTCGCCCTGGCTGCCCATGGGTGAAGGGCGTAGCCTCTGGCTCTTGTTAATAAGAGACTCCAAGACCCTCAGATGACAAAGGTCTTCTCCCCCCACCCCTCAATCCAAATTCAACTTTGGGAGCCCACAAATCGATTGGCCCTGGAGCCCCTGTGCTCTACCTGTGAGCTGGGGAAACTGTAAGATTTGTGTCTTTGACACTTTGTCAAAGACAAGTGTCTTTGTGAGACACTGCCCTAGCAGAGGACAGGCCTGGCACACTCCATACCCAAAACATCTCACATTCCTTCAGGGGAAGGGCCAGAGTCAGGCCTGTACCTCAGAGGGGACCCTCCCTTCTCCCTCCTCCAAAGACCTCCCCACCTTTCTGGAGATATCAAGGCTGCTCCAGGGGCTGCCTGCTACCCTCGCCCTCTAGGGGACCTGAGCTCCCACTCTCCACCCCAGGGGTTGCACGCTCAAAGCCTGCACTCAAATTGGGATGAGAGGGGGGCATAGCCTCCTTTGATATTACCTCCTAGCACTCTGCCCTCTCTCCCGCCTCCTCCTCCCTGGCCCATGGGAGACAGGGAACCCGGGAAAGAGAGGCATCTCCATCATTTAAATTTCTAACCATTCTCTGTACATGCAGCCCCATGAATCCCCACATAGGCACATGTCCCTAGGTCCACATGGCAGCAGGCCAGTTTGCCTCACAATTCAAAAGACCTGGATTCTAATCTCATCTCAGCTCCACCCTGGCAGTGTGGCCCTTCTCAGGGTCCCCTGCCAACCAAGACCAAACCCTGGCAAAGGGGCCTTATTCACTGATACCAATGAAGTAGACATATGTGCATGCATTCACATGTGCCTGGATGTGTGTCTTGTGTGCCTGAATATTGTATGGCATAACTATGTACACGCATGGTGTGTATCTGTATTCACACATGTGATATGTGCATGAGTGTCATGTGCACCCACTTATCTGGTCGTGTGTTCACGTGTGTCTGGAGTGTGCATACATGTTGTGTAATGTGCTTGTACGAGATGGCATGTATCTGTATGTCATGTGCATGTATGTTATATGTACATAGCCCCCAGTACATGTGCGTGCGTGTGTACGTGCAGGTATTTCCGCGGTGCCTGGCCAGGTCTGGTTGACCTCCAGTCCCACCTTTAGGGATCCTCTCAGATTCCTGCGTCTTTTCATCCTCAGTCCAAACTTTCGTCTTCCAATGACCAACGTTTGCAACTTCTCCTACCACAACTTTGACCTTGCTGTGGCAGCCTGGCCCCCTCTGCCTTCTGAATGCCTCAAGCTAAAAGGGACAGATGTGCATCCACTCTGGCCTGGGCTGGGGCTTTCCACTGGAGAGGGAGGCTGGAACATCTCTCTGGCCACAGCCGTGGGGGAGCAGAGCAAGGGTCCGATTTTATGGGCCTAATTTATAGGCCTTTGAAAGGCAATCAGCACTGGGAGTGGAGGAGGCAGGATGCCTCTCTGCCTTTGCTTAGCAGCCCTCTCATTCCTGCTTTGGCCTCTGCTCTCCATGGCCTTGCTTCATCAATAAGGCCCTTCTCCATGTAAGCTCTTGAAGGCCAGGCCTATATACTGTTCTCTGGACAGGGTTCAAAGGCAGGGCACAGAGACTCCAAGTAGATCAGAGTCTATGTGAGGCTGAGTCCTGGATAGATCTCCTTGGGCTACAGGAATCAAGTTGATGCCAAAATGCCAATATTGGTCTGGGAACCCCAAACATGTGGGACACTGGACCCCTCAGCAGCTTCAGTAAGACCTCCTGAAGACTCAAGCCAACAGTCACTCCTGGCTAAGGGGGTGCTGCCCCCCATGGGGGCCTCCAAGCCAGGCCCTCAGCTCTCCCAGGTTAAGGATCAGAGTGCAGATACTCTCCTTAACCCTTGGGCCGATTCCAGAAGGTCTCCAGAATCCAAAGTGCTTTCTTCCCAGTTAGTGCAGATGCTGGACTTTGGAGATGGAATGGCAGGAGAAGGAAGGATGTCAGCTGAACCCTGCCAAGCTAAACGAAACACTCTCGGGAAGATGTTTGCCTTGACCTTCAGCTTGATCAGTCAATTAAATGACCTTGTCCTATCCACAAGGGCTCTTCGAAGAAAGACCAAAATGGCGGGGTGGGGTGGAGGTGGGGGTGCCTTGCCAGCTTTCCCTAGGTCCACTTCCTGCTCGGTAAAATGCACTTAGTAGGACTGAGGGGTTTCCTGTTCAGGGGAGGGTGAGATGGACCCAGTGGTTTCTGCCTCCCCTCCCCTCCAGCTCAGGTCCCGTCCATTGATAAAATCCGCAATCCTGCAGCTGAGATCTCGGGACATTTCCTTGGCATCCCCAAAGTGAGTTGCCACTGAGGGACCTGAGGCAGGGGAGTCTTCCTCCGCTACTCCTGAGGGGCCATGCGGAGGACAGGGCCCTTCAAAGCCATTCACTCCCAGTGATGCAGAACCAGGCTTTTGTAGCCTCCTGACTCCTGGGCCAGGTCTCTCCCGGTCCCACAGCCCAGGTGTGAAGGGGTGAAGGCACCTTACCTGAATGAGAGAGGCCGCAGCAGGGATCTGGCGGTTGAAATGCTTCTGCCTCTGCTTCTGCTGCACCTTCAGAGCAAAGCCGGAACCAAGAATCCCCTGCAAGAGAGAAGACCATGAGCCTTGGCTACCCACGGTCTCTCCTAGAAAGAGCCAGGTGTGTTCTAGGTGCCCCTGGGGTCAGGGTCTCCAAACATCACCCAGGAAGGGGACAACCACCTTGAGACCAGATATCACCTACCGCAGGCAGGGCGAAGAATGAGATGGCAAAGACTGAGAAACAGGAGGCGATGGTCTTCCCAATCCAAGTCTGCGGCACCTTGTCTCCATAGCCAATGGTTGTGACAGTCACCTGTGCAGAGGAAGAAGAGAGGGCATCAGGCAGCGGCCGCAAATGGGGTAGAGGGAAAGCTCTGTGTCCTGGGAGGAGGAGGAGAAGCTGGGGAAGGGGCAACCCCAGTTCTGGAGTTTTCTGGTCTGGGGGCCAGGGGGGGTTGGAGGAGCAGGAAGGCTGGCAGGGCCTGGGGGGGGGGGGGTCAGGTGCCTTGATGGTGTGATCTATGAGCCCTTCATGTCACCAAGATCAGCTGAGAGGCCCATGGAAAACTCTGGGAGACCATAGGGCTTCAACTGGAGGGCCAGGGGTCCCCATCATCTGAGGGCCACCAGAGGCTTCATTTCATCCTCTTTTCCAAAAGGAGGTCAGAGGCCCCTCTTCTCAGTAGGGAAGGTTTTTTGGACTGTAAACTCACTGGGCATGGGCTTATCTGCCTCCAGGGTCCGCAGAGGGAGCTGGAGTGTCTGGATGTGAAGATGAGTGTGGAGGCCACCTCCGAGGCCCAGGACTGAGGGTAGCTGCTTCTCTCAAGGAATCAGGCTGCTTGGGCTAGCTGAGGTGACCCTGGGGATCCCTGGGCCTCCCTGCATCCATAGGTGTGACTCCCATGGTCTAACCCTGGGACTCCTGCCTTTGCCAGAGCAGTGACACAGTTTGAAAGGTGTCCCATTCCCCAGGGGTTCCCCTCCTTAGGAGGGGACACATGGACACAAGCTCCCCCCCGCCAAACCATTAGTGGGACTTACAGCTCCAATCACAGACAGCTTGGTGGCCCTAGGGATCTAACACTACTGGCCCACAATGCAGTGTCCTCTGCTTGGCTTCCACCTCAGCTCTTGTGCATGTAGCCATGAGGCAGGCCTCACCCTACTCACAGTGCCATAGGTAAGACTGTGGGCCAGCTCTATGGAATGATTTCCTTCCACTTGGGACGCTGTGTGACTGTTCTTGGTTAGGAGCAGAGGCCTTGCTCCTGACTCCCAATCTAACTGCCCTTAGGCTAACTTGCCTCCATCTGCACATACCACTCACTTTGAAAGGCAGACCAGTAGATGGAGATGCTCTACTGATGCAACTTCATACCAAGGGCCCCCTTGTTCTCTGGGGCCCAGGAGAAGTGTGGGTGTTCTCTGATGGATCCCCATTGACACACAGCCTAGGTACTATCCCTCCTGTGCAACGGCAATGGATGGGCATGGAACTAAGCTCAGTGTCTCACTGAGGCCTACGGACACGTTCCCCTCCAAACGCTGGAAGCCCCAGATGGACGTGCCATCCAAAGCCCTCTGGACACTAAATGCAGAGACTTTGAGGGACTCTCCCCAAGAAATGCTGACTTCTGTTCCTTTCCAGACCAGCTGCCTGCCTCGATGGCCCCTTTCACCCTCCCTCCAGACAGTCACATCCAGAGTGGATCGGCACATCCACCTTGTGGGTAAAGAGAGTCAGGGCACACCCTCACGTGCAGTTGAAACGAAGCTGGAACGCTGAACTCATCCCTTCCCAGGCCCCTGACCCCTCCACAGACATCATACAGGGACAGAGGAAGAAATAGGGCCAGGACCCTGGAAGCAGAAGTATCAAAGCTGCTAGTGGGAGGCTTGGGCTGCCCCCCTGCCCGCAGCAGCTGGTCATTGTTCTCCCCCTGCCCCCGAGGAGAGCAGAGTCCTTGAGTCCCCACTTAGGCCGCCCCATCAGGAAGTGGGGCAAGGGCCCCCTCCCTTTTCCTGAGAAAATGCTTTGCTTTAGCATTTTTCTCCTTCTTTTGGGAAGTCAGATCCTCTGGGACAGGCCAGATTCTGCTGCTCTCTCTGCAGCTGCAGACAAGGGGAAGGGGGTCGCAGGAGGCTGCCCAGCTCAGGGCCAGGCTCAGACTCAGGGACTGCCTGGGCTGGGGGAGGAGGTGCCCTGAGCCACATCAAGGATGGGGTAGGGGAGGCAGGGGGAGGCCCCAGGGGGGCACCAGCCTTTTCCTCCTCCTCCTCCTCATTGCCACCAAACGCTTCTGCCCATTGTCTCAAGGTGTCCTTCCACTCCCATTCTGAGGCCCAGAAAGAGTCTAGAGCTGCAAGGTATCCTGGTAATCACCTAGTTTATTTAGCTTCTTCATTTTACAGATAGGGAAACTGAGCCCTAGAGACAGAACTACCTACAGTCACACAGCCCTGGGTCTGGGGCCCCAGCCTAGACAACAGGTTGCAGAAATGGGCAGCTCCTTCCTGGCCACTGCTTCCCCTGCCAGTCACATCCCCTGAGGCCAGGGACTGCTTTGCCTGCCTGTTTGTATCCCCAATGCCTGGCATGCACTTGGTGCTTAATAAATGCTCATTGCTCAGTTCTTTCAAGAAGGCAGAGATAGCTTGTCTCCCACCTGGAGGCAAGGAATGAAGCTAGACTAGACTGGATTCAGTTCAAAGAAATCAGCGTTTCTTGAGTCCCTACTATGTGCCAGGTGCGTAAAGGAAGTAGGGGTATAAATATACAAATGAGGGAGCCCCTCCCCTCTGAAAAAGAAATTCCTAGGAAGCCATTTGAACTTATTTATTGAACTTATCTGAACCACTTATTTGAGCATAAGGAACTGCCAGAGGAGGGGAGGGGGGCTTGTGTGGCAGCCCAGCGAGGTTTGGGAGAGCGTTGGGGAGCTCTGAAGGTCAGTCCGAGCTGTTTCCCAGCACAATGGCCAGGACCCTTGAGCTGTGAGTGACCCAAAGCAGATGGAAAGATCCCTAGAGGGCCTACGTGCCAGGATATGCTCAAGGTGTGAGGGGTGTGACTACAAAGATGAGGGGGTGGCTGGGGGGCCTTGACTCTGCTCTGGCAGAGGTGAGAACCAATCCCCCCACCCTGACACACACACAGACCCCTCCTGTGCAGCCTCCAGAAAGAGGCCCTCTAAGGTTGCTCCTACAACAGGGGCCTTTGGAAATCTTTGGGTAACAAGAGACTCAAGTAGCCCCTTCTTTTTCCACAAAAAGAAGCCCCCTGACCCCACCCCATCCCACCCCTGCCAAAGCATGTCCAGAAGGGAGAGGGGACCGTCATTTTGGACCAGGCAATCCCTATGACTTGGAGAACCTGAGGGACCCCTCATCTGAGACATCCCTGACAGGGGCCTCTGGGGAAGGGACAGCTAGAATTGGGGAAGTGACATGGTCTCCTGACGGACAGCCAATCAATCAATCAATCCACACTTAATAAGTGCCTACTATGGGCCAGGTACTGTGCCAAGAGCAAGGGATCCAAAGAGTCCCAAGACAGTTCCTGGGCTCAAGTAGCTTTCAATCTGACAGTCAGGACCCACCCCCCCTTACTCCTCCTGTCCAGCCTCTGGAGGGAGCTAGTGAGGAGAGCTCTGATGGACTAGGAGGGGGCTGAGGCAGGATCCTCTCCTCAAGTCACTGAGTGTGTGCCCCAGATCCTACCAGCCCTCAGAGTGTGCATGTGACTTCCATGAGGCTGAGTCAGAAGCCCCTGGTTCAGATCCTGGTTTTGCCGCTGACCCTTGTCCCCACCTTAGGTTTCTCTACCATTTAAAATTAGGAGGCTGGACCCCCTGCTCTCAAAGGTCCCTCCCTGCTGCCATCCAGGGTCGTGGGGGATTGGGGGAAAGTCTTTTCTCTTCACCCTCTCAGATGTGCTTTGCTGCTGAGATCCCAGGACTCCCAGGATGTAGCCCTAGGAGGAGCAGAGCTCAAGAAGGATCCAGCTCCAACATCCCCAGCAATGGGGGGTTGGGGACACCAAGGTGGGGGCCGCAGCATTACCTTGAGACGCCCTCTAGCTGTGCAAATATCACAGATGCTGAGGTGGAAGGGGTCTCAGCAGCCACCTTGCCCTCACCTGCCCATGAAGAGAGCCCTCGGGACACCTCTGACAGAGGGAGGCCACACCAGAAGAATCACTCCTCCAGTCACCCCCCGGGGGGCTGGACACACTAATGGAAAACTTCTCTCATCATCCATAAACCCCTTGGTGAGAAGTCAGCTCCCAGGACAGTCAAAGGGACAGGAGAAGACAGGACACTGTCCATGGATGGGTGGGTCTGGAGGAGGGAAAGGTCAATGGGCTGGGGGCAGGGTTCAAGGTGGGATGAGTAGGGCTGGGGAGCTGGGGTCCACATCAGCACATGGGACTTGGCGAAGATCAGGTCAGGAAACAAAAACCCAACCAACCGCCTCGTTATGGTCAGGGCTGGGCCCAAAGAGGAGAATTTCTGGGAATGAGCAAGGCCTAACGAGGCGTTCCTTCAGCTCACCAGGGAGCAGCCCTGCTGTCTTTGCAGTGTGTGCTCCCGACAAGCCTTTGGGCCAAGGCAGGGCTGGAAAGTTCCCAGAGGCTGAGCCTGGCCAAGACTCAGAGACCCAAACCATGGGAAAGTGAATTGTCTCACCGGCTCGGCTGCCCAGGTCCTGCCCTGACCACTCCCTGTACCCGTGGCCATCAGGGAACTAGGGCCTTGTACTAAGGTGGGCCCAGGCCTGCTGGGGGGCCCAAAGTATACAAGAAAAGGGGTGTCCACAGCTGGAATTGGGGGGTCCTCTTTCTGGAACCATTCAGCCTCAGTTTCCTTCCCTTTAAAAATTGAATATCTATTGCTCTCCAGATGAAGATGGGAAGGCAGAAAAGCAAGGAATCCCAGACCTTAGAGCTGGCAGGAGCCTGCCACTTGGTCCAACCACCCCCTGATCAAGGATTCCCAGAAGAGGTCATCCAGCCTCAGTGGGAGGGGGAACCAGCTACCTCCTGAGTAACCAGCCCTTCCCCTGGTTTAAGTGTGGCTTATTAGGGAATCTTATTCATGGCCAGTTAAACTGGACCCTCTGAAGCTTGACCCCTATGCTCATTCTGTCCTCTGGAGACAACAGGGAAAGGCTGATGCCAGTCAAGTCCGTGCAGTACTCACCCATCCATCCCTCCATCCCTCCATCCATCCATCCATCCACCCATCCATCCATCCAGTCATTCATTCATTTATCCATTCACCTATACATTCACCCATCCATCCATTCATCCACCTATCCATCCATTCATTTATCCATCCATCTATTCATTCATTTGTCCTTCCATCCATCCATTCATCCATCCATTTATTTGTCCATTCATTTATTCATCTGTTCATTCATTCGCACTGAGTGCCCACTATGCTACAAGCATGGTGCTAAGGTGGGAATACAAAGACAAGAGACAAAGCCATCTCTATCCTGGAGGAGAGGGCAGGTGGGGACGGTTGCCATGTTCCCCACACCCATCTCCAGACTTCTCTTCCCAAGCATAAACACTTGTGGGCCTTCAAGGGCACTGCCCCCAATCTTCTTGCCATCTTGATGACTCTCATCTAGATATATCACATGGTGTCAACTGTTGGTGTGTGACCTGACCAGGGCAGAGGACAGCAGGGCTGTTCACTGTCTACTCCTGCCTCAGTGTAGCCTCAGACCCAAGAGACGGGCCTCAAAGACCAGCCTCATCATGGCCTTGACAAAGAAATGACAAGTCACTTCTTCCTTTTCTGAGTTCAAATCCAGCCTCAGACTTACTGACTGTGTGATTCACTTCCCCGCTGTCTGCTTCAGCTTGCTCATTTGTGAAATGGGGATCATAACAACACATCCCTCCCAAGGCTGTTGTGAGGATCAAATGAGCTGACAACTGTCAAACATGCGGTGCAGTGCCCAGCACATAGCAGGTACTATAGAAAAGTGAGCTACTGTTGCTGCCTCCTAAGAAGGACCTGGGAACCTTTCTACCATTGGCCCTCTGGTTTCATGATCAAATGCCAAGTCATACTGCTGGGTATCAGCTCTGCCAATAGCAGGTCCAGTCGTTGGCTTTTGAGCAGAGATCTCAACCTTTGAACACCCGTCATTAAGGGGACCGCAATGAGACCCCAGTGTCATCGCCGATGACAATGAACTTGGAGCCCCTGGGAGAGGGAAGCTAGAAAAGCATACCCATTTTAGGGGGGAGATGGTCTGCATGGATTGCTCCAAGCACTGCAAGGGTCAAAGAAAAAGATATTCCTTTATAGAGAAGCAAGGATTTGGGGGACCATCCCCCAAAATGTCAGAAAGTGTTCCCTTAGCTTTTATTAACTAGAAAATCAATGGATATCTACAATGTGAAAAATAGAGAGAACTTGGAATGTCAGAGTCGAGAAGGGTCTTAGAACATAGAACATGGAACATGAGAGCTGGGACCTTCACACACAGAACATCAGGGCAGAGCCCTTAGAACATAGAACTGGGAATGTCAGAACTGGGAGGGGCCTTAGAGATACTCTGGATGTGTCTCCCCCACCCCTTGTGCTTCAAAGGAAGGGGTGGTGGTTCTTCTTTCCATCCATCACACTATCTCTTGTGGGTAAAATCTGCAGCTTTTCCCACAGCATCTTTTCAGCCTCAATATTCTCTGGTGGTGCTGCAGGACTGGGTTCCCCCAGAAGGCAGCAAGGCAGAGGGCTGTGAGTGAAGCAGGATGCTCAAGCTATTGTGGCAAAAAAATGAGCTCATAGGAGAAAGACAGACCTGAGAAAAGGGGCAGGCAGGGGATACCTGGGGATACCAACACCTGGCCAGGGGTCCCTAGATCCCCATGACATGTGAAGAAAGGGCAGGGGCGGGATCTGCCCACCTCTGGCTCCCTCGGGGGCATAGTCCTGGGCCTGCAGGGGCCATCCCCAAAGGTGGCAGCCTTGCTGGGCCTCCTGAGAGAGAAGGAGGCTGCGGTGCCATCGAAGGCTGAGTTCATGTGTCACCGTGCTACTCTTAGAAATGGAGGTGTGAAGGGAGGCCTGGGAACATTCACTCTCCACTCGTTTAAGCTGAACAAGGCACCAACTCAGCAAATCGCGCAGATAAAAATAACATTTTCTCTCTGCTCATAACTCTAACATGGACAAATGCGTCTTGTTCCCAAGGTGAAATGAAAATAAAGTAAAATGGCTCCAGCACCTCTGCTGCGGGGCCCCACCATGGCTGCCAAGTTTCAAAGAAAGAGTTTTTACAGTCAATTTATAACCCCTAAAGAGCAAGATACTAATTTTACAGCGGTGACATAGGGGGCTCCATGGAAAGACTGACAAGCTCCGGGCTGTCCGAACACAGCTCCTTCATCAGCCCCAAAACCCTGTCTCCAGAGGAACGCAGGATGCAAACTCATTCATGCCATGATGAAGAGAGAGAGAGGATGGGGGGAGAGGGAAGGTACAAGGGAGAAGATGAGGAGGAGGAAGGGAGAGAGGGAAGAAGCAATTTAAAGAAAAGCATGGAGGAAGGTCAGACTGCTGCCACTCTGGGGTGGCCTCATTGCCCACTGAGTCCTGTCCCGTGTATCAGGAAGAGGCTGGGGCACCAGAAGAGGGTCAGACAAGCCCCGAGGCCTTGACTGAATGCCCCTTGTTGTCACTGGGCCTGCACCCACTCTGGGGAAGCCCCCCCAGGAGCTGCCTCTGAAGGCCAGCCCGAGTGAAGGTTCATGCTGAGAAAGCTGCTTCTTACTTCTCCCTGCCCCTGGCCCACCATAGTGCCAGTGAAGGGGCTTCAGAGACTGGCCAGCACAACCAACTCATTTTACTCATAGAGAAACTGAGGCTCAGAGGGAGAAAATGCCTTCTCCAGGTCAGACCCACAAAGAGTGGAGGGGGGAGTCCCACCAAGACCCTAGGACTCCAAATCCAAGGTCCTTCTAGTACCATGAGGCCCCCCAGCTTGTCAGCCAGTCACCCCAAGACAAGATGGAGTGCAGAAACGGCCAGGGGGTCACACTGTACTCTCGGTCAGCCCAGGAAGAAATGGGAAGATGCTGATTCGGCAGCTGGCTGTTTTTTTCCAAATGGAATCCAGCTTCTAGGCAGCCAGGCTTGTTTTCTCCTGAGGTGTTTCTCTTACAAGAAGTGAGAAAATGTCCCATAACTCGGGGTTAAAATTAATAGCTTGATTGAATCCAACTGACCCAGCCCTCCCCACAGCAGCTCCCCCGCACGGGACAGCTGCAGAGAAGGCATCATTAATGGATGGAAAGTTGTCACTCCCAAATATCCAAAACCTCAAAGGAACAAGGGGGGTGGGAGCGGGTAAAGACATCTCTTAGCTTGTTAGGGTGGGAAAGCACACAGCTGCAGTGACCTCCTGACCTCCCCCACACTGGGGCTGCTCCAAGGAAGGTACAAGGCTCAGGGTGTTGACCTGAAATCTCGGGGTCCTTCAAGCCCTCTTCATACCTGAACGGGAAAGCTCTCTACTACTTCCCTGACCAGTGATCCTCTGGCTTCCGTCTGAAGAAGGAGGGAGGCTGCCTCCCAAGGCAGCCCAGCAGACTTTGGGGAGACCTAATGAAATTTTCTTGGACATCATGGATTCCATCCACCTCCACTTATGCTTCTAGTTCCTTATGGATTAGAATCATGGTTATGCTGTGACTGGTACAGGATGCAGCTCCTATCTCCCTCTCACTGCATTTACGGATACGTTTTCTAAGTCCCAGCAAGAGGTCAAGGTTTGGAAACCTGACACATGATGCTGAAAAATAATTATACTCTTTAATATTCCCACTCAGTAGTCAACACCGGCTTATCAGAGCTAGTCCTTTCCATGTTCTTTTCAGAGAAGTGTTCCCTGTCCTGATTGTCTTTCTGTGAGACGCGCCAAATTCTGAAATAGGAAACCTATCGATTGCAGAGGGGGAAACTGAAGCTCAGAGAGGGGAGGGCAAAGGGACTTATACAAGGTTGTAGAAGACAGGGCACAGGGAGAAGGGAGAAGGGGAAGAGGAAGGGAAGGTGTCCCCTCTCCAGACTGCCAGCAGGAAGTCTGGAGTTGGGGAATGAGTCAGGGGTGACAAGGCCAATGTTCGAATCAGGAACCAGAGACTTAGGGAGCTGATTGGCAGGTTGGGAGGAGAATTCAGAAAAGGGATAGATAGAAGGGAAAACTACTTCCCAGGAATCCAGTTGGCTCTGGAAGTTACTATTTGTGTGACCTTGGGCAAGTCACTTTGAGCCCCAATGTCATTATTTGTAAAACGATGAGGCTTGAGCTTGAATGAGGACCACCGAGGTCCCTCCCAGCTCTGACTCTATGACCTCCATGTCCATAGCCTCCAGTCCCTGTCAGGTCAGTCCGTGGCTACACCCTGAGCAAACACATCCTGGGGTCTGGCCCCAGGAGCCTTTTAGTGGAAGGCAGAGGGGCCCTCTCACCTGGTGACATACATTCGAAATTTCCCAGGTGCCAGAGGCTTTACTCAGCCTCTGTGAGTCTTGATGTATCTCACTGGATTAGCTCTCCCTGAGGACAGGCCCTGTCTAATTCTCACTTTGCATGTCTCCATCTCAGGCATACAGAAGGCACTCAATAAAGGCTTGCTCTTGGTGCCATAAGGCACCGGCAGAAGTGTCCTCTGGGGAAGAACTCTGTAAAGCACACCCCCACCCCCACCCAGCTTCCTTTGGAGAGATCCAGATTTTCATTATACAGCTGGCTTTTTGAGAGACCTGCCCAGCCAACACTCACTGCTTTGCTGAGGACCTGTGGTTGATGTCCGAAGGCTCCCACGGTGCCAGGGTGGCAGAGCCAGGCAGACAGAGCCCGCGAGAAGCCTGGTGTTTCTGCTCTAAATCGGACTGGAAACCCGGCCTGCTGACAGCGCATGTGCTGTCCGGGCCCTCTCCTAGGGTGAGCCACATGCCAACCCAGGCTCGGGCTGGGTGTGCTGACGCCAACGGTTTTAGCCGCACGTTCCCCCAACTTGCCAACAAATAACTCACTTGGACTCCATAAACAAAGTGACTTAAGAGGCCCAGGCAGACGTCACTGGCCAAGGGGAAGAGGGAAGCCTGACTTTCAGTGGCCTTGACCAGAGCTAACAAGATGCTGAGCTCAGCGAGGGAAGCCCTCTACCTTCAGAGCCAGTGGGCAGGGAAGACTTTGACTGACATTCTGATGGGCAGATGCTGCTAATGGGGCACTCTCTTAGGGCCTGTGGAGGTACCTGGCCCATTCTCCAGAATGACCTCTGGTCAGCCAACATGGGCAAGCAGGCCCTTATGGATGCCAGGGCAGGAACCCAGCAACTCGGATTCCACAGGCGCCCCACTTACCACGCCCCACCACAGGGCATCGGCGTAACTGCCAAACTCAATCTGGCCCGACTCATTCACAGCATCCTTTTCCGCCAAATACACAAAGTAGGAGGAGAAGATTAGACCCAGAAACCCGATGTACAAGGTGGTTATCAGCTCCTACAACATGATCAAAGAAAAGGACACATCAGCTGAAAGTCGAGGTTCTGCTGAATGCCAGAAAGGAGTGCAGTCCTCATACCTGGAGAGCAGTAGACAGTGTGCAGATATGTCCCCACTCACTTTCCCCCAGTGTAAGCAGTCCCCACACAGGGAGCTCCAACTTCCAAAGTGCATTTCTCATCACTCTTGGAAATGAATGGATGGCACTTCACTCATTCTCCCTCTCTCTCCTCCATGGTTCCCCCTTGAACACAGATGCCAGTGAATGAATGAGGCATCTCCATCAGTGGCCTTGGGACCAAAGCCGCCATATTGACAATGACCCCTTTTCTGCTCCCTACGAGACTGAGCACAACATGACTCAAGTGTGTGTGTGCATGTGTGAGTTGTAGGATGTGTATATATGCATGTGAGCATGGTATGTGTGTATGTGAATGTGTGAGTGTGGTGTGTGTTTGCTGTGTATGTGTGAGTGTGTATGTCTGAGTATGAGCATGGTGTGTGTGTGTGTGTGTGTGTGTGTGTGTGTGTGTGTATGTGTGTGTACGCACAGGAACAAGTTTTTCTGATAACACTTGGAAATCAAACTAGTCTCTTCCACATAGCCTAAGACCTGGGCTGGCCCCGCTTCCCCTGCATCTATCCCAGGAAGCTCGGATCCTACAAAGCAGATGCTGGGATCAAAGGATAGGCTTAGGCTAGATGCCCTCCCTAGCTCACCTGTCGATGGATGAAGACCACAGAGCCCAGGAGTCGCCATGTTCCTCCCTGGCGGTCTACATGCAGCATCCGTAGAATCTGCAGGAAGCGAATTCCTCTGGGGACAGAATGGAAGAGCTCCTGAAACAAAAGCCCAAGGCCCTGGGCCCTTTGCCCCTTGGCTGGCTCTGGGCTGGCCACAGGAATTTCAAGGGCTAGGTCTATCTTCCTGCCAGGGATGGTGAGGACCCAGGAAGGTCTGTTGGGAGGGGAGGAAGACAGCATAGGGTGGCCACTTAGGGGTGGCATCTGCTCTCCTGGCCCAGATTCAAGGGAGGGCATTCTCCTCTCAGGAAGATCTTTCCACAGCAAGACCTGAGCCTCAAGTAGGATCTGGGGCTGGTCTCAGGCAGGGGGGATGCCTTCTTTTACAAGATTCCAACAGGATGCCCAGATTGGGTGTCACCATGTTGGCCCCAGCCACATTTCATGGCCAGAGGCATCTCCCTTCCACAAGTCCGTTTGGGTTTGGCCTGCCAGCCTAAACCACCAGCTCCTTGTTGGAAACAAACCTACCAAATGGTTACCAAAAAGCCAAGCCCTTAGGGAGAAGACAAAACAGAAGCTGAATGTGCTTCTGGAGAGACAGAGGGCAAGGGGCCCACACTGCACTGGCAGTTTGGCGGTAGGGGATGCAAGGGGACTGCTTGGCCTAGCTTAGCCCACTATGAGCTACCTCAGACCTCCTGGGATGGAATACAGACTCCACTGTTGGGCTTGTAAGGCTCTTCCCAGACCGACCTGAGCCCCTGTTTCAAGATCCTGACCACTGTCCTACTCACAGATCCATACACGATAGACCATCTCCCATCACCAGGCCTTTGTATTGACTCCCCCAAGACTCAGTTTCTCCATAAAGCCTTTCCTGGTGTCACTGCCCCCCTCCCCAAACTATCTGGCATTCATTCATTTGTATGCAGATTGTCTGTCCCATTTGAATTAAGAAGATAGAGAGCCTGGCATACATAAATGTCTGAGGATTGGTGGATCGGTCAGACAGTCCTGGGTGATTCCCTTCCTTCTCTGCTCCTCTATAAAACCAAGGAGTGGGGGGGGTTGATCTCTCAGCCCCCTTTAAATTCCTCTCTCTAACATCTGGCTACCAAGGGGAGGCCCCTCCAGTCAGCGGGCAGAGGGGTCAGGCAGGAGGAGACCTCAGCTGAGTAAGGGACAAGGCACGGTCCTGGGAGGCCTTTCCTTTGGTCTCCACAGCTGGTAAGGGGTGATTGATTACCTGATGGCTGACGTTGCGAAGACCTGTCCCTTGGAGCCCACGCAGAGTACAATCATGGAGGCCACAACCACAATGAGATCTGGATGAGGAGACACAGGAAGGCCAAAAGCTTGACCTTGTCACAGGCAAGGTGCCACTGACCCACCAAGGACAGTACTACCTGCCCACAATGCCCTGGCCCACATGACCTCCTCCCAGACTCTCTCTTTGAAGAGGTCCTGGGAGGGGAGGGGTTGGGGGTAGGGGAGGGCTCAGTGGACAAACATGTCCTGTGCTCAAGGGGCAAAATCAAAGCAAGGGCCCTTTGGCACTGGGGGACAGAGCCCAGGCTTGGACTTACAAGGCCCATGGCACAGTTCTAACTCTCCTGCTTAGGGGACTTTGACTCAATCCCCACCCCCAGCCTCCATAGGCCTCAGTTTCCTTTACTTTAAAGTGAAGAGGTCAGACCTGAAGATGCCTTACGCCCAGGTTGTGGTCCCTGATTGTGGTTTGCTCTGCTATTCCATGCCCAGCATGAGGGTGGTCTGGCTGGGGCACAATGGTTGCCGTACCTGTGAGATGTGAACTCAGCCCTACTCAGCCAGTCAAAAGCACGGGAAACAAGGTGCTCTGAGTTGAAATCTCAACTCTGCGACTTTCTACATTTGGAACCCAGAGTTAGGCTTTTCTCCTATCTGGGACTATTTTCCACTTGTCCAAGGAGAGGAATTAGCCTTCAGGGCTGCCAAGGTCCCTTCAGATGGGGAACCCACCTGCCTGCCTTGCCCACTGGTGAAGTGGGTCGCCAGCCTACCAAGTCCTGCTTCTTAGAACGGTCTTAGCTCTCCACACTCACAAAACCAGGTTTTCATTGGACAATGACCCCCAAGTTATTTTAATTTGTTCCTTGGAAATGCTGCAGCCCTGCATACCCCTCCTTTCAGGCACACCCCTGAAAACCACTGTAACTGTAGCATACTGAGAGCAACTGTAAATAGCTCCCACTCAAACAAACCCCAAGCAGCCTCTCCTCCTCTGACCCGAGCTGGAGGGCTCTCAAGGGCTCTGGGTCTGACCGACAGGCCAACTTGTGAGGCTGAGGGGGCATGGACAGAGAGGATGGAGGCCCAGCCTGCTGAAAAGGCTGGGCCCCTGGGCACTCAGTCTGAAGATCTGAAGGCTACTGTCCTTCGTGTTCCCATCTACAAAGTGAGGAAGGAGTGGGACTGAAGGGACTTTGTCAGTCTCTTTTATCTCTACAAGTTGCTTTCCTTGGGTTGGGACTCCTAAGAAAATAGAAAGTGAAGTGTGTTGGGATCTGCCTCGTGCTCACTGGGTGACCACAGGGAAGTCTTTTCCTCTATCTGGGCCTCAGCTTCCCTCCTGTTCAAGGCCAAGATTGGACTGTGCAGTCTCTGGGATTCCTTTCTGCTTTGACATTCTAGTTCAGCTTTGCCTTTTTGAAGTCAAGAATGTCCATGTCGAGGGGTATCTGGGGGGGGGGCTCCCAATCTGAGGGGTGCCCAGCCCTGACACCAGGCTCCAACTCACCAATGATGGAAATGGGTTTCCTTGCAAAGCGTAGCCTTCCCCAGATCCCCACGTACTTGCTGCGGCATCCCGCTGACCACAGGCGAACCACATACTCCGTCCCAAAAAATACCACGAGTACAATTTCCTGTAAAAAGGAGAGAGGAAATGCCAGGATTGCTCAGCTTCATTTGTAGGTCAGGGGCCTCTCGGGGCATGCTGGTGGGGCGACTCCGACCCAGCCCACCTGGGGCTCTGCCCGTGGACCGGCAGGGCTGATGGACAGGGAGTCCCCTGTTATTAAAGGCCTACTATGTGCCAGACTCAATGAGTCAAACAATGCCTGAGTGCTGCTGGTAGAAATACAAAGGTTGTCCCTGCCATCAGAGAACATCCACTCTGATGAGGGAGAGGAGAACAGCTAGAGAAATGGAAGCAAAGGTGGGAGGTGTGGAACAAAGAACTGGCCTATGCCTCCCAGGGGTAGCAGGGTGGGGAGGACACCCAGAGAGAGAGCCCATGCTCCCACAGAAGGGGCAAAGCTAGCACGGACCTTTAATTCCCAAACAAGAACACCAGCTTAGGGAAAAGCTTCCTGATGCACCTCCCACCCTGAAAAATGCCCAATGGCTTCCTCAGCCTGGCCTGCTAAACTCCCATGTTTTAGGACTTTCTAAGCTCTCCAGGCCCAGAGCTGGCTCAAGACACAGCCCACTGGGAGCCCCTCAAGGCTCTGAGCACTGCTAGGGCTGGGAGTGGGGCAGCAGCAGGCAGCCTAGGGACTATCAAAAGGCCTGTTTGCTGTGCTGGTATTAAGAGAGGAGAAGGGGGAAGGGGCTGCTTCTCCTCCCCTGACTTTCATCAGCGTTGTGCTTCCTAGAGGGTCAGACTCCATGCTCCACTGGCAAGTGTACAAATGGAGTCTCTGCAAAGACAGGGGACCCAGGACTCCTTGGTGGAGGCTGTCACTAGGCTCTCTGGTAGCCAGGCGGGAGGGACAGCTCCCAGGATGCCCATTTTTCACTGCCAGTGTCTGAATAAAGGCTCATTGACCTGAAGGAGGCCCACTGTGGCATGGAATGTTTGGGTAAAGGCTCCTGGGCTGTCTGTCCTTCCTGGGCTCACACAGAGATGTCCAGTCTCTGTTAGCAGCCGAGCCAGCGTCCTCCCCTGCCCATGGTCAGAGGCAGACAGAAATCGTGTATAATGTGTGTGCTCGGGTGTGTCTGCCCTAATGAATCTTGTTCAAGACAAGATCCCAACAAGTACCCCAGTCAGGGCTGGGAAGATGGATTGATTTTGGTCACTGCAATTCTGTGGGTTCCCTCACAAGAGCAGAGACTCCATGGGGGTCCAGAAAGCTCCTTTGGTTAGCTGTTCTAGGCAATATCGACATCTTCTTCCTGTACAATTCACAGCAGCTTGCATTTTACAGATGGGGAGACCAAGGCTGAGGCATATTAAGTGACTTCCACAGAACCACCCAGTCAGTGTCTGAGTCCAGCATTTGTTGGCTGTGCCCCCGAGTGTGGACACTGGACTCCAGGCCACCTTCCCAGTCTCATTGCACATTCCACTGACTTTCTATGTGGCCTTCCAGCCAAACTAGCCTGTATGCTAAGTATGATACCCAGGCCTTTGCAGATGCAGTGCTCCATGCCTAGCATGCAGTCCCTCTTCACCTGTACTTCTAATTCTTAGCTTTCTTAAAGACCCAGAGTGGTCCCATCATCATCCCCAGGAATGCTTTCTACTTCTCCCTGGTGGGAAAGAGCCTGCCGTCCTCAAGTAATCTCTTTCCTGCTGTTCCCCCATAAGTCAGCTCCCTGAGGGCAGGGATGGTTTCTTCCTTCCTTCCTTCCTTCCTTCCTTCCTTCCTTCCTTCCTTCCTTCCTTCCTTCCTTCCTTCCTTCCTTCCTTCCTTCCTTCCTTCCTTCCTTTGTATCTCAGTGCCCCACCTAGAGCCTGGCATATATCAGGCTTTTAATGGCACCTTTAATGCCCACCCTGGCTCAGAGAGAGATTCAGGATGGAGAAGGGGAAGTGGGAGAAGGCTGCTCGGCCGTGGACTCCTGGACCGGCCATCCTGCATCTCTCTGGTCACATCCTTCCTTCCTGCGCCCTGGGCCCAGCATCTCAGGGTGGCCCTGCAGGGACACCAGGCGTCACTATCCCTGCTCCTCTATGTTCCTAATTAGGATGGAGTCACCATTGCACAATTCAGCCTGGGTTGTTCATGGAGAGCTTTCACAAGTACATAACATTTGGAAAATCTGAGTTTTCCTTTTGTCTGTGGGTTTTAACCTTGAGGAATCTGAGGGTTTTTGTTTAGTTGGTTCTGATTTTTTTTACAGCCAGCCTCGCTTTCTAGTGTCCTTCCCTCAGGGCCAGGCTGGGGAAGCCGCGGCTCACCACGGACCTTGAGGACAGGCCTCTCTCTCTCTCAGGACACCGGCTCCACATTTTCATGGACAGGCCTCGGGGGCCCCAGGGTGGCTATTTCTGGACCGCGCCCACCAGCTCAGCCACACAGCTCCAAACACCCACTCAGTCGGGGCTCTGGAATCACTGGTCCTCCCAGTGGCCTGATCCATCTAGACCAACGAGCCCCTCTCCCCACCCCCAGTCATTAACCAAGAGCACACTCTCCCAGAGCCTTGGCACTTGACCAGAGAGCGGCCGATTCCAGTGGTAAGCCCTTTCTGAACGTCCAGACCTCGTTAACCCGACTCTACAAAGCTGCCTATTTTCAGCCGGACTCGGGTTTCCATGGGCCTGGTCTCCAACACAAATAAAGGTACAAGAGAGACCGCTGTTTGGGAGAGCAGACACTGTGGGGTGGGCACAGCTCCTTCCGAGCACGCCCCATCACCTCAGCCCTCCGCCTCGCCCCTCCAGGTGCAGGACAAGCACCTCATTCATCTCAGGCTTCCCCCACTCACTCCCCCACCCCTCCCTACTGAAAAAGAAAAAAAAGAAAAACCAGGTCCCGGTGGGACAAGTAGATTTAGGATTTGGGGTTTCAGGGGGCTTTGAGAAGGGAATCACTCCACCAGGGAAATTAGGGGTAGAGGAAACAGTCCTAGGCTAAGATTCAGGGCACCAGGGCCCTTGAAATGACCTCATCTTTGACTCTGCACTTCAGGGTCCAGCAGGGTGGCTAGGAGCTTAAAAAATGCTGTTTAACACAATTCATTTGATTCTATCCATTGTATTTGGTGGAAGAGTAGCAGTAGACATTAGGAGAGATGGAGAAGAGGGAGTATAAAGAGGGGTGCTGGGCAGAGAAGCAGTGAGGAAGGTGCAGTGGGAGGCTGGAAGACAGCCTATGACTCCATCAGCTTCTATTGATCAACCATGGACCCAGTGGGGATGACAATGAATTCCATTTAGGGCATGTTCAGTTTGACATGTTGGTTGGCCATCTAGATAGAATGCCCAATGGTCAGAGGGCAACAGAAGACTAGAGGGGCAGGCTAGATAGAGAGATCTGGGAGTCATTGGCAAAGAGATCGTCTCTGGAACCAGGCGTGTCCTTTAGAGCCTTGGGCCCCTCTGTAAAGTCCTGCCCAGGCTGAAGGGAAGGGCCAGGACCCCTCACAGGCTGCCCATACCCCAGCAGTGACAAACCCTCCAGCCCCAGCCATTCATTGTGAACACAAGAAACACTCTTTCAGCCTGCCTCGAAATCCCAAGGTCCCCAGTGCATGCCCAGACATAAAAGGGGGACGAGCTGAGCTGGCCATACTAAGAAAGTGTCCAGGGGCACAGGCCAGGCTTTCCTCCCTAAAACAGTAATCTTCCATTTGAGAAGCTGCTAGGGCCAGTCTGTTCTGTCCAAGGTGACTAGCTGAATCAGCTCATCTCCATGGAGAGAAAGCATCACCCAGCAGATGTTCATGGCCAGCCATTCCCCAGGCCTGACCTGATGGTCAGACTCATGCTGCCTCCCTGGTCTCCATGGGGATGCCATTCCCAGATGCCATGCAGCCAGGCTTACACCAGATAACAGTTACTGTCTAGTCTCCAAGGCTACCAGGCAAGATTGGAGCCAAAGGGAGAGATCCAAGGATGGTTCTCAGCTTCACCCTTACACATGTGACACAGTTACCACAGAGAGAGGCTCCCAGAGCCCCACCCTCATTTTACAGATGGAAAAACTGAGGCCCAGAGAGGGGAAGTCCACCTCCCAAGCCAGCAACAGAGCAAGAATCAGGACACTGCCAACACTCTCCTCACTATGACCTTCTGGGAGGCTCACTCTCTGGTCTGCCTGCAGATAGTTCCAGTATGCCCTTAGGACCAGAGATCCCTTGGGGAGGAATGAGGAGAGTGGCAGGGGGGGGGGGAACAATCTCCAATGCCAAACCAACAAAGGTCTGGACACTCTGCTGCTTCTTACTACAGGTTCTGCCTGCCACATGGGACCCTGAACCTAACTTTCCAGTCAAAGAGCTTTTGGGGGCCTAGGAGCAGATGTCAAGGTGCTGAGATCTCACCACAGACTCACTAACAAAGCCTCTCTGTAGCAAAGGGCCCTCCTGCAGGCTTAGGGAAGCCCTTGGAGTTCCCCCATGTTCCTCACCCCATACAAGGCTTGAATCCCCCTCCAACCGGGCAGCCTGCCACCCTCCATGGAGGGCACCATCCAGGGGCACTGGATATTCCTGCCCTCCCCATTTGCCTCAAGACAGAGCCCTGTTCAACCACCTAAATACAGCCTCCCTGAGCTAATGAGCAATTGAAGGAAATCCTAACTCATGGCCCAGATGAGCAGGCCACCCTACTGCCTGCTGGGATAGTCAGGAGAAGATGCCAGAGGCAGGAAGTCTCTGGGTAAGGTGACCCTCGGTGTGGTTCCCAGCTCTATGTCTTAAGAGGCCTAGAGGGCTTTTGTGATGAGCCTGGCCCACATGTGACTTCAGTGCCCTCTCCCACTTTTGTCCTCCATGTCCCAGTCTTCTGGGGTGCCAGGGGTTCAGGCACTTCACCCCATCCTGGCAGTCACAAAAAAGCTATAAAACCTTCAAAAGTTAGGATCACCCAACAGCAATTTCCTAGCTCCCCGGGAGCTTACAAGGAATGATCCAATAGAGGCTTATCCTCCCCTCCCTCCTCATCTCATTACTGAGCACCTCCTCTGTGCCCTCAACAAGGAGAGAGAAAGGGCTTGTGGGCAGAGGGTGTCGCCTGCCACCAGGTTCTTAAAGCCTAGGAAACTGAATCAGGGGTCTGAGAACTTGTGATACTCTTCTGGTCTGTGATCTCATTGACTGAGGAGCTCTCTTTACTGTTACAGATAGTCGCCCTCTGAGTCTGCCCATCCTCCCCTAAATTCATCCCAGAAGTGGTAGCCCTGGTCCCCAGCTTGGGTCCTGCCCTCATCCCCACTATGTCCCCACCCATCACAAAGTCCTCAGGGAGCCCTGGACTCCCACTTCTTCTCTCACTCATGTTCTATTTACAGCCACCCCAGACAAGCATCCCCACTACATTTTTCAGTGCTGTATGCCTTACAACCTGCACAGGAAACTGGGGTCAGTAGAGAAGCTGTGACTTTTCCTGATACCTGCTCACTTCCTGTTGCCCAGAATGCAAGTCGAGAAGGAATTCTCTGTGTCTAGAGAGGTGTTCCAACTGTTCCTGCCTGTGACTAACCTTGTCCAGTTGCTTCAAGCCCCAAGGGCATTCTCCAGGACAGAACCTCCTGGAAGGGAGCTCTCCCCACTCCTGACCATCCACACAGGGAAGGTCAAGTGGATTCTTCCAAGTGGAAGAATCATCATTGCACAGAAAATAGTGCATACTTGGATGGAAACCTGTAGACAGCCTGTCACTAGATCTTGGGGTGTAGCACAGATGGATTCTATGGTTTGGGGTGTTTACAAAGCCTTTCCTCCAATGGTGGTGAATGGGGAGTTCACAGATGGTATTTTCATCTTAGAGATGAACAAACCAGGACTCTAGACAGGGAAGTCGCTCATCCATCGCTCATCTACCATCACCCAGTCATAGATCAATAGACCAAGACTCAAGCTTTCCCATCCAATGCCTGTTCCACTTGACTGTCTTGCCTCATCATGGTCACCCAAGGCAGTTTGGGCTCTGGTCAGCTGTCCTGTTTCTGACCTTTAACTCAAGGCAGAACTCAGATTGGCCCCTAACCTCTGTGGAGAGCCAAGTTCCCTGCAAGAAGGTAAGGTACCCATGTGTGAGAGTGACAGGATCTAGAAGTTTCCCCAAAACAACTAAGAGGAGAAAAGAGAGCCTGGCAAGGATGGGGTGTGCCAAGACTGAGGGGAGCCCCTCCAAAAGACTATCATGGACTCCTCTGACCCAGCTAGGGTCATTCCTTTTGACTGGAGGAGAAAGCTGGCCTCTGTCTTGGACCTTTCTTCCCTTGCCCATGTCTGCCCAAGGCCCTCTCTAAGTGAAAAGCAGGCTGCTTTCTACATGTCTGGATGCCTGGCTCTTTGTGACCCCAAGAGCATGGAGACACCACCACAGAGGGCGCCCACAGTGGTCCCTTTCTACCACCAGCCCCGGATGCCACCCTTCTTCAGCCTCCCTTGGCATTAGGGACAGAATCTGGGCTCAGCTCACATATCACAAGGGCAAGGGCCCATGGGGTTGTGGGTCTCAGTTTCCTTCTCTGCAGAATGCTGTTGTTGCCCTCAGTGATCCCAGCTCCGGGCCCCCTAGTTGAGCCCCCTCTCCTTGAGTCAAATTGGCTGCCAGTGAAATGAGCTATGGAAAAGGGGGGTGTCTGTCTGCCCGATGCACGCAAATAGCAGCTAACCAGTCATCTCTGCACACAAATGTTTGCAGGCCCGACCGCAAAGCGCTTCCTGAGGCAGCCGCCCAGCCCGCCCGACCCACAGGGTCCGCGGCTCCGGCTGCGTCCAAGCAGAAGGCGTCTTTCATACATCAAAGACTCTGTGGTTAAATTACCTGGATGGACAAGAGGAAAAAAGACCCTCTGGCATCCAGGACGGGCTTCGGGAACAGCCAGACCCCCCCACCCCCCTTCCGCCCCAGCCCAGACACACACAGATTGAAATAACATGACAAAGTGAACACTTCACAGGAGCTCAGGGGGCCGCCTGGCCCTGAGGCCGGGGGTGGAACTTTCCAGCATTCCTCTCTACCCCAGCGCCCCCCCCACCCCAGCACACGTGCATATGTGCACACACACACAGCCCACCCCTCCTCCCCAGCCCCTGCCCACTCCTTTCCATCCCTGGACCCTTCCTGAACAGTGAGGGGGTTACCATCCACACCCTGCCCACCCCCGACCCTTTCTGAATGGTGAGAAGGGGTCATCATCCACACCCTGCCCACCCCGACCCCTCCTGAATGGTGAGATCCAACCTCTGCCTACCCTATGGAAGGGGTTGTGGATTAGTCTCAGTTTCAGAGTCATTGAAAGACCTTCTCCCTTAAATTCTGTCCAGAGGGAAAATTCCACATGAGTAGCGGGTGATAGTAGCTCAAGGCTCCCAGAAAACTCAGCCATAGGTTCTAGACATCAAAAATGAATGCACTTAGAGGTCCTTGACCCTAGGAAATGGAAAAACTAAGGCCCAGAGGCAGCGACAACCTTGCCCGGTGTGATTCAGCTCCTAAGGAGAAAGATGGGGATTCGCATACAAGCTCTCAGATTCCAAACCCAAGACCCATTCCATTCCCTGGGTTGCCATTCCTAAGATATCTCTCCACGGCCACAGTCTACTCTAGTCATCCAAGAGGTCAAGGAAGGATTCGACCTGATTCCTGTTCCCCAACGGAAAAACCACCTGAAGCCCAACGGGCTGGGGCAGGCAGGCTCTCCGCCTCAGCCCAGCTCTGCCTGGGTCCGGCGGGCACTTCCTCCTTTGTTCAGAAAAGCAGGATGATAATCCAGGTCCTGCTTCAGGCAGAGGCTCCAGCTGGATAATGTGGGATGGGAATTTGTCACCTCAGACACTGAAGAGCCTGAGCAGGCAGGACACCCACAGCTTTCTGGCTCTTTGACACCTATTCTTTTATGAGGAGGATGACCCAGGCATAGGCTAGAAGCTGGGTGTAGAGGAGAGAGGAGAGATGCCTGGAGGACAGAGAAGGAGAGAGAGAGACAGAGAGAGACAGAGAGACAGAGAGACAGAGAGAGACAGAGACAGAGAGACAGAGAGACAGAGGAAGGAGAGGGACAGAGACAGACAGGGAAGTAAGTGGAGGAGGAAAAGTCTCCTTCAGATCATTGGGGTCCAGGGGTGAGGATGCAAGTCTGAGCCCAAGCTGTATGGAGTAAGGCAGAGCCAGTGGGGGAGGTTCCTTCCTGCCCAGGCTTGGGGCTCCTGTTACTCAAAGTTACCTTCATTTCTAAAGAGATAGGGTGCAGGGAGGCCAGGTGTGACCCATTTTAAAGGCAGAGTGTAGAGAAGAAAGTGTGCTCAGTGACTTTGGGGTCAGTAGAGCTGGGTTCAAGTCCTGTCCCAGTCACAGACCTTGGGCAAGTGATATAACCTCTCCATGTGTAAAATGTGGCTGATGAGGTCCATTCTACCTCTAAATCCGCATCTGAGAAGATAGTCCAATTAGACTCTATAGAACTCTACTTTCTGCTGGGCTTCAGAGCACTGGATAATGAAAGACCAAAAGGAAACATACCCTGTCCTTGAGAAGCTTATATTCTGGGGGAAGGAGCCTTGCTACCTAGAGCCATCCAAGAGTGGATGAGAGAGTGAGCTCCCTGTCACTCCAAGGCTTCCTGCAGAGTCTGGATGACCATGACATTATAAGCTGCAGACTGGGAAATGACACTGAGGCTCTGCCGGTCCACTCCCCTCACTCCATGGCTGGGGAAATAGCCTTAGGCAGAAGAAATGACCAACTCCTCTATAGTCTGAGGGAGTTGAATGGGATGACTTCAAAGGTCTGTCCCACCTCCCAATCCTATGATATCCTTGCTTCAGACACTCGATAGAGTCAGAAGCAGACTGACGGTGGGTTCAAATTCCACCACTGGTGCTCACTAGCTGGGTGACCCTAGGCAGTTTGCTTCCTCCTCTCTGAAATGGTGATCTATGGCTAATAAGAGCTGGCTGGATGGTGAGGGATGTGACAGAGGTGCAGCCTTTGCAAACCTTAAGCACCACAGACTCGTCTTCGGTCATCAGTTTTGAGTTGTAATGATCTTTGCACAAAGATGAGCACGTGGCCTCTAAGGTTGGGTGCCAGGGCATGCAGCCTTGGAGGAAAGAGGGGGATTCTTACACTCATGATAAAAAGGAGAATGAGATCCAGTGAAATGAGGGAGAAAAGGAAGAGGGCAGACCAGAGGAAGGGTGGGGCCAGGCCAGAAGATGATTGATTCCCTCTCCCTCCATCCTTCTTCACCCTAGCTCTCCAGTTCTCCCCATGGCTTCAGGAAAACCAAGGGTGGAGGAGAAAGGGGCTCCCCAAGCATGTCCCCTAAACAATGGGTGGAGAGGAGAACCAAGGCTTTCAGGGAAGCCAGAAGCCCTGGGCTGCTAGGAAGGCCTTCTGAGTCCTGAAACACCAGAGAAGCTGGCTGGAGGTTCCAGAGGTCTGAGTTCAATGCCGATGGGCCCAGGCTCGGAGACAGAGAGATTAAGTCATTTTGGAGCTAAGCTCCCCCACCCCCATCATCCTGATCTCAGAGGAGGGAGGAGGACCTGGTTCAAGGAGAAGCTTGACAAGCTGCAGCCCCTATCCACCCTCAGCTCTGAGACGTTAATCCTGCCGGCACCAAGCCCCCACGATATTGTGTGAGATAAAGCAGCATCTGTCTGGGCCCCAGCTTCCCTGGACCAAACAAATGCCAAACTATTGATTTCTCCCATGCTCAGAAAGTGGAAACTGATTAGGGCAAACAAGGCGCCTTTGTTCCTTGCAGGCAGACCAGCAACCAGGAGGTCTGACAATGTCCTGCCACTCTCCAGACGCCCCTGCCACTCGCCTTCCTGGCACACACTTGCCGCCATGGGAGATCCAGCCACTGAGACCCAGAATGGGGCTGAGCACCCAGCTTTGGCCAGTGGGTTCGTGGAGCTAAAATCTGAAATAACTCCGGGAAACTCCTTAGCAGAGAGAGGCAGGGATGGACTAGGGTTGCCCAGCATGGCTCCAGGGCAGGGCACCAAGACCCTGGTCAAGGAGCATCCAGTAAGCACTTACTATGTGTCCACCACTGTGGGACAAATGGGCCCCCAAAGAAAGGCCAACGCTTCCTGGGAGGAGGGGATTGAGCAAATGTTCCAGGGGAGCAGATGTTAGACCTGTGGAAGGACACACTTCCTAACCATGAGAAGGGCCAGTAAATGGGGCGGGAGTGGGGGCTGAGGGCCTGGGGTCTCCCTTCCTCCGGAGAACTCGGAGCAGAGAGGGGGATGCTCTTGGGGAGATCCCACCCGAGCACCAGATGGCCTTGAGGTCTCCAGGGTCCTTCCCTTCCAAGCCCCAGATTCGAGGAGGAGCTCAGCTTCCTAGAAAAACTCTCAACACCATTTGAGATTTATGTTCCCACTTTGTAAACCTCAAGGTGCTGGATAAATACGGCCATCAAGTTATTATTATTATAACTGGAGCTGGGCATTTATTCATGCCTGAGGAATGTGTGACATTTGGAAAGCGCCCAGGTGAGCCGAGAAAAACAAATAACCCTCAAAAGGTGGAAAATAACACCTTTCAATGGGAACTGGGGCGCCTTTCATTGAGGCCAGAGAAGAGAAAGCTATGGAGTAACCCAGAATAACTTGGGCTAGTTTGTGGGGGCTTCTGTGGGGGCTTCGAGAAGCTCCCAGCCCAGAGACCCAACTACTCAGAGGCTTTCTGCCTGGGGAGGGGAATGGGAAGGGAGAGAAGGCACATGCTGGGACCATCTCTGAAGAAGAAAGAGGGAAAGATAGAGAGAGAGAAAAAGAGGAGAAGGGGAAAAGAGAAAAGTAGAGAAGGGGAGAGAGAGAGAAAGAGGAAAAGAAGGGAGAAAAGGAAAAAAAGAGAAGGAAAGATGGAGATAGAGGGAAAGAGAGAGAGAAAGAGGGGATAGGTGGACAGGAAAAGGAGAAGGAGAGAAGAGGGAAAGAGGGAGAGAGAGAAAGAGGAGAAGAAAGAAGAGTGGTAAAGAGAGGGGGATAGATAAAGAGAAAAGAGGAGGACACAAAGAGAGGGAGTGAGAGGGGACAGATGGAGAGAGAAAAGAAAAGGGGAGAAGGGAAGGAGAAAGAGGGAAGCAGGGGGATTAAGAGAGAGGAGGTGAAGGGAAGACGGGAGAGGCAGATAGGGGAGAAGAGAAGAGAGGGAGAGAAAAAGTAAGGAAGAGAGAGGGAAAGGGGGAAAGGGAGAGGGAGAGAGGAAGGGAGGAGGAGAGGGAGAGGAAAGTCATGGTGAAAAAGACCCTTTCCCATAAGCAGACATGTGAGGGAATGCCCCAAAACCCCATCCTCATTTTTCAGGAGAAGACCCTCAGGCCCCAGCTTAGAGGGTCTCATGGTGAGGCATCAGGGCTCTGGAAGGAGGTTCACCCAGGTTGTAGTCCCCTCACTGTTCTGGGGAGGGTGGATTAGAAAGAGGGCTTACTGTCCCCACCAAATGGTTGGCAAAGCTGGGGAGAACCCCGGGGCCATCTTTGCAGGCCAGGCCTGCTGAGAATTTGCCCTCAACTGAGGTTTGACCAAATTCAGGGTTGGACAGTTGCTCAGAGTTCCTCGAAAAGGATTTATTTGCCAAAACCTTTGCAAAGGAGGTAAGGAGCTGCCTCCCTCAGGACTGAACAGAGGAACTTTTCCTTTCTGTATCTCCAAAGGAGAGTTCTGCACTAACCATTTTTCAGATTGCCAATAACGTTTAACCAAAGCTTTGAGGTTTGCAAAGTGTCTCACTGGATTCTCACAACCACCCTGTGCGGTAGGCACTCTTATTAGCCCATTTTATAGGCAGGAAAACCGAGGTCAGAAAAGACTGGATGACTTGTCAGAGCCGCATAACTAATCATGTCTGAAATCAGGTCTTCCTGATTCCCCCTAGGCTGCCTCAAACACAGTCATCATGGGATCATGGCTTCCTGGAGAAGGAGAAGATGGGGTGTCTTCAAGAAACACCTCCCCCCAGCCCATCAGGAAGGTTCCTTGTCCTCCTCCCCCCGTCCTAGCCTTTCTTTGGCTCATGCTAGGGGGGGCCCTGACTCCTCCCGGTACCTCTTTCCTTCAGGGGACTGGAGAAGGCAGAGGGCAGCAGGACAGGTCTCTTCCAGAGGCCAGAGACCTCTTATTGTCATTGATTACTCTCAATGAGGCCCAGGATCCTACAAATATTGTCCAGCTAGATGGGCCCCGTAGAGCCCAGGACAGTGTATACTGGCCACAGCATGCAGGACTGGACCTGTGTACTGCTGGGTTGAGGACAGAGGCCATGTCTCAGAAGCCCCCTACAAGTCAGGGGCACCTCGATGCCATGCCAGAAAGGAGTTCAGCTGCCAGCTTGGCCTCCCTGGGGGTCCTTGGATCCATTTCTGGTGCTGGTGGCCTAAGTCATGCAAAGCTTAGGGCCAGCAGAAGGCGCAACCACCTCTGGGGCCAGAGTGGCAGGCAGGGGCAGATGACAGCTGCCCACCCCTCTTTAGGGACTGATGAGTAGCAGCAGTGGGCTAGAACCTGTAGGAGAAGGGAATGGAGGAAGGCTCAGAAGCCCTGTGCCAGGTACAGGGGATGCTAGAGGAAGGATGGAGCCATGCCTGCCCTCAGTTTCCGCTCTGCAGTTGTCCCCTTCACCATCCAGGGGCAGAGGGAGCTCTGGGAAGGATCCCTGCGGACATGGCTGTGGACACATGGGCACTGGTGTGGACTGACCCTCCTGCCTGGTAAGGCAGGGAAGCCAGCTGGCTGCCCTACCCCTAGGCTAACAGAAAAGAATAAACCACAGGAGTATTAGCAGTCAGCACTTTCCACCTGCCCTGCTTCCTGTCTGGCCTGCCAGCCTCTGCCTACAAGGCTTTTGCTAAATATTCAATAGTTTTATAACTTGGTACCTGGGGACCTAAGGAACCTTTGGACTCGGCATTCAGCTTGACAGGGACACAAAGGGGATGAGGAAGGTGGGGAAGGTGGGACAAGTCCGAGAATCCAGTCCCTTGGTCCCTGCCTGGGCTCACCTCCTGGTACTCAGTGACTCTGGGGGAACAACACCCAGAGGCCTTCCAGGGAAGGCTTGTGTCCTTTCTTCTGAGAGGCAGGGAGAGGAAGCCAGCCCACTGGATAATCCAAAAGGGGAAGGGTGGAGAAGCAGCCTACCCCTCTTTGCCTGTATTATCTCCAGGTCATTAACCCATCCATCCACCCATCCACTCATCCATCCATCCATCCATCCATCCATCCATCCATCCATCCATCCATCCATCCTCCATGTGTCTGTCCTCTCGTCAGCATGGCTCCTGGCTCCTACAGCTCCTCTCTCTTGAGAGACCTCTGCTTTTATGTTGGCCGAGGGGTAACAGCTGGCTGGCCAGCCCCAGCTTGTGCTGGGAGTCCATCATCCACAATGGGCAGTCCAAGGACCGATGAAGCTCCAACAAACTCTTCCTATTCCTCCCCAATTAATTACCCCTGGGAAGACCTTGCAGAGGGGCAGCAGGCTGAACTCTCCTTTGTGCAGGCAGCTCCCTGCCCAGGCCCTTGGCACCCTGTCCACTCACCCACCAAAGCAATCTGGGTGGATCACCTGTCATTCTCCCATTAAGACAATGGAGCCCAGCTGACCCTGTTGAGACAGAAAGCCCTGGCATTCCCACTGCCTTCTCCAATTGCACCTGGCATCCAATTGGTGCTATATAAAAGAATGGCACCCCCACTAGTGCTGGGTCTGGAGTGGCTTCTTTCCTTTCTTTCTCATTCTTTCAGAGGAGCCATGGCTCATTGCATTGTGGGGAAGGAGGACAGGACACAGTCAAAAATGAAGAGGTGATAAATGGTTTCTTCAGGCTCTGCCCAGGCTCCCTGCCCCTTCTCCTGCCCTCAGGCCTGAAGCCCACTGGGTGAGGAGGGGGCTCTGCTGCCAAGAGTCTTGGCAGACACATAATCAGCCATCCCCTTTCTCCCTTTTGGAAGTCTTTGGTTCCCCTGGACTCATGCCAGAGCACATGGAAAGCACATATCAGACACAGGGAGCTGCCCACCTCAGATGCTCCCTTAGGTGTCAGCCCCAGTTCAGGGGACCCAGGAGCTCACTGCACTGTAACCGGGCCTGGGCCTTGGACTACAACATAGCAAGAGCAGAGCTGCCCCCTCCAGGCTAAGTGGGGAAGCTGGGAGCCATATCTCCTTGCTCCCTCCAGTCGGCCCTCAGAACTGGGGGGGTCCCTCACAGGAAGTGTGGCATCTTGAACACCCCCTCGGGCAAGGAGCTGGCCTGCCACAACCTTCAGCCCAGGCCAGGCCAGGCAGAATCAAAGTGGGAGCCGATGAATTACTGTCCAAGTGGCCACCAGAGAGCCACCTCACTGCCCTTGAGGACCCCTAAGCATCCCATGTCATGGGCAGACCCATTGAGACGAATATCCGCTCCCTGACTTCTTTCCTCCCGCCACCCTTTTGCTACACACATACTCCTGTACAGACCCTGCCTGAGGCAGTGCCAGGGCCTAGACACAGCCCCTAGCCCCAACCTTGCTGGGCCCTGACAGAAGGGTTTCTCACCCCTTTCAGTACAGAGACTCAATCCTGTGGAGCACATGGGATGACATTTCTCCCACTTTTCAGGCCAGGAAAGTCAAGGTCCCCCACCTCCAACCCAGGACTAAAAGTACATGCACTTTTGGTCCAGAGAAGCTTACCACAGGACTGACACAATCTGTGCCTGCCTCCCTCCCAGCTCTCGGGGCAGCAGCCTCTGTCCAGCAGAATGTTGGGGAGTGGGCTGGCTGGGGGCTATCTCCCTGGACGCACAAGCTTTATCAGGCTGCCGTGGGCCCACAGTGGCTCTGGTGGCTCTGGCTTGCTGGGGAGGGACAGGCCATATTGCAGAGGGGATTGGAGGCTGATCTTGCAGTCTCTGGTAGTGATGTCTCTGAACACCCCAAGTGAGGTCATGAAGAGTCAGACATGATTAGAGATGGGCCTCCCCTAGTAATGCTTCCCTCCCCCATGGGAAGGTGGCCAGTCAGAACTCGTCCGAGGCCAAAAGGAGACCCCTCACTCCTCAGAACTGGGACTCAGCCACAGAGGGTAGGGGATTCAGCCCCCAACAGCTTGGGGACAGGGCAGCACCAGGCAGATGGGGGCAGGGGATGAGGTTCCAGGCTTGGTATCAGGAGAGACTGGAGCTGAATTCCTGTTTTGGACACTTCCTAGCTGGGTGATCTCTCCAAGTCTCAGTTTCCTCACCTGTAAAATGAGCTAATGACAGCACCTCCACAAGAGATATTGTAAGGACCAGAGGAGGTGTTGGCTGTAAAGCCCTTGCCCATCCTACCCTGGGGCAGCAGGAGGCCAGCAGGGCAGTGGGCTCTGAGGTTTCCAAAAGGACATTTCCTGCCTAGTCATGGCCAGCACACCTGGAGGAGAAGAGGCTTGGGATCCCAGTGGGCCTCCCTCAGAGGCCCTGCTTCCTTCCTCTACTGGCCGGCAGAGGCTGAACTGCCCACTCCTCGTCTCATTACTGAAGCCCTGATGCCTCTTCCAGACCATCCCCAAGATGGGGCTTTCCTAAGCCCCACCCCAGCCAGGAAGAGCGGGGGATGGAGGGAGCCTCTCACCCATGGGATGAATGTGCCCAGGAAGGGCACGGGGAAGGGCCATTAGAGCTCAGAAGAGGGTGTGAGCCTTTGGGGGCTAAGTGATCCAAGGAGGCATCTTAGGGGAACTGCCACTAGAGCTAGGTCCCAAAAGATCCCCAGGATTTCAACAGAAAGAAAGAATTTTCCAGAGCAGGAGCTGCAGCCCTAACTGTGGAGCCCCAGAGCTCTGACCACTTTGTGCCTGAGAGCTACAGAGGACCGAGGACACCCATGAGGGAAAAGGGGGCCAGACCCCTGCTGAACTCCTGGTGGATGCCATGCCTCCCTCCCCCTCCCAGCAGACCCTGCCTGGAGTCCCACCTCGGGCAGAGGCAGAACCCCTGCCTCCCCCCACCCCCCATCCCAGGGAACACTTCAGAAAGGCAGGAAGTTCATGGTTGGGTTCATCCCTTCAGGAGGGAGGATGTGGCCAGCCTAGGGGATGCAAACTGCGGCCCCCACCATCAGACCTCAGGGAACCTTCACTGCCACAAGAGAGGAAGGCCCCTACCTGGCCAAGAAGCAATGCTGGTCAGGGTGTCAAAAGACTTTATTCCAAAGTGGCACTTTTGTAATGCCCAGAAGGAAAGGGAAGGAACCCAGAGAAGCAGGACAGTTTTCAAGGAACTTGGAGAATTTTTATATACGTTTCCCCCACACAAGTGGGATAACAAGAGACTCCCAGTTTCACAGACTCCTTTTGGTTTTCTGTTGTGTGGATGGAAATGCTCCTTTTTTGTGTGTTGGTGTGTGTGTGGTGTGTATATGTGTGTGCGGTGTGTGGTATGTATGTGTGTGGTGTCTGTGTGGTGTGTGGTATGTATATGTGTGTATGTGTGTGGTGTGTGTATGTGTGTTTGTGTGTAGTGTGTATATGTATGTAGTATGTATGTGTGTGGTGTGTATGTGTGTGTGGTGTGTTATGTGTGTTTATATGTGTCTTAGTTCGAAAATTAAAAAAAATTGTAAAGAAAAGGTTTTTAAAAAGTTGTTGGTGCCAGTGAGGGACTGCTGGCTGCTTGTATTTCAAAGCCTATGCGTGCAAGAGCTCTTCCTAACAGAAGCCCTAATAGAAGGGCTATGCTCAGGGGGCAGGGTGGGCATTTGGTTTGGTATTTGCCTTCCAGAAGGGCCCCTCATTGGCCACTGAAATGGCCAAGCAAGGTTCACAGAAACCCAGAGCCTTCGAGCTGGGCAGGAGTTTGGTGGCCACAGAGTCCGGCCTCAGCAAGGATCTGCTGCCTATTGGCCAAGTCCTTGCCTGCAGACCTCTAAGCGTGAGGGACAGCTCAGCCAAAGGCACAGAAGGTGGGAGATGGAACCGGTGCCTTCCCAAGGCATCTGTTTAATGGCCAGGAAGCTCCTTAGTGACATTGTACTCGTCTCCCTCCCTATGGGTGCTGTTCCTGATTCTGCCCTCAAAGACCAAGCAGAACAAAGCTTCTCAGTTTTCCCTGTAAGGGTCCTTCAAGAACCACAAGACCACTGTCATTTCCTACCTGAGTCTTCTCCCCTCCAGGGCCTCCTAGATCTGGAGCCTCTGCTGCCCTGGCAGCCCATGGAACATATGTTCATGATGCCCACCCCCCAACATCAGAGTGGGGATCCCCCAAGCCACTGGGTGGTACATAGAGAAAGCCCTTTGCCCCTCCTCATTGGGCTTTCCCACCCCAAAGTTCATGGTCCAAAGGCACACTCACCACTGGAGGGCTCTGAAACACATGGGAGCTCATTTTAAAAGGTCTTGGGGGTCCCTAAAATA
Organism: Notamacropus eugenii; assembly: GCF_028372415.1. Lineage (NCBI taxonomy): Eukaryota > Metazoa > Chordata > Mammalia > Diprotodontia > Macropodidae > Notamacropus > Notamacropus eugenii. The sequence goes on from NC_092873.1 coordinate 25,324,893, forward strand.
CAAACCCAGATCTCAGGGCAGAGCAGAAAACTAGAGCCCCCCCCCCAGCCATGAGTCCAGCTTAGTGTCTCCTGTAGCCACAAGAGCACATTGAACCCAACCAAAGCCCCTGTCTGCCTAGGAAAGCATTTTGGGGAGCCCCCCAGATTCTTTCCAATGCGCCCATCTCCTCTGTAAGACCAGCAGTCACGTTTCCACCCGTGCAGCTGCGGGCGCCCCTGAGGACACACATGTCTGAAAACGTGCCCGTTAACGGTCCTGGGACGGGCCCAACATTGAAACAAGATTCCTCCAAGAAAATCATTTTTTCAGGCGCACTCAGCAGAATATTTAATCCCCTTGGATGCTGCCTTTGGATCGCTGAGATCATGCTGAGATTGCAGCTTTCTGGCACCATAAAACCCTTGCTTATGAAAAGAAGGGAAAAAATATGGTCTCTCTGGGAAAATCCATCTTCGAAGGACTTTTTTCCACCCTCTCAATATTGTGTTCCCAGCATCCAGGTTGCACAAATCCACATTCCCCATCTGGGTCCCAGCCCAGCCACGGCAGCAATCCAGACCCCAGTCCCCAGGTCCCTCAGAATGCTGAGAAGGTCCAGGCCTTGGCTGGGCTCTCCTTCCTCTGAGCCCTCAGCGAGGGGGGCTCAGAGCCCCCCACATCCCACCTGCCCAGGAACAGCCTCATCCAGTGACCTCGGCTTGGGAAAGTTAAAGCTGTAGATTCAGCTCTCAAGGCTGGGAAAGCTAGCTCTAAAATGAGAAAAGAATTTCTATCTAAACCAAGATTCCCAAGGCGAGGGGGTCCCAAAACCCTCACTTGACAAGTGGAGAAACTGAGGAAGGTCAACGTGTGCAAGCTCCCAGAGACCCAAGAAGTTCACCCAAGAACAAATACACTTCTCCACACTCCCAGCCAAGGGTGCTTCTCCTTGTCCTCTGCCCCTTCCTTGGTGGGGAGACCTACTGCTATGGAGTCATTAGTATACCCCAACAAAGATTCTTCATCTGACTTCAAGGGACCTAGGGGTGAAGGATGAGTCAAACATTCAAAGGAAAGCAGCCCTTCCTTAGCCTGGGGAGGGAACTTCAGCCCCCCCCACACCTGCCTGATGGAAACAGCTCCATCTTGCCCCATCCTTTGCTTGATACTGAAGACATTCCACAAGCCAGTGAGATGCCCTTGTCCAGGACTACTGCTGCCTCTCCTGACCACATACTCTGCCCTCTCACCAGACTGAGCTCTGTCCTTCCACACACAAGGAATGCTGGGAACCCACTTCACTGGCATGAAGAGTCTAGGACAGGATCACAGGTTCCATCTCCCACCTCCGGGCCTTTGACCAGGCTATACCTCATACTGGAATGCTCTCTCCTCACCTCCACCTTTTGAAACTCCAGGCACCCTTCAAGTATGGCTCTGGTCACCCCTCCTTATACGAGACCTTTTGTGAATTGCATCTCCTCACCCCACCCCCCGCTCTCTCTCCCTTCTCTTCCTCTCCCTGTCTGTCACACACACACACACACACACACACATGCATGCACGCACGCATGCATGCACACACGCACACACATACACTGTAACTTTGTAGTTCTTTGTAGAGACTTTGTAACAATGGTCCTGTGCCCATGCTGTGTATCCCCCTACACTCATTAGTAGGGGTGAAGCCCTCTGAGTCTCCAGAACAAAAGCATTCTTCTCCTGATTTTAGAATCAGGTCCCTCCACACACGGTCTTCGCTTGTGAATACCCTCCCAGACCCCACAGTCCACCTTGGAGACATTCCTGGCTTTCTCCAGGAAGCTCCTCTTCACTCTGTTCCAGCACCTCTCAGGGGCTCCTGCTGGCATAATCTCCAGGGAAATGGGAGCAGAGGGGATAATGGAAGCAGCCTCCAGCCACTGATCCTTCCACAGGAGGGCTCAGAAGCCCAATCCTGCCCCCAACCAAACATAACTTCACTAGCATCAGACAAGACAGAATTCAGGCAGAGAGTGGTGATGGATGTAGTGGGATATTACCCTGCCCATGCCTCTACCCGATGCCAGGAGGAAGCTGGGGAGGAGTAGGGGGCACCTGGCCAGCCATCAGAGGGAAAGAACCAAGCAACACCACAAAGCCTCTTGTAAAACCCAAGGTCTCTCCCCAAAGCCTAGAGTTTAAGGAAGGAATTTGTTTGTGCATAAACCTGTTCTAGAAAGTGTCCTTTGTTCACTCAGTCCATGAACCTTGACCAGGAACCTTGAATAGGAAGGGCCTGCTCAGGCTGAGCTGTGGGAGATGTAGCCCCTGTCCCAGCCTCAGACAGGGGCATGTATGGCCACTGCCCCACTCCCTGCCTGGGATCACCAATTTTCTCTCTGTATTTCTACCCTCTCCTTGGAAATGCCAGGGGGGCCGAGTTCCAGGGGGCAGAAGCCCTGTCTCGTTCTCCTCTGTACTCCTCCCCACAGGCCTAGGCATCATGGGTAGCTCTTCCAATACCCAGAAGTTGGGTCTAGAGGTGAGATGGGGAGCAATTCTGATCCTCTCTCCCTACTGTACCAGGCTCGGTAGCTTGCACAGACTTGGCTGAAATCCTCACCAGCTGAATGTCACTGAGTCAGTACTAGGAGGTGCTAGGGGGAAGGAGGGAGGTGCTGCCCTTTAGGGCTGATGTGAGTGCACGTGAAGGGGAAGAGAGAGGGCCCCATCAAAGGTCATTGAGGCAGTGGCCAAGGATTCATGTGGCCAGATGGGCCTGGTACCACCAGTCCTCAGGGGGGATGAAGAGCCCCCATAGATGTGTACGTACCATCCAGAAGAGGGTCCCGGTAGCCAAGGCAACGTACTGCTCAATGGTGGACAGCACACTGAAGACGAGGCAGATCAGAACAATGAGGAAGCTGGAAAACACCCGAGAACAGGCGCGTGTCAGTTCTGGGTGCCGGGGCTTCCACATCACCAGGCCCACTGGCCCCTGCTTCTCCCCTGCCCTGTCAGGTGCCCCTCAGTTCAGCCCGAATTGGCGGTCCTCCCCAGTAGAGACCCCTTGTGCGGGTCCAGGAAAGTTCTGACAGCTGAGCATGAGGGCTGGCACACTGCTGCCAAGCTGTGGCCCCAGAAGTAGGCATGTATGGGCATAGGTGCACCTGCACTGGGTCAGGGGGTGGACTGGCCCTCTCAGTCCACACGGGCTCCCTCCTTCATCGGATGATGGGATGGCAGGGGCTGAATGTTTGTTCCTTTGGAGACCAACTCCAAAGGTTGGAAGATTCAATTTTATGTAGGTGGAGGAAAGCCCCATGAGGAAAAATTATGACTCCTTCCCCCACCCTCAACTCCTCATCCTCAACTTTAGATAATGTGGACAGGGGGACACAGTTCTCTCAATTCCAAAGTGTCTCATTCCAAGTCCCTGCATGAGAAGAGGGGGAAGGGGACCAGGTGGGAAGGTCAGCCCTCAAGGTGAGTTTAATGTGGATTCTGACTGGAGAAAAGGCTTCCCAGAGCACAGAGGAAAGGGGATATCATGGCAGAGAGTGACGGCCGCACCAAAGGCTGCAGAGAGGCCAAGGTCAAGATTGAGGGCGGAGAAAAGTCCATTGTATCGAGTGGCCAACAGCACCAACGCTGTCCAAGATTACTCGGCCAAACAAAGACCATTCCTTTGCTGCTTCTCTCCAGCCTCTGTGCCCTTCCCTACCCCTTGTCTGTCCATAGAGAACCATGGGTGCCATTTCTAGGACGCTCCCATTAGACTGGCACACTACATCTCAATATGCCACTCCCCAGAATGGCCACTAGGTGGCAGCAAAGACCAGACTATGGCTTGGGCCACCTCAAGGCCAGATACCCATAGGTATCCCCGCTCCAGCCCTGGGGTCCTTGGGCTTCCTGAAGGATCATTCTTGCCCTGCCCCTGGGAAGCCCTCCTCCCTTCCGCCACCTCAGCCTCTCATTCCTGGGTTCCTCATTCAGCTGAACCTCTGAGGGTGCCTCTATATGTATGAGGACAGCAGGGGGAACAGTGGGAAGCAGGGGGGCCAGGGACCATCCCCTGAGTCCTGCTCTCTGCCTGCATTCCCCTCACATAAGGGGGGGGGGGGGTAATCTTTCCCATCCAATTTCACAGACAGCTCCTCCTCCAAATCGGCCAGGGCCCCCCCCAGGTGAAGCCACCCTCTTTTAGAGCTAAGGGTTGACCTTGGCTGGAATGCCTGCTTAGCTCCTCCTGCCTGTGTGATCTAGGGCCTGTCTCTGTCCTCTCTGGACCTCAGTGACCTACAATGAGAGCTCCAGAGCCACTGACTGGCTGTAAGGGCGGCCCGAGGCCCCAGAGCCATGGGACACCTGGGGAGAGAGTCCAGAGCACATATCAAAGGTAATCTGGAAGAAAAGCTGCAGATAAGGAGAGGAGCTGCAGACCTCAGGGACAGTGAAGGGGAAACCATTTAGGTGGGGGCAGCCAGCCAAGAAAGGAGGGACTGAGGACTGAGGATTGTCCTGGGACAGGCTGGCAACCTGGGGGCAGGAGCCTCCAGGGTCCATCCTATCCTGACCAACCCAGGGGAGGCTGCACTTTCCAGGCCGTGTGGAAGGAGAGGAAGCCGGGCCCCACAGGCTCCCAAGATCCCATTTCTTCCAGGCAGAAGAAGTGAGATTTTTTCCTATTCAGGAAGAGGGCAGCATTGGATAGGAAATGGAACATTGACTGTGGAGCAAGGAAGGAGACCACAGCTTCTGGCTCCAGCATTTACTGCCAGCATGACCTTGGCTACGTCAGTCAGCTAATCACTCAGTCAGCCAACTAGAATTTATCAAGTACCTACTATGTGCCAGGGTGGGGCTCAGTTTACCCATCTGTCAAATGGGAGAAATGGGTTCAACAGATGCCTTCCAGCTCTGTCCTAGCATGCTGAGGACTGGCGGCAGTTTCAACAATCAGAGAATGCTGGCCTTCACAGCCTTCTCTCATCTTGTCCTAGGTCACCATCCCACCATGTCTCCTGCCCCATTAAGGCTGCTGCTCCCCCAATCATGCACCATTCCTGCCACGTCAGAACCTCTCTGCCTCAGGCCTTTCTCCTCTTCCCCACGCAATCACTGCCCATCTTTATTTAAGTCCGTGGGTCCTCTCCTTGGCCTATCTGCCCTTCTATCCCTCTCCCCCACAAGATGGACGGGTCCCTGAGGCTGCCCCGGCTGCAGAGTCAAGCCTGAGGCTGAGTACAAAGTAGGGGCAATGAGCCAGGAAGGTTTAGAAGTCCTTTTGGTAATACGAGGAGGAAACTGAGGCAGCTCAGAGAGGGGCAAGGGCTTGCCTAGAGTTACGCAGGTGGAAATGACAGAGATAAGGTTTGAGTCCTGGTGAGTCCATGCAGAAGGGACTCTGAGAGTACAGCTGGAATGGGGCAGGCAAGAACGCAGAAGAACAATTTGGGGGTAAGCTCCCCATAAGCAAAGGTGATCCCAGCACACCTTATATAGGGAACACAAAAACTTTTCTTGGTCCTGCCTTTCCTTCCTGCCAGTGGTAAAAACTTTCCAAGGACAAGGGCAACATTGCCCTTCTCTTGGTACGGTTTAGTGCCAGCTTATCTGATCTCTGTTTCCTGGGGCCACAGAGAAAGAAAGCTAAAGCAGGGAGAGGCCTCAACTGAATTACTTGGAGAGAAGGGAAAATTTCCTCCTGGAATGAGAAAGAGACGAGACCATTGTTTCTAAAGCTGGAAGGGACCTTGGAGATCTTCAGTTGACAGATGGGGAAACTGAGGTAACTTAGTTGAGGGATGAGACTTCCCCCTGCTCACAAGGACTCATTGTTGAGTCTAGGAATGTCACCTGTTACAACATCAAGAATAAATGGGCATCCAGCCTCTGCTCTGAGCCTCCCAGGGAGGGGGAAGTCAGTCCCAAAGTCTACAGGAAAATTAGATTCAGTTTCCAAACTGTACATTTCAGGAATATGACTGCTGCCTAAAGCAAGGTACACCCAACCCAATTTGACCCTTCTCTGCCAGTGCCTCAATGTTCTTTACTGAACCTCAGAAGCTTTGGGAGAACCATGGGTCACCAGGTCAGCTCGGGACCAGCCTCCTCTGTTTTGGGTCCTCCCTTCCATCACCAGCTCCAGAAAAGATGCTGCCCCTCTGAACCCCCAGGCTATCCTGTGTGGTGCCGATCAGGACAGGAAGCAGGATGCACCAGGCTTTGTGGCCCCTGTAAAGCTGGGACTCACTTCAAATGAGGCACCTGCTACAGATGTGGACCACTCAGCCCCAAGCCCAATGCTGTCTCCAGCACTTCTGCTAGAACCCACAAGGCTACTGGCATGGGCTTTTCTAGAGGCTCTAAGGGATGGGGGATGAGCCATTGGAGGTGCTTGTTGACTCCCCTACTGGGGTGCCCCTCCTCCCAAGTTGGCTCAGTGTACCCCAGAATTTTTAAGCAGGCAAACATGAGAGTCAGAGGATGAAGGCAGGTGAACAGGAGAGGCCAGACATATGGTCACACATGCAAACCACTAATGCCACACTGTGGGAGGGGAGGCCCAGTGGGAAGGCTGACCAGCTCCTTCCTGCCTCGGGTTGCCTCCCTGCCTGCCCCAGCCACAAGGTGCTCCCACGGTCTGGCAGGGATGGCAGAATATAGCGGAATCCCCATGCCCAGCACGCCCATTCCCTAGAGCTCTGGGGAGCATCACAGGTCTGCTTGGGTGGCCCTGGGTGACTAGCACTTCAGAAGCCTAAGCCTGAGGTCTGAGCAGAGGGCTTACCCACACCCTCTCATATACAACCACTCACACACAGCCATATCCTCAGACCCACAATCACACACCCACCATTTAATTACACAATGTACGTGCATATAATACATAGATACATATTCAGATACTTTTTGGCAAAAAGAATCCCCAACGTAGTTACAAAAAGAATGATCCTTATTAAGGGCCTACAATGTGTCACGTCCTAGGGATCCATATGAGACAGGCCCTGCCCTCTCTTTTGCCAATGAGTATCTGAGCATATAGTTTTAATTGAATGGATTACTGAAATTCTGCTGTTGTGATCATGCAATAATGACTAGGACAGAAGCCTTCCTTCTTGCCCTCCCACATACCCAGGCATCTCCCACACCTGGAATATCCTCTGCCTACCCCTTCTGGGAAGCCCTGCTCCATCAGCCAGGCCTGGCTACAACTTCCTGTCTCCTCTTGTATTCCCTGGGCCCTTGGCTTTCTTCTCATCTTGGCACAAAGAACATGGCAGGAAGCCCCACCTTCCAATTCTGCCTCCAACATGAGTCATGTGGCCCTGAGAAAGTCATCTGAGCCTCTCTGTGCCTCAGTTTCCTCATCTGTAAAATAGGAATAAAGAGGCCTGTAGCCCCTGCCTGCTGCAGGGGAGACCACACTGGGAAAGCAGCTGCCATGGGCATCTGTGAGCAACACCAGCCTTGGCAGGCAGCCTGCCCCAAAGGCACCTTGGTCAATTATTCAGGTACAGAGTGGGTGGTTGGCACAGGTGGCCCCTTCTGGGGCAGGTGTGAGCCCATTGTCTGCTTAATGGGCTTGTGTGGTGGCTGCCTCACTGTGGTGGGCACCCACAGCTGGCTTCCTGCCCAAGCCTCACTTCCCATGCCCTCCCCTTGAACACCAGGTGGTCCTAGGGCAGAGACACATAGTCCTGACTTCCTCTCTTCAAAGGAAAGGCCCAGATGTCAAAGGAAATCAGTCAGAGATGCAATGAAAAGCCTTGGGAACCACAGACTGGACTGAGATCTCAGCTGGCGAGGCCACATCCTCATGCCAAACCATCCTGGGGACCCTAAGACCCATCTTATCAGCCTAGTGGGACAACAGGACAGCCTGGGGCTAAAGCCCAGGGATGGCGTGGGGAGAGGCTGGCTAAGCCCAGCCTCTACTGTCCCAGCACAGGCCAGAATCTAAAACCTGAATCCTCCACAACCATCCCCACAGGCTTGGGGCCACAAGAATCACTGTTCCCATCTTCAAAAGAAGAAACTAAGGCACAAAACAGATAGGACAGGAGAGAAGTCTTCTGCCTCCAAGCCCAAGCTCCTTCCCCTGCAGCTCGTGTTGGGCCAAGGGGAAGATGACCGCCGTTGCTGGGAAAGTCATTTCCAAACATGGAGCCAACTCTGCTCTGCTCCTGGCCAGGGGGAAGGGAATACAGAGACAGTCTCTGCCCCTGAGGAGCCCCTGTTCCCTTAGTGCTAAGGACAAATGGAATAGTCAGAGCAGGGGGCTCACCCCCCTTCATTTTCCTGTCCCATAGCCTCTTCCAAAAGCACTCCCCTTCCTCAGTCTCTCCCCAGCCAAGTCATGGCTTCCTACCTCAGTCCTCCCAGAATTCAGCCCTCTCTGAGGTGGGGCCACAAGACTGACCCAACAAGGAAATAACAGCCTGCCCTCTAGTGTAAGGGCAATGACTGTGCTTAGCACAGTGCTGGGCACATAGTAGGTCCTTAATAAATATTCATGGATTGAAATAGTGCCTATATGCCAGGCATTATCCTAAGCACTTTACAAATATTAATTACCTCAACTGATTCTCACAACAACCCTGGGAAGGAGGTACTATTGTTAAACCCATTTTGCAGATGAAGAAATAGAGGCAGAGTTCAATGACTTGCCCCAAGGTCACACAGCTAAGTATCTGAGGCCAGATGTAAACTCTGACTTTCCTAACTCCCAGTCCAGGGCTCCACCCACCTCATCATCATCTGCCCCATCACAAGAGGGAGAGACAGACTCCTCCTCACTGGATATCTACAGCAGAGGCTGGAGGGCCACTCGCCTGGGACTGTATGAAAGTGGCTTGGGGGGTGGACAAGATGTCTTTGAGTTTCCTCTAAACTCTACAATGATAAGTCTGATTCTGCACTTGGCCCAACTCCAACAAGCTCCGGGAATGGGGACCTCACTCCCTAGCCAGTTCTCTCCTTCAGTGGCTGTCTTGCAGCCTTGAGCATTCCCTGCTATTTATAAGTAGATGTCTTTCACATGATGCCTCCAGAATGGGCCATGTGGGAAGGCAGTGTCAGCTGGGCCTGGGAGCTCTTGGGCTACAGGCTCTATGGCCTGGGTGCTCAGGGAGAGCTTCTTAGAGGAAGAGGACCTTGAGCTGGGGCTTTCCTCCTCAGACCATCCCAGTCCTCCCAAAGGCATCAGGCTAGAGTCTTTCCCCTAGGTCTCAGCCATTGTGATGACCCCACTGGAGCCCTTTCTGATCAAAATGCTGTACCAGTCATAGGCCTCCTCACATGGACAGGTTGGTAGAATTGTGGAGGGATTGCTGGATAACTCAGCCTTTATTAAGTACCTATTATGTGCTAGGAAGTGAGGTACAAAGACAAAGATAGCAGAGACAGCCCAGGCCTCCCATTAAGAAGAAGGCACAACATCTGTGACAGTTCTAAAGGACTCTGAGCCCCCACCACTGCCTTTGGCTGTTACTATGGGACAGGTGTTACACTCACAAAGTATGACTCCTTCTTTACAAGTGATGAAAGGGGTACCCAGAGATGTAGCAACTTGGGTCAGTCTGTGTCACACTGCCAGCAAGTGGTGGAGGCAGGATTCCCTCTACAAAGTCAGTAAAATTTCAGTTAAGGGCCTTTGGTTCGATTTGTCCGAAGCATGGTGGGAAATTCAACCCAGGCTGGAGTCCTCCTGCCCTCTCAGAGCTCGTGGCCTCTGATAAAGCCAGGTATGAGGAAGGGCTCTTACCTGCCAGGCTAGCCTACTGAGCACTCAGTCAAGGGTCCTCCTCTTTATCTGTCACATCCCTGAGTCACCTTGTGGCCTGAAGGAATTGTCAGGAACCCCAACAGGATTTCTGAGTCATTAGGAACTCCAGAGATCATCAGGAAGGGCCAGATCAACTAAGGAAGGCAGGTGTTGGTGGCAGGCATCCTGTGGTACAGACCAACATGGGTCTAAAATCTGAACAGATCCCAGCTTAGAGTCACAGACCTCCAAAGTTAGAAGGGGCCTTGAAGGTCAGCTCACTCCACATCCACATTGTGCAGGTGGGGACAGGGAGGACAGGGTGGGGGGAAGAGACCCTCAGCCCCCTAAGTGTCAGCCCTAAAATCCCTCTGAAGGTCACCCTGATCCCTAAGAACATGAAAAGCTGACAATGTAGAGTGGAAAACCCTCCCCACTTTTGAGCCACTGATAAGTACATCTGAGAAGCTCCTCCCAGCTCAGGCCTCCAGAGGCCTGAGGATCCCAAATGTTGTATCAACTGCCAGGTGTCATGAGGGGTCTAGCACCACAGAATCGCAATCTACCATGCAAGAGCTATGGGGGTCACAGGCTCCTAGAATCCCAGTGTCTTCCTCCTCCCCAAGATGCTGCCAATTACTATGGGGCCCAGCACAGGACATCTTGTCTCACTCGCTTGTTTTACACAAACTAGAGGAAAAGCGTTTTCAGGAGCAAGGTAAGGATCAACTGTTTGCTTGGTTTTGTCCCCAGGCTGAAGGACCAAGAAGGAGAGGTGAGCCCCAAGGCAAGCAGGGGACCTAGAGCATCCAGGAGTTCCAGTGTGATAGTTCCCTCTCTGCAGTGACCAAACCAGCCTCCCCCCAAGACCAGCAGTCTTACTCTTTCACAGTGTCTGTGGCTGTCAGCTCTAATACTGCAGGAGCCCTCCCCTAGTGCTCCTTGCCCCCCAGGGCTTCCAGCCTTGAAGGCAGCAGGAACAGAGGGCCCCCATGTCACCGTCAAGAAAATGGGCTTTATCAGGACTGAGCTGGACACATGCTCCAGCAAATGCCACTGGTAAGAATCCCTAGCACAAGCCACCTTGTTCCTCAGTCATTTAGGGCCATTTTGGCCTCATTACCAGGCAGTCAGTAGAGAAATTGAGACAATCTCCTTCACTCACTCTTAGCACAGTTTAACATTAACCAGGGCTCTCTGGAGGTTGTTGAGGATAACTGGCCAACACCAACCACAAGGCAGTTTGAGTTGAGATCTTTGATGGAATGTATCACAATCCCCACAGTGCTTGGGAGAGCAACTTGAGGAAGGCTATCAGGGTGGTAAGGAGTCTGGACATCATCCCCCTTGAGAATCCACTGAAGGACCTGGGGGTTGTGAGCCTGGAAAACAAAAGTGCACAGCGGGAGCTATCTCATGATAGTTGTGCTCATGTGTCTGAGGAGTCACTGCTTGGCCCCAGGGGCAAGAATGGGGAGCAGCGAGGAGACCCATGCAGAGGTCTGGATGTCAGGAAAAGTGAGGCAACCCACAGAGGCACAGATCATCTCCAGACACAGTGGGCTCCTAGATAGAAGCCAAACTGGACGTCAACGGGTCAGGGAAGGTGTAGAGATGTTTGCTCAGATCTGGAGTAGACAGTGGGCCACAGAAGTCCCTTCTGGCTCTGTGATTGGTCAGCATCATAATCCATGGGTCAGTCACTACTCAACAATTAAGTACCTACTGTGTACCAAGCACCGTGCCAATGGCCAGAAGCAAAAGCCAAGGAGCTCCCAGTAGGATAGAAGTAGGAAGTTTGCCACCCTCACCCAGGGTACCTGCCTCCCTCTCTCTCCCTGGGACCTTGCTGTCCTGGGACATACTCGCACACAATCATAGGTTGTGAATTCTGCCTCCAGAACGGCCTGGCACCTCCCCTAGGCAGACCCAGCTTTTCTCAATTGAATGTGACATACATTTATTAAGCTCCTTCTGTATACACGGTCCTGGCTCCACATTAAAGAAACAGATAGAAATCCCTCATCCCCAGGTGCAGGCCTCCCAGGATCAAACAAACTGTAGCTGCTGCCACCCTAGATGTTCTCCCATTTCTCCTGTCTACGTCTTGTTCTCACATAGTTGTCCGAATGCGGTATTCCCCCATTATCTTGAGCTCCCTCAGGACAGGGGCTGCCTTCTGCCCCTTTCTGGACCCCCAGTGCCTAGCAATGGGCTTGCTACACATCAGGTGCTTAAGAAACACTTGTCAACTTGAAAAGACATCCTGTGGGTTATGCTGGACTCTTACCCATAGCCTGGTCAGACCCTGCATAAGTCAGCCTTCAATGCCTCTGATGGGGACAGGGCACTCAGTGGGTTTTGACTTCTGAGAGGCAGAGACATGGGGGTGTGTGAGGCACCAACATCAGGGAAGTCAAGGGCTCTTGCCAAGGCCTTGTTGGGCCCAGAGCTAGGGGGAGGAAGGCCAGGCCCAACCTGGGAAGGGAAGGAGCCTCACACCATGCCAGACTCCCTCCCAGGGCAGACAGGAATCTCTCCCCCAGCCCCAGCACCCAGCAGTGACCCAAGTCCTTCTAGGGATGGTGAGGGCTCTACTGCAGCAGTCTCCAAAGGACATTGAGACTCCTTTCCTCAGAACATGATACCTGTGGGACAGCCAGAAGAAGAGGGGAAGGGGCCACGCGGGGCTGGCTGCCATCCCTGGTCATAATTGTTTTATGGACCTGAGGTACCACATGCCCAGAGTACAATGGGGATCTGGAGGAGATTGCAGTTGCCCCACCCACCTGCCCTGGGCTCCAGGGGCCCCGCTCAGGTTTCTCCTGACAAGGGATAGAAGCAGGGCACAGGGGAACAAGCCTCAGCCTGCTCAGGCCCAGTGAGGGCCCCCGGGAAAGCCTCAGAATGCCAGCAGCAAGCCGCCTCCAATCATGACCAAAAAATCCCAGAACTAAAGCTAGTCCTGGATAACAGATGACCAACTTTCCCCTGCTCCTCAGCAGAGACGTGGGGGCCTGGACACAGACTATTGTATACACTATCACTGTCCTGGTTGGTTTTGTCATGAGAGAGGGTTCAGTTCTAGGCTTTGGCTGAATGCTGTCCCAGGCCTGGAGAATGGGAATGGGAACACCAGAGGTGCCTGAGGCTGGGGGCCTGACATCCCTCCCAGGTGAGCTACACCTCAGAGCAGAGCCTTAGGCCCGCTGACACCCTGCTCCCAAATCCTCTGCCTTGAACCCTGCACCGGCCCATCTCATATTAGGCCTGGAGAAGCTGCGTTGAATTCTGTTTTTCACTTGACAAACCTCTGTACAAGTCAGTGAGGGCAGACAAGTATTCCTGGGGCCCTACTGTGTGCAGAGCCCCGCTCTCAATGTGGAGGAGGAGAAGGTTCCCAGCCTGGAGGCTGGAATTTTCCAGCAGGTGGGGGATGTCCCTTAAGCTGCAGGATGACAGGCCGTTGTCCTACCGACACTGCCCTGCTGGAAGAAAATGATTACAGAAGATATCCCCACCCTAAATATTCATTGTCATCTCTCGTCTACAAGGAATCAGCAGAAGCTTTCCAAGCACAGAGGCCCAGAGCGGGAGGTCAGGAGCCTGTGGGAGCAGGATGAGCCACCCATTGTCCCACTAAACGTCAGGCCTCCCTGACTCCACACCCAGCGTCAGGAGACTACACTGAACTGCCTCTCCTTGCTAACCCTGTACTGGGTAGGAAAAAGTTCTGCATTCTTCCATCACACGGAGCCCCCACCCATAGTGCTCCTATGCACACACACACACACACACACAGAAACAAAGAAGGGGTTCAACAATTATGGGTCATGGTCAAGGGGAGCCCTTGTGTCCTTCCAGCCTTTTCAGGCTTTTAAAGACCTTTCCCCACAATACCTCTGGGGGAGGTAAGCAATGAGCGCAAAGGTCACTGGCTCCATCTGATGAAGAAGGTGGTTATGGGACCCAGGGCCTGGAGTCAGGAAGACCCAGATTCAAATTCAGCCTCTGAGACTTTTTCCCTGTGCGACCCTGGGCAAGTCAACCTCGGTGTTCTCATCTGTAAAAGCTTGACCTCAGGGTTGTTGTGAGGATAATATGAAATAACTTCTGTAAAGCATTTTGCAAAGTTTATATGCATATAAATATATATATTTCTATCTGGTCTTATATAAATGTTCCCTGTTATTACTGCCTGTTTAATTATTCATTTTTTACTGAGGCTCAGAGGGAGAGAAGGTGATTTACTCTAGGTTACAGAGGTGAGATTTGAACCCAGGCCTCCAGACCCAAGGTCTGTCGAAGCTCCAATGAGTTGGCATCTGGGATGTCCTGACCAATCCTGAAGCCCTGTTTCAGCCTCAGGTCATTGTCTACAATCATTGCTACCATCATCCTCACCATGACTCGATTCTAGCAGGAAGCTTCTTGCAGGGAGGATCCAATCCCAGGGGCTCCAGAGGGGCTCGGACGGCTGTGCCTCCCCTAAGCTGCCTGCCCTCTCTGACCTGCCAAGCTTCAACAACATCCTGCCTTCTATAAATACCCCCGGTCAGTCCTCCTGTTCACGTCCTCCATGGTCCCCATGGACCCCCCTCGACAGGCGTTGCGTAGGCTGACCTCCTGCTGAAGTCAGCAGCCCCCACCCAGCCAGGAACCAAGGGCAGACGACATCGGAGGAAGTGAAAACCCTGTGGGGCAGTCATGAGGCCTGTTGGGACCTTAGACCAACAGGCTCGAACGATCTCCCCCAGATCAAAGCTGCCCGGGGTCAGGATGGGCATCCTTGACGCCTTTCCCAAATCCCAGGAGCTCCCTGATGCCCCTCCAAAGCTCTCCTCGGCCTTTCTCTCAGGGGACTGACAGGCCCCCGGAGGATGGATGGGGGGGAGGCAGGGTGGAGATCACTGGCCTCCTTTCAGGGAGAAGTCTGGAAGTCAAAGACACACAGCCAAGCCTGCCAGGCCAGGACTACTCTTCCCATGCCCCTTTCATGTTCTTTCCATAGTCCCAGCCAGTCTCCCCAATCAAAGAAACCCCATACCAGCAGACAGAGGTGCCAGTCTAACCAAGGGAGCATGGGCGTGACTTCCCACCCCATCGAGTTCTGTCCTTCCTCCCCTTAGGGTGATGCTCCCTGAGCACCCTTACCTCTCTACACAACGCCCACTACACAGTAGGCATCTAAAGCCCATCCACTGACTGATCAGAAGAATAAACAATGATTCTTAATAGCATTTCTATAACGTTTTACAAACACTATCTCCCCGCTCCTCACAGCCACCTTGGGAGGTAGGTACCATTATTATCCCAGGTTACAGATAAGGAAACTTGAACAGACGCAGGTTAGCTGATTTGCCCAGGGACACACAGCTAGTCAGTCTCTGAGGCTGGATTTGAACTCAGGTGTCCCTGACTTTCGGTCCAGAGCTCTACTCACTCGATACTCAGTCACCATAGCCATGAGAAAGCCGATGCCAGGATGGAAGGCACATGTGAGCCAGAAGAAGCCTCGGATCCTGTTGCACCTTCCGTGGCTCCCCATAGCTGGCAGGATCCTTCACACAGCATTCAAGGCCCTCAGAGAGCCGGCCTTCACCTGCAGGACCCTCTCGCTTTGCTTCCCTGCAGGAACCGTCTAGGCTCACCTCTGTACCTGCAGGGATGTGGCCGAGCACCCCACTCAGCTACTCCTCTGCTGCACCCTGGCTCTGCCATCAGCAAGGACACCCAGCTTCCTCTAACTCCTGCAAAGAGTTTGAAATCCTACAGGAATACCAGTCCCACTGGGAGGATGAGAGAAAAGCCTGGATTGACCTTAAAAGCCATCATATGGAAATGGGGGAGAGGGGGGCAGAGATAAGAGACAGAAACAGAGAAACAAAGGGACATACAAAGAGAGAAAGAGACTGATAAGAGGAAGGAAGGAAGGAAGGAAGGAAGGAAGGAAGGAAGGAAGGAAGGAAGGAAGGAAGGAAGGAAGGAAGGAGAGAGGGAGGAAGGAAGGAAGAAGGGAGGGAGGAAGGAAAGCTTTTTTTTGCTTCTCCAAATCCTGCCTTCCTTAGGACTGTGCTCAAGCACCAACTCCTCCAAAGCCTAGAATGGGGAGGGACCCTAAAGGTCATCTAGTCCACCCCCTTTTTGACAGATGAGGAAACTGAGGCCAGGAGAGGCAAGGTGACTTGCCAGAGGTATCCTGGACCATTGGTGGCAGAGCAGCTATTGTTTGAACTCAAGGCTGTGACTCCACATTGGGTTCTTCTTTTCTACCTCCCCTGCCCCCTCCAGATCTCCCCTCTCAGTCTAGCCCTGATAAGACACTCCACCCTCCCTCCCTCCCCATATTACTATATTGTGTATCTCTCCCCGCAAAGACTCAGTCCAAAAGTATCAGCATCAGTCAATCAAACATTTATTGGGCGTCCTGGGTTTCTTTCGTCTGCTCCCCTCAGTGCCCAGCACCGGGTCAGGCACACACAGCAGAGCCCCGCCTCTGGACAGAGAATGCAAGCCCTGTCTCACCACCACCACCACCACCCCCCAACCCCTGCCCACCCAGCAGAGCCCAGGATCGCTGAGGGACGGATAGCAAGAATTCCAGATAACAGGGTGTTGGGAGACAAGAAAAAGACACCAGATGCCTCAGTCATCAGAACCCACGAGGCAGTGTCCCAAGCGTCCCTGAGAACCCTTTCCTTGGTCCCCCCCTCACTGAGCAGGGGACAGAGAGGACCCCACATCTGGGGGCAGACAGAGCCCAGGATTCTGGAGGCGCTATGGAGCTCAGGGCTGGAAACGCCTCCAGTAACAATCCTCAGGCCACACCTCTCACCTCCAAGCCAGGACAGCCCCTCTGGCCAGGAAAGCCAGCTCTGTAGGCTTAGCCCAGGCACTGTCTCCTCCCCTCTATCCCCCAGTCAGCAGGGAGAGATACTGGGTGCTCAGAAGCAGGACCTCTCAGCCACCCTGAGCATGGGGCCCTGGGCCCTCTGCACTCTGGACATCTCTCTAGGGACACTAATGAGCGAGCTGTATTGGAGGAGGGAGCTTCCTTCCCTGGGAGTCCCCTGCACAAATGAAGCTACAAGGTCCAGCCAGTAAGCATTTATTAAGCACCTACTAGGTGCCTGAGGATATAAAAAAGGGGAAAAGCCTGTCCTGGCTCTCAAGGAGCCCACAGCCTTTAGCACTGAGCACAAAAGTGGGCTCTGGCCTCCACCCCCTTTTCTTCTTTCCCTCCAGCTCTGGGGGCCAGGGAATGGCAGGAACTACAAACCCCAAACCCTCAGTTCTGTTCCTAATGGAAGCACACCCTAGGGATGGACTCTTGGCCTCCCCTTGCAAGTGACCATCTAGTTCCCACCCCCCCTGGTTTCCATTTGGGCCCCAGGGCAGGCCTTAGACACCACGCAAGCATTCACTAAGTGGTCACAACAATGTCCCAGGATAGTTCCAACTCCAGCTCTGCTCCTTAGCAGCCGTGTGACCTTGGGCAAGTCACATTACCTCTGTGGGTCTCAGTTTCCCTATTAGTAAAACAAGTGGATTGGCCTGGAGACCTCTCTGTTCTAGAGCCTGAGACCACCCCAGGAACCCTAAAATGACCCCACTTGTGTCCTTGACCATGGGGTGCTCCATGAGGGTAGGGAAGGTTTTGTTTTTGTCCAGCCCCACGTGTCGAACATAGTAAGTTTCATGAATGCTCTCTGGGTCCTCAAGAGCAGACCTTGGATTCAGTCAAAAGGCTACACTTGAGGACTTAGGGGCCCCATGTGGTTCCCCATCCCTGAATTAAAGGGAGTGGATTCTCCAGAGGGACCAGAGACCTGGCTGTGCTTCTACCCACTCCCCCAAAGAAACCATAGACAAACACAGAAACCACAGCTGTAGCAAGAGGGCATATGAACACCATTTAACTATTTCCAGTAAAAGGGACCTCATTACCTCCTGGGACAGGCCATTCCTTGGGGAACAGTTAGCACTAACATATTAGAAAACTCTTCTTAGACCCAGTCACCAGCCCCTGGGCTCAGTGTTCCCTGGACTGAGGCAGGAGCCCCAAGATATTCCTATGCCATGCTCTGATGTTACCCCCTGAGGATCCCCCTCCGGGCAGCTTAATCAGGGTGGTTGGGGGTGAAGAGAGGTTCCTAAAAAAGTCAGAGGGGGCTGGGTCCGCTCCCCTAGGAAGGTCAGAGACACTTCTGAAGCAAGTGATGTCATGCAGCAGCCAGGGAGGCTCCCATTCCTCCCGTGGTGGGGGAGGGTCTAGGGGAGGGGGTAAAGATCAGGATCCACTCAACACTTTCTCCTTTTCCCGAGCCTGAGGGCTCTTTTTGACTTTCTCTGTTCCCCCTCCCCCACCCCACCCCCAATCTCCACTCTCACTTCAGATTTTAAAGTGGTCCAAGGTCAAAAATTACCAATCTAAGTAAATACTGGAACCCTAATGAGGGAATGCCTCAGAGAAGCTTAACCACCCCAATAGGGATGGTACTCTAGGGGGCAGTTCTGGCTCCCCCCTTCTCCTCTCCATGATGGAAGGGATGAAACCAAGCCTCAGCATCTGGGCGAGGATGGATTTGCCCATTCCCTGGATCCCCCAGAACAGCTCCAGGGCATCTGGTCTTTAGAATCGGTCAGTATTAGCTGCCACAACTCTGGCGGCCCTAAACCTCTGCCTGAAGTAAAGGTATGTTTCATTAAAAAATGGATATCCTTCCAGCAATATTGGCTGCAAATGAAAGAATCCCAGAATTTCTGCAAAATTCCCTTTTCACATCACCCAAGGGTCGTATACCTCAGCCAGAGGTAATGATACAAGGGAAAAGAAGTCCGCAGGTCAGAAGAAGGCTGTGTGAGGATCCGAGAGTCTGAGGTAGGCCTAGGCAAAAGGCAGGGATGGCCACTGGGCACAAGCTACCCGAGGTGAGCACTAGTGTTCACACGAGACCCAGCTCTGGCCCTTGCTGTTTTCAGGTCTGATCCTTTCCTGCCCAGAGTCTGTGGTTCTTTTGCCAAAGCCCCTGACCAGAGCAGTGCACATAGTGGATGTCTTGCCAATAGGAGGAGCCCAGGCACAAGTCAGAAGGAGGAGCACAGAACATGTGCAGTGACCTTCTCCCTGCTCAGATCCACCTGCCAGCACCAAGAGATGGTGCCCAAGAGTCCTCCCCATCTGCTGACCACCCAGCAGCTCAGTGAGACCAGGTTGTTTGCTGGGAAGTACTGGGAGAGGGTTTCTGCCCTTTCATAGCACTGATAACTTCCCTGGTGGCGGTTCTGGGTTAGCCGTCCCAGTGGCCCTCCTGCCTCTGCCCCTCGGTGATAAGCAACCTCTTGAAAGGGTAATTTTGGAAGGCACTGTCAAAGACAGCAGTGAGATGACCTGCCACAGGTCAAGGAATGCACAGCCCCTGCCTTTCTTGACAACTAAGTACACTCCAAAAATATCCTGCTCTATTTTTAGAAGGCTCTCCACCATAATGTAGGGGCCACCGGCCATCATGGGTCCGTGTGGAGAGCCTACAGGCAATTCCCCAGCTCTCTCCCACAGAGCATTCTCTCTGCTCCCTTCACAAAGCTCCAGAAGAAATGAAAATGGTTACTCCTCATCCCTATTTCTGACTGGGCACAGTTAGATAGGCTTCTGACCCCAGTCACCCAGAATCCCAGCATCTCCCACTAGCTGAATGGAACTTCAGGCCATCTGGTCCAATCATCCTGGAGCACTGCTCTTGTCTACAACAACACCCCCACCCCAGCAAAGCAATGCATCCAGTGCTGGTTTGAAGACCTCCAAAGAAGAGGAGGCAGTCTTCATCACTGCAGGACAGCTCTCCCTGCTCTATGCTGACCTCCAAACTCACTTCTTTCAGACATCTCCAATTGGATGACCAGTAGAATCTTAGACTCAATGTGTCCATAATTGAACTAATTCTCATTCCCCACCAACCCCTCCCATCTTCCCAACTTCCCTATCACTGTGGAGGACAACACCATCCTCTCAGGCCCTTGAGCTCACAGAGCAGGAGTTACACTGGACTCCTCCCTCTCTCTCACTCCCAGATCCAAGATGGTGCCAAGGCCTGTTGATTCCACCCCTGAAGAATCTCTCCTATCTGCCCCTTCTATCCTCTGACCTTGCCACCACCCTGGTGCAGGTCCCATCCCCTCACCCTGGCCTGTCACCATAGCTGCTAGGGGACCACCTGCCTCACTCTCCCCTCTCCAGCCTCTCCTCCATTCAACATTCAAAGTGCTCTTTGTGAGGCTCAGATCTCAGATCCCACCACTTCACCTCCTACTCAGTGAACTCCTGTGGCTGCTCATGGCTGATAGGATCATATACAACGGGGTCTGTTTGGCCTTCGAAGCCCCTTCTCACAGCCTTCTCCTCCTTTCCACTCTTCTCACACACTATTCCTCTCTGAGCACTCTTGGATGTGGTGACCCTGACCTCTGACAAGTTCCACAAGAAACCGCCTCACCTCCCACTCTGGACCCTTTATCCCGCTGTGCCCAAGGCTCCTTATTTCCATCCCCTGGCTTCCTCAGCTGCCTTCAGGTCCCAACCAAAATCCCATCTTGTACAGAGTGTCCCCAACTCCTCTTTGCCTTAATGCCTCTCCTCTGCTAATTCTTTTCTGTTTATCATTAATTGTTCCAATGTATTTACGTAGCTTGTTTGCACAGACTCCTTTGCTTGTCATCTCTCTCGTGACATTGGGAGATCGTTGAGCAGTAACTACTTTTGCTTTTTTTTGAATCTCTGGCAATTGGCACAGAGCCTGACACACAGAGACACTAAGCAGTACAGTGGCTAGAGTGTTGGGCCTGGAGTCAGGAAGACTTGAATTCGAATTCAGCCTCAGGTACGTACAGACTGTGGGACATGGGACCAAATGGGACCAGGAAAAATTGGGCATGACTGAAAAACTGAATAACACCATATAGCTCTTACTAAGCTCTGAACTAAGTACTTTCTAAATATCTCTTTTGATATTCACAGTGACCCTGGGAAATAGTTATCACTGTCACCATTTTACAGATGGAGAAATTGAGCCAATGATCACATGGCTAGCAAGTGTCCGAGCCCAGATTTGAACTCAGGAAGACGAGTCTATTCCCTTCCCTACTTCAGTGTTCTTAGGAGGTGAACTAGAGACCTCTCCATTAAGAACAGAGGTAAAGCAAAGATGTTCCTCATCACCACTATTACTTGATAGAAATGCTAGTTACAGCAATAAGACCAAAAAAATGAGGCCATAAATGTAGCCAAAGAGGACACAAAATTGTAACTTTCTATAGATGATATGATGGTTTGCACAGAGAATTCTAGAGTCAATAAAAAATTAACTGAAATAATGAAGAACTTCAGCTAAGTTGGAAGATATACAATAAATCCACATAAATCGTCAACATTTCTGTATGTAATAATAGCTAACATTTTTATACTGTTTCATAGTTTGTAAAGCAATTTACATATAATTTTATTTGATCCTAGACATTACCAACAAAATCCAGCATGAAGAAGTAGAAAGAAAAATTCCCTTTAATGTATAAACATGTATGTATGCATGTATAAACATGTATGTGTGTGTGTGTGTGTGTATGTAGGAGTCTACCTACCAAGTGCCCAGAGGAACTATAGTGCTCTTTTCATAAAGACAGACTTCAGTGAATTGCTCATGGGTAAACTGAGCCAATCTAATAAAAATGACAATACTTCCTAAATTCACTAACTTGTTCGGTGCCATGGCAATCACACTGCCAAAGGATGAGCTAATAGAGTCCAAAATATAATAACGGAAATCATCAGGAAGAGTAAAAAATCAAGAACCTCAAGGGAAATAATGAAAAGAAGCTAGAAGAAAAGAAGGGTCTCCACGCCCAATCTCAAACTATACTTCATTGTTGTTTAGGCATTTTTAGTCATGTCTCACTCTCTATGATCCCCTTTGGGGTTTTCTTGGTAAAGATACTGGAGTGGTTTGCATTTTTTTCCTTCTCCAGCTCATTTTATAGATGAGGAAACTGAGGAAAACAGGGCTAAGTAACTTGCCAAGGGTCCCACAGTTTCTGAGGTCGAATTTGAACTCAGGTCTTCCTGACTCCAGACCTGGTGCTCTATGTACTGTACTCTCTATCTGTTGTTCTATGAAGCACTACTTTAGAAATTATGCTACTAGATGGCACTATTTTAAAAATAGACAACTGAATCAGTTGAAGAGATTGATCAGGTATATAATATACAGAACCAAATGAACCCAGTAACCTAGAATTTGACTGCAGTTGCTGTGGTAAAGACTCACCATTCCACAAAAACTACTGAGAAAACTGGACAGCCATCTGGCAGAAATTTAGCTTAGACCAACATATCTCACCATACACCAAGACAAGTTCCAAAGAGATATATGGCTTGGATAGAAAGGATGACATCCTCAACAAAGTGGAGGAATAAGGAAGAAATTGTTTTTCTGATTTATGGATAAGGAAAGTGGACCTGACCAAACAAAGGATACCCAGGATCACAGAAGATTAAATAACAATTTTGATTACATAAAATCCAAGTTTTTGTACAAACAAAACAATCCAGTTAAAATTAGAGGGGAAATAGATAATTGCAGAAAGTCTTGACAACAAATTTCTCTGATAAAGGTCTCATTTTCAAAATATGTGATGAACTGGTTCAAATTTACAAGAACCATCCCCTAATTGACAGCCAAGGGTTATTAATAGTCTATTTTCTTTTTCTTTTTTTTTTTTAGGGAGGTGAGTCATTTATTTATCTTTCATATACAGAAAATTGAGAGGAAACAGGAATGAAGTGAAGCCAGCTTTAATAGAATTTTTTCCCTTAAGGTCTGATTGGGGCAAGCTAGTTTTAGGACATACAGGAGAAAGGATGTAATCCCATAATTTTAAACATAAACCTCCTGATAGTGATCCAGTCATTTCAAATAGACTCATACCATTCCATTCAAGAACCATTTTCTCTAAGTAATACCCCTAAGCTAAGAAGTTTTAAGATTGCATTTGGAAGTATCACTGTCTAAATTGTTTTTTTTTTTCCCTTTAAGAACAAAAAGATGGACAGACACAAAATAGTGTATTTTCAAAGGAAGAAATTTAAGCTCTCAATAGCCATATGAAGAAACAACATTCCAAATCACTGAGGGAAATGTAAATTAAAGCTACTCTGAGGTTCTGCCTCACAGCCATTAGATTGGCAATGTTGACAAAAAAAAAGAAAAATAGCAAATGTTGGAGGGTGTACGGGACAAAAGAGGTACATGACTCAAATGGAATAAAATATGCGAAGTGCTTGGTAAACCTTAAAGTTGTCAGTATTGTCTTTTGCCATCATCATGACGGTTGGTCAAGCTAAGATCCAGCTGTTCTGAAGACCAAGTTATAACTACTCCCCAGATTCACTAAAAACTCAACTTCCTGCTATCCCAGAGATATCATTACTTGACCTATACCCCAAAAGAGATCAAAGAAAGAGGAAAAGGAGCCACCTGAACAAATATATTTTCAGTGGCTCTTTTTGACGTGGCAAAGAACTGAAGTCTGAGGTGGGTTGGGTGCCCATCAATTGGAGAATGACTGAACAAACCATGGTTGTATGAATGGAATGAAATATTATTGTGCCATAAGGAGTAAAGAAGGAATGGCTTTGGAGAAATCTGGGAAGATTCATATGGGCAGATGTGGATCGAGGTGAGCAGAACCAGAAACAAAATTTACACAAAAACAACGATATAAAGAACTTTGAAAGATTTCACAGCTCTGACCAACGCAATGATCAAACGTAATTCCAGAGGATTTAAGGGGAGCCCTTCCACCCTCCTCCTAAGAGGGTGTGAGGGACTCAAGATGTTGATCAAGACAAAATTTTTGGACATGGCCAATTTAGAAATTTGTGTTACTTGACTATGCATATTTACTACAAGGAATTTGTTTTTCTTTTTCAATTATAGGGGGAGGTGGAGAGAAAATAAATGTTTGTTCACTGAAAAAAAAAACAATTTTTTTTTTTAAAAAAGTAAGAAAGAAATTCTACCCAGGAACCTGGTATGCTGAGAATCTGTCCTGTGGGCTGGAAAGAGGATGTCTAACTGAACAGGGCAGGAAGCCAAGAGGGAAATGATTGTTCTCACTTACACTGTCTGGGGAGGTGACTCAGAAGGCTATGGGAGGCGCATGGAGACCCAAGAGGAGGAGATAAGATGCACCACCCACCTCTCAAATCTGAGCTAAGCCCTCGGGATGGTGCCCACCCCCATCCCCCAGAGAACATGATGATCGCTGGAGATGTTTGCTCCTTGTTCATCCCAGAAGCCTTGGAAATGTGTCATCAAGGGACGTCCACACTGGATTGCTAAATCAGGTCATTGACTCAGTCAGGACAAGGCTGCTTTGTCTTTTATCCAAAGAGCCAGCAGTAATAATTCGCAGTGGCAGCAGAATATGTGACTCCCATTTTAGCAAATGTTTCATAGTCTCTTATTTCCATCACCTCTTTTGGGTATCATTGCAACTTTTGGGGGTTGATGATGTTTGTGGCCCGTTTCTACAGATGAGGAAACTAGGGAAGTGACTTGCCCACAGCCACAGAGCTAGGGATTCAAACCCAAGTCTTGTTGACTGAAAATCCAGAGGTCTATACTAGCCATGCTGCCCCTGAGGTCTTGGGGGTGGGGGAGGGACCCTGGGGCCAGAAACCCTCTGACAGGGCTCTTCATGCAGCAGACAGTGGTGACCTCCTGTTTTTCTCAGGTGGTGTGGGAAGGTGCTGATGTCACCCTAAGTGCCTCAGAATGGAGGCTAGGGGGAATCTCAGAGGCATCTGGTCTGACCTGCCCCTGAACATGAGTCCCTTCTGTGACAGCTCTACCCAGGGGACATCCCACCACTTCTCAGGACATTCCGAGATTGGGACACTGAGTTCTCTGTCCCATGCCTTCCCCTGCACTGGCCTACCTGGCTCAGAGCTCCTCTCACAGAAACCAAGCAGAACCCAGGGAATCCTCATCCCCAGGCCAGCCCTTCAGATACTGGAAGTCAACTGCAGTCTCCTCCCATCAGGCTAAACATCCTTACTTCCTTGAACCCATCACTTAAGGCCCTCTCTCCAGTGTCCTTGCCAGCCTGGTGGCCCTCCCCTGGACTCTCAGAGTGTCCTGAACACTGCAGAGCTGCACTCATCCCAGCACAAGGCCACACTCCAATAGTTCTCTCTACTGCAGCCAGAAAGGCCCAGCCCAGGTCAAATGTGGCTGGGATCATGTTCACAAGATGGCCCGATTTACTTCACCAATTATCTTGACTGCCTGAATCTTATGCTAATTATCAGTTAAGATGCTTAGGACATACTCTGACTGCTAAGTTCTCTCTGCTTCCAGCTGTGGCCATGTGCTGTGCTCAGACCATCGAACATCCACACAGGTGTGCTGGAAGGGGCACTGCAACGGGGATCAGCAAGTTCCCAGCCAGACTATAGGAGGAAAAGCTCAGAACATACATGCATCAATCAGAAAGGCTCTTAGACAATAAGAATCAGATCTTATTTTAAAAATCAAATCACTAAGAGCACTAACATTGTAGATGCACAAGGCACACAGACATATCTGAAGGAGGAGGGGCAGAAAAATTGGGCCCCTAGGAGCAACTTGCTAATTCCCTGCTTTCTGAAGAGGAGCTGAGCTGGGAGGGCCCTCCCAGGCAGGGAGAGAAGGCCCTGACCAGTGGAAGCTCAGCTCCAATGCCAGGACAGCGAGCAGCTCCCAGTAATATCTTCTGATGGGGACATAACCAGCCCACAATCCCATTGAAAGAATGTACTCATGACTCCAACTTTGAATCAGTGGGTCGCAGCTCATTCATCAGAGAATGCTTCTCTCTTAGGCTCAACCTGAAATGTGAGGCACCCGGCTTTTCTCTGACCTATTATTCAGGTGGGAGCTGGGGCAGAGAATTAAATATCCCATCCCCCCCTTCCATCCACCCACTTCCCAAGAGCCAGAAGGGGTCCACAGATTGTCAACATGGCCAAAGATGCAGGAAGCTAAGAAGGGACCTCTGCTTCTGGGATAAGAACTCACTGTTTGACAAAAACTGCTGGGAAAACTGGATAACAATGTGGCAAAAACTGGTCAAAGACCAATATCTTACACTGGATACCAAAATAAAGTCAAAATAGTTATACAATTTAGATATAAAGGCTGATACTATAAGCAAACTGGGAGAGCAAGGAATAGTTTACCTGTCAGATTTATGAAGAATGGAAGAATTTACGACCAAAGAAGAGACAGAGAACATTATGAAATGTAAAATGGATAATCTTGATTACATTAAATTGAAAAGCTTTTGCACGAAGCCAATGCAACCAAGATAAGAAGGGAAGCAGAAAACTGGGAAAGAATTTTTACAACCAGCATCTCTGATAAAGATCTCATTTCTGAAATATAGAGAGAATTGAGTCAAATTTATAAGAATACAAGTCATTCCCCAATTGAGAAAAGGTCAAAGGATGTGAACAGGCAGTTTTCAGAGGAAGAAATTAAAGCTATCTATAGTCATATGAAAAATACTATTGATTAAAATTAATTAAAATTAATATTGATTAAAGAAATGCAAATCAAAATAACTTTTAGGTACCACATCATACTCATCAGATTGGCTAATATGACAAAACAGGAAAATGATAAATGTTAGAGACGATGTGGGCAAATTGGAACACTAATGCATTGTTGGTGGAGTTGGGGACTGATCCAACCTTTTTGGAGAGCAATTTGGAACTATGCCCAAAGGGCTATGAAACTGTGTGTGCACTTTGACCTAGGAATACTGCTTCTAGGTCTGTATTACAAGGAGATCATAAAAAAGGGAAAAGGACCCACATATACAAGGACCCACATGTAGCAGGTCTTTTTTGTGGTGGCAAAGAATTGGAAATTGAGGGGATGACCATCCATTGGGGAATGGTTGAACAAGTTGTATCTTATGAATGTAATGGAATACTATTGTGCTATAAGAAATGATGAAGAGGCAGACTTCAGAAAAACCTGAAGACTTATATGAACTGATGCTGAGTGGAGAGGGAAGAACCAGGAGAACACTGTACACAGTAACAACCACAGTGTGTGAGGACTGTTCCTGACAGACAGCCCTTCTCAGCAATGCAAGGACCTAAAACAATTCCAAAGGACTTGTGATGGAAAATGCCATCCACATCCAGAGAAGAGCTATAGAGTCTGAATGCAGATTGAAGCACGCTATTTTCTTTTTTTTCTTGTTCTTTTTTTCTTTCTCATAGTTTCTCCCATTCATTCTAAATCTTCTATACAATATGATTAATGTGAAAATATGTTTAACATGAATGTATATGTAGAGCCTGTATGAGACTGCACACCATCTTGGGGAGGGGAGGAAGGGGGAGAAATTTTAAAACTCAAAAGCCTGTGGAACTGAATGTTGTGAACTAAAAATTAATTATTTAAAAATAAATAAATAAGCAGGGGTTCGGACCAGTATCCTGGGCTCAGGGAAACTGGGGAATGCAGCAGAGACCCATGGCCAAGGACTTTCCAGAAATGGGCATGCCCAGAAGCCAGGGACCCCGCTGAGAGCTGGCACTCGGGGAACTTCCCACTGGTCCCCACTCCCTTTGATGCTGTCTGCCCCCAGCTGTGGCCTGCGGGCACCCAGGTTTGCCAGGGACAGGCACTTCTGATCAGCGGTCTGAGTGTAGCCCATTTCAAGGAAAGTTAAATCTCAAGATGGTCAGTCTCAGCTCAGATAGTTTACTTCCTTCAAGAGACTAACCCTGTCTTCCTGGCATCTTTATGGATGACAACATGAGGAAAAACACAGCTGGTATGTCTACAGTGTTGGCAGGTTTACCAAGGGCCTCCCACATATATGACCTCATTGGACCTGCATGCCAACCCTGTGAAGAGGGGGCTCCTTGCACTAGGGAGTCCCATTTTACAGATGAGAAAACTGAGGCTCAAGGAAGTGACATGATTCATTCTCGGCCACCCCACCATGTAGTGTCTCAGGACCATCTGACCTCATGTCCAACATGCCATTCCATGGTGCCACGAGGTTTAGATTTGAAAGGTTCAGAGGAGGACATGGTATCAGGGAAAGATATTGATCCTGCCTCCCTTACAGGCTCAACTTCAGGATGGCAAGAGAGCCCATGAGGAAAGAGCCAAGCAAAAGGGGAGGGCAGTGAGCCAACAGAAACAAAGTTAGCTCCCTAGAAACTCCCCCCCACCCCAGACAACACCTAGAAATCAAACCATTTACAGAAAGTTGAAGAGTATAGGTTTTGTGCCTAGAATGCCTGGGTTCGGACCCCAGAACCCAGCACTGCCACACATTTAGCTGGATGACTCTGGGCAAGGGCTTTCCCCTTTCTTAGATTCCTCAGTTTCTCCATCTGTAAAAGGAAGGGCTGAGCTCTTCAGTCCCTCCCAGCTCTGGGTCCTATGTTCATAGGAAGGAGTCATGACCACCCCAATGCCTGGTATACAGGGAGATGCCCCAACTCTCCACAGGTGAACCCTGAACCCCACAGACCACTTCCCAGTCAGGGGCCAGTCCAAGAAATTTCATCCACCCCTTCTTGCTTTGGCTCTGGGGCTGCCTCCTCCCCACCCCCTCCAGAACAGTGACCATTCCCACAGCCCCTGCTCTCCCGATGGTGCTCATTAAAAGCTCAGTCCTTCCGTCCACCAACACCTGAGGCCTGAGGTCAGGAAAGACCCTGCTGGCCAAGCCAGCACCCTATGCAGGAAGTCGCCACCTCCTTCTTCCCTGACAGGGTCAGGGAGCCCTGCCAAGTGCACCAACTTGGTTTCCTCTCCCACATCCCCGGGGATTTCCAGGGCCCAGGGTGCTGGAGGCCTTGTTTGTTCTGTGTGAATCCTTCCCTGAGAGCAAGGAGCCTGCACATCACCCACGGTTCAGAATGGAAACCTCAGAGACAAGGAGAGAGCTTGATCAAAGATGGTTAGAACCATCACAGAGATCCCTGCGATCTCGAGTCAGGAAGATCCGAATTCAAATTCAGCCTCAGATACTTCCTAGCTGTGGAACCTTGGGCAAGTCTGAGTAGTTTCTGAGGTTGGATTTGAATTCAGGTCTTCCTGACTCAGGCCTCTCCACGGCCCCCTCTCCCCCACATACATGCATGCAAACACACTAGGTTCACCTCTACAGAGGGAGAGCACTAAGTGGCAGGGCGTCTGGCATCACCTTCTGCCTCCCCAAGGAGGAGGTGAACTATTTCCTCCCTCTGTGATTCGAGCTCTGGGGGGCAGAGAACAGATGGAGTATGTCCATACATACCCCCTGAACTTCGGTTGGGGCTGGTGCACAGTAGGCAATGAATCAATGCTTCTTGGTGACTTCCTGCCTCCTGAGATACTATGATCTTTGAGGGCAGGGACTGCCTTTGGCCTCTTTCCATATCCTCAGGGCTTAGCCTGGTACAATGTTTGCCGACTGACTATTGATTGAACTTACCCCCTTGGGATCTCAGCACCAAGCAATCTCAGAGGAGGGTCTGGGTTCTTGATCCCCACAGATGCGCCAACCCCCCAAGACCTCAGGGACACAGCTTTACTGGAAGGGTCCTTAAAGGTCATCTAGTGAAAGGCCCCCAGAGAGGAAGCAGAGGTATGCTTTTCTGAAGCGAATATCCCCTCCTACAATGTCTTCTTACAGGGACAGGAAGGCCCCCAGGATTGAGAGTGCACATCCTCCCAATCCAGGCAGTCAAGCATAGCTGACCCTAGGTTTGATCCTGATCCACAGTGGAGGGTGACAACCCCTCCCACATGGGTACCTCAGTTCTGATCTGGACTTGCCTTGGGCCCTTGACCAAGTCATCTTATCCATGCCTCAGTTTCCTCATCTGTAAAATGAGTGTAAAATCATCACATATAGAGGAGATTTCAAGGCCATCTAAGGCTCCAACAGGGGAAAAGACTCATGTACCCAAGGTCACTGGAGAATGAGGAACACAATGGGGAGGGACTTCCTGGCTCTGGGAAAATCCAGGGTTCTTTACAGGAACATTTATTGTTCTGCTGAACAGAAACTATTCTTTATGCAGCACCTGGAGATACCTTTGTCTCCTACCTTCCATGACTCCCCTTCACGCAGGGTGGAATCTACCAACAAGCACTGATTAAGCACCTACTATGTGCCAGTTACTTAGTCATGGAATCCTGGGTGGGAAGGGTTGGTCCATAGGGGAGGGGTTATCACTCTTTACTGTGGGATCAGCAGCAGGGGGTGGAGAGGTAGGGTAACACATAGGATGCCTCCCCCACCTGCCACATTTCGAAGACTGTGGAGAATACAAGCAGAACACCTTGGGACAGGAGGGGATCAGATGTTCTTGTATTCATAAAAGGCTAGTGAGCAACTCTCCAGACTGGAAGTCCATGAGCCCAACTTTAATCGTGGGAAAACTCCAGAGTGGCATCTCCAAACATGAGGAAGAAGCAGCCTGGTTTCATGCCAGCCTGGCCTCACTACCTTCTTACCACTTCTGCTAAATGAGTAGGTTGGAGGAATAAGATAGATGCCAGATCTTAGCAAAGAAACTGAAAAACATCTTATTCTCCTCTTACAGAAAAGATGGGGAGACAGAGATTAGATGAGAAGGGAATTCGATTCAGAAGGAGGGGAAGGACTAGGTTTAACAATTCCAGAGGAATGTCTCCAGGGACACCCCGCCACCCCAGAATTTGATTGGCTCTGAGCAGTTGTGCATTTTATCAGGGGCTTTCTTTATTGTTATCCAGGAATTTCTTCATGACTCCATTTGGGGTTTTCTTGGCTAAGATCTTGGACTGGTTTGCCATTTCCCTCTCCAGCTCATTTTACAGAAGAGAAAACTGAGGCAAACAGGGCTAAGTGACTTGCCTAGGACAGCTGGTAAGTGTCTGAGGCTGGATTTGAACTCAGATCTTCCTGACTCCAGGCTTGGTGGGCTCTACCCACTGTACCACCCAGCTGCCCCTTAGAGAAAAGCATAGACAGTCAAGTTCATCAACCTTGCAGAAAAGGAGTAGCTAACATGGGATTCAGATGAATCTTGAAAGCCTAGAGAATTGGAATGAATATAATAAGATGAAACTATCAGGGCTCAGTGTCTGAAAAAACACAGAGCTTACAAGCCAAGGGGAAGGGACAAGTGGCAAGTCAGCAGTTTTGTGAGAAAACTGAGGGTTTTATCTGCACATGATGAGGAAGAGTCCATGGGCCCACACTGTGGCAGGTGGGATCTCAGGCTGTGGCTAGGAGGGAGGGAGGTGGCAGCAGATCTTCCCACCTCAGTCTAGGGAGGACTCTGGGAGAGAATACAAAAGAGGACCTGACCATAGCTGAGGGCCTGGAACCTGAGGATTCAGTGGGAATAACTGGGGAGGGTTAGCCTGGAAAAGGGAAGAGGGAGGCAGGTGTGAGAAGGGGCTGAACCCTATTCCACTTGGATAGAGATTTAAGCTTGAAGTCAGGACAAACTTCCTAGCAGTCAGAGCAGCCCCAAGGTGGGCTATGCTCAAGCTGCTTCGAAGGGGGCTGGGTGCTCATTCCCTGCTCTGAAGCCCTCCCTGAAGAGGTTGGTGGATCGTTCATCAAGACCACTAGATAGTATGGAATGGAGCAGGAAGCCACAGTGGGACGTCGACCTGCATTTGAGGACAAACTTCTTTTAAAATTCCTATCTACCAGTTTATGGGCCATGGTGTACACCAAGATCCCCCAGGTCACCACTTCCAGCACTGCCTTCTCTTTCCTTTCTACTTTCAGGGAGTGGACAGGATTTTCTCCCCCCAGAGTTATATTATTTTCACTAGAAGCCAGGACCCAAGTCTGAGACTTTACCTAGAGGTTCCAGGACTACTTGGCTGAAAGGCAAAGCCTTGGGCCCCTTTGGCAAATAAGCTCACCCTGTGACCTCAAGCTCAATCCTGTTGACAGCCATGAACTGTCCACTCTAGAGAGGAGTATTAAGACCATCTACAGCAACCCATTCAGCACATCAGAGATTTGGAGTTGGAACGTTCCTTAGATCACCTGGCACATCCCTTTTATTTTGCACATAAGGAAACTGAGACCAGATGAGTAAGTAATAGCTTTCCCAAGGTTTCACAGACATCTGTCCATCAGGATTTGACTGAATGCAGCGGTCTTTCCACAGTAATAATGAAAATGATGACAATCTCAGAAATAATAATTAATAATATTAATTATGAGAGACAGCATGGCACAATAGTCTTGAATGTAGGAAGGCAGCCCCACCTCTGACACATACTGGCTGTATTACCGTGGACAAGTCACTTACCATCCCACTGCTGTGAGTAGCTAAGACTATAGATTGACCTGTTTTAATCAAGTTATACTAATAATAGCTAACATTTTTATAATGCTTTAAGATTAAGACACCTAGATTACACAACAGGGACATGGGGGCATTTGGTTTGTGTGGATGTGCCCCCCGCCCTTGACTCCATCTGAAATGAGTGTGGCCAGGAAGTCATCAGGACACAGTGACTTGAAGGATCTGAGGTGCCCATCGAGTCTGAGGGGCCCCAACCACACAGAGACAGCACAGAGGCTGCTCTAGGGAAGTAGCAGCCAAAGGAAAAGTTTGGTCCTGTCCAGTCACACTCCAGCCAGTCACTGTGTGTGCAGGGCTGTGGACCTGGCAGGTTTGAGGAGTCCCAGCCTTGCCCCCAAGAGCCCTTGGGCAGACCCTGTCCAGCTTGCCTGATGCCTGTCTATCAGGCTCTGACACCTGGCAGGGAAGGGACCTGAGCGACCCTTCATCCAGCCCATGCCCAGGGAGAACCCTGCCTCAACCCTCCCTGCCTAGTGATCATTCAACACAAACCCATATACAAAGAACCTGGGTGGGCCTAGGCAGAAAGGCAGCAGCTGGCCAATGGGAACCAGCGGGACCCAGGGGGTTCATTCAACCTTTTTGAAGTGCCTGCTACAAACAGGAAGGGGTGGAGAGAGGAAACACAAAGGTGCAGTGAAGGCTGGAGGCCCAGGCATCACCAGGGGCATGGGGACTGAGGGGTGACTGTGTCCTGCTCTGTCCAGGCTCAGCTCGGGCTAGCGCTCTCAACCTCTCCCTGGACCCTGCTCTAACCTCTGCCCCTTCAAGCCTTCTCCACCAGGAAGTCTTCCTAGCTCAAAGTTTCTGTCCTCCCATAAGACTCCCTAATGGCATCTCCCCTGCTCAAACAAGCTAAGGTGCTGTTTGACCTTCTGTCACCTTCTGTCTGCCATCCCCCACCAGGTACATAATTCTCTGGGTATGTACTGTCTTCTGCCCCAAGTGCCCCAGGCCCCTACCCAGGCCCTGCCCAACAGAATTCCAGCTAACTGGAAGCAGAGATCATGATGTCCCCCTCCCTCCTATCTCAAGCAAACTTTTTCAAATGGAACTGGATAAAGTAGCTGACGGAAGAGGCCCAAGGAACTGCCAAAGTGGGCAGGGAAGGAGCACTTCCTGCTTTTTGGGTGGCATTGGGCTGGCATGACCTTGTTCTGTTTTATCTGGTAGTGGCACTGAAGGCAAAGGTCCCTTGGCAGAGGCAGGTCCTCGAGCTGGGCCATGAGGCCTGGACCTAGCCAAGTGCCCCAGAGGCAGCTGGGGGGCTGCTCTGGCCACAGAGCCTGACACCTCTCTCAGATACATTCACTTGTTGTCTATCCCTCATTTCCTGGACATTCCTCATTTGGCCTGGCCTGGCTAGCCCTTTGGGCAAGAGAAACAAAAAAAAAGGAAGGGAAGCCCCTCCCCACTGCCCCCCAGTTTGGGGGGGGGGCGCAAGGGGGTGGTCAGGAAACGGAAGCCACCGCATCCCCGGAGTCCTGAGGAGTCTGATTCACTCAAGCAAAGGAGTCCCTCAGGATGTAAGCTCCGCTCTGAGCCTGCTCAGGACCTCAGTTCAGAATCTGGGGCTTCCAGAAGCTCGAAATGGTGCCTCACATCCTTCTTACTCTGGCCCTAGACAGAGCCCCAAAGGCCACACACCATTCTGCCCTTACCCATGTGGAAGGGTCTCCCACCCAGACACACCCAAGGCACCCTCCTGACCCTAGAGGGATTTGCCAATGAGCCTGTGGCTTCCACCTTTCATCATCACCCTCCCCTCCCAGAACACTGTCACCCCAGGTCAGCCCCCAGGCCAGGCCCATGTGGCCAAGGAGCAGTTTAATGAAAGATGTTCCTATGTTCTATGTTCTCTAAGCCTCTCCCTGCCCTGACATTCTCCACAGTATGACTGTGACCAGGCCTGCTGGGTGCCAAGCCTTGTGCCCACCTTGTGCCTACCACTGAGGTTACAAAAGTGAAGGGGGGAAGCCCTGCCCTCAAGGAGCTCACAATCCACTCAAGATATAGCTTAGAAATGTAAGTCATTAGAGGAGGAAGCAACCAGCAACCAGCTATGGCTCCCTATGGGATGTGGCCTTGAGAGAAGCCAAGGATTCTAAGAGGGAGGGAGGGAAGGCATTCTAGGAAGGGGAAACAGCTTGGTCAAAGGCTGGGAAGCAAAACACAAGTCAAGACTGAGTGACACCAGCAGACCAGTTCAGTTGGAGCCTAAGTCCCCAAGGCAAAGTTTTCACCTAAGTCTGGAGGAGAAGTCAGACTGTGAATGCTTTGGCATGCCAAGCTGAGGAGTGTTTCACTCCAGAAGCACTAGGGAGCCCTTGATGGTTGCTGAGCATTGTGGAGAAGGGATCAGGAAGGGGAAGTTGGGACCTGCAGCAAGGAAGCTGTTACCACAGCTCACGGGAGAAGGAGTGGTCTGTACCAGCATGAGCGGAGAGGGAAACCAATGAAAGATGGGTGGTGGTGGTACTGATCAGTCTAGATGCCCAATGGACAGGGAAGGAGAAGCAAAGGTTGAGAAGGTTTTATCAAGGTTGGAAACTTGAGGAAGCAGCTAGATGGGGGTGCCCTTGGCTGAGCCAGGACAGGTGGCATATGAGACCTCAGGACTATCCAGGTGCGATGCCAGGGCTGAGGGGAGAGATCAGACCTAGAGTTAGAGTTCTGAGGGCCAGAGTTGCACTAACGGACTGTAAGTGACCCCTGAATGCCTTGGAGATCACCAAGAGAGTGTGACAGGGGAGGAGCAGCCAAGATGGTCCCACTGAGACAGAAAAGCTGCCATGAAGCTAAGTGAGAGAAGCATGTGTAGCACCTGCGTCTCAGACAGACGAGAGTCTGGGTGAGTTCCCCAGGCTACAGAGAAATCCGGGGCTGGACTGGAGCTGCTGAAAGCTCACTGGTTCCCTTGGAGAGGCCAGCCCACCCAAGCCAAGGTCCCTCAGTCAGGAAGCATTAGGTGATCAATAGCCATGTGACAGAGACTCAAGAAAGTAGCTGGGGTGCCCAGAGATTCCCTCCCATCAGAATCTCATAAACAAACCCAGCCTGAGGGTGGATGAGCTGCCCCGGACCTTCCCCTCCCCTCCAGTTTCCATCTGCTCACTCAACCCCACCAAGTGTCCCTGGGTTTCATTTAAATCTACCTTTCATCATTGGTGGAATGGGCGGATGAGAACAATTTGTTCCAACAGCCATGAAGGCAGATGAAGCAGGCGAT
Organism: Notamacropus eugenii; assembly: GCF_028372415.1. Classification (NCBI taxonomy): domain Eukaryota; kingdom Metazoa; phylum Chordata; class Mammalia; order Diprotodontia; family Macropodidae; genus Notamacropus; species Notamacropus eugenii. The sequence goes on from NC_092873.1 coordinate 25,360,293, forward strand.
GTGGAGCACTTAGAGCTTGGTTAGACAGCGAAGATGCCAAGGTCACCCACTGCATCCTGAGCCATCGCCAGTCGTCTTGACTCTGTCCTGCCACTGGACTATGATGACTCTGGAGGAGAGAGTGAGGCTGAAGACTTCATGCAAATCTACCTCACTTAAATCCAGTTTACACATGAATCAAGACATGCCCCATACCATTTTATTATTATACCTCAAAGTTCTGTGGGGACAGGCAAGTGATGAGGCAGCAGGTGTGGATATACTGGGAGCTGTAGTCACAACTCTGCACACAGGTGGCCAAGGCCATAGGGTTGTTTCTCACTGGAAACAGAAGGGGGCCTCCACAGCTGCCTGGGTGTCTGAGCAGCCTTTTAAGGCTCCTCCTCCTGGTGTGAGGAAGGGGGCTAGAAAAGGTGCCCTAAACATTGTCTGCTTACCCAACCCTGGGCTGATGACCACGGCAGGCAGGGAATCCTGCTATGTGGTCAAAACACAAAAAAATGTACAAAATGTACGAAAACATCTGCAAAGATGATTCCACTCACCATTGGCACATGGAACATGTGCACACTAACAGACAGCACAAAATCCAGTAGACCTGAAAGAAGAACTGCTCCTGTTGCAAGAGAACTCAACAGGTATCACATCCAAATAGCAGCCCTGAGTGAAACAAGGTTGGCAAACTAAGGCCAGCTTACTGAAGTTGGAGCTGGATACACATTTTTTTGGAGTGGTTGCAGTGAAGGGAAGCACCGTGAAGTTGGCATGGGTTTTGCGATCAAAACTAATCTAATCAACAAGTTGGTATGCCTGCCAAAAGGAGTGAATGACAAGCTCATGACAATGTGATTGCCACTCGCAGGAAAACACCATGCCACCATCATCAGTGCCTATGCTCCCATCACGACAAACCCTGATGAAGTCAAAGAAAAATTTTATGAGGGCCTAGAGACTTATCGTCAATGTGCCAAAAGAGGACAAGCTTATCATTCTGAATGACTTTAATGCTAGAACAGGCTCAAACTACCAGACTTGGCAGGGAGTCCTAGGGAGGAATGAAGCTGGAAACAGTAACAGCAATGGTCATTTACTGCTGAAGACTTATGCAACACATGACGTTCTCATCACCAACACTGTCTTCCATTTACCTAAACACAATAAAACTTCATGGATGCACCCTCACAGCAAACACTGGCATCTAATAGATTATGTGATTGTAAGAAGAGACAGACAAGATGTGAGAGTGACAAAGGTAATGTGTGGTGCAGAGTGCTGGGCTGATCATAGACTTATCCTTTCCAAGCTAAATATACACATGCATCACAAGTGCCACCCCGAAACAAAATGATTACCAGAAGAATTAATGTCAACAAATTAGAGCTCTTCTCTGAGCGTGAATAATTTGTTGCTGACTTAGAGGGAGAGTTGAGCCAACACACAGTTGGCAACAGTGGAGCAGAAAAGGAGTGGGCAGCCCTCAGAGATTTGGTGTACAGCACTGCATTTGCTCATCTGGGTCAGAACACTCACAAACACCAAGACTGGTTTGATGAAAATGGTGGGGAAATTCAGAAGCTGCTAAATGAGAATTTCACAGGACTTACCAGCAGGACAGTTCATCCACCTCTAAGAAGGGAGCACTTAATTCCATCGAAAGCAAAGTACAAGCAAAGCTTAGAGAGATGCAGGATTCCTGGCTCAGTAAGAAGGCAGATGAAATTCAGTTTTATCCTGAAAGTAACAATCCAAAGTGCTTTTATGATTCCCTGAAAGCTATTTATGGACCAAGAACCTATGGCGCATCACAACTACTCAGTGCTAATAGAGCCACTTTGATTAATGATAAGGACATGATGCTAAAGAGATGGGCTGAACCCTTCCATAGTGTTCTCAACAGACCATCATCAATCAATGCTGAAGCCACTGACCATTTACCTCAGGCTGAAGTCAATCCCTCCTTAGCTGAACTTTGAACTGAAGAAGAGGTCTTGAGGGCCATTAGATTCCTTTCATTTGGCAAAGCACTTGATGCTGATTCTATTTCAACTGGGATTTACAAGGTGGGGGGGGAGCATTGCTCATACAAAAGCTGACTGAAATTTTCCAGGTTATATGGCAAGAGGAGGTTATCCCCCAGGAATTCAAGGATGCTTCCATTGTCCATCTCTATAAAAGTAAAAGGAATAGATTTTCCTGTGACAATCACAGGGGGATCTCTCTCTTAGTCACTGCTGGCAAAATTCTTGCTAGAGTCCTCCTTAATAGGCTGATCCTTCACCTGGAAGATGGTCACATACCTGAGAGCCAGTGTGCCTTCAGAAAAGGCTAAGGAACAGTCAATATGGTGTTTGCTGCCCAACAGCTCCAGGAGAAATGCCAGGAGCAGGGGTCTGCACACAACATTTGTAGATCTGAACAAGGCCTTTGACACTATTAGTCATGAGGACTTATGGAAAATTATGTCAAAGTTTGGTTGTCTGAAGAAGTTCATCAATATCGTATGTGAATTTCATGATGGCATGTTGGCCTGGGTTCTGGATAATGGACAAAGCTCTCATGCCTCCCCAGCCACCAATGGAGTGAAACAGGACTGTGTGCTTGCTCCCATGCTTTTTAGCACAATATTTTCATCCATGTTGACAAATGCTTTCAATGAGGATGAACACGGCATCAGGGTCAACTATTGTACTGATGGCAAGTTCTTCAATTTGAAAAGGCTACAAAAGGGTGGAGCCAAGATGGCGGAGTAGAAAGACACACATATGCTAGCTCTCCCCCCACAGTCCATAAAATACCTGTAAAGAAAGGCTCTCAACAAATTCTAGAGCAGCAGAAGCCACAGAACAACAGAGTAGAGGAGATTTCCAGCCCAGGGTGACCTGAAAGGCTGATGGGAAATGTGTCGCACCAGATGCAGAGCAGAGCCCAGCCCCACGCAGGAGGACTCGAGCAGGCCGTGGGGGCAGAATCTCCAGTCGCAGTAGCAACAGTTCTCAGATCCCTCGATCCACAGGCATCAAAGGTCAGTGACAGGGATTTTTCAGCTGGCCGAGAAGGGAGAAGGGCCTTCCCATAGCTCTGGCCTCAGGCAGTGGCCACAGAGGCCACATCAGGCAGGTGGCAGCAGTTCCCACAGCACCCCCTACAACAGCCTGCATCCATTGTTGGGTCCTAAAACCCCTGGGGGCACTGAGCACCTGATTCTTACCTCAGCCCTATGTAGATACCCTGCAGCACCTGATCTTTATCTCACACTGAATGGCAGCCCTGCCCCTGCAGCTGAATCTCAGCTCCCAGTGGTGGCTTGGTGGAACTGAAAAAGAGGTGGTTGTGAAGAGGAAACTCTGCTAAGATTCTGGGCACAAAAATCTCTTCCTGCTCCCAGACCAGTGTACATGCTTGATTGTGCCACCTTGGAGGAAGTGAGATCTTACAGATCCCCAGGGTAAACCCTACTCTTGACAAAGGACCCAAAAGTCAAGTAACTGGTTGGGAAAATGCCCCCAAAAGGGAAAAAAGATAAGATTATAGAAGGTTACTTTCATTGTGAACAGATATCTTCTCCTCTCCTTTCAGATGAGGAAGAACAATGCTTAGCATCAGGGAAAGACACAGAAGTCAAGGCATCTGTATCCTAAACATCCAAAATAAATATTCAATGGTCTCAGGTCATGAAAGAGCTCAAAAAGGATTTTGGAAATCAAGTAAGAGAGGTGGAGGAAAAATTAGGAAGAGAAATGAGAGAGATGCAAGAAAATCATGAAAAGCCAGCTAACATCTTGCTAAAGTGCTGAAGAAATGCTGAAGAGAATAACATCTTTAAAAATAGGCTAACTCAATTGGCAAAAGAGGTTCAAAAAGCCAATGAGGAGAAGAATGCTTTAAAAAGCAGAATTAGCCAAATGGAAAAGGAGGTTCAAAAGCTCACTGAACAAAATAGTTCTTTCAAAATTAGAATGGAACAGATGGAGGCTAATGACTTTATGAGAAACTAAGAAATCACAAAACAAAACCAAAAGAATGAAAAAATGGAATATAATATGAAATATCTCATTGGAAAAACAACTGACCTGGAAAACAGATACAGGAGAGAAAATTTTAAAATTATGGGACTACCTGAAAGCCATGATCAAAAAAAGAGCCTAGACATCATCTTTCATAAAAATATCAAGGAAAACTGCCAATATTCTAGAACCAAGGGGAAAAATAAATATTGAAAGAATGCACCAATCACCTCCTGAAAGAGATCCAAAAAAAGAAACTCCTTCCTAGGAGTTTGACCACATTGTAGTCAAATTCCAGAGTTCCCAGGTCAAGGAGAAAATATTGCAAGCAGCTAGAAAGAAACAATTCAAGTACTGTGGAAATACAATCAGGATAACACAAGATCCAGCAGCTTCTACAATAAGGGATCGAAGGGCGTGGAATATGATATTCCAGAATTCAAAGGAACTGGGACTAAAACCAAGAATCACCTACCCAGCAAAACTGAGTATAATACTTCAGGGGAAAAATTGGTCTTTCAATGAAATAGAGGACTTTCAAGCATTCTTGATGAAAAGACCAGAGCTGAAAAGAAAATTTGACTTTCAAACACAAGAATGAAGAGAAGCCTGAAAAGGTAAACAGCAAAGAGAAGTCATAAAGGACTTACTAAAGCTGAACTGGTTATATTCCTATGTGGAAAGACAAACTTTTTTCAGTATCTGGGTAGTTGGTGGGATTACACACACACACACACACACACACACACACACACACAGAGCACAGGGTGAGTCGAATAGGATGGTATATCTTTAAAAAATGAAATTAAGGGGTGAGAGAGAAATATATTGGGAGGAGAAAAGGAATGGGGCCAATTATCTCTCATAAAAGAGGCAAGTAAAAGACTTTTCAGTGGAAAAGGGGGAATGTGAGAGAAAAAACACAAAGCTTACTCTCCTCATTTGACTAAAGGAAGGAATAAAATGCACACTCATTTTGGTATGAAAACCTATCTTACAATACAGGAAACTGGGGAGAAGGGGATAAGCAGGGTGGGGGGGATGGTGGAAGGGAGAGCAGTGGGAGGAGGGAGCAATTTGAATTCAACACTCATGGGGAGGGACAGGATCAAAAGAGAGAATAGAAGCAATGGGGAGCAGGATAGGATGGAGGGAAATATAGTTAGTCTTACACAACATGACTATTATGGAAGTCATTTGCAAAACTACACAGATATGGCCTATATTGAATTACTTGCCTTCCCAAAGGGAAAGGGTGGGGAGGTAAGGATGAAGAGAAGTTGGAACTCAAAGTTTTAAGAACAACTGTTGAGTATTGTTATTGCATACAACTGGGAAATGAGAAATACAGGTAATGGGGTATAGAAATTTATCTTGTCCTACAGGACAAAAGAGAAGATGGGAATAAGGGAAGGGAGAGATGTTAGAAGGGAGGGCAGATTGGTGGTAGGGGTAATTAGAATGCTCAGCGTTTGGGGGTGGGGGGAGTGGAGAGATAGGGAGAAAATTTGGAACTCAAAATCTTGTGGAAACAAATGTTGAAAACTTAAAAAAAACTGCTATAAATTTTTGTAAAAAAAAAAGGGGGGGCCTTTTTCCTTTTCTTTGATTCCTATGGGATACACATCTATCAATGGTCTTGCTGGGTCAAAGGGTATGCACAGGTTTGTAGCCCTTTGGGCATAGTATCAAAGTGTTCTTCAGAATAATTGTACTAGTTCACAACTGCACCAACAGTGCAGACCTCAGTGTCCCAGCTTTTTTCTACATACCTTCTAGCATTTATATTTTTTTCTTTTCTGTTATGTTAGCCAATCTGACAGGTGTGAGGTGGTATCTCAGAAATGTTTCAATTTGCATTTATCTAATCAGTTGTGATTTAGAGCATTGTTATATGACTATTGATAACTGATTTTGTCTTTTGAAAACTCATCATATTACTTTGATCATTTATCAACTGGGGGATGGCTCTTATTTTTATAAATTTGACTCAGTTTCCTATATATTTGAGAAATAAGGCCTTCATTAAAGAAACTTGCTGCAATTTTTCCCCAGTTTCCTATTTTCCTTCTAATTTTGGCTGTATTCATTTTGTTTTGGATCAAAAGCTTTTTAATTTCATGTAATCAAAATTATTTATTTTACTTCTTGCAGTCCCCTCTATATCTTGTTTGGTCATAAATTCTTCCATCATCCATAAATCTGACAGATAACATTCTTCTATGCTCCCTAATTTGATTGCGATATCACCCTCTATATCTAAATAATTTATCCATTTTGACCTTATTTGATACATCATGTGAAATTTTGGTCTATGTCTAATTTCTGCCAGATTGCTTTCCAGTTATCCCAAAAATTTTTGTCAAATGTTGAGTTCTTTTTTTAAAAAATTCTTTAACATTTTCATTTAAAGGTTTGAGTTCCAAAATGTAACCCTCCCTTCATCCCTTCTCTCCTCTGAGATGGTAAGCAATCAGATATAAGTTATGCAAGTGGAATTATATAAAACATTTTCATATTAGTCATTTTGTACAAGAAGACTCAAAATAAAAGAAAAAAAAAGGAAGAAAGTGAAAAATAGCATGCTTCAACCAGTATTCAAACAATGTCAGTTATCTGGAGTCAGATAGCATGCTTCATCATGAGTCTTTTGAGACTGTCTTGGAGAGGAGTGAGGAACCTACAGCCTCAAGGCCACATGAGGCCTTCTGGGTCCTGAGGTATGGACTTTTTACCAAGTCCCAAGGTTTACAGAAGAAATCCTTGTATTAGGGGATTTGTTCTGTGAAGTTTCAATTTAGTTGAAGGGCTGCACTTGAGGACCTAGAGGGTTACGTGTGGCTTTGGGGCCACAGGTTGCCCACTCCTGGTTCTTGGATCATTGTACGGCTGAGAATAGGTAATTCATTTTCGCAGCTCTTCTACACAGTGTTATTCTGTAAAACAGTCTCCTGATTCGGTTCACTTCACTAAACATTAGTTCATGTGAGTCTTTCCAGGTTTTTCTGAAATTATCCTGCTAGTCATTTCTTATGTTACAATGATATTCCATTACAATCTTAAAAAAAAGAAAGAAAAGGCTATAAGCCAAGACCAAAATGGAGGGAGCGTTGGTGCATGATTTTCTGTTTGCAGATGATAATGTACTCAATGCAGCCTCTGAAGCTGAGATGCAACAAAGTATGGATCAGTTCTCTGCTGTCTGTGCTAATTTTGGCCTAATAATTAACACCAATAAAACACAGGTGCTCCATCAGCCACCACCACACCATCCATATGCGGAACCGTCAATTATAACAAATGGAGAAGTTCTGAATGCTGTGGACAAGTTCGCTTACCTTGGTAGTGTACTTTCCAGGGATGTACACATTGACAGTGAGGTTGATGCACACATTGCCAGAGCTAGCTCAGTGTTTGGGAGGCTCCGAAGAAAAGTTTAGGAGAGAAGAGGTATTAGACTCACTACCAAACTGAAGGTCTACAGAGCCATTGTGCTGACCTCATTGTTGTATGCTTGTGAAACATGGACAGTCTACCAGCGCCATGCCAGGAAACTGAATCACTTCCATTTGAACTGTTTTAGGAAGATTCTGAGGATGAGCTGGCATAAGGTACCAGATACTGTGGTCCTTGCTCAAGCTGAACTGACAAGCATTCAAACTATGCTTCAGAGAACGCAACTCCGATAGGCTGGCCACATTGTTTGAATGCAAAATGTACGCTTGCCAAAAAGACTATTTTATGGAGAACTTGCATGGGGCAGGTGATCACATGGTGGCCAGACGAAAAGATACAAGGACCCTATAAAGGTCTCTCTCAAGTACTTTGGATTTGATTGTGCAACATGGGAGACACTGGCACAGGACAGCTAGCATGGCATGCCCACATCAGAAAGGGTGCTAAGCTCACTGAGCAAAGCGGAATTGAGACGGCACAATTTGCAGGATGCGCAAATTTGGGATATCCACCCCAAATACTTATGTGGACTACCTGTGCCCAATGTGTGGTAGAGCATTCCGAGCTCATATTGGTCTGATCAGCCACAGTCGGACTCACTGAAACTTGGCTTTATCATGGTGATGTCATTTTGGTCCTCGTCAAAGACAAAGGACAACAACCAACCAACCAACCAACTTTCCATCACTATTTGGGGGATGGGATCCAAGCTCCCTGTATTCTTGGGGTGCTCATGGGCTTTTCCCCTCACATCAGCACTACACCCCTGCTCTGCCTCATGTCAGCCAGCAAGGAGGAGGCCTTTGCCAACCTAGGAACTACCCAAAGGTCCCTAGCCCTCCAAGGACCTCACAGATGGTCACACCTTCAAAGGGCTTTTGTCTCCTGCCTTAGAAAGCTAGTGTGCCCACCCCAATCTGATAGGAAAGAGCCTGAAGGCAAGGGGGGCCTACAGAACCCACCACTGCAAATCCACTGGCTGGGGGCAAAGACAGGCTAACCCTGCCCTCCTGACCCCCGAGTGAGTTTTCTCCTCTACCTCGAGAGGCCAAAGGGTGATCTTGGGCCCAGGCCCTAGAGCAGTCTCCCCTGCCAGCTCACTGCATCTTTCCCATGTCCAAGACCTCCTGGAAAGGCTCTTGTCCTAAGGAAGCCAAGAGGGACTTTCCAAGGCCTGGTGGGAAGCAGGCTTGGTTAGGAATCATGGGTTCTGAGTTCAAATTCCAGTTCTGTTCTTTACAACCTGATTTACTGTGATCAGTTTCCCCATCTGTGAAACCAGGAGAGGAGAGGTCGGAGGATCATAAATTTAGAGCAAGTCACAAAACAGGCCTCCACCAGGGGGCACGCAGAAGAGTCAAGATTTGAATCTGGCATTTTTACAGTCAACTTTTCCACTGTCCTGGGTGTCCTGGGAGGCCCCCAGTATGGCTCTAAATCTGGGGTTGTGTGACCTGGCCTGGCCCTCCCATCCTACAAAGATGGAAACTCACGTACACTCATCACACACGTGCTCACATCCACCACATATCACATGCACACATACTGCACACTGGTCTCACATATGCAAAACTACCTGTGCTCTCATACATCACACATTATACTGTGCTCACATATACCACACTTATGCTTACATGCACCTCAGACATCACACATGTGCTCACACACACACCTACAGGTGAGCTCCTCCCCAGTTTCCCACCTCACACCCCTGGTTCTGCTGGGAGGATGAAGGGAACTGGGTAGCCAGCAGTCAACTAGCTGCCCCGCTTGGCAATTAATGGGCTCCTCATTAGCCCGGGGCCTGGCAGCTGACAGGCAGACTCAGCACTCGGTAATATCAGAGGGAGCTAAATTATTCAGGAGACCTGGGCAGGCAGCCTGTCTCAGGGGGCCCACTCACAGCTGGTCAGAAGCTACCCCCCAGGAGGCTGCTGCCACTGCTGGCCCTGGCAGGGTGAAGACACCCAGGGCTCCCCCACCAGTCAGCCCAAGGCCCTCACCATCTTAGGGTTCAGAAACCAGACTCACAGGGAGGGGAACCTGACCCAGGGTCAGAAAGGGAAGGACAGGACTGGACCCTGGGTCCCTGACTCCAATTCCCAGCCTGCTCCCATGCACAGCGCTGCCTCTCCCTTTAGTCCCTGGAGGGAACCCTAGCTTCTTTGGTCTGCCTTTTGGGGGAAGGCTTGCTTGGCACCACTGTCCTCACAGCCTGATCTCTGCAACTAGCACAACTCAAGGACTCATTGTCCCCTAAACTTTTCTCCCAGTGGTTTCCAGGCGATCAGACCCTTCTCTGCTCCCCTTCCACAACTCAGCTCAGATAAGGAGAGAGGCTGTTTGTTTTGGGGTAGAGCCCTTCCTGAGAGCAAGAGAGATGGAAGAAGAGGAGAGAATAGAGGTGGTAAGGGTGGCAGAGGAAGCAGGGCCCCCAGAAAGCTGGGGAGAAGGGTGTGGTTCCCAAAGCAGGAGGGAAAGAGTAGAGAAGGGAGAGGCCCACTGAGCAGTCTTTGCCACTCTGTCCAGGATCCACCTTTACTGTCAGGAGCCCACCTTCTCCTCTTGGTATCCTCCAGAGGGAGGGCAGAGACCAGGGCAAGAATACCCAGGACACCTCCAGCCAGCAGGCTTTGATCTCCCCCAGGTCCCTTCCTTCCCTCACTAGCAGCCCAGTATCCAGTCCCAACCCTATAGGGAGGGACCTTGTCCCCATAAGAGAAAAGTGGATCCTTATCTTAGGCTTCTGGCTCCACACTCAAGGTAAATTCAAGGATATTTCCATGTACTGATTGGCATATACCCTTTCATAGAGGGCCCTCTCCAGAGGACAAACAACCATTGTCCCTTTGGATAGAGGCTAGGCCTAACTGGATTTTGAAAGCAGGTGTATCAATTGATACTTTTCAAAGGAAGGGTGACCAGACCCCTCTCTAGAGGACCCCTGCCCTAGGATCACCCCCCTCACCTGATCTCTCAAAGGAAGACTTCCCTTTACCGTGGAGAATCTGTTACCTTCCACGCCAGCCTTCTTTGCCCCTCTCCTGCTGCCCACTATCACACACAACTCTCTCCCCAGTATCCCCTCCCCAATTCTACTGGGCACTCCAGGAAGGCATGGCCATGCTCTCATCCATCTCTGTCCCCTAGGTGGGCACATGGGCCCTGGGAACAGAGGAAATACTTGTTACACTTTTTTCTCTCTCTCTTCTCTCTGTCTCCCTCCCTCCCTCTTTCTCTATCTCTCTCTTTCTCTCTCCCTCCCTCCCTGTCTACTTAAACATTACATCTCTCTTCAGGTTCTCTATAGTCCCACTTTCCTATTGCTTTCAACACTCAAGACTCTTATCTCTATGTGTGTGGAATGCTCTCCTTCCTCACCTCTGGCTCCTAGAATCCTTGGTTTCTGGATCACCTTGTGCAGGAGAACTTTTTAGTTGTCCCCTCCCCCACTCAACTACTAGCACTTCCACCTCCCAGGTCCCCTTGTAGTTGGTCTATCTGTGTTAACAGCTCCCTGAAGGAAGAGACAATTTCATTGTTATACCTAATGCCTAACACAGTACCTGACACGCAGTAGGTTCCTAATAGATGCTGGAATGACTAGGTATACCCATCCTGCTCCTCTTCCTCCCCACCTAGCCAGTTCCTTCATTGGTCCTTGCCTCTCACCTGGATCCCCCCACCCCCACATTCTCCATTGGTGGAGTCATACAACCTGGTCCCCTTCACAGGGCAAGGAGAGGGATGGAAGGAGAGTAGAAAATGGACCTTCTCCCCATTATACAGAAGCCAACACTGAGGTCAGAGAAGCCAGCAAGGAAAGGAACTAAAACCCACCCTGTAGGCATCCAGGTTGACCATGACCAGATCCACAGGCAAGGAACTGAGGCAGCCCAGACCTGGACCTGGGGCCATTCAGCTCCTGGGGAATGACAGGTGGCGGGTAAAGAAATAAAATATTTGGCCTATTATGGAGAGTTACTCGAGAAGTAGTGCCTCCATATTTGAACAAATGAATGTCAGTTAATTAATGATGAAGAAGGAGGGGAACACTATGGCTTTCTTTCCTGCCTCCCTATAGACAGGTACCAGGGCATTCATTTTTAGACTGACCATTCCCTCCCAACTAGGCTGTGCTGTGCCCTGCCTCTCCCATAGGACAGGAATCCCTTCAGGTCTGACATGTGTCAGGCCTGGGAGCAAGGAACAGGCTTTGAACTCAAGGCTACCTTCTCCATTGACAGCCCAGGTGCCCAGGTCCAGGTTGAGATGGGCTGTAGGCAGGCTGCTGGGCTGCTTTGGGAATGAGCCCCAAGCAAGGACCTGGGAGCTTGAACCCTAGGAAGGCAATGCTGAAAGTGGTCTTAGAAGCCATCCAGTCCAGCTGCTTCATTGTAGAGATGGGGCCAATGAGGCCATCAGAAGGGATGGGGACACCCAAGCTCACACACAGCTTGGGGCAGAATCAGAACTAGAACCCAGGTCTACTTCCTTCCACTCACTTCCACCACAATGACCTTTACCACAAAGGTCATCGTATGGATTGACCACAGATGCCAGGCTGATCCAAAGAAAAGCCAAAGACAGCTCCAGTATCCCCAACACTTAGTTCAGTGCCTGGCATATAGTAGGTGCTTCCTAAACATTTATTGAAACAGCAAGGACAGTCTGACTGGACCACAGAATGCATAAAGAGAAGTCATGTGTAATTGGGCTTGAAAGAAAAGCTTTCAAACAGAAGCCTCTGTTTTATCCCAGGGGCAATAGGAAGCCACCTTACTGAGTAGGGCGTAATGCCGTTAGATCTGCCCTTTAAGAAAATCACTTTAGTGGCTGAATGGAAGATAGATGGGAGTTTAAAGAGACTTGAGGCAGGCAGGTCCACTCAGCAGCTATAACAGTGGTCCAGGTATGAGAGGATAAGGTCTTGTACCAGGGCAGGGGCAGTGTCAGAGGAGAGAAAGGGGCATACTGGAAAGATCTGGGGGAGACGGATGAAGTTGACAAGAAATGCTACACAGGTAAGTAAAATTCACCAGAGATGTTGCAGAGGTGAAATTGATGAGAGATGCTTCAAGGAATGGAAGGATGAAATTGACAAGAGATACTGCACAGGTGAAATTCACCAGAGATGTTGCAGAAGTGAAATTGATGAGAGATGCTTCAAGAAATGGAGGGATGAAATTGAGAAGAGATACTGCACAGGTGAATGAAATCTATAGGCCTTGATAATTGCTTGGATACAGGGTAAGAGTGGAGACTCCAGGATGGTAGTGCTCGCGACCTTGGGGGACCTGGGAGGTGCCCTCAGCAGTAATAGGGGAATTAGAAAGAAGAAAGAGGATGTCCTGTTGGGGACATGCTAAGATTGAGACACCTGTGGGCCATCCTGCAGGCAGCCATCTGCAGAGAGATGCGCAATCCTGGGGAGCTGGGATGAGGTTACCAACAGAGAGCAAGGCCCAGGTTGCAAACTTGGCTCTTACACTTACTTGCTGTGAAAATCACTTGAGCCTCAGTTCCTGCACCTATAAAATGAGGGTAGGATTGCCAGTTACTTGGGCTTGCTGAAAGACAAGTGCTCTGCAGATTGATTTTGCCATCCTGCCCTTACTGTTGTCTCCCCCTGGAGCATCCCTCAGCATTTGGGGTCTCCTTCTTTCCCCAGAGCATCCCTTGGACATACCAGCCTTTTTTCCCTTTGACAAGTTCCTCCATTTGGGGTGAGGCCCAGGTCAGCCCAGCATCATTCCTCTCCTGGCTCTGCCTCTGATTTTCTGGAGTTTGACACCATACCCTATGAGGACACCTTCCTTCCCCATCCACTGCCCTTTCAGCACCTTTTGTCCCTGGTCTTCCCCTAACAGAATGTCAGCATCTTGAGGTCAGGGGCTTCTGTCTTTCTGTTCATATTTGTAGTCCCAGTGATCAGCTTATAGTAAGAGCTTAAGAAATGCTTGCTGTTCCTCTACAGCAAAAAAAGAACCCTGAGAACACTGAGCCCCAACTCACACACCATGTAGAGACCAGGACTCCAAGTCACAGAATCTACAGAGGACTCAGAAAGAGCCACCCTCCTTGTCTAGGAGCACCCAGCAGCAGGGATGGTGGCTGGCCTCTCTAGAGGGGAACCCCAAAGAGAGAGAGGAAGAGAGAGACAGAGACAGAAAGGAAGAGAGAGGAGGGAGAGAGGGGAGGAAGACAGGGAGAGAGAGAGAGACAGAGAGAGAGAGAGAGAGAGAGAGAGAGAGAGAGAGAGAGAGCAGGCTCCACTTTATCCCTAACTGCCCCTGCTCTGGTCTTCCCCTGCTCTCCCTGCAGACAAGCCCCTTCTTGTCATGGGTACACAGACTTTCCCAGAACACCAAGTCCATTCCCAACACCCACCCCATCCTAGGGTACCTTTTCTTTCCCAGTGGGTCCCTAGGCAGCTCAGTCCAAGGCAGGGAGTATTCAGCCCAGGCTTCACTTGACCTAGAATTTCATTTCCTGGACAGCTCATGTGGGAGGGAGGACAAGGTAGATCAGGACTGACTTTTGTGCTCCTGGAGGCTCCCAAAGTTCAGACCCCTTCCCTATGGCACGCAGACAATCCCCTGCCTGAGATCCGACAGCCTGCTTGCCCCCTTCCCTCAGGCCTGGCCCCAGGAAAGCCCTGTCCTCCACTTCCCAGCAGTCACCCGCCTGGATCCCATCCCCAACAACAGCAAAGAAGCAAAAACAAAGCTCTGCCCCATAAGGACTGTGTTTGGATTTCAGATTTTGAAATTTCAGATTTTATTCCTGTTGCAACATCCTCTGGGTACATGTATCCAAGCCACAGTGCCCAGGCCACATCAGATGGCCTGCTGCCCTACCCCCAGCTTCCCCACCCTTCCTGGGTCTCAGTTTCCTCATCTGTTGAAAGAGGAGATTGGACTTAATGGCCCCTGAGGCTATCTCTGTCACAGCTAAGATTAGGATTCAATAAAACCTGTCCAGATCCTTCTTTTGCTTCAAGGCTCAACTCAGGCACAGCCCCTCCTCTGGGAAGCCTGCTCAGACCTGCTCCTTTGGGGCCAAATGGATCTCTCCCCAAGGGTCAGGGAGGGGGAGCGCACCAGGGAACACTCCCATGAGACTCCACTCTCCAGCCTCATACGCTGCCTAGCTGCATGACCCTGGGCAAGTCATTTCACCATTGTCTGCCTCAGTTTCCTCAATTGTAAAATGGGGCTAACCCTCTAGGATTGTTGGATGAAATGAGATGGTGTTTGCAAAGTGTTTCACAAACTTCAAAGTCATATATAAATGCTAGCTATTATTAATTATTATTAGGCTACATCTCTCTAAAGAAGGGGCTGGATCATGTTCACAGTTCCTTATCCCCAGAACACCTGAACATAGGTAGCTCATCTGCTGTTGAATTACATTATTATCCCCGTTTTTACAGAAGAGGAAGTTGAGGTCCAAGAGTTTAAGTAACTTGACCAAGGTCATGTGGGGTCTGGGACCAAGACCCAGGCCTCCTTCCTTCGAGGCAGGGAGTGAAGGGTGGTCTGTCCTGTGCAGCCCACCACAGGGATCACCGCACTCTCTTTGCCCAGCGGAAGACGAGGCAGCCTAGAGAGGGGACTCAGTCCAACTACATCTGAACCGCATCTCAGTCTCCCCATATGGTAAGACTATATGGTGGGACCTAAGGAAACATCCTAGGACCTGGGGTGCCAGGTCCAATATATCCCTCACCCTGCCACACTTGGACCAAAGACATCGTGGGAAAGCAGTCCTTCTTTCCTTCCTCCGGTATCTTGTCCAGTGAGAAGCCAAGATTGAGCTACCAAAATGCTGACAACACTCAACATGTTCAGGACCCTGTGGGAGGCCCTGGGATTGAGGGGAGGATGGGGGAGGGAGATACTAAAGAATCAAAGGGTATGGCCATGGTAGTATGAAGCCCGAGAGTGATACCAGAAAAGGGGATTACCCCCTCAGCCCCACCCCTCCTGGGTTCCACCAGCTCCAACTTCCCCAATTACCCTCCCTGGTCATACAGTTGCCTCAACCTATGGGAGGAGGGAGCCACTCCCCCATACATATACTCACTACCCAGAAACCATAGGCCTCCCACAATGCTCTCTGGCTTCTTTGAGCTTAAGCTCAAGGCCTGATGACCTTTACCTTCAAAAAACCCAGAATCTCATGGCCAGACAAGACATCAGAGGGCGTCTGGGCCATTCACAAAGTCTTCTGTCTCCATCATTCTCAGTCAATGGGTCTCCAGTTTTGGAGTCTCCTCCTTGCTGCCCCCATTTTCCCAATGTTCTTCCTATAAGGTGGTATCTAGAGCTAACCCAACCCAGAGATGGGCTGCGACTAGGGCAGAGGATGGCGGAGCTCACCATAAACATGTGTGTCAGGGTATGGACTGGAATCAGCCCCAGGGAATAGGTGTGGAGGCTAGAAGCGCCCCAGGTGAGCCTGGGCCAGTTGGGGACTGGCCTGTCTGCTGGACTGGGCTGGCCAGGGGAAACCCAGGTGAACCTTCTCTGCCATCTTGCTGAAGACCAGCCTCAACATTGCTACAAGGAGAACAGGTAAGATATTAGCCTAGGAAACTGACCATGGTGAAACTGGCCCCCTTCGGTGTTGGGGGCGTATGTTATGGGCCAGGTGAAAGGGACAGGGGAGACTCAGCCTCCACCTCAGGGGAGGCTTTGGTGGTCAAAGCTGTGCTACAGACTTGGGGGAGGGGGTCCCTTTTCCCAGGAGGTGGGGGATTTGATCTGAGATACAACTCTGGGCCCTTTGGGTCAAAAGACAACCAAAGCAGGGTTCTTAGAGATCTCCCAGGAACCAGCATTGCCCTCTGCTTTTGATGGATGGCTTTTCTTCATCCGCTTTTAAGAATCACTTCCACCTGGGGGTATCACAAGTCTTTGGTCAAAGGACTGTTTGAGCCCTTTGCCCAAACAGAGAGAAGCAACCTTGACCACCTGGCACCGGGCATACAGTGGAAACAAGAACAGAGTTCTTGCCTACAGGGAGCTCCCAGCAAGTGTGAGAGGTCAGCTCAGAGGGGAAGGCACCTACAGTTGGGGGGCAAAGGGAAAGCTCTCACCTCCCACAACAGCTCTTACCTACAACTGCTCTCACCTACAACAGCTCTCAGTTCCACAGTGACCTCAGTGACCATGCTGGGGGTCACTCCTCTAGCACCCATTTCTCATATTATCCTTGAGAAGAGTTGCTGCTTCCCTTTCTAGGCCTTTGCAA
Source organism: Notamacropus eugenii (assembly GCF_028372415.1). Classification (NCBI taxonomy): domain Eukaryota; kingdom Metazoa; phylum Chordata; class Mammalia; order Diprotodontia; family Macropodidae; genus Notamacropus; species Notamacropus eugenii. The sequence goes on from NC_092873.1 coordinate 25,377,011, forward strand.
ACCATCCCTTTCCTGGGGTCTGCATGTTGCCAGAAATCACAAGAAGCTCACTGGGTCCCATGGTGGAATAGAATTCTATTCCATGAGAATTCGGCCAGCCCTGGCCTTTCCCTACAATCCTCCAAAGATCTGTCCCCGTGGCACCCGTGATGCCCCCTGCCTGCCAGCTCTGTCATGAACTGAGGCTGCTATCGCTCACCCGGATGGACGACCTTGACTTGTCAGAGGCAGCACCAGAGGTGCCCTCCTATTATCACTTTGCCCAGACAACCTGCCAAGGCCCACAAGGCCCACATTCATACCCACTGACCTGGCAGCTCTGGGCCCCAGGGGAAGCAAACATTGGCTCTTTGATAGCCAAGGCCTGGCCCTGAACCCTGGGCCTGGGCCTTTGCCCAAATCTGATGTTCCTGTGGGGCAGGGGGGGTGGGGGGAGGTTGGTGAATGTCACTGAGGTCTGAGGGTCCCCCAGAAGCAGCCCCAGGCAGGCCCTGGCTGGCTGGTGGAGCCCATGTTTGTTGTTTCTACTGTTGTTCCCTGACACCCCATGGGTGGGGTTCTTATTGAACTGAGAATGTTTGCAAAAGCTTAAGTAGAGGAGGGGTTGGGGTGAGAAGAAAAGGGAGTAGAGGCAGAGAAGCCAGAGATGGGAAGAAAGGAGAGGAAAGAGCAATGCCTAGGAGATCTGTAGGGTCCCTTCAGAGCCACTGATATCTCAAACCCCTAGAAGCTTGTGCGAGCAGCTCAGACTGGGAGGGTCCTGGAGCAGGGACCATCTCTGTCTTCCTTCTAGTCCTCTGGCACTCAGCATCATATCAGGCACATAGTAGGTGCTCACCATTGTTCAGCTGGACTGTGCTCCCTGAGGGTACCACACTGCCAGGCAAGGGACTCTGCCCCTCTAAGGAAGGCTATGTCATTGGTGCCTGACTCTGGCAGGTCGCACCTACTATGCTGCCTCAGGTCAGGGAGGCCTAGCTTCTGGGGGCTCAGCATCTTACTGGCCCTGGGAGATGCATTTCAAAGCCACAGAACTCTCAAGGGAGGCCCTTCCTCAATGGACTGGAGGGAGGACCCAGCCCAATTATACCTGAGATCCTGGACACTTCACACCTCCTCAGTGCACTCTTGGCCTCCCCAAGAGAGAGATTTCCTATTTATCTCCATAATCTTTAGTCCTTGAGACAGGGACATGTAACAGACAATGCTGATCAAGAAGACCCAGATCCAAGGCCCACCTGGGACACCTGCTGGCTGTGTAACCTCATCAGCACACCCAGGCTACTCTCCAGCTACTAACCTGCCTAAGTGGAGAGCATTTCCTCATTGGCTATACTCTACCTTTCCCACAGCCTAGTGCTTTCGGATCCCAGCTCTGTCGCCCAGGGTGGGAGCCACAAAGTTGACCCTCACATCTACAGGAGTCACTGACAAACAGGGTAAGGATCCCACATGCCATTACAGATCTCTGGGACCTTCCACTAGAGACCTCCTTCCCAATGGCATGGTGCCACTAAGGAAGACCTCTAACTCCGAGCTCCTCTGCTTTGGCTCCATAGGAGTCCACCATAGGACCATCCAATTGACATCCCCCTGGTGATGGAAGATACACCTGTACACACGTGGCTGGCCAAGAAGGAGCTTGCACAGTCCAGCTTCATCAGGAGACACTCCAAGGCCCCTTGTTGGCCACCTTCCTCAAACCCCCAAAGGAGGCAGGCTGAGTAGAGAGTCTCAAAGTGGCACATGCCCCACAAGCTGCATATCCAGTGCCCACTTTGGGGGAAGCTTGCCAGCATTCCCCACCTGGCCTCCTTGGGCAAGCCTCAGGGGAAGGAGTGGAACAATTCCAGACATCCTGGGGATAAGGCCAGACTTGCCAAGCGCTGGGCCAAGTCCCTGAGTGAGGGGAGCCTTTCTCAGGTGCCTGCCCCACCTTGGTTGCTTTGGGGCCCTGGCAGGAAGGTACTCAATGGCCACAGCCCCAAGGCACAGCCTTGAGAACCAAGATAAATAAAAGCCACTTGGGAGGGAGTCTGACCACCGTGGGTCCCTTCTGATTGATGGTGACAGCTCTGTCCCAGCCAGCCAGGCAGAGCAGCGAAAGCCCTGGGAAAGAACAGAGGAGGCCAGAAGGGGGAGGGAGCCTTGGCGGGGGCTCTGCCAGGTCCTGGTGGGGGTGGGGTGGGGTGGGGGGCTGACTCCTTCCTAAGTACCCCAGTGATGTGTGCACCTCCACTTATCCATCTATAAAATGAACTTCAGAGCACCTATAAGAAGAGACTGATCCCACAATTGCCAGGTGCCCACCTAGTACAGGGTCTGATATCAGGTGCTAACAGGGAAAACTAGCCTCATGGTATCCCTTGTGTGAGAGATGGCTGTGACAGTAACTCCAAGGTGATCTGGACCAGATGAGGAAGTAGAGGACAAAGGGCCCTGCTCTGCTGAGCTGAGGTTGCCTGTCCAAGGTCTTTTGGGCATCCCTGGTGGCCAAGTGGGTGGCTTCCTAGTCCAACAGCCAGCACGGTGAGCATGCTCCATGGGAGGAGAAGGCATCTGCCCCTAGGGTCACCAGCAGCACCTCTGGTGGGTATGGCAAACCAGGCAAGGGCTGTATCTACCCCCACAGGCAAATGTGCCTGCTGCGCCAAGTACCCTAGGACCTCCCAGGACTCCACACAGGAGTCAGGCAGGCATCTGAGGAGAACAAGGCCTGCACTCCATAACCCCAGAGACTCCACCATTTTAGATTCATTCCTTTGGGCTAAGATCAAAGGAATGCTCGGGTTCTGAAGACAGGCTGAACCCTGCTGGCAGCATTCACTTCTCATACAGGCATCATGTGAGGCCATCTAGTGCCTCCTGAGCATTTTCCAGAGGGAGAAACTGAGGCAGGGAAGGGACTCACATAAGTGGCAGATGTACCTAGAACCTGGGTTCTATCTATCTCTCTGGGTTCTATCTAGAATGTTTGGAAGGGACCTCAGAGGCTCAGGGACCAACAGATGAGAACACCAAAGGCCAGAGCCCTGACACTGTCTCAAGATGGCCAAATGTCTGACATTCAATTCCACAAACACTTATGATGCTCTTCCCTAAAGACTCTGAGTCCATAGTCAGAGAGGGGGCCCCCTGAGCCATGGGTGTCCCAGGTATGACATGGAGGCGGTAGCTAATTCTGAGAACCAGTGATGAGGAGAGCAGCACTCAGCCTTGGCTCCATCAGCCCCAGGGGAAGGCTTGGGGATGGGGCTTGTTCTGGAAAAGTCCTCTTCACAGCAACTGTCCCTCAGAGTGGACAGTCCTTCTACAGGTGGGAGGTTTTGACCTTGAGATCCCAGATCAAGGTCAGCAGGCCTCCCAGAGGGCACAGGCTAGCCAGCCTCCCTGGGGAAGGTCCCAGGCATCAGGTGTGATCTATAGTGCCCCCTCCCGTGAAACAAGATGCTGAAAGTCAAGGTCAGAGGTCCTGCGGGCAGGAAAAGAGACGGGCCAACAGGATGACTGTGAGACTCAGCAAGGCTCTGGGTGGGAATCCCATCTGGGCACTCACAAGAAGTGTCAGCTGAGAAAAGTCACCTGGCCTCAGTTTCCTCATCTGCAAAATGAGTATGTGTCTCACTGGACTGGGAGGAAAGTGTTCTGCAAACCTCCCTGCTCTGTTGAAAGCTAAACTATTATCGTTACTATGATCTCATTCTGGGACCAGCCACAGTCCCCACTGCCCCTTCTTAAACTGGTTTCTGCTAGCGGCTTCATAGACACGAGGGATGTTGAACAGGCTTCTGCCCCTCCTCCTCAACGTTACCCTGGGCCCAGGGAGGCTCAGCTGAGACCTCGGGGAGCCTAGGGGCTTTCCTGGGAAAGCTCCAGGCCCTAGGGTGCCACTGAGGCCAGTATGGATTCTAGGCATTAGCACCACCCTATTGGGGGTAGGGTGAGAGATCCCTAAAGGCCTGGCTATTGTCCTTAAGGCCCTCCCAGGAAAGAGTGAGCACAGAACTTGAGTTCTAAGATCTGGACAGAGCAGGAAAGGAGCCTGGGGTGCCCAGATGCTACCTGAGGGCAAGACCTGGACAGGTTTCCTCTGCCCTGCCCCACCCCCCATACCATCAGCACTCACCCAGGGCCTTGCTTGCATTTTGGGTTGCCTTTGGTGACTGGGTCAGAATTCCTTCAGCTATTGACTCACTCTGCTCAGTACAAACCCAGGCTGGGATGTGGATCTCCACCCCGGGCTCCCTTTGCTCCCTGGGCCTTTCTGCCCAGTGCTGCTCCCCTTCTCTGGGCTAAAGCACCTGCCTGATGCCACTCCAGTCCAGGAAGACTCCAGTCCACCATCTCTTCCTGGGCAGTGGTGCTTCCGGGGGCTGCCAGGAGGTTTTGTAAAAGAGGAACCCAGGCCACCCGCTGCCCACTCCTGAAGCCCTGCTCAGTGTGTCCTTTCTCTCCATCTCTTCTCTGAAAAAGCTGACTTAACTCCTGAGTCCCAAGTGCCACAGATGCCCAGCACCCCATCCCCTGCTCTTTTGTGGGCCTCAGCGATCCACTGTTCTGCTGCCCTCAGTCTGACAGCCTCACACTGAGTCCATACTTTGGGGTCCCCTTTATCTGGGCAGAGGCCTTCACCCAGGACAGTAACTGAGGACTCTGAGGCAAGGTGCCTGTTTGCTGAGTAGAGCCCTGTGGAGCCTGGGGATCAGCTTGAGTTGAATTGGACCACCACATCATGCCACATGGAAAGGTCTGTTTGCTGTCTGCCAGGGTCCTCTGGGCATCTGGGTCACTGACCTCTCGCAGCAGGGGAGGGAAACTTTGGGACAGTCCAGGACCCTGGGGACTTTGGTGTGAACCTGGATGTGCAGAGGGACTCAGTTTGCCCATCTCTGAAACGGGACACACCTAGCTGGCTCCCGTTCCCTATATTAGAGTTCCCCAGAACCTAAGAAAATGTCCTTCCCTGGTATTCTCTGAAGGAGGCATCCCTGAGGCAGCTTTGCTTACAGAAATGGGGGAAGAGAGAGAGAGAGAGAGAGAGAAAGAGAGAGAGAGAGAGAGAGAGAGAGAGAGAGAGAGAGAGAGAGAGAGAGAGAGAGAGAGGAGGGAGACAGAGACAGAGAGCTCTGAAGCCTCGGAGTCAGGAGCCCCATCACAATCAAACAGAAGGTATGGGGCATGCTGGGAGCTGAGAATGTCCCCCACCACTTCGCTCTCCTTTCCATGCTATTTTGGTGAAACCTGTGTATTCTGGAAGGTAGAGGCTCCAGCAATCCAATGCTCTCTTTTTCCAGGAGAGGAAGCTGAGACCCACAGACTGGGCCCCCAGGCAGGAAGAGCCAGAGCCCAGATGAACTGGGGCCTCCAACTTTGGAGCTGCCGCTGCCTGCCCCGCCCCCACCTCTGCCACACCGTTCTTTAATCCTAAGGAAAAGAAAGAGCTGATGTCCCATCTTGGAGCTTCCCATCCTCGGTGCTGTCATCGCCATTTTACAGGTAAGCAAACTGAGGCTTTGAGGAACTGAACAACTGGTGCAGGGTCACACACAGACCTCAGACCCCAGGCTTCTGCAGTCCTCTCACTGTTCCCACATCACCTCACAAGGACCCATGAAGTCTGGCAGGGCCCAAAGGCCCAGGGAGCCAAGAAACAGCACCCAAGACCCTGCCCCCACACCCAGCTCAGGCTCCTGGGCTCGGCAGAGAAGGCCCCATGATGTTTAACAAACACTGGCTCTTTCTGCCAAGATGATAAGAACGGGGACCTGGGGGAGCCTGCCTGGCACTGAAGGACTCGGTGACTTTGCTTCCCAGAAGGAACCGGTGGGGACCGATAAGCTCAGCGTGGGTGTCAGGTTTGGGACCAGTAACAGGGGGTTTACAGCCGTGAAAGGCTGACGCAAACGGAACCTTTACACGCACATACCCCCTCAGCCAAGGACATGAGGGGGGATATCCACCACATGGCAGATTTTCCCTTGGTCCCCAAGAGACAGCACTGATTTCTCAGCCATTCTGGGGCTCCAGAGAACCTACTAGAGTATTAGAGCTGTCACTCTCCCCATTTGAAAGCTGAGGAAACTAAGGCCCAGTGACTTTCTGAGGTCAAACAGCTAGCTGGTGGCCAAGCTAAAATTAGGACATAAGACTCCAGTACCCCAGCCCCACCCCCTCCAAGAGGCCATTATCGTGGCAGATTGGGCAGCATCTCTATCATCTCCTCCATGATAAAGTCAGTCAGTCAGAAAGCATTATTAAGCACCTATTGTGCATCTGGCACTGGGGATATGAGAGCCCTCCAGGAGCTCCCAGTCTCCTGGGGGAGTCAAGGCCTCAAAGGGCCAGGGCCAGGGCTATGGAATGTCTATCACCTGGTACAGGAGTGACCTGGCCAGCTGTCTCCTTCTTCTATGAGGCTGGGAGCTCCCTGAGGGCAGGCTTCTGGGTCAACAGGCAGTAGGGGGTCAGGGGAGGCCAGTAGTGGGGGCTAATGGACACAATGTTGTCTCTGATACAGGGTGAACAAAGCCGTGGGCAGATCTGCTCAGGTGTACTGTGAGCCACAGGGAGGCTGAGAATCTGGGGACCCAGGCTCAGAGGGGACAGGTGCTGCTCCTTAAGGCTGGACACTTCACCCCTCCCCAGATGCCCAGTCTCATCAATGCTTCTCACTGATCGGCAAACACACCACAGAGAGTGGGGGGTGGGGAGAGGGGTGAGAACACCTGGACTGAGGATGCTGACCACACAGGGCATCCCACAGCCAGGACATGGGTTACACCACACACACACACACGCACGCGCACACACACACACACACACACACATACACACACACACACACCCTGTACCCACAGTCACAATCCAAAGCCTGGCTCCACTGGCTCCAAAATTTTCTGACTCTGTGGCCCCAGCACCCCAGAACCTTTCCCCCACTGCTCTCTGAGGCTGGCAGTGACTATCATTACCTGCACATTATGGGGGGCAGGGGGGACAGTGAGGCTAAGTGGAGGCCTAGGGCCTCAAAGCTAGGAAGTACAGGAGCCTCTGACTCCAAGGCCAGGGGCCACCCTGACTTAAAGAGGTGACCCATTCAGTGGCCTCAAAGGATAGTAGGATGTTGTCAGGCAGAGGACAGTGGAGAAATGCCCCTAACAGTGTGCCAGCCAGAGCCAAGTAAGAGGCAGGAAATCCCAGCCCATATTCAAGGACTGGTCAGTCTGTGGAGAATGGAAAGGGGCAGAATGCAAAGACAGGTTGGAGAGGGTATAAGAAACATATTGGCAGAGCCTTGAATGCCAGGCTCAGTGCTCTGTGTTCTTTCATCAGTAGGCAGTGGTCCAGGGTGGGAGGACAGAAGCATTTTGTAAATGAGTTAGGTCCCTAGGGCTCAAGTGCTGAGGGAGAGGGAGGGAGGGCAGGCAGGCCTGGGGAAGGAAGGGTGCCAACCGAATAGCACAAAGCAGGAGTGAATGATGAGAGTGTCTAAGCCCAGTCTGGTCAAGGTCGGGCCACCCCCAGGAAGTGGGCTCAAAATCACCAGGGAAAACACCTAGATTAAAGGGTGTGGAAGCTGTGGCAGGGACCTGTCTGTCTGTTTCTCCTGCCTAAGTCTTCTGATGCCATGCCCACACAGCAGCACGCTGCACTCAGATGATGCCAGCCACAGGCTGGACCATGCAGCCTGGCCTGGATGGGGTGCCCATGGTCCGCACCCCTAGCCCTCAGACCTGTTGCAATTTTCAGCCGGATGGAGGCAGAAGATCCAAGGGGCCTTGACGGAGAGTTGGCACTCCAGTAACAATGGGTATTTTGGAAGGATGAGGAGGGTACACCCAGAGATTGACCTGTCTATAGCTCATCCACTGAACAGGGAGCTAGAGAGGTCAAGCTCCAGAGGAATCTGCTCCCCCTCCCCCAGCCCAGTCCAGCCCAGCCCAGCCCAAGGAGATGCACATTTGTGGCTCCTGCAGACCTGCCTTCCTTTGTTGCTGCCTGGTTCCTAAGGTTATCAAGTAAAAACCAAGTCCCAGCCCTGCCACTGTGCCCTTCAAGCTTGGTTAAGCCTCTTCCCCCTCTTTGGGCCTTAGTAGACTGGATGATCCTTGAAGTCTCACCCATGGGATCTTACCATGTCTATGGAGAAAGATGGAAAAGCATAGGTTGCACAAAATGCCCTGAAAAGCAGGAGGGTCTTTAGGGGATGTCAGGAAGGAGGAGACTCAGCTCTGTGAGCCTTTCCTCCTTGCCTCTGTGCCTCAGTTTCCCCTTCTGTAAATCTCACAGCACCTGCCCTTCCTCTCTCTGGTGTCTCCTGTCAGTTCCCAAAGTAGTAGTCAAAGGTCTGAGTACAGCTGTCTTGGGAGGTGGAGCCAAGGGTGGGGGGGTGGGCCAAGAAGCAGCAGGACTGCCTCCTTCCTCCTCAAAGATGGAGAAAAGTCACCCACTGAGCCTTGCCTGGGGCATCTGAGACAAAATCACAGTGAGCCCATTTCCAGCCCAGGTCAGCAAAGTGAGACCAACAGAGGAGGCTGTAGGTGCTGGGGATGGTCCAGACCAGCAGCACAGGGCATTCCCACACAGAGGACCAGGCACAGAGGCCAGAAGAGGTCTCAAGTCCAGCACAGAGTGGTCTTAAGGTACAGTGTGAGGACAAGGGCCAGCTGGTGGGGCTCTATCCCTCACTACTCCAACCCAGAGACAGATTCAAGGCTGATTGAGGAAGGAACTTGCACCAGGGGTGGGGTTCCAGGATGACTTGAGGTGGTGAGCCTTAGTCTGGGTACCAATCAAGTAACAAGTTTAGAAGTAAGCAGCAACTTATTGGTTCTGCCTCTAAGAACACAGCAGGGTCTCATTTCCAGTTTCTAGATCAATCTAAAGTCTACAGAGGGATAACCAGGGCAGGAATCCCAGACCAAAGGGAAGACCACAGTCCTGTCATTCTGAACCAACATCACTTCCCTGTTAGTTTCCTCAACTGTAAAGTGAACCCTTACTTTGCAGGGCTGCAGTGAAGATCAAATGGGATAAATTTATAATGTGATTAGTACAGTGCCTGCACCACATGAAGGCTTCTTTCCTTCCCATCCCCCTCCCTGAACTTAAATGTTTACGTCAGGAAGTAGGCTAGAAGAATGAGCAAACAAACTACACAAAACAAAAGAACATCGCCATTAAAAGCTCTTCTGGTGCCAGGAATGCTCACAGAAAAATCTACAAGCAAAGCCTCAGAGAAAAGCGCTGCCTGGTAACAAACTCAACCAGAATTCCTGGGAGATATGAAGCAAGAATTTTGGGGGTTTAAATGTTTTGGTAAATGAAATGAGAGCAATGGAAAAAAGGATTTTAAAGGAAATTATCAGCTTGGCATAAAATGTACAAAACCTTGCCCAAACATTGCCCTACCTGAAAATTAGAGTGGACCAGAAAGAAGCGGCAAGAAATATTTAAACAAAATCAAAAGACAGGAAAAAAATATAAAGTATCTCTTAGCAAAAATAACTGAACTGAGAAAGTGGAGAGATAATTTAACCATTATTGGACCATATGATCAAGCCATCAGATTTGCAAAAAAAAAAAAAAATTATAACTTCCCAGCTCTCTCAGAACCCAGGGGCATCGTGGAAATAGAAAGAACCCACCTCATGAAAGAAATTCCCAAATAAACTCCCAGAAACATAACAGACAGAGCCCAGAGTTCCTGAGTCAAAAGGAAACAGCAAAACACTGCAAGCAGGCAGAGGAGACAGTCAAGATCACACATGATTTAATAGCCACCACCATAAAGGAGCAGAGAGTTTGGAACACAATATTCCAGAATTCGAAGTACATGGCCAAACTGAACATGCAAAACTGAACATAATTCTATAAGAGAAAAAATTACCTTTAATGAAACAGCAAAACATTTATGTTTCTTTTTGCAATGGAAAAGTATTGGATATTGAGGGAGTCAAAGTGATGGCACTTGCTTCCCACCTCCTGGCAGAAAGGAGATGGACTCAGGGCACAGGGTAAGACACAATATTTTGGACACGGCCAGTGCGGGGATTTGTTTTTGCTTCACTCTACATGCTTGTAACAGGCCTTTTGTTATTGTCTTTCTCGGGGAGTGGGGAGTTGGGAGAGAAAAAAACTAGGATTTCTGTTGATTTTTTTAAAATAAAATTTCATGTTTACAAAAAGGCTCTGCTTGCTCGTACCCATCCATGCAAACATCAGTGCGCTCACCAGAGACAGGAGCTAAGGACCTAAGGACCTAAGTCCTTGGCTTAGGCTGCCATACCTCCGTCCAGCAGGATCATGTGAGAGTGACAAGTCCCTTGATCCTGACGTAGCATGGGCACAGCGCGCCTCCCCTCAGGAATGCAGTTGGATAAGGCTATCTGAGACGGCAGAGATGACAAACCAGTGCCTGGCTGCCTAGGGATGGACTGGAAAGAATCTGAGGGGGTCTTGAGACTTGGGTGCAGGGACTGGTTCTGCCACCAACTCTTGCTGTGACTTTGACCGAGCTCTTTCCCCTCCCTGGACCTCAGGGTGAAGGACTAAGAGTGCTCGAGTCCAAGTCCCCGTCCCCTCCACCCCCCAGGCACAAAATTCTCTGCTCTCAGGTCCCTCCTGGTTCTACATTCCCTGCCCTATGTTCTGCCCTTGAGAAGGGCCAAAGAGAAGAGTCATTCCAACATGATGAATAGAATAGAACAGGCAGGACAAGCCCACTGGAGGACCCCAAAGCACAGGGAAAATGGATGTGTGAGGGGCTGCCCCTAGCTGACTGGAAGAGGGAGAAGGCAAGGCTTCCCAAAGTGGGGTACATCTGAGCTGGCCCATGGAGGCAACAGGTAGAGATGAGGAATTTATGGGAAAGGGGCAGGGAGCGGCGAATATCCATGTGGTTTCCTAGCTTTGCCTTCGTTGGAATCTCAAAGTACAGGGAACCCTTGGGTCATCTCTCCAACCCTTGGCATTCTTAGAAAGTGAGCATAAAGGTGCCCACAGTGCAGACCCAATGTGGTCCAACATCACTACCCCCTTCTTCTCTTCAAAAACTAATTAAGAAACACCCAGAGCACATGCCAAGCACCTCACCAGCGGGGCCAAGGTCCTGTCAGACCCTCCTGATGGATCCTGGCAGCAGGAGGCCTTCACCCAGGAAACCCCAACTCACCAAATATCTAGGGGTGGGGGAGGAGGTGGGATTCAAATACAAAAAGGTTGATTTACATCCTTTTGAGTGGAAAATGACTATGGGCCAAACCCAGGGACATCTCTATTTATCAGTAGTGCCTTCAGTGGACACACACGGGAGTAGAAAAATGGAAAAATGGAATTTGGGGCAGCCCCAGCCCTGACTGATCTCAGCCCTATTCCTTCATAAGCCAGGACTAATGCTGGTCCTCAGAGGGGGCAGGATGTGGGAGGGTGACCAGGAGTCAATCAAGGGGTATGGGACAGGGCTAAAGTGGGGGTCATAACCCGCAAAGCCCCCACATCACAGGGCTCTGAGCAGGATCACAGGGAATCGGGCCACACGGTGCTTTGCAAGCATCACTGTCATTCCCACCTGGCATGATACCCAAAACCATCCTCATTGACCAGTCAACATGTCATGTGCCAAGCACTAGGAGAATACAAAGATGCAGCAGCCCCCAGATCTCAAGGGGCTTGCCCTATGTTATTCTGGGGGCAGCAGGCACATCTTTCAATCACCACAAAATAATCCAAGAGGATTTGCTTCCTGTCAGGTATAGAGCAGGGAGACCAGGAACAGCTTTTTGCCCCAGGTGACCCTTAGCTGACCTTGAAAGGAAATTAGAGGGTATAAGAGGGCGAAGGTGTGTGGGGTGGGGGTGGTAGTTCTGATGTGAGGGTGTTCTAGGCAAAGGTACAGAGACAGGAGATGGGGTTAGGCTGAGACAGCCAGCAAGGTCAATGTGGCAGAGTCATGGAATGTGGGAAGGGAGTGATGTACATAAGGTTGGAAATATCAGCGTCAGGCAGGTTGTGAAGGGTTTTCAAGGCCCAACTCTGTATTTAAAGAAACTTAGGGGTAATAGGGAGCCATGAGAATTTATTGAGGAAGAATGCAACATGATCAGAACATCACTTTAGGGGACAACTCGGCTTGTGGAGACATTGGCCATTCCTCAAGATCTTGGGCTTGAGTGACATTGCCTCCACATCTGACCTGACTCCAGCCACTCTGATCTGATCTTTCATATGCTTTTTCCTTCTACCATATATTGAAGATGGATAGATGGACAGATAGATATGCATATATATATATATATATGTCTGTGTATACACACACACACACACACGTTGTTGTTTAGTCATTTTTAGTCATGTCCAACTCTTCATGATCCCATGTGGGGTTTTCTTGGCAGAGATACAAGTGGTTTCACCCTTTCCTTCTCCAGCTCGTTTTATAGATGAGGAACTAAGGCAAACAAGGTTAAATGCCCAAGGTCACATAGTTAGTTGGTGTCTGAGGTCAGATTCAAACTCAGGAGGATGAGTCTTCCTAACTCCAGGTCTAATGCCTTCGAGATCCATAGTCTACAACTATTCTATGGTTCTGTGTGTCTAGGATTGTTATCTTTTCTACCTGACTGTAAGTTTCCCAAGGGCTAACATCCTTGTATCTCCACCATGGAACAGGCACACACCAGAGGCTCTGAAAATATTTAATGAATTGAATACAAGTAATAATTCCACTCCTATTGAAAAACTCTTTCTACAATCACCATAATTAATCACACTGAAAACAAAAAGATCTCAAACCCCATCTCAAACCCCAGATGCAAAAAAGGGCTTTGACAAAGTATACTTATTCATGCTAAAAACCCTACAAAGTGCATACAGGCAAAGAAGGTCCCTTTTAATTTTTTGTGGAGAGGACCTTTATAAAACCCCAAAGCAAGCATTATATACAATGAGAATACACTAGAAACTTTCCCAATAAATATGAAAATAGTCACCCACTCTCCTCAGTCCTAATTGATACAGTTATGGAAATACTAGCAAAAGCAATAAGATGAGAAAGAAACTAAAGGCAGAAAGATAGGTAAAGAGGAGCCCAAACTATCCCTATTTGCTAATGATATGATAAAATACTTAGAAAACTCTAGAGAATCAGCAAAAATACTGAGACAACTAATAACTTCAGCACAGTTGCAGGCTGCAAAACAAGCCCTCAAAAATCAACAGAATTTTGTATAATAATAATAAGATCTAAGAGGCAATAATAGAAAAGGAAATCCCATTCTGAATAACTAAAATGCATAAAAGTACCTGAGACTCAACCTACCAAAGCACACAAAATATTTGCACAGATTCAATTAAACAGTGTTCCTTAAAGAAATAAATGGTCTACATAGCTAAAGTAATATTCAGTATATTCAGCACTCATGGCTAGGTTGTGCCAATATGAAAAAAATGACAATACCAACAAGCTAGTTTATACTTTTAATCCTGTCACAGTCAAAGTATCAAATGTATGACTTATAGACCTTGATAAAATAGTAACAGATTTCATTTGGAAACATATTACAGATGAGGATGTTGATGTAGAGAGATATGGCCAAGTTTGAGCTTGAGAGAGAGCACTGGATTGGGGTGGGAGGGCTGTCAGGAGTCCAGGCAGACAGCCCCAGCTCTGACACTCAGCAGGCTGCTGTCCCTCTGGAGTTGAGGTGCTAGATCTAATTCCTCCTGCCATGCTTACTGGCTGTGATAGAGCATGGGATGCTCAATGAGCCTCAGTTTTCTCATCTGTAAAAAGGAAATAATAATAGCACCCACCCTCCTAGAGTTTCTTGGAGGAAAAGAAAAGGTAGAAGCAAGAATAAAACACAGGACCTCAGACTCTGGATTCCATGCTCTCTCCCCTGCACCACACTGCCTCTTGTTATAACTCAAATGAGAAATTCAAGAGCCAAGAGTGTCCAGAGTCATAATGAGTGAGAACCAAGGGGCTTGTGAGTAACAAGAGGAAATCTGGTTTTCCAGACCCAGGGATGGAGCCCAAAGCCTGCCCAGATTATGGTCGGCAGCAGACAGACCATAATCAACAGAGAACAGACCGCAAGCAGGGAATGGTATATCCTCCATCCTCACCAGCTAGTCCACTCTTGATGACCATCTGAGATGCCTTATGTCAGAGGAAGGTCAGAGCTGACACTCTTGGCCAAGGGCCCACTTTGGGACCCAACCTGAATTCCAAGGGAGCTAGTGACCCACCCACTCCATGAGTCATGGTGGGCCACTCTCTGTCCATCACAAAATTCAAAAAGAACAACCGATGAGCCTTAGAGCCTTAAAATCTCAGCTGGACCCTTTCAAAAGTCCTTTTCTGACCCAGCACCCACTGTGGCAGCCTTGCCCTAAGGCACTCTCTGTGGGCTGGTGTGGTCAGAGTTACATGCATGAGTCCCCTCCTAGATTGGGAATGCCCCCTGGGGCCTAGAAAGCACAAAACCTGCTAATCCTTCCCAGGGTTGAGCATGAGTTCTGTACCCCATAAACACTGCACAAACATTGATAGGAATGAATGAATCAATGGATGCATGGATGGATAAATGAATTAGTTCATGAATGAATGGGTGAATGATGTATGGGCAGATGGATGCATACCTGAATGTTGGCACATTAGGTATGAAAGCAGAGATGATGCCCAGCCCTGGAGCAAAGATAGCTCACGTCCCATCTAAGACCTTTGAAACTGACTCAGGAGCCCAAGAGGAACTGAAAGTGGGAAGGAATTGCTGGGCAGTACCACAGTAAATGTGGATGTGTTCTTAAAATAACTATGGCCAACCGTCTCTGAGATCAGGCCCAACTCTAAGGCCTGGGCATCCAAGGCTCAGAATTTCACAAGGAGCTGGGACCTAGTTCTGTTTCCTCAGAGAAGGGCACTGAGTCTCCCAAAGCAGCCATCATGTGAGTGTTTGGGATCATATTGTATCCTTAGTCCCACTGAGGCCCAAAACCTGGACGGAACATCAGAGCTCAAAGAGACATCAGAGGCCACAAAGTCTGGATGGAGTCATCTCACCATGACAGGGTTGGCTCCAGTCCATGCCACCCAGCCTTGTTGGGAAGCACAGCATCCAAACAACCACAGATCTGTAAGATGCCTTGGCCCTACCACCTGCCTGTGCTGCCTCAGTTTCGCCATCTGTAAAATGAGCTGACTGTGTCTGAGGAAGGTGCAAAGGTCATGAGAACAAGCTCCCTCCCTGTGGAGTTCATGGACCAATAGACAATTGCTTTAGTTAACGTCCTTAAAGAATACCCCAGCCTTCCTTCCCTACATCTCATCAGCCCCTTTAAACCCAGTCCCTGCTGCTCACTTCTCTCTGGGGAAATCACATTTCCTAAATAAGTCTCATGGTTCACCATGGCCAAAGAGTTCATCACCGGATGGCAATTCTCCTGGTAATAAGCCTCCTACCTTGGCTGGGGAGGCTCTGGGACCCCACTCAAAGTCCTACTAGAGTTCATATTCCACTGATTCAGCCTCCTAGAGGTCAGAGAGATGTCCCCATTGGCATCAAGGGATGACTCCTTTCCGGCCCTGCCTGCCTCCTCCCTGCCACATACTACCCTTATTCCACCCCCACCCTTGCACCCCCCCTCCCTTCCCCAGCTGGCATACACTTAGAAAGAACCTCCCAGGGTTTGCATCAGCCTGAACTAAACATCCAGACTGAGAGGAACCTCAGCAAAAAACGAAACCAGAGATGTTCCCTCCCAAGCCAAACCCAGACAGCTTGGGGATTGGTCATTCAACTTCCCCCACCAACTGGCCGTGAAAACCCAGGACAGGTTCACCAGGAGGAGAGATCTCCCATTGCTGCCGGCCATCCATCAGGCAATAGGCACTTATGAGTGAGTCTTGAAATGACCCCAGTTGGCATGTCCTAGAGCACAGAGTGGCCTTGGAGTCATGAAGGCTGAGGCTGGGGAGGGGGAGAGAGGGAGAAGGAAAGGGAGAGAGAGAGGGAGAGGGAGAGAGAAAGACAGAGGGAGGGAGAGGGGAGCAAAGAGGAATGGAGGGAGAGAGGGAGACCGACAGAGTTTATCCATGTCCTTAAACTGAGCTTTCAGTCCTCCAGACCATATGTGAGAAGAGCAGAGTCCAGGGGCACTCATGCCTCCCTTCACTTCTATAGCACCCCAAGATCCTGTTAGCTATGTTGACTGACACATCCCACAGCTGACTCATGTAGTTTGTGGTCCACTCAGAGCCCAGACTTTTCTTCAGAGCATCTGCTGCCTAGCCACACTTTCCCCATCTTAGACTTGTAGAGTTGATTCTGTGCCAAAGCACCAGACCTTACCCTTACCCTTGTTAAATCTCATCTCATTAGACACCACCCAATGCTCTGGCTAGCCTGCCAAGATCCTTTGGGGACTCTGACAGGACATCCACGGTTGTATCGGCTCTCCCTCCCTCCACCTCACCCCCACTTGACTTCATCTGAAGACGGTGCATTTCATGTCTGCCTTTTATCCAAGCCACTGATAAAAACACGAAGCTGTATTAAGTCAAGTACAGAGCCGTGGGATCCTTCAGTGGAGACCTCCTGCCCTGCTGACACTGTACCATTAACACCCACTCCTTGGGGATGAATCAGTATAAATAGATATTCTCCTCCGCCTCTGGCTGTTCCAGAATAACCTGGCTAAAATCAAGGTATACATCTCTGGTTGCATGATCCGGCCAGGAAAGAAGCACTACAATCACTTGGTGATCGCTGTCTGCTTATCTAAGTGGTCGCCAACCTTCCCTTTAACCATCTCTCAGCTCAGCATCTGTTTTCTTCCCCTTGCAGTCAACGCTCTCTCTCTTGCAACCTCTCACTCCTGCTGCCACACAGGCCAGGGTCTCAGCAGTCACATCTGACCTTTGGCTCGGCACCTGAGGGCCCCAGGGCCGCCTTCTTGTCTCCTTACTTGCCCTGGGGGTTGACTCTCAGTTGGTTGTTTTTGTAGGGTCATTTCCAGGATAAAGGCCATTTTCCAGATAAAGGTTAGGGTAAAGTGATTGGCCCCCAGGTCACCCAGTAGGATCCAGGGCCTTCCTGATTCCCCTAGGGCCATAACCACCATACCCCAATGCTTCCTCCAGCGCCCTGGACTTCTCAGGCCTTGAGGCCTGAGGCCAATTCACTTTTGTTCTTGAGGCCCCAGTGCCTGCTGCATAGGAGATTCTCAGTGAATGCTGAGTTCAGTCATTTCGGTCCTGTCTGATTCTCTGTGACCCCATCTGGGGTTTTCTTAGCAGATACTGGAGTACTTTATCATTTCTTTCTCCAGCTCATTTTACAGATGAGGAAACTGAGGCAAATAGGATGAAGTGACTGAACCAGAGTCACAACGCTAGTAATGTCTGAGTCCAGATTTGAACTCAGATCTTCTCAAATCCAGGCCTGGCCCTCTATTCATTGAGTTACCAGCCCAAGGGATCTAATTAAAAAAGGAGAAACAGGAACCAGAAGCCACTTTGCCAACTGTGCTGAGACCCTGAGCTGCTCTGCTTCCTGAGCCAGGGCCCATGCCGCCATGGAGCACCACAAGCCCCAGTCTGCCCAGCCTCCTGGAGGCTGCCCCAAAGCAGTGGAGCCGAGGCCAGCCGCAGGAGAGGAGGAAAACAAGGCCACAGTTGGTCATTTGTCTTCCAAGCATGCTTCTGTTGACAATAAACTCTGGGACGCCAAGAGCCAGACCGAGGAAGGGGGCAGGGCAAGCTTGGGAGCCCAGTCAATGATTAACCAGCCCCCTCCCGGCAGGTTCTCCCCCTCCCCAAGAAGGCACTACAATCATTTTGGGCTGCCTCCTATTCACCTGAGGCAGGAAGTGCAGGTGGGACTGAGAGGAAGGGGGTAGGGGGTAGGGGGTAGGGGGGAAGGCAGGCAGGGGTGCCCCTCCTCTCAATGCTGCCCTCAGCACCCAGCCAGCGCTGTGCCTGGGAAGAAGCCCCCTTCTCCCTTCCTTAGAGGCAGCTCTGTGGGTCCTGTTCCCAGCATCAGGATGCCTGAAAGACTCTCCCTGTCACAGGCTACCAATCTATAAGGAAGGAAGAAGGCAGCTTATTTATTACTCTGCCCAGTTTACAGAGAGGGAAATTGAGGCAAGATGTAGGGAAGGTGGGATAAGCAGAGCATTCCTAGTAGGGAAATTCAAACAGATGGCTCTCTGCTCCATCCTCTGGTCCACCTGCCTCCTGCGAAACCCCTTGGAGAAGCCCTGGATGGGTGGCCCGGGCATGGGATTTCAGCCTCACTGTTTCTTCCTCCCTTCTGGGCCTCAGTCTCCCCCTCTGTCAAAGGAGGGGTTTGAGCTAGGTCAGTCAGTCAATAAGGATTTATTAAACTCCTACTACATACCAAGCACTAGGGATACAAAGAAAGGTGAAAGGCAGTCCCTATCCTCAAGGCACTTTAGTCCCACCACAGAGACACCAGGCAAGCTGACGTATACAAGTTCCAGGCTGAATAAAGGAGGTCAGGGACACAGGGAAGACCTGGAGCCTCAAGGGGCTGGGGCAGGTTCCTGTGGCGCATGAAGGAAGCTGGGGAGGTCAGTCGTGGGGGCAGAGGAGGGAGAAGGACACACCGAATGCCCAGAGCTGGGACTTGTTGGTAGGCTGTCCAGGAGGCAGGGTCATTGGTTCCAGGTGGACAGAAAAGGCTACCAAGGGCCTTGAAGGCCAAACCAAGCATTCTGTACTTGCTCCTGCAGGTGATAGGGAGCCACTGGAGTTGAATGAGGAGGGGATGATGTGGCCAGACTGGTTTCCTTCCTTCCTCCCCAATTTCTCCACAGTCCCTTCTAACTGTGATATCTGAGAATCATTCTCCTGGGCTATAGGTCCAGGCTTCAGACACACACACACACACACACACACATACACACACACACACACACACACACACACACACTCACACACACACACACACACCCTTTTCTGACTACTTCAGGGACACTACTAGGGACCCCCAGATCTGAACAGAAGAAACCCAGGCCCTGCTCCTAACCAAGTGACCTTGAGCTAGTCACCTCACTTAGCTCAATGAACTCAGAGAGTCCTATCCTGTGATCTGTGAAATCTGGGGGCATATTCACTATTGTCCAACAGAGGGAGAGCCTCCTCCTGCAGGCCAGATAGCCCAAGGTCCTGTGGGGGGCCAAAGACAGAGAGGGGATGGCCTTCAGGAAGAGCCTCTGATCTCTGTCCCTGGGAGCTGGCTAGAGAGGCCTGGTGCTACAGGGGGCAGGATATCCTCCCTGGAATGTTTGGGTTAACTCCATGGCCTCATCGGATGCCACTGAAGAAATGTTTATGGATGTCCTGCTAGGGGCCTTAGTCCACTGAAGGGGCACCCGGGGCCAGAGGGGGCAGGGGCATCAGGAACAGATCAGAGCCGGATATAACACAGTCAGGCTGTTCCTGCTGCCCCAGCTCTGGCCAAGACTGATCTCTCCAGCAATCCTTCCATTACAGCTCAGCTCAGCAGGTCTGGGGAGCACCTACTACGGGTGGGCCCTATGACACCCACTGAGGGGGATGCAGCCTGGTGGTCATCCTACCAGAGAGCTGCCTAGGCCCCTGGACCAGGAGGCTGGAAAACCACCCAGGCCCCCAGGACGGGAGCAGAGGCCAGAACACAGGGAGGATGAGAGGAGGCCAAATGTGCCCTAAGAGAGAGACCTGAGCCAGGACTAGGAAAGCTGGGAAGGCTTCCTGCATGAAGTGGATGGCTAAACTAGGCCTTGGTCAAGGAAGGCTGGGATTTAGTGGATCTGGGTTCAGAACCTGGCTCTATCGTTTACTTCCTGTTTGACAATGATCCACGAAGCACAGTGAGAAAAGTTCTGGATTTTGCCTGCAGGGCTGGGTTTCGATTCTGAACTCAGTCACTTACTAGCTGTGTGGCCTTGACTGAGTGGCTTTGCCTCTCTGGGCCTGTCCAATGAGGGCAGTTGGCCTGACTGACCCCTGAGGTCAGTACTCAAGGGAAGTGCTGGAGATAAGGATCCTCTTATTCCCACTTAACTTAAACACTCTCTTATTTGACAGATAGGGAAAATGAGGCCTGGAGGGGCAGATGCTTCCTAGGACCTTGAATCCCAGCCCCTGCTTGAAAAAGAATCGGGGTTGGTGTCAGAGGGCAGTGGGTTCAACCCCCAGCAGGCCTCCCTGCCTTCCCCAGGATACCAGGGCAGCCCCTGGGGTCGCTGCCCTCACCTCCCTCCAGCCCAGAAATGCTCCTGGGAAGAAATTTCCTAGAGCAAAAACAATTGAAATCAGGAAGCAGTGCACTTGTAAGCCATGCTTCCTGTGGGCGGGCAGCAGCAGCAGCCCAGGCCAGTCCAGAGGAGGCTCTGAGGAGGGCTTGGACCCAGCAGGCCTGACATGGGGCAGTCCCACCAGAGAAGGCTGGAGCACACAGTCTCTGCCCCCAGCAGCAGCCCAGGCTGGGACTCGAAGGAGGCTCTGATACACTCTGGCTAGAGGGAGTTGGGACGCAAGTGGAGTGGGACAGTCAGCTCCTGCCTCAAATAGCCAATTCCCAGACTCCCAGAATCAAGAATTGAGCCCAGCCCCCTCACTGCACAGAAGACCCTCGAATGTGGGAGAGGACTTACCCAGGAACCCACAGCTGAAAAACAATCTGTCAATGAATACGTGCACATTCCTCATCCTATGGACCAGGCACAGTCCTGGGCACTGAGGGGGGATGCAGAGAGAAGGTCCCTGCCTTCAAGGGGCTTATATTCTAAAGGATGGGAGGTTATGCTAGGCAGGCATATAGGTAAGCTGGGGTCATGGGACCAAGGGCTCCTACCCTTCTCACTTCCCCCTCTCCCCTCCCCAAGCATCTCCTAATTCTGTGTGGACCCAGGAGGCCACCAGAAGAAATGAATGAGTTTAGTGTGAGAGAGAGAGAGGAGGTAGGTTTACTCTCACTCTTGCTGTCTGGGTGACCTTAGGCAAGCCATGTTAATTGTTGGGGCCTCAGTTTCACAACCTGTAAAGTGAGCGCACTGCGCAAGATGGGGTCTTGAATGCACTGTGGACAGCTCCCTTGGCCTTTAATATTCCATGACTAAGAGGAAAGACTTGGCAGTTGGCCCTGGGTGGAGGAGAGGGGCAGCGTGGACCAGGCCACACCAGAGTCATTAGCAGAATGGCAAGAGCAGGTCCCTCTCCTCTCTGGGTCTCAGTCTCCCCTCTCTAAAATGAAAGACTGACTCTAACGTGCCATTGGCACATTTGGCCCCCAGAAATCAAACAGGAAGGGGAGCAGCAAGACCTCTGTTGTGGTCTGGGATGGGGGAAGAAAGCTGCGGGGATACCCTAGCCCTTCTGTCTTTAGGGCTCTCTCCAGGGAGGCCAGAGCTGACTTCAGGGCTTCTGGCAAGGTGACCCAAAGCCCACCCAGTCTAGGATGCCCTGGGAGAAGCCCTGGGGCAAGGGTGGCAGCACCTGGCTTGGAATCCCAGCCCCACCATCTACTTACTGATGGTGCAAGCTTGCTCTTTGGGCAGCAACATCCTCACTTGTAAAATGACCCCCTTGACCTTTGAACCCAGGACCCCACTCTAAGGCATGAATCCTAGGAGGCCAAAGAGGGGAAGGTCCATTCATACGAAAATATCCATACCAGAACTTCAGGGGGCAATAGCAAAATCCACTGGGAAAGGGCTGCGCACCATGTGGGAGAGAAAGGTCATAGAGAAAGGTCACTTACTGGCCATGAGAAATGAGGACAAGTCAGGATAAACCTAAGGCTGAGGTCAGTCAAATAAGCCCAGATACTACAATCATGAAAGAGAAACAAGCCGGCAAGGCATCAGCACTCAGACTGATGGAGCAATTGGTCCCAGAATTCTAATGGTCCAATCTACCACTAGTCCATAGGGAAGTGGTGGACTAGGGGCTTGGAACAGGAAGTCCACTGTCAGACAAGCAAGAGGCACCACTGGCTTTAATTAACTGGCCTTGTTCTGGCAGATTCTAGACACTGGAGGATACGGAGAAGCAATAATAATGTGAAGCAACACCATCAATACAGTCTTTGAAAATCCAAGAAGATGCAGGACGGGAGGCTGGTGCTCCCAGATCCCTCTCTTCTAGCTCTGACTCCAACTCAGGAAAGACAAGCAAGCAAGCAGATGAGGCCTTGCGCAGCCAAGCCCATGGCACAACAGAGCCTAGAGCATCCTTCCATGCTCAAGTCCTCCCAAGGAAAACCTCACCAGTGCCCCAGATCTGCTCATCTTTCTGAATGAAGAAGCTTCTTTAAGGAGTCTGAGAGTGGGGGACTCCAGATGAGGCCCCTGAAAACCCTGATCAGACATTGAATCACCTGGGCAACTGTCGAGAGAGGTGACTTGCAAGTGTCAAGTTCTCCACCTGTGAAATTGAGCAGCCACTACAATCCCAGCCTCTGCCTTCCTTGGGTGAGCCAGCTCCTCGTGCCCCCCCCCCCACACAATTCTAGCGTCTGCCTGACTCAGGGAGGGTAGGACCAGACCCTTCTCCCCGCCATACCCCATCGCAGCTGGGAAGGGGCTCTCTCTCACCTTCTCTCATTGGAATTGATGCTTGTCTCACCAGCACATTCTATCTTGCGGCCAGCCTAGATGGGCTTGTGGTCTCAGTGCCCATCTTTCATGTCCCCCAGACTGAAGCCTCCTGAGAGTAGCAAGTGTTCTTTCTTGCACTTCTCTGTGTCTTTCTCAAAGACCCCCCAAAAGACTGTAAGTCCCTGCAGAAAGGGCAGCTGCTTCATTTGACTTCTCATTGTGCTGAACTTGGAGTCAAGGGTGTGGGTTCAAACCTGCCTTTCACACTTAACTGGAGGTAACTTCGGGCAGTCCCTCAACCTTTCTGAGCAGCAATTTCCTCATCTTCTCTAGTGGGGATGAAATTCACAGAGTTCTTTGTCAAAAGCTTTGCAAATCTGAATGGAATGTCACATAGCAACGTTACCCACTAGATTCTCGGTGGATCTTCCTCCAGGTTGCTCCCACTAGCCCTGGGTGCTCCCAGGATCTGTCCTGGACCCTCTTCTCTCCCTCTTGGCTGAGCTCATAAGATCCCAGGTGATCAATAATTCCCTGCTCAACAAACGAATACCGCAGACCCTGCCTTTCTCCTGAGTTCCTCATCACCCACTGCCCTGGGACATCTTATCTCAAAATCAACATATCCAAAACTGAGTTTATTACCTTCTCCCCCCAACCCTTCCCTCTATCAAATTTCACCATCACTCTCAAGGGCACTGCCATCCTCCCAGTCAACCAGCTTCACAACCACACAGCCATTCTTGACTCTTCTTTCTCATCCCTACCTATTCGCTCTGCTGACAAATCTTATAATTTCCTTCTCCACAATATCTCTCACATCCATCCTGTTCTGTCCACTCACAGGGTCACCTTGTCCCCTCTTACCTGGACTATGGCAATACCCTTCCAACTCAAACACAGGTGTCAATGGGATAATTCTAAAGTGTAGACCTAGCCACATGATGTGAAGACTCTCAAGAACTCCCAGTGGCTCCCTATTACCTCCAGAATCAATATAAAATACTCTATATGCCATTCAAAGCCCTTTACAACCTGGCCCCTTCCTTTCTCCCTTCTCCACACCAATGATCAAGACAGGCTGGCCCCTCACCGGCGCTGACCCACTCTCTCCATAGCTTTGTCTGGGCTGTTCCCTAGGCCTGGAATGCTCTCCCTATTGACTCTGCCTCCTACAATCCCTGGCTTCTTTTGAGAATCTGTCTAAGTGCCACCTCCTTCATGAAGACCCTAGCTGCTAGGGTTATCCTTTCTCAGGTGACCCTCCACTTCCTCCATATTTATCTGCCAGGGTCCAATTATATCTCTTGTCTCTCCCAGTTGAGTAGAAGCTCCTTGAGAACAGAACTGTTTGGCAGTTTTGTGTTAGCATGGTGCCTGGAATACAGTAGGCACTTGATAAATGCTTGTTCATTGATCTTGCTCACCCCCTTTCTTGCTTTTACTCAGTAACCCCCCGGAGGCCGGAGTTGCTTTGTTCACCTCTCCCCAGCCCAAGCCAGGGCTTTGCACCTAGTAGGGGCTTAGTCAACCTGTGCTGAACAGAAACCCCTTCAGTACTATGGTGTAGGTACAGCAGTGGGTTGGCCAGCAGTCTCTCTTGACAGGAAAATGGATTCCTCTTTCATTGGAAACCTTTCTACTCCCAGTTTTCTTCTCCAAGGAAACCCTGCCCCTCTCTGGGAGTAATGTTCCTGAGAATTTGCCTGAAGTGATTTCAGTGGGAGCTTTCTGTTCTCCCTACTGAGCAGGTGTCTCTGGGGCTTGGGCTTTTCACCTATACTCAGAATATCCTTAGAATCCCAAGAACAGACAATAAGGAAAAAAAGATTGCTCTGGCCAGCAAGGGGTCAGGGAATGGACACCACCACCAGGAGGGAGAGAATGGAGGATTAGATGGATGGGTAGGTGAATGGATGGACAGGCAGCTCACTCCTTGCCCTCCCAAATGAAACCAGGCCCAATTCCCTCTCCCCTGTCCTTAGTCAAGGCCACGACCACTTTTCAGGAAACTGAAAGAGAGAGAGGAAGGTCCAAGACCCCAAAACGGGACTGGGAGACAACACCAGTCCAATCAGAGCCCTTCCTTCTCTTCAGTCCCACCCCCACCCCCTTCAAGAACCACTATTCCCTGGCCATTTGTAAAGGCATCCTGGGCAGACTGGCTGCTGGGGAACTAGCTCCAGGACAGCAGGGAAAGCTCACCCAGCTGGGGCTCCAGTTTGAGCTCCCCTCCCTCCTCATAGCCCCTCACCAGGAGGCTGGCAGCCCAGCAGTGGGCCGCAGGTGCTGGGCCCTCTGGAGCTGGCCAGCTTCGCCCCCTAGGCGGGGGTGGGGGGAGGGTTACCGCTGGCTAAAGGCCTACAGCCCAGCTGCCAGGGTCCCACACGGTGGGCAGCGGTGTGAGGAAGGAGCCTGGCCAGGGTAGCGGTCCCTGGGGACAGTCCCCGGTCGGGGCTGGACGCAGAGGGCGCGGCGCAGACACTTACACAGTAAAGTGGTAGAGAAAGCATTTCCAGCCCGTGGGTCTCTCGAGGAAATTGTAGACGCGTCCCTGGACGTGGCTGCGGGCGAGCAGAGGGCGCCACACGCTGTAGACGGACATGCGCGGGTCCAGGTTGACCGTGGCAGGCGGTGATGGCGACGGTGACAGCGACGGCGGGGCCGGGGGGCCCCGGGACGACGGCGGGGCCGGGGGCGCTGCGGCCGGGGGAGGGATGGGCGCGTAGAGCGCGCCGGCCGCCGGGGTCACCTCGGCCAGCTCCGAGGGGAAGGCAGCCTTGGGGCTGAGGCTGAGCCCCAGGGGCCCGCTGGCCCGACGGCCCCAGCCCCAGCGCCGCCGCTCAGCCTGCGGTGGGGACCCGGCCGAGGACGCCATGGGGCTGGCCCGGGAGCCGCGGGACACTGGACGGCGGCGGCTCGGAGGGCACGGACGGAGGTAGGAAGGAGAGCGGCGCTCCCAGCTCCCCGCGCCAAGCGCTGCCGCCACGGCCGCTGCCCTGGAGACTGGGCTCCCACTCCCGAGGGGAGGCACCGACCGAGCCAGGGAGGCGGGAGCTGCCCATGCCCGCCGCCCGGGGCGGGGCTCGGGCTGCCTCCCCCGCCCCTTCTCACCCAAGAGCCCGTAACCCATACACCCCCAGCTCCCTGTCCCGCCCCTCCCCAAGCCCGCCGAGGGGGACCCGAGCCGTAGCCCAAGGGCGCCCCCTGGAACCCTGCCCTGCCCTCCCCGGGTACCCTTAATCCCCATCCTCAAAGCCCCTCTCCCCTACCCACTCACTGGGCACACGTACCCACACAAACAGCGACACCTGCTTCGTGGGCCCCTGGCCTCCTTGCCCCCACCCATGGGCTCCCCTGAGTCCCTCAAGCCTCTTTGCTCGGACCCCCAGTTCCCTCCCAGGGGCGGTGAGAAGCCCGGTCCCCGATCTTTCGACTGGTTGCGGCAGCAGGTGGGAAGCATCTACAGAGGCTGGGTGACAGAAATCAAGAACCCGCCTCTCTCCAACCTGGGGGCCATCTCGACCTTCGGGAGGCCCAGCCTTCCCCAGTAGGCGCCAGCCCCCGAACTGGCTCTTCCCAAGCACCGCTCCCTCCTTGGTGGTCTTCAGCCACAGGCCAAGCAGGCCCTAGCCCCGGTCCCTTTCCCTCCGAGCCTCCGGCTTCGATCCCACTTAGCCCCCAAAGAGGGAAGGGAGAAAGAAGGTCAGAGGGAGTATTCTTAGGGTCTTGGGGCCCAGGTCTACCTCCCTTCTGGCCTGGCTTTAGTCCTATCGAGGATCACAGGCTTAGGGCTGGAAAGAACCTCAGAGGCTAGTTCGAGAGGAAACTGGGGCCTACATCACACAAGTAATAAGTGTCCAAGGCGGGGTTTGAAACCAGGCTGTCTCCCTCCAAAATCAGTGCCCTGGAAGGGACATTTCACACCCCACTTTTATTCAGGAGATGGGGAGGCAGCAGGGCCCAAGAGCAGGGGTTTAAATTTGGGCTCTTGCAGATGCCCCATAAGAGACTAGAGGGCCCCTTGAGTCAGATGAGCCTTGACTGGAAATGAGCATCTCTGCTCTGCCCTCCCCTCTTATCTTCCTGGCTCTTTTCTACCCACAGACTCCCAAGGTCCCCTGACCCAGAAGTCCTGCCCTCACATAGACGTGTGCTCAGGTCTTTGGCTCTCCCTAGACCTTCCTACTGGAAGCCCTCTGGTGGCATCTGTCCTGGGTGCACCTGTCCCACTCCACTATCCCTTGGGGCTTAGTATTAGGTTCAGTTTCTGAGCAGGCCTCCTGCTGGTGCTCCCAACTAAATCACAAACCCCTCAGGCCCTGTGGGGTAGGAGGAGCTCAGAACCCCTCTTTGTGCCCTCAACCCTCTGGTGGAGTGAGTTGGTGCCACAAATATTTGTGGGGGAGGGAAAAGTTTCCAAAGTCACCCCTCCCTGTGACACTGGCATTTTACCATCCAAATGCCTATGTTTGGACGCTGGGGGTGCCAAAGGATGGATCTGTAGGAGCTTGGGATAGGAGTCCATTTGGAGAGTGGACAGGCCTCCTCAAAGACCTGAAGTTACATGGAGAAAGTGGGGGGTGTCACATAGAGAACTGTGCCTGGAATACACAGAAGAAAAAGTTCTCTTCAGGTCATGGACTTATACATGTGAAGCCAGAATGAAGTTCCATTAAGTTAAACTCCTTCATTTTACAGAGGGGGAAACTGAGGACCAGGGATATCAAATGACTTACCCAAAGTCACTAAGGATGTATGTATCTCAAGTGGGGATTTGAACCCAGGTCCTGTAAGAAAAATGTTGACCACAACATCTGAACCTATTTCCCTTTTAAAAAGTATTGATTACAAAAGAAGGTCATTGTGTAGGAGAGAGGGAAGAGATATATTCAGAAATGAATGAGATGTAAAAAACAAAGGCATCGGTCAAAATATGATAAAGATTTTTTAATCCCTAGCTTCTCTCAAGGCTCAGCCCAGGTACTGCCTCTTCCTATCCCCCATCCCAAGATGTGGGTCAGTAAGCTCAGAAAGGAGAGGATGGGGGGAAAGAACATGAGGTCAGTTTTGGACATGTTGAGCTGAAGACATCTACAAGACATCCAGATCAAGATGACCAGTAGGTACCTGGAGATGGAAAAAGGGTCAGGAAAGAGGCTGGATAAGTTGATTTGAGAGTTATCATAAAGATGGTAACTAAATGACAATGATTGCCTGATGAGATCGCCAAGTGAAGGAGGGAGAATAGAGGGAAAAGAGAAGAGGGCCCTAGACAGAGCCATGGGGGCACCTATGGATAAAGAGCATGATCCCAAGGAGGATCCATCTCAGGAGACATTCAAATGGGTTTGAATGATGACAGCTATGGGATCAAAATCATTGTGATAGGGTGGTGGGGATTGTTCATCCTTCATTCTCGGGCATGACCAGGAGGGAGTTTGTTAATCACTGAGGAAATACAGGTACTTTACCTTTCTAGATCTCACTTTACACCTTTGTAAAGTGAAGGCAATACTCCTCTACCACTCCAAATAAAGACGTGTTATAGGAAGCAAATGAAACAACATCGTGGAACTCTGGAACAGCAGAAGAAAGGCTCACTGTGATGACTATTCTAGAAACTAGATTTCCCTGGAAAACACCAGAGTCTCTCCATCTGGAAGGACCCTCACGCTGCCTGATAGGTGTGTGGGCAGAGATCTCCAAGGTCCCTCCCAGTTATCCCATTCTAAGTTCTGGTTTCTCCTCTCTGTTTGGACATTCTATGAATCACACCCAAGTGGACACTGCCATGGACCTACCATTTGCAAACCCTGACGTCCTCATCTCCAGGCTATAGCATTTCCCAGCTCCCTAGGGCCCAAGTGTGAGGCTCGGGAGGATGTTTGCTGTGAGAAATGTAGAGCAGAGAGATATCCAACAAACAACCTATCTGGGAAGCAGGTGATTGGAAAGGAAACGATTAATGAGAGAGCTTGGAACAATGAATGACCCTTTGCCTTCTTGGCTTCGATCACAGGCTGGAGGCTGTGTTTGGGACTCCCTCTGGAGGAGCAGACCCTTCATGCGCAGAACTCTCAAAGGTACATGAAGCCTGACCTGGTCCTCTGGGAACCCTAACTGTTAGGACTTGATTTGTACCTAATCTCTGCCCTTTCCTGCCTCTGCCTCTTTCCATCGTCCTCCAGATGCTCAAGGAACTGAGTAGTGGGAATGCTTGGCCTGGGAAGGAGTACCCAGGAGGCCTGAGGAATTCTGACTCTGCTAGTTGCAGCTGGCCACTCTACAACTAATAACCCCCACCCCCACCCCATAACTCATTAATGTTAATCATAAAGTCAAAGACCTTGGAGACCTTTGAGGCCAACTGTCCCATTTTAGAGACAGGAAAAATGAGGCCCAGAAGGGCCAAGTGACTTGCCCCAGCTTCCATAGGGATTAAGAGAAGAGGCAGCATTAGAATACAGGTGTTCTGTCTTCATAGACAATTCCCTTTTCTCCTGACAGTTCACAAATCCATCTCATGACAATCCCTTTGTGAAGTAGGAAGCTCAACTCTTTTCCTCATCAACTGATCAACTGATGAGGACACTGAGGCTGAGTGAAGAAGAGTCTCAACCACCGTTACCCTAGGAAGGAAGGGTCAGACACAATTCTGATGATGAAATCTAAGGACAAGTCACAGGAAGCCACTTGTCCAACCTAGATTGGTGCTGGGGGACAGAGGGCTTCAGTCACAGGGGGTCAGATCTGGCCAAGAGTGGTCATGGGTAACCCTGGAGCACAAACAGGTCACCCACTGTCCATTCCAGCCTACAGATACAGGTAGACTGAGGAGGAGATCAACACCCAGAGGTGACCCTCTGCTGTGTGCTAAGAAGTAATGCTAGGCCCTAGGAAGTGGATTGAGAGAGCAGCAGTGTGGTTCTGACTCCAGGGGAAGGAGGGGGGCATTCCCAGCAGGAATCTCAAGTCAAAGGGAATCTGGAAAGGACCCACACATACCAAAATATTTATAGCAACTCTTTTTGTGGTGACCAAGAATTGGAAATGGAGGGGATGCCCATCAATTGGGGAATGACTGAACAAGCTGTGATATGTGATTGTGAGGGAATATTATTGTTTCATAAGAAATGGTGAGCAGGCAGATTTAAGAAAAAACCTGGAAAGACTTACACAAACTAATGCTGATTGAAGTGGACAGAACCAGGAGAACACTGTACACAGTAACAGCCACATTACTCAGTGACCCACTTTGTAAGACTTAACTCATCTGAACAATGCTGTGATCTAAGACAATTCCAAAAGAGTCGTAATGGAAAATGCTATCCACATCCAGAGAAAGAACTATGGAGTCTGAATGCAGATCAAAGCACACTATTTTCTCATTTGTTGTTCCTGTTTTTTTGTGTTTTCTTTCTCATGGTTTTTCCCTTTGGTTCTGATTCTTCTTTACAAAATGGCTAATGTGGAAATAGGTTCACTATGATTATAGTACAGCCTATGTATAGCCTATATCAGATTGCAGGTCATCTTAGGGAAGAGGGAGTGGAGGGGGGGAATTTAGAACTCAAAATCTTATAAAAGTGAATGCTGAAAACTAAAAATAAATTAATAGAAAAACAAAGGGAATCCTGAAGTTGTCACCCTGAACCTTCAGAGTCTCCCAGCTGACTGAGAGGGACTAAGTCCAGCAGTGTCTGTTGATGCTTGGACCCAAACCCAGGTCATGAACTTGCAAAGCTCAGATGAGAGGGGCAGCAACCTGGCAGCAAAGCAAATTTTTCCCTAGATCAGACCACTTCAGAAGCACTGAAAGCTCACAGGATGGCAACTTTTCCCTGAGATCTCAGAAAAACACAACTCATAATACCCCCAGGAAAGCAGTAACAAGACCAGCCCAGACATTCCCTCCAGTAATTCCATAGAGTCCTGCCCTAACATCAAGTCTAGAAGTCAGGCAGCAGGCTGGAAGAATGAGTAAACAAAAAAAGAACCCCACTATGGTGACTGAGACACTCAAAACACAAACTTAGAAGAAGAGAATGATTCCAAAACATCTACAAGCTAAGCCTTCTAAGAAAAGACAGTCTGGGGATAGAGCCAAAATGGCGGAGTAGAAGGACCGACCTGCTGTAACTCTCCCCCCATAGCCCATAAAATACCTGTAAAAAATGACTCTAAACAAATTCTAGAGCAGCAGAAGCCACAAAATGAAGGAGTAAAACAGATTTCCAGCCCAAGACAGCCTGGAAGGATAACAGGAAAGATCTATTACACTGGGCTCAGAGCAGAGCATAACCCAGCTGCGGCCACAGCACAGCAGGATTGGAGCAGGCTTAGGGCATGGAATCACAGGCAGCAGCTGTGGTTCTCAGATTTCTTAACTCACAAATGCCAAAAACAGCTTCAAAGGTCAGTGAGAAAGCTCTTTCACCCAGGTGAGAAGGGAGCAGGGTTGGGTCCTAGCCCCAGGCCCAGGGTGGCAGCAGCCACTGTGGCACAGCATCCATTTTTGGATCCCTCGACCTAAAGACCCTGGGGGAATCGAGAAGCCAATCTGGGCCTCAGTACTGAGTGGTGGCCCTGGGGTGAGGAAGAGTACTGGTGTGGTGGAGCTGGTGGAGGTTCTAGAATTCTGCTAGAATTCTACTAGCAGATCCTGGGCAGAAAAGCTTGTGGTTGCTCCCAGACCAGAGCGCAGGCCAGGAAAGGAGTAAATTCCTCTCACTTTATTGTGCCACCTTGGAGGAACAGAGAACTTACAGGTCCCTAATGTCCCTCCACTTGACAAAGGATTCAAAAGTCAAGTAACTGACTGTGAAAATGCCCAAAAAAGGGGAAAAAATAAAACTATAGAAAGTTACTTTCTTGGTGAACAGGTATTTTCTTCCATCATTTCAGATGAAGAAGAACAAGTCATACCATCAGATGAAGACATGAAAGCCAAGGCTTCTGCATCTAAAACCTCCAAAAAATATGTGATGGTCTCAGGCCATGGAAAAACTCAAAAAGGATTTTGAAAATCAAGTAAGAAAGGTGGAGGAAAAATTGGGAAGAGAAATGAGAGTGATGCAAGAAAATCATGAAAAGCAAATCAGTAGCTTGCTAAAGGAGACCCCCAAAAATGCTGAAGAAAATAACACCTTTAAAAATAGACTAACTCAAATGGCAAAAAAGGTCCAAAAAGCCAATGAGGAGAAGAATGCTTTAAAAAACAGAATTAGCCAAATAGAAAAGGAGGTTCAAAAGCTATTGAAGAAAATGGTTCTTTAAAAATTAGAATGGAGCAGTTGGAAGCTAATGACTTTATGAGAAACCAAGAAATTATAAAACAAAACCAAAAGAATGAAACAATAGAAGACAATGTCAAATATCTCATTGGAAAAGCAATTGATCTGGAAAATAGATCCAGGAAACACAATTTAAAAATTATAGGATTGCCTGAAAACCATAATCAAAAGAGAGCCTAGACATCATCTTTCATGAAATTATCAAGGAAAACTGCCCTGATATTCTAGAACCAGAGGGTAAAATAAATATTGAAAGAATCCACTGATAACCTCCTGAAAGAGATCTGAAAAGAAAATCCCCTAGGAATACTGTAGCCAAATTCCAGAGTTCCCAGGTCAAGGAGAAAATATTGCAAGCAGCCTGAAAGAAACAATTCCAGTATTGTGGAAATACAATCAGGATAACACAAGACCTAGAAGCTTCTACATTAAGGAATTGAAGGGCATGGAATAGGATATTCCAGAAGTCAAAGGAACTAGGATTAAAACTAAAAATCACCTACCCAGCAAAACTGAGTATAATACTTCAGGGGAAAAAATGGTCTTTCAATGAAATAGAGGATTTTCAAGCATTCTTGATGAAAAGACCAGAGCTGAATAGAAAATCTGACTTTCAAACACAAGAATCAAGAGAAGCATGAAAAGGGAAACAGCAAAGAGAAGTCATAAAGGACTTACTAAAGTTGAATTGT
The DNA here is from genome assembly GCF_028372415.1 of Notamacropus eugenii. Classification (NCBI taxonomy): domain Eukaryota; kingdom Metazoa; phylum Chordata; class Mammalia; order Diprotodontia; family Macropodidae; genus Notamacropus; species Notamacropus eugenii. The sequence continues at coordinate 25,409,601 of NC_092873.1, forward strand.
TTACATTCATACATGGAAAGATAGTATTTGTAACTCTTGAAACTTTTCTTAGCATTTGGGTAGTTGGAGGGATTCTATACACACTATATATAATATATATATTTATAGACAGAGGGCACAGGGTGAGTTGAATAGGAAGGGATGATATCTAAAAAAATAAAATTAAGGAGTGAAAGAGAAAAATATTGGGAGGAGAAAGGGAGAAATGGAATGGGGCAAATGATCTCTCATAAAAGAGGCAAGAAAAGCTTTTTCAGTAGAGGGGGAAAGGTGGGAGGTGAGAGGGGAAAAGTGAAGCTTGCTCTCATCACATTTGGCTTAAGGGGGAAATAACGTACACACTCAATTTGGTATGAAATTCTATCTTACACTACAGGAAGGTAGGGGAGAAGGGGATAAGTGGGGTGTGGGGGGATGATAGAAGGGAGGACAAATGGAAGGAGAGAGTAATTAGAAGTAAACACTTTTGGGGAGGGACAAGGTCAAAAGAGAGAAAAGAATAAATGGGGAGCAGGATAGGATGGGGGGATATATAGTTAGTCTTTCACAACGTGATTGTTGTGGAAGTCTTTTGCATAACTACACATGTATAACCTATACTGAATTGCTTGCCTTCTCAGTGGGGATGGGAAGGGGAGGGAGGAAGGGAGAGAAGTTGGAACTCAAAGTTTAGGAACGAATGTTGAGAATTGTTTTTGCATGCAACTGGGAAATAAGAAATATGAGTAATAGGGTATAGAAATCTATCTTGCCCTACAAGAAAAGAGAGAAAATGGGGATAGAGGAAGGGATGCATGTGATAGAAGAGAGGACAGATTGGGGGAAAGGGTAACCAGAATGCACAGGGGAGGTTGGGGGAGGAAAGAGATGGGGAGAAAATCTGGAATTCAAAATCTTGTGGAAATGAATGTTGAAAACTAAAAATTAATTAATTAATTAAAAAAAGAAAAGAATACATGGTCTAGGAACAAATTCAGCTAGAATCCCTGAAAGGGATGAGACAAAAGTTTAAAAAGAGTAGAAAATATTTTTATAAATGGGATGAGAAGACTGAAAGAAAATATCAAAAAGGAAATGAGAGCTACAGTAGAAAGAATTGAATAGAGAATTAAATGCTTGGCACCAGAAGTACAAAACCTTGCTCAAGCAACAAGCTCCCTGAAAATAGAATGATCCACATAGAAGCCATTGACTCCGTGAGACAATAAGAAATATTAAAACAGAGTGAAAAGACTAAAAAAACTGAAGAAAATATAAAATATGTCATAGAAAAAAAACAACTGACCTTGAAAACAGTTCTAGGGGAGATCATTTGAGAATCATTAAATTACATAAAAGTCATGATAAAATGAAGGATTCTGCCCAGGATATTTTTATTTCAAAAAATCATAAAAGTTTGCCCAGATCCCTTAGAATCAAGTGGCAAAGTACAAATAGAAAGAGTTTAGTGGTCATTTTCTGAAAGAAACCCCCAAGTGAAAACCCTCTGAACCCTATCATCATCAGGATTCACAGAGAAGAGTCTAACTAAACAAAGCCTAGGAGTGTTTCTGTTAGGTCCTGATCTTAGGGGGAAAAGGGGAAAAGGAAAGGGAATAAGGTAGGGGAAGGAGAAGAGAAAAGAAGGTTAGGAGAAATTATCTCACATAATTAGGCTGCACTTGAACCTTCCTCTTATCTGACCCGGTCAAAGGAAGGAAGAATACACACACACACACACACACACACACACACACGCACACACACACATACACACACAAACACATACACATCATCGGATATAGAAATACATTTTAAAATAATGATAAACATTGATACAGCACTTATTACGTGCCAGGCACTATCCTAAGGGCTTCAAAAATATAATTTCCTTTGATTCTCACAACAGCCCTGGAAACTCCCTCATGGTGCCATCAACATCCCCATTTTACAGATGAGGAAACTGGCAAATAGAGTTTAAGTGACTTGCCCAGGGTCACCCAGCTAGGAAGTGTCTGAGGTCACATTTGAATGCAGGTCTTCCTGACTCTGGACCCACATACCATCTCCTGCACCACCTCCACATGCTACTTGGTGTCTGTCTCTGTGTTAGATACTAGAGATAGACAAGTAAAATTCGAAACAGACCCTCCTCTCAGGGAACTTCCATTCTTTAGATGAACAGCAAAGATCAGAAGCTGAAAAATAAGCCCCTCCCATCCCTTCTCCTGCCCCCCAGCTTTGGATCCTTGCGGCCACCCCCAAAACCGAGAACGGTCTTCATTCTGGGCCAGATTGATGCTGATGTCCAGAGAGCTGAGGGAGCCCTTCCACCACAGGGAGAGACTAGCGCTGTTCTCCAACCAGACTGCCTGGAGCAGGGAGGGAACCTGGGGAGTGAGGAGCAGGAGAGGAGGGCTGTGTTGGAGCCTGCTTGAACCTACTCTGGAGAGACAGTTGTTAACTTTTAGTGCCCACATTTACACCTCAGAAATGGACAAATGCTATCAAGCAGGACTTGATTTTTGTTTTGTTGATTGCTAGATTTAAGGATGTGATGCAAATTAACTTAAAATGTGCGTGGTGTACAATCTTTCCAAGAGCTAGGTGTTAAACATTCGCTAGCATATTCTCTGGTTTAGTGCCTTCACAGTAAGTGCCATTCATTATGATTACAGGAGGCAAATCAATCCACAGATTAAGCACCTACTATATGCCAAATATTGCTAGGCTCTGGGGATGCAAATTCAAAGACTAAGACCTCCTAGGGGATCATTCCCCACTGGTCCTCAGTAGACACTGAGCATGCTCAAACCTCAGTGCTGTTAGGGACCTTAGGACATAGAACATGGAATGTCAGAGCTGGGAGGGAACTTAGAAATCTTCTAATCCCATCATTTCATTTTATAGATGAGTAAACTGAGGCCCAGAAGAAGGCAGGGTTTCATCCAAATTTCCATAGCAGTCTTGGAAACTAGAAGCCAGAAATCTGTCTGTGTTCCTTATCCAAGGTTTTGAAGAGGCCCCACATAAGGGCTTTGAGAGACAGAGAAGCAAACAAGACTGAGCTATTGGAAGAGACCAGAGGCCTGGCTGAACTAGCAAACCTTGAGTGTTTGACTTTCAGGTGTTTGGCGCTCACCCTTTCCCACAGGTGTGGCCAAGCATATGGGATTGCAGTCTTTGTTTAGAGGGGGACAACTGTTCCTGCCCTCCGTTTCCCTCTGCTTCCATGGAGGGAGCTGGAAACTTAGTTTGGCCAGTTCTTTTGATTAAATATTCTACAGGACAATGGAATCCCTCTCATTCTCTGCCCTTCTCCCAGACTTCCCTTTCTTCCTTCCAACAAAGAGGGCTAGAAGGAGTATGGAAGGACACTGAAGAAGGATCACCATTTGGGGAGTCTGAGGACATGAACACAAATTCTACTTCTGTCCTTTCCCTGAGATTTGAGCTCAGAGGCACAAATCCCTTCCTATCTATGGGACTCAGTTTCCTCATATGTAAAATTAAGGAGTCCAAATTAATTTTCTGTGCATTGCCTGAGAATGGAGCAAGATGGTGAGGGGACTAGAGGCCAGGCTGTAGAGTATCACTTGAAGAAACTGAGAAGGTTTAAGCCTGGAAAAAGAAGAGTGGTGGGGTCAGGGAGGGATGGGGTAATGGTGCTACTGTTGGACCATCACATGTGATTGAGATATTGGCCTTGCCAGTTTGGCTCCTGAGGGCAGAAGAAGGACCACTGAGAGAGGATAAAAAGGATAAATGTTGGACTCAGTGTTAGGCAAACTTTCCCAACTAGGTGCAAGGGAAGGACTCTCAGGATGGGCATGGGGAGCTGATCTCTGTCAGGGTTGGTGTTAAGGGAAGGCAGAGGGGAGACCAGATGCCCCTGAGGTCTCTGACAAACCTGAGGACTCTTCAGTTCTACTCCACTCCTGGGGCTCCCTCCAGTGGTCAAGCAAGAATAGTGCACTTTGGGGCAGGCTAATCCTTCACCTTCCCGGCCTGGACTGTTGTCACCTTTCCTATGAATAAGGAGGCAGAGAAAAGAAAAGGGCCTACAGGTAGCATCGGTCATTTTTTAGTCTCAGTCTCAGTTTCCTCACTTGTACCACAGGAACAGCAAGTCTTTTGTGCCCTACTTCACTAAGTTACTAAGAGGACCATACTTTGCCACCCTTAAAATGTTAAATAACTGTAAGATAGCAGAAGAGGGTGGCCGAAGCCAGAGCTTGAAGCCTTCCAAGCTCAGAAGGAGGCACTAGAGCCTTTCAGAGCCAGATAAGGCTAAATATGAGCTCCCTCCCCTTTTAGGGAAAGATCTCACAGCCAAGAGATTTCAGATCCCCCAGTACCAAAGAAAGCATTGTTCATTTTTGTGAATTCTCACAACTTTGAGGACAGTAGGAATGAGGCTGGGCTTCTAGGACCCAAGGATGTCCATTCTGGATGTGGGAATGATATTGGCAAAGACTTAGAGATAAGAATGAGCTGAGTATTTCCCAGATCTCTATATCCAGCCCTCACCTCTCTCCTTGCCTCTAGTCTAACATCACCAGCTTACTTAAGGACTTCTCAAACTGGACGAGCCAGAGGCATCTCAAACTCAACATGTGCAAATCATTATCTCCCTGCATTCACAACCCACTCCCCCAACACCCCCAAAATAAAACAAACAAAAAACCCTATCTTCCCAGTCCTCCAGGCTTAAAATCTGGGAGTCATCCTGGACTCCTTACTCTCCCCCTACCCCACATCCAATATAGTGCCAAAGCCTGTCGATTTCACCTCTGTAGCATCTGTTGTTGATTTCACTTTTGAGCATCTGTTGTTGATTTCACCTCTGCTGAATCTCTGGTTGGTTTCACCTCTGCTGCATCTCTGGTCCATTTCACCTCTGCTGCACCTCTGGTCCATTTCACCTCTGCTGCATCTCTGGTCCATTTCACCTTTGTTGCATTCATGGCTGCAGTACCTCTCAGATACATTCCCTTCCCTCCTCCAACACTTCCCTCACCGTGGTACAGGACCTCATTTCCTTATAGCTAGACTATTGCAATATCCTGCTGGGGTGGGGGTCTACCCACCTCAGGTCTCTTCCCACTCCTATCTATCCTCCGCTCAGCCACCAAAGCCATTTTCCTAAAGTGTAGATCTGACCACATCATTCCCCTGCTTAATCTATTGCAATGACTCCCTATTGCCTCCAGGAACTCCTCTAGTTGGCTTGTAAAACTCATTACAGCCTAGTCCCTTCCCATTCTTCCCGTCTTCTTGCACTTTATTCCTTGCCCTCTCACCTCACACTATACAGTTGAGCTCTCCTGGCCTCATCACTATTCCTTGCACATGATGGTCCATCTCCTGACTCTCTGTCTTTTCATTGACTGTGCCCTTTTCCTGGCATCCTCCTTGTCTCTACTTCCTTGGCTTCCTACAAAATTCAGCTCAAATCCCATCTTCTGCAGGAAGTTTCTTTGATCAATCCCCCCTCTCCCCAACCTTTGCTGTTACCACCTTTCCTCCAACCAAACCTTCTACTTAACCAGGTCTATAACTTGTTTGCACATTCAGTCAGTCCATTAGTAAACAATGATTAAGTATGTACTATGTGTTAAGCACTGGGACACAGACAGAGGCAAAAGACAAGCTTTGTTCTCTGGGAGTTCACAGTCTAATGTAGGAGAACTTGGCTGTTTACTTTATGTTTCTTTGTATTCCCAGGGGTTTTCTTGGCAAAGGTACTGGAGTGGTTTGCCATTTCCTCCTCCAGCTCATTTAAGGCAAACTGAGGCAAGCAGGGTGAAGTGACTTGTCCAAGGTCACTCAGCTAATGAGAGTTTCAGACCAGTGTTGAACTCCAGTCTCTGGCTCCAGAACCAGTGCTCTCTCCCCTGCACCACCTATCTGCCACCTTCTCTACTGAGCAGAAGTCTAACTATTCCATCGATGTTTTATCCTCAAGACCCTCACTGGGTTTGGGGTACCCTGACCTGAGTTTCCCTCTGTTGGTTTTGTATCGTCCTAATAGAATAGCAGCTCTTGGGGGCAATTGCTTCATAAATTACTTTTTTGAGATCACAATTAGGGCCTAGGACCAGCAGCCTTCATGACTTCATGGCTAAGGTTTCTGAACACAGCCTCCCTATGGTAGGGGCACAGCTCAGCACAGGGTAAGGAGACAACATGAATTAGTTGTTGGAAACCCATTCCTAAAGGCATCTTCCTGAGTCAGAGGGGCAGAAAGCTTCAGATGACCATAACCATAAAGCTTCAGATACCTCAAAGAGTGGAAGTCATGAGGATGGCCCTCTAGCTAGAGGGGTGGTCAGGGCCCACTGGTGCCCAGCACAGGGCATGGGCCCAAATGTGATTTGTATAGGATTTGTTTACAGCCCCTGCCCCCTCCTGGAAAACAGTCACAGGTGGCGTTGTAGGAGAGTCCCCTCCTCCTTTTTTTTTGCCATTTCAATAGGGAGGCTGGTCTATCTGGACACAGAGCTCTCCACAAAGAGACAAAGTCACTGGATTGGCTTTCTCTGCTAGGACTGGGCTGGGTGACTGATCTGCCTTACCCTCCTGTATCATGTTGGACTCCAGAGATGCCACACAGGTAAGAACAACCCTGGCCTCATCCAGAGGACAGTTTAGGACACATGGGAACCCCTTAACCCAGGCAAGGCCAAGCCAGGCTGCCAAGATAAACGCTGGGTACTTTGGCCAGGGAGCCGGGGCAAAGGGATTTGATGTCATCCTGGTTTCTGCTGGGGAGGGGATTAGAGAGGGTGTCGAGGTGGGAGAAAAACAGGGAGCATGGTAGAAGCTCAGGATTGACAGTGATCACCCACATACCCTTGTCTCTGCTTAAGCCTCAGTTTCCTTATCTGCAAAGTGAGAGAATATAATCCCCTGCTTTTATCTACTTCACAGACCTCAGTGGGAAGGGATGAAAAATTCATTACTTGATGAAAAAGAACTTGACTCATTCTTTCTTACTTTTCCTATGCTCAGTTCTGGATTGGGCAGGGAAAACTCCCTTGAGTGCAGGTCAATGCAAGGGAATCTCAGAGTTTGGTCTGGAGTCCAATACCACTCACAGGTCATTGGACTGGAAAATATTGGAGAGGGGGTGGTGTAGGCTGGGACCTTGTAGGCAGGGGAACCTCAGGGCATGGTGAGGGCAATAGGGGACCCAAGGTTCTCCTGGCAGAAGCTGTTTTCCTTGGAGAATACAGGCAGGACTAGAAGGGGTCCTAGGGGCCACATAGTCCAAAACCTTCTGTTTACAGAGGAGGAGACAGAAGCTCAGGCAGGGTAAGAGACTTGCCCAAAGCCACACAGCCAGTGACTATAAGAACCAGAGCCTTGGGCCCCTCCAAGCCCAGGGTTCTCTCCTCTTCTTCCTTAGCCCAGGGGCAGCCACAGGGTTCAGATGACTCTGCCTCCTTGACCCTGGAACAGCCACCAAAATCTTAATATCTACAGTTCCCTTGAGCTCATTTGGTAGCCCCCTCACTTCAGGTCTAGCCCTGTCCCCTCAGATGGATGAAAGTCTATGGAATTCAGCAAACTTTTGTAGGAGAGACTCCCCAGACCCCATTGTCTCTGGCTTCCTCAGCCTGTTTTAGGAAGTCCTCCAGCCATCACGTTCCTGTCAGGCCTTAGTTCATGTGTGTGAGAGAGAGCTTTTCTCCTCAGCCAAGCCTTCCCTCCCTGCTCCCACCTTCAGCTCAGGGCTATGGGGAGTGTGGGGGCTGGGCCTTGGTGTGCCCAAGTGGGGTTTGGAAGGCATCCTGCACCTGCATCATGCAAAGGAAGCCTGCCTTTGCATAGAGCTCTCTCTTGGAGCTGCCCAGGGTATTTGCATAGCCTTCCCAGCCAGGACCCAAGCTGAGGCCCTACCCTGTGGGCATCAGGGCCCCAGGCCTCCCCATCCATCAACCTCTCCCCACTTTCTCAGGGAAGGAGGGCATCTGGTATCCGCTAGGAAGAGATCAAAGGACTAGAAGACAAAAACCAGAAAATCAGGAGAGGAAAAAAGTGTTCCAGTCAAAAGTGGCCCCAAAGGGAGGGGCAGCAGGTCTCATGGGGGAGGGAAAGGTCAGAGGACCTGGGTTCATGAAGCCTAGCCCTGCTATTCACTGGCTTTGGGACTAGAGGCAAGTTCCTTCACACCTAGGGATAAGAACCACTCCCCATGTGGGGGTAAGGGCAGATGTCTTTGTTGCCAAATGCAATGAAACTCGCCCTCACATCCCACTATCAGGAGTTGGGAGGAAAGCACTTAGTTCATCATATCACGCCACAAAATTGGAAGCGATTGTCCATCAGTGAAGGGTAATGGGGCCAGGTGGTTCTTTTCCCTCACATTCCAATGATCCCATGATGCTGAGATAATCCAGCTCAATTCCCTGATTGTGTAGATGAGGCAGCAAGGTCCAGAGACGGCTGGAGACACAATAACTTGGGCCCCTTCCCTAGCATAACTGGAGAGAGAGAGACAGACAGACAGACAGACAGAGACAGAGACAGAGAGAGAGAGAGAGAGAGAGAGAGAGAGAGAGAGAGAGAGAAGAGAAGAGAAGAGAAGAGAAGAGAAGAGAAGAGAAGAGAAGAGAAGAGAAGAGAAGAGAAGAGAAGAGAAAGAGAGAGAGGAAAAGAGGAAAAAAAGGGAGAGGGAAGAAAGAAAAAAGAAAGAAAGGAAAGAAGAAAGGAAGGAAGGAAATAAAAAAGAAAGGAAGGAAGGAAAGGAAAGAAATACTAGCATTGGGGAAGAGCTGTGGAGTCTGAGTCCCAGAGAAAGCTAAGATGCTGGAACTTGAGGCTAAGAGGTCTATCGGTCCTCTTGCCATCAGGAGGAGGATCAGGATTAGCCACCATGGAGATGGAGAGACTCCACCATAGGGCAATAGAAGTTTGAATGAATGGATCCCTCCTCTTCTTCCAGGGAGCCTTCTCTGGGGATCTAAGCTCCAGGAAACCCCGCCCTTCTCTGAGTTCCTTTGGGAACATTGTCTCTACCCATCAACAAACACATAAGACACAAGACTGAGAGTGAGACCAAGATGGGAGACCTTATTTCCTTTCTCTGTTCCTGTCTTATCTGCTACCAGATTCTCAGGTTTTTGTGGGCAGGGTTAAGTAGGATGCGGGTAGGCCAGGCCAGGCTGACAGGTAATGTCATGGTCCTTGCCCCTCCAGACCCTCCACAAAGGCATGCACCTCTCTTTCTTTGATTTTCTCTTACCCTCTCCCTCCATTTTACCCCCTTGACTTTCACTGTCTCAACCCTGTAACTGTCTTCTTCCTGTTTGCCTACCTCCTGCCTCTCTTTCTTCCCTTAGGCCTTTCCCTGCCTCCACTTTGACCTTTGGGGACCCCACAAGCCTTAATAAGGGCTTCTTATTATATAGATCATATAATACATATATTATATAATAAGGGCAGTACACAAGTTGCACAGTGCTATCCTCACAACAACCCTGGGACAGAGAAAATACCATTTTGCAGAGGATGCTGAGGCTTATTCTCTGTCCAAGATCATTAACTTTTCTAAAGGGTGAAGCTGGAACTTGACTTCAGGTCCCTGACTTTGAGTGAGTTCAGGGCTCTGTTCAACCTAGCATTCTTTTCCTTTGCTTTGACACCTTAACTAGATAAGAATTGTCTCAACCAGTCAACCATAGACCCTTAGCTAAGTGTCAAAGAGCCTTTGAATTTGAAGAAAGTTGTACAAAAGCTGTATGGAGAGGCAGAGGAAACTTGAGCCAGACCTCAGGGACTGTCTATTAATTATCAAGTGGTGGAGAGATTGATTACCAAACATTGGAGCCAGCCTGGCATTCCGATCCATCCCTGAATGAACTGAGTGCTATCTCTGAGATGTGGCAGAGAAGGGGACTATGCAGGACTGTCACATGCTCTATAGTCAACTTGAAGCAAAAGAGCTGGGCTGAGGACAGTCCCCAGGAGATGGCCAGCTCCTTCTCCAACTTTCCCTCCAAGCTCCTATCTATCCACAGACACTATCTAATATCATCTATGGCTTCTCTCCAAACATTTGTAGCAAACACAATTGTACCTCAACTACAAAGAGGTCAGAGATTAACTACAGTAAGCATAAACATTGTGTGGTTTTGTCCTTCCTTCTTGGAAGAGGACCATGACATTAGGGAGATGATGACATGACTTGCAGTTGACTTTGGTCTGAGGGAGGGAGGGCTGTTCAAAGTCACCAGCCTCACTTTCTCCTCCACAGCCATCTGGGTCCACTGACCAGATATCAGTCAGGATGACTGCAGATGGCCCAAGATGCAATGGGAGACCTTGGGCCTTTTAAGCTAAGATTTTTTCAAGTTCTCTCTTTGAGTGAAGCAATGCCCATTCAGTGAATAGCCCTCTTAAAGAAGTGAAGCAATGGATGACCCCTTTAATAAAAAAAATCAAACTGGAATAGGGAGAACATCAGGGTTGCTGGCCAAAAGAGAAACAGTTACTATTTACAATCAGGTAGGGAACCCATCCTCTGCCTACCTGTTAGGAATTATCCTAACTGGGGTCTCAAAGCATGGTAGACAAACTCAAAACTTTTCATCTGAAAGAAACTTCTTAAAGCTGAAGGGGGAAGAACCACATATTCTTTGGGATGGCCACTGTGTGGCCTTTGTTCTCGAAGAGGACCAAGACATCAGGAAGGTGATGCCAGGATATGCAGGTGAGTTGGATTTAAGTGAGGAAGAGCTGTGCAAAGTTACCAGCCTCATTTTCACCCTCAGAGACATCTGGGTGCAGTGACCAGATATCAATCAGGACAACTGGAGATGCCCCAGGATGAAGTGGGGGAATCTTGGCCTTTTCAAGCTAAGGTCCTTAACAGGTCTAAACTCGACTGAGGCTGTGCCCATTCAGTGGTTAAGGTTAGTTAAGAAATAAGGCAAAGAATGAGCTCTTTAAAAAAATGGATCTAAGAAAACTCTCAGGGTCTTTATGATCCTTCTAGGGGATAAACAAGCTAATTATAGTACCTGAGTGATGGTCTCAAAGTGTCTTCTCTATGAAATGGGGAAAAGAGAATGCTCTTGCCCCTACTCTAGATGGATCAGAGAAAGCCACACGTTCCCCACACAGCTAAGCACTTCCACCTGCACCACACTGTTTGGTGGCATAGATACTAACTGTGTGGCCCTGGGAAAGTCCCTTACATTGTTTTCGGCATTTTTTAAAGTCTCTACCTCAGTTTCTTCCTCTGTAAAATGAAAATCATATTAGCACCAACTCATGTAAGGAGAACATGAGAGACTGTACACTTTGCAAACCTTAAAGAACTCTAGAAATAGGAAATGCTTCTTATAGGAGCTCTCCACCTCCAGGCCTAACTCAGGAGGCCAGACTGAATGGAACATGAAGATATCTACTGAACCTTCAAGGCTGGAACCCTTCCCACAAATAAAACCAGGAATGACTCAGGTTCTACAATTAATGGCATAAGTACAAAATAGGAGAGGTTTGTCTAAGAGCAGAGTTCATCCGAAAAAGATCTGGGGGTTTAGGTGGACCACAAGCTCAGTATGAGTAAGTAGTGGAATATGGCAATACAGACAGTGAATGTGATCTTAGTTTGCATTAAAGGAGGACTAGTGCCCAGGTCTGGGGAAGTGGCAGTACTGCTATTCTCCAGCTGCCTCAGACCCCCCGTCCCAGAGGATTGTGGTCAGTTCTGGGCACCACAGTTTCAGAGGGTCATTGATAAGTTGGGGACTGTCCAGAGGAGGCCAACAGGATGGTGTGTCATACAGGATACATGAGGTGGAGAAAAGGTCTTAGATGGGACATGAGGGGCTGGTGAGACCCTTCCACTTGACCCCAGTAAGCCTCAGAGCAAGGACTCATAGTTCAAGAGGCAAATCCTCACTTCCTAACAATCAGTGCCATCTAAAGAGCTGGGGAGGAGATGCAATCCATCCGAATCCACATTTTTAAAGCACCTACTTGGTACCAGACACTGGACTAAGGGGATGCAATTAATAAAAAGAAAGACCCTCCCTACCCTGGAGAAGTTTACAGTCTGTTGGGGAGAGGGAGGGTGGCTGATGAGGGAGGGGTGGTTGTGGGGAGGGGAGCAGGTTCCTCCTCTCTGGAAGTCTTCAAGTAGGGCCTAGAGGACAACATCTATGGCAATGTTGTAGGCAGGATGGTTGGTCAGGTAGAGGTGAAGTAAACCAGAAGTCTTGGATGTCCCTCCCAATTCTGACACCCAGGATCTCTTTTTCATTTGAGCTTCTGAAGAGTGGCAGATAATCAGTTCTCCCTAACCAGCTCTCTTCCTCCTAGTGCTGAAATTCACTCACCCAGTCACCCATACATCCATCCACCCACCCTGTCATCCATCCATCTACCCACTCACCCAGCTATCCATCCACCCATCCATCCACCCACCTATCCATCTATCCATCCACCCACCTATCCATCCATCCATCCACCCACCCACCCCTCCAACAATACATACAATCCACAATTCTTACTGAGACTCTGCTCTGTGTAAGAATGGTCTGGGGGCACCCTCTCTTTCCCTCCCTTCTACTAACTTAAATCTAACAAAATCATCAAAGTCTCAGCACTGCCACCACCTCCTCCAGGAAGCCCTCCCTGACCACCTCAGGCCACACCTTAGGGTTTGTGCGCACACACTCTGGACAAAACGAAGTTAGGACACCAAGGAGGCTGCTCCAGAAAGGGAGCCTTTGGTGCCCTCCCACTATGGGCTCCTCTGGGGTGTGACCCAAAGTCGAGGAGGGGATCCTCCTATTTTAACAAATGACCTTGACTAAGCTCAGTTGGTTCTAAGTACTAAAGTACACAAGTGGTATCTTCTGAATGTTGGTGCCCTGGGACAAAGCTCTAATGGCCCCACCCCAGTCCTAGGGAAATGATTTCTATCGTTTCTTTGAGACTTGTCCTTTGATGCATGTACTTAGTATCTACTCACATGCACCTGTCTCACGGCTCCACCCCTCCATGGCCACCCAAGGATGATTTGATGTTTGTCTGTTGTCTCCCCAGAGTCTAGCCTAGTGCCTGGCACACAGTAGGTGCTTACTAAATGCTTGCTGCTTGATTGGTAGGGGGAGATGATGAACACCTGTAGGGATTTCTAAGGCTCCTCCTAGCTGGGACATCCCTCACTGTGCCTTTTCACCCGCAGCACTCTGTTCTGCCCCTGACACACATCATCGGGTCTTTGATTGGGCTGAACTGAATTGTGCTGAATTGAGTGCTCAGTGGATCTCGCCTCCCCAGAAGGTCTCAGCCCCTCTCCTGCAGGAATGCCCATGGGCCCGTGACTGACTAACCCCTAATCTCAATCCTAAATTCCTGCTTTCACCAGTTAGAGGAGAGAAATACTGAGCTTTCTCTCATTATTCTCAAGGGTGAATTTGGTCAGCTTCAGTTCCCCTGCCAGGGTTGGCCAAAGGCTGGAGGTATCTGCCCTTTGACCTTCTAAGGGCTAGCAAGGAGCCCAGCAGGGCTCTTGGTCTAAACCATTCTTATTCTTGCCAGAGCCGGGGTCTCAAAAGTGTCCAGTGGAAAAGTGCCAGCACCCAAAGCCAAGAGGACATGTCTGCTCCAGGGTGAGCTTTGCTGAAGTGGGGTGGTAGGGTGGAACTGGAGGAGGTCACTCATTAGACCCAGAGCAGGCCTGGGTAACACAGGGGAGGAAACTCAGGCCAGGCAGTTGGGAGGCTGGGCCTACTTCTAGCACCAATTTCCCCTCCGAGGAAGCTTGGGCAGTGACACCCCACCACCTTGAATACAAGATACTTTGTCTCTAGGGTCTTTTCCAGCCCCTATCCCAGGCACCCCCCATCTCTACCCCACCTTCTAGGTTCTCTGCTCTTCCAGCTCTGACTTGCCATGGTCTATGGTCTAAGGCCCCTTCCATGAATCTGAGATGTTCTATAGCACTTTCTGTGGCTTTCAGTCCTCATTATCTGTAGGGGCTGCAGCTGTGACCCTGGGTCTGTGGGTATGGGCTTGGGTTGGGCTGGAAACTCAACTGGGTCAATGTTCAGGCCCACACCTCCTGTGCCCCAGCATCCCCCACCACTACCACCACAGTAGAACTGTCCTTCTCAGATCAGCTGCCCTTCACACAAATCACTCCAGTGTTCTTGGGGCAAAGAGAACAGCCTTCCCAGAGGAGGCTTGGGCCAGGGATGGCTTCCAGAAAGCAGTGACCCCTGAGCTGTGCCTTTAAGGACAGGCAGAAACCATCTCTCAAGCCCCCATAGGATCCTGGGATTAGAGCAGTTGTAGATGGGAGAGACTTTCTGCAGTGTCAGCCTCAGCTCCTCACTTGCCTCACTGCTTAGCTCCAGGACCCCTTGCCATCTTCACCTTCCATAAACCCTGTGGCTGAGCAGTCTCTAGAGTGAGCCCTGAAGGGAGGAAGGATGAGGACTTGGAGGCAACTCTGTCCTCAGGCTCCCTTTGCCTCTGCCCCCTCTCCTTTCCTCCCTTCTTGGTGGCTTGTTCCCACAGAGAAAGAGAACCAGCCAGTGCCATCCAGAGGCCCTGCCCAAGGTACCCCCAAACAGCCCGTGCAGGTAGCAAGAAGGAGGCTGGAGACTGGAGAGACTGGCACTACCACCAGGGAGAAATCAACTTTGTCGGTTCTGGAAAGAAGCATGCAAAGGTACAGAGCCAGGATCTGGTCCCAAACCCAGGGAGCTACTGTGCTGGCTCCTTGCTGGGACATTTTCTGTGTCTGGGGTTGTGATCATTCTTAGTGTAGGAACTTCCTAGTGCCAGCTCTTGAGAGCAAGATATTGATCACTCACTCACTCACTTATTCATTCATTCATTCAATCATTCTGTAAATCTGGACTGAAAGTGCTCTCTCTCCACCCACACCCACCCCCATGGTTGCTGGAACCCCTGGGAAGAGGCATCCTGGCAACTGAATTGAAGAGAACTGGAGATTCCCAGAGCCAGCAAAGGCACCGCTGAAGCTACATAGTCCAGCCCACCCCCAGGGCCAGAAGCACAGTCCAGTCTGATCTTAGACTGTCCATGTATAGGTGCCTAAGGAGTTTGGAGCACAGGACACCTTTGGGCTGAGCTGCTCCCAGAAGATTCTAGAAGACTTCTCAGAGGTGTTGGCTGGGCCCAGAATTTGCAAAGGCAGAGAGAAGAGCTGGAAAAGTAGGGGGGGTTGGGGGAGGGGAGGACAGGGTGAGCAAAATCAGAGATCAGGAAAAAAACAGTTCAGGACAGAATGAAAATACCTCATGGAAACTGAGGCCAGCTCCTTGTTCTTGTTGGTGACTGGGATCACTGGGAAAGCCAGGCTGGGAGCTCTGCACAAGTGACTTCTGCATTTTAATGGAGCTTGGGCTGACCCAGCCTGTCCAAGTCCTGACCCAGAGGAATGAGGCTCCAATGAAAGGGCTCAGGAAGCCCACAGGTGGGCTGGCATGGGCAGGAGGGGCCTCGTGGGTGTTCATGATGCAGCTTCTGGAGTCATTCCACTCCCAGACAGAATCAAGGGGGTGTCCCTCCCCCCCAGCTACAGGTTTGCATCTGGGCACAGCTCTGGTCTAGAGCTTGTGCTTTGCTTTTAAAAGGGATGTGGTGGCATCTGGGGATGAGAGCCAGACCTCAGGAACTATGAGGAGGGAGAAGTACCTGGGTATTACGCTTTGTGGTTACAAATGCCAGCCTAGAGCAGCCCAGAGTGGAACAGAAACCCAGAACCCAGCACTCTGGGCCAAGCAGCCCTAGTCAATGAGCTCCTTGGATGCTGAAATGCAGAGCAGAACCAGGCAGGGCTGAGCCGGGCAGAACTGGGGCAACCACAAGTGGACAAGTCGCCAAGATCCCCAGCCAATGAGTGCTGTCCCAATGTGAAAAGGACAGCCTTGGGAAGGGGTGGCCACCACCCCCCCTCCCTCCCCAGGGCTTCATGTAGTGGCTGCGCAGCCACTTGGCTTAGATGTGGCGCAGATGGTTTAGCTCCCATTGAGGTCTGCCCAGTTTTGTTTCTGAGCCCTGAACACTGATCCTCCCCAACCAAAGCCTCTTTTGGTCTTATTCTTTAACTTAAGAATTTCCTAGTAGAGCCAACCTTGCAGGTCCCTTTCTAGCTACCCTCTCCCCTCCCTGTCCCCCCCCCCCACTAACACACACACACACACACACGCACATCCTAGACTATCACCTTCCTAAGGATGAAGTCCTTTGCCCATCTCCATTTCTCCCAGCCTGGGAGCTCCCTGAGGGCAGGGCCAGCCCCCATACCAGCTGCGCTCGGAATCCTGGTATCAACTGACAATTACGAGGCACTTTTATCCTCTGCAGTTCCTGAGGGTGCCCAGCACCGTGCCCCCCAGCATCCTCTTTGAGTTCATGCTCAGCGACTGGTCCCTGCCTGCGCCCAACCTTGTGGTCTCGCTGGTGGGTGAGGAGCAGAACTTCCCCATGAAGCCCTGGCTCCGAGATATCTTGAGGAAGGGGCTAGTGAAGGCCATGCAGAGCACAGGTGAGACCTTGCCTTCCTTGTCGCGGCTATCCTTCATGGGGAGAGGCATCCACGAGGCCAGCTCTGGCCCCTGCTTCCCTGGGCACACAGGACGCACACACGGACACACACACACA
The DNA here is from genome assembly GCF_028372415.1 of Notamacropus eugenii. Lineage (NCBI taxonomy): Eukaryota > Metazoa > Chordata > Mammalia > Diprotodontia > Macropodidae > Notamacropus > Notamacropus eugenii. The sequence goes on from NC_092873.1 coordinate 25,426,236, forward strand.
CAGGCATACATACACATTCTCACACACACAGTCACACATTCATACACATATACACACACACACTCACATGCACACAGATACATATACACACACAGTCACTTACACACAGTCACACACATACACACACACTCTCCCATGCACACTGTGACACACACTCTCTCATATGCACACACAGAGTCACACATGAATACCCATACACTCTCACTCCCCATCACACAGGCACACACACACACACACACACACATATGCATAGGGGCTTCACAGCTGGACCCTGCATTGTACTTCCTAGACATCCATAGTCCTGCCCCTGGGGGCTTGGGGGGAGGGGAGGACAGGATTTCCTTTTTGGCAGGAGCCAGACCTGCAGGATGGAGCTTCCTTCTCCAGGTCCCTTCTTAGGCATGACCATTGAGTTTCCTTTGCCTTGGCTGGGAGCCTCTCCCAAAGGGCTCATCTGCAGGGGGAATGAAGACACTTTGCACCTCCTTCAGAATGCAGAACCTCTGATATGATCCAACAGCTGGGGATCCTGCTAATAGTGATGAGGGAAACAACAACCCCTTACACAGTACCTACTATGTGCCAGACACTGTGTCAAGGGCGTAATGATGACGATATCCTTCGATACTCACAACCACCATGGGAGGTTAAGTGCCATTATGAGCCCCATTTTACAACTGAGGAAACTGAGGCGAAGATAGGTTATCCAAGGTCACTCCAGGCCCCCTTAGGCAAAGTGTGGTTCAAGTAGCTGAATCAGGATTCTTCCCCTCATCCTTTGAGGCTAAGGTTAGCCCTCCAAGCTCTCCAGTTTTCCCACTGCATTCTGCTCCTTTTTGGTGTGACCTTGGTCAGGTTTCTCCTCCACTTGTCTGGGCCTCAGTTTCCTCCTCTGTAAAATGAGGGGCCCCTGGCAGCTCCAGACCCCCGATCTTGTGTCTCGAACAGCTCAGGTGCTAGGAGGACAGAGCCATGAGAACCAATGAATCTGTATCTGCCATTGCAGAAAGCAGGGCAGACCCATTGCTCTCTCCCTGGGTTCTTCTCTGGCAGGGGCATGGATATTTACCAGCGCCCTGCGGGTGGGTCTGGCCAGGCATGTCGGGCAGGCAGTTCGAGACCATTCTCTGGCCAGCACATCCACCAAAGTGAGGGTGATCACCATTGGGATTGTCTCACTGTCCAGGGTGCTGCACAAGGAGGTTTTGGACAACTCTCAGGTATGTGGATCTAAGGACTGAGGGGCTAGGGGACAACAGCCTTCCCAGGAGCAGGGCTAGGATGAGAGCAGCCAGTCACAGATTGCTTCCTCACAATTAGAGCTGTCCTAGAATGGAATGGGTTGCCTTGAGAAATAGTAAGCTCCCCATTACTGGAAGGATTCAAGGAGGAGCTGTACAATCCCTGGTCAGAAAGGCTGTGCAAGGTGGGAGACTGGATTCCAGGGTCACAAAGGCTCCTTCTAGCTCTTGAGATTCAATGACTCGCATGTCCTCCCTATGCTAAGCCACATGATGAGGAGTACCCCGGGAGTAGCAGTGGGGAAGTACATGTCTATGCTGAGGTGAGGGGAGGATTAAGGGTATGCCTCATAGAAGGGTGGTAACAGACCCTAGGAATGTCTCACTGCTGTGGTTGACAGCCACCATGTGCCAGATTTTTGAGATACAAAGACAGAGACAATGTAGCCCTTGCCCTCAGAAAGCTCACATTCTACTCAGTGGAAGCAGCATGAATAGAGATAAGTATGAATAAAAATAGATACAGAGTAAATAAGGAGTAATTTTTGGAGGGGGGAGCCACTGACAACAAAGCAAGCAGGAAAGGCTTCCTGGAGGAGGTGCTGTTTGAACTGAACCTTGGGGTCTTCTCTGAGGCAGAGGAGAGGAGGGACAGCTGCATTGCAGGTGAGGAGAAAAAGCCTGGGAAAAAACATGGAGCTGGGAGATGGCTTATCCCATGTGAGGAACAAAGTGCAGTTGGGCTAGCCCAAAGAATTTCTGAAGAAGAGGAATGAGCTCTATGCCTGGAGTTAGTCTGTGAAGGACTTCAAATGACAACAGGAAAGTCTAACAATAATAGGGAGCCACTGGGGTTTATAAAACAGAGTCAGACCTGGGCTTTAGGGAAGTCACTTTGGTGTCTGTGAGAAGGACAAATTAGAGAAGCTTGGAGACTTGAAGCAGGGAGACCAACTAGGAAGCAACTGTAATCCAGAAGAAGAGAGAAAGGTCTGTCCTGGGTGGTGGCCAGGTGAGGGGAAAGAAAGAGATACACAGAAGTGTTGGGGAATGAAATTGGTAAGACTTAGCAACTGATTCTGTGTAGGAAGGGGGAGTGCAACCGAGTGAGACTTTGAGGATGATGACAAGGTTACAAACTTAGGATGTGGGTACCCTCACCCAAAATAGGAAGATAGGTTTGGGGGGTGGTGCACCTTGACATCCACTGATGTCTTGTGCCATGGAACAAGTCATAACGTCTCTGAACCTCAGTGTCTTCCTCTAAAATTAATGACCAGACTTGAGCATCTCTCACATCCAGTTTAGCCTTATGAAGTCCTACAAGACTTTTTTTTAATTCTTTGAAGGAGCCAGTAGGCTTCTATGTGGGGCACTGAATAGTGAACCTGAGAGTCTAGAGTGTTCCAGCTCTACCATTAATTTGCCATTCAATCTTAGGCAAGTTTCTTTCTTGCTTTGGGCCTCAGCACCCCAATCTGTATTTGACCTTTCTTCTCCTCTGGGAGTCTACCAGCCTCCTGCCCTGAGAACCTTCACAGTTGCTCAGTTGCTATAATTAGTTTTAAATGAACCCAGCCTCCTCTCTGAAGAACTCTGGGCCTCTAGACCCTAGGTTTGGGGCTTGGTCTGGTCTCCCAGGGCAGGAACAGGCTAGCTTTGAGGAGCGGAGAAAAAGTGAGACATCCCTTTCTGGAAGTGGGGGAGAAGACAAGGTCAGGGTGTCCTTCTCTTCCCTGGGTGGGGCTCAGTTTCCATATTTACACAATGAGGGGTTTTCACCAAACGAGACCTCTAAGGCCCCTTTGACCTGTGATCTTCAATGTTCTCTGTTCCAAGTCCCCCTCCCACCCTAAAAGTTCCCATTCTGCATTCTAAGGGGCCCCTCCCACCCCCATTCCATGTTCTAAGGGCCTTTTGGGCCCCTACTGCCAGGTTCTGGGTTCTCATCTCATAGTCTTCTCAGGGATTCTATGGAATATCCCAGGGGTTGGGAGACACAGCCAGAAGGTGGCAGTGCTGTCCATAGGAAACATGGACAGGGGCCAAGCCCTTAGCTGGGAATCTGGAAAGGGTGTGACCAGTAAAGGGAGGGTGGGCCTGCCAATAAGAACCCTGGGGAGCCCCCCTCCACCAGGAACTGCTGTCTGTCCTCATGGTCCTGGCTCCCCAGAGCCCCTCAACTTTGGTGTCTCACCCAGCAGTGAGAGCTGAGCCCAGAGCTCCCCCCACCCCACCTCTCTTGACCCTCTCTGGACCTCAGCCTCCTCATCAAGAAAATCAGAGGGTTTCCTCCAGCTCTGACCCAATGACTCTGTGCCATCTTCTTTGTGTGCCTACCCCTGGACTCAGTGACACTATAGGAACAGGGGAGGCATTGAGTGCCTTTGAGGCCCAGTAAAGAGCACAGGTTCTCCAAGCTCAGAGTCCTGGCCCCAGACTCTATGCTGCTTGCCTCCAAGACAGTGCCCTCAGCAAGCTTCCTGTCCAATTGAGAGGAGAGGGAGGGGAGAGGGCAGTGTACTAACCTTAGACCTGGAGGGTTCCTGCCCATGCCCCTGTCACCCTCACAAATATGGCTTCTCTTTCTCCTACTGGTTTGAATCTAGAACGAGAACCCAATCCCCTACAAGTCAGATGACAGCAGCCAAGGCACCCTCTACTCTTTGGACAGCAACCATTCACACTTCATCCTGGTAGACCCCCTGCTGGACAAAGCCCCAGTGGCAGCTGGAGCCACTGGGCATGGAGACCCCACCACCAGACTCAGACTCCTTCTGGAAAAGCACATCTCGGAGCAAAGGACAGGCTATGGAGGTAAGAAGGCTCCCTCATGCCACCTTGGCCCAGAAAGACTTCCCCAGGAGACAAGCCCTGGGTCTTACAGGCAATTTGGGTAGGAAGAGAAGCCACTCAAATGCCAGCTTCTTGGGCATGGCTGGGCTTCCTTCCTGATCTCTTTTGGTGAGCAGAGCCCCATTTGACTAGGGAAGAGGCAGCTCCCTGCCTTCCCGGTGTTCAGAGCTTTTCAGAGGCTTGGACATCGGTGCAGAAGACAGTGACATGGTGCAGGGTAGAGAAAGTTGACCTTTAGAGAGGTCTGGACCTCAAGTCTGCCTCATCTGCTTACAGGCTGCATGACCTGAACTTGTCTACTGTAACAGGAAGGGCTGCAGTGGATAGCCTCTGAGGCCCTTAGGCCTGTACGCTTAGAATTCTAACTGGGATTTCTCCTGGGGTTTGATTCTGAGCAGACACTTCTGTGGCCCTGCCTCGAGTCCAGATCTGAATTACAGCATTATAGAAGGCCCTCCTTCTGCCCTGGCAGCTACTTGCCTGCCTGTGGCCTTTCTGCTAAGTCCAGTAAACTGTTCATTCTTGAAGGAAGGAAGGAAAGCTACTCATCCTGGGGAATTACTAAGGGACCTGGAGCATACTGTGTCCTCTCTGTGAGCCTCTCAGGCAGGATCCAACCCTGTGAAGGAAATGAGTTGGACAAGGAGAGGCAGTAGGGGCATTGAGCATCTGTCCCTTCCCTTCTCTAAATGAAGGGACTGGGCCAGTGGCCTTCAGAGGGCCCTCCCATCCCAGATGCATGTCCACAGTCCTTCAAAAGCTACCATGCATCTCCAGCACTAGACGTACACTTCCTAAAACATTTAGAGAAATCAGCCCTAGGCCTGTCCCTCCCTGACTCCTTCTTGTGGTCAGTCACTATTGTATCCAGTCTCTAGTGAGAGGGACGGAGGGAGGGAGGGAGGGAGGCTGCTCGTCCTTCCACAATGCCCGTATTTGTAGTTTGAGGATGAGCCCCAAACTCTTCCTTACATTTCTCTACAATGGCTGCTTGTGGCCTTTCTCTGCCTCAAGCTTGAGTGCATGGTAAGATGTTCCTGCTGGCCCTGTCATTAACTGAAGGGATGACTTCCTTGCGTCTTCTGCCCAACTTTATTTACACCGTTAGTTGAGAATGATGGAAGGAGGGTGAAGAGAGAGACAGAGAGGGAGAGACAGAGAGACAGAGACAGAGACAGAGAGAGTCCCCCCTTAAAACATACAGAAAACTCCCTTAATTCATAACGGTTTACAGCTGGCCTCTGAAGTCACAAACTTAGTTTTCGCCAGGCCTTGTTTTCTAAATCGTTCTTTTTGGAAACAAGGCTCCTTTAACCAACAGAACATTTCTAGGACCCAAGTTTAGAGCAGTTTCTGTACAGAGTCCCTCACCCCAGCCCAGAATACAAGCTTTACCAGCCTCTCCCTTTCCAGGAAAAGGCAGCATTGAGATCCCCGTGCTTTGTTTGCTGGTCAATGGGGGCCCCAACACCCTTGAGGTAAGAGGTTGAATCTGAGCCTTGACTTCCGTTTCCTGGGGTGGCCCACATGATCTCTAAGGCTCCTCCCAGCATGGAGGTCCTGTGCTTGAAGGCCCCTCTACTGACTTCCTCTCACTCCTGGATTAATTTTCCTTCCCCTGCACCCCTCCTGACCTTCCCCTGACTCCCACTAAGGATCTCTGGGCGAGGTTGAAGGAGGGCAGCTCCTCTACCATTGCCTGTGCATGTTTCTCGCCATGCCCTCCCCTCTGACCAGGCACTCTGGTCTGGGGGTGGGGATAGCAAATTTTCCAGGCGGTGGAGAACTCTGCCCCTTGGTTGATCCTGGCGGGGTCGGGCGGCATGGCGGACATTGTCGCCACCCTGATGAACCAGCCCCACCTCATTGTGCCCCAAATGATGGAAAAACAGTTTAAGGAAAAATTCCCCACTGAGAAGTTCTCCTGGGAGGACATTGTCCGCTGGACAGAGCTGGTAGGTCCATCTCTCTCCATGGAGGTTGCGAGTTTCACTCTGGGAGGAAGCCTTGGGGTGGGGTCCTGGGCCAACCAGGGTGAGTTCTCCTACCTGGGGGAAGGGGTTTGGACAGACCTGACTGAGAGTCTATGAATCTTCAAGGCCATGTTTCCAAAGTGCTTGTCACCTCTTGAATCATTTGATTCTCACCGTAGACATAGTGAGGAGGGAAGGCAGGCCTTGTCCCCATTTCTTAGAGGAGAGGACTAAACCTCTGAGAAATGAAAGCTAGGAAGGGACAAAGACAGAAGAAGAATCCCCTAACTTTAAGTCCAGCAGGCTGTTCACTAAAGCATCCCCCCCAGCCCAAACCTAACCCTACAGCTGGGTGTCCTACTTCCTGGTGATGTGACCTTGAGCAAAGCTGTTTCCTTCTCATTTGTACAATAAGGGAATTGGACTAGTTGAACTCTAGGGTCCCTTCAGCACCAAAAAAGCTGGTGATGTAGCCCTTAGAGGATATTTATTTCACCTGCCCTCATTATTCAGGTGAGGGAACAGGCCAAGAGAACACAAGGGATTTGGCCAACATCACATAGAACCTATCAATGCCAACTCTGGAAAACCGCAGAACCCAAGTGATAGTACCCTCTTCCACATTCAAGAACCCTACTTATACTGCCCTCCCCATGTTCTAGAACCCTATTTCTCTTACCCTTCCCCCCACATTCTAGATGCACATTCTAGAGACCTAGTTATAATACCCTTCCCATTCTAGAGCCCTATTTCTCTTACCCTCCCCCCAATCTGGAGCCCTCTTTATATTACCCTCCTCCATACAAGCCTACCCACCCAGCTACCTGTGCTACTAGGTATGATCATCACCCCCAGCTAACCACAATGGTCTCCTGTGGGCTCTCCTTTCCAAGGCATCATGGGTCTAGAGTTGTCCCTCCCACTGTGGTGCAGGGGGATTTTTTTCTTGGTTTCCACTCCTTCCAGTGGAGACAATTGCATGTCCTGAGGCACTCTAAGAATTGTGGTCTCTGCTCATCCCTCCCCCACAATGGGCTCAGAGATCCTAGAGCCAGATTCAGACTCCCCAGTCACCCCAGCAGCCCCAATCATCCTCCTAAGGGGGATGTTGCCAATGTGCCCCCACCCACCTAGTAACCCTATCTGCCAAAGGGGCCAATGTGCCCAGCCTTCCCTGGGGATAGCCAAGCCCAAGCCACCTGACCTGAGCCCTGCTCCCACCCTGGACAGCTCAAGACCATTACAGCCCAGCAGCACCTCCTCACCGTCCATGACTTCGAACAGGACAGCTCCGAGGAGCTGGACACTGTTATCTTGAAGGCTCTAGTGAAAGGTAAGGACACAGCTGGCCTTGGCCTCTGTAACACCCAGGATGGTAGCTGCCCCTTCAGTCCCTCCTGTCACTGACCAGCCTCAGGCTTGGACCCCAGGTCAAAAGTCTCTTGACTGCATGGGCCAGTCCTTCTTCTCTGTGCCTCAGTTTCCCCTTCTATAAAATGAGGGGGCTGACCTCCATAATCTCTAAGGCCTTTTCTAGCTACATGTGCCATGATTCCAGAGTAAAGCTGTGGGGAGGGAGTATAGCAGTGGTCTGTTTTCTGGGCATCTGGCCCCAAAGTCAGGCTCTGGGCTGTTGAGAACCTCAAACTTGGCATCAAGAAAGAGTTAGGTTGAGGTCCCATCTTTGCCACTTCCTGGCTGGCCACAGTGCTGATCTTAGACTATTCATGTCACTTCTTGGGGTTCAATTGCCCCTTTTATAGAGTGAGGATAATTAGTCTGGTGGTTCAGTAGACCAAAGCTCTGTTTCTTCCATGACCGACTCATACCTACACACGCACACACCATACACACACATACACACATCCTTCTGAGACCCCAGGGCTCAGACACGTTTTCTTTAGGGTAAATCTTTCTTTTCAATGTCCTTGGGAGCAATTTACCAGAGCCTGGCTAGCTACTCGCTAGGGCCAAGAAAAGGGCAAAAATGCCTGGAAGTAACCTTTTAGATCTTAGGCAAGCTGGACCCTTTTGGAGGCCCTCAGCTAGTGTTGAAGGGGCTCTGCCTCTCCTGGGCATCCCTACCTCCCCCAGTATAGGAAGGCATAGCTTTCAGGGGCCACCTTCTCCCCCTCAGCCCCTGCCCCTCAGACTTCTGCACACACCCAAACTCAAAAGTCTGGTGTCTTCTGTTCCTAACAATCTGAGTCTAGAACTCAGCACTGCAAGCATGTGGAATAGTGGAGCAGGACAGAGAACCCTCCCAAGTGAGGCCTCTGGTGGCTCCCTCTCACCTCCATTTCAAAAGAAGCTCACCTTTTTTGTTGAATGTGTGTGAGGGATTGTCTTGGGCCCAAGAAATTGGTATATTGCAGACTGGGATGTTTTTAAAATCAGACCCAGGCTGCAGGGCCAGAGGCCAGAGGCAGCGTCTGAGCTGGGCCTGCAGAACATGATCACAAAGGTTCAGAGGTTGCTCCTCAGACCAGAGATGGCTATTCTGGCTACACTGGAGTCTAGAAGTTGGCCCAAGACTCTGAGATTGGGTGGGAGCTGGCTCATCTGCCTTGCCCAGACCCTTCTGCTGAAGAGCACTCTGAACCAGTGCCCCCTTCATCAGCCCTAGGTACCCCCTGGGGGGGTCACTGGCCCCACACCCTGACTTCAGCATCAATGTTAATGTCCCCTGATGCTCAGTGGCCATTCTCTCCCTCCCTGCAGCCTGTAAGAGCCATAGCCAGGAGGCCCAGGAGTACTTGGATGAACTGAAACTGGCCGTGGCCTGGAATCGTATTGACATCGCCAAGAGTGAAATATTCAGCGGGGATGTGGAGTGGAAGGTAGCTGGGGTGGGCCTGGCCCAGACTCCGGCACTGTCTCTTTTCTTTCTACTTTCTTTCTTCCCTGGACAGGACTTTGGGTCCCTTCCCAACCTGTGAAGGCTGGCCTCCTTCCCATTCCCATTCCAAATGCCCCAGGCTCACTGAGCTGGCCCCAAACGAGGGGCCAGGATTGGGAGTGGGGGGTAAGAGCAGCCCTCGGAGAGGTCCTTGGCCCAGAAGCAATTGGGGCAAATGGAAAGTGAGCCTGGAAGGTACAGCCTTCAGCCTGCCAACCAGTGGTGCCCACTAGCATGCCCACCAGGGTAGCCTCCCAGGCCGCTGTCTCTGATGGGAGAGTGCCGTGGCTCTCCAGCCTGAATGTGTCCAGGTATTTCATTCAGCCTCCCTCAAACACGAATAGCCTGCGGTCAGCTGGCCGCAGAGTGACTGGCCAGGGGCTTGCTTCTTCCCCTCGGGCCTTGATTTATCTCCAAGGATTCATCCTGACCTTTGAACTTCTCTCTATGTCCTGTGGCCACCCCTTCTTCTGGTAAGAAACTTCATCACAGTCACTCTCTGATGGACACAGCAGGGTGGTAAAGGGCACAGACTTTGTAGTCAGGCAGGAGGACCTAGAGCCCAACTCACCCTACTCCTGGCCAGCCAGGTGACTCACCCTCATCTGTAGAAAAGCTGATGGTCCTGGAGCATTCCCAAGGTGGCTCCCAGCTCTCACTCTGAAATCCCATGATGCCTTTCAAGGGCCAAGAGGGGCTACCTGGCTCCTCTCCTAGTCTACACCTCTGTCCTCTCCCCTTCCTGCCTCACCCTTCTAGGTTTGGTTTGGCTTAACGGGCTTTATCTATTTAGACTCTGCCTCCTGATGGTGACTGGGACCCTGACTCTGACTCTGACCTCTCTTTTCCATCAGGGACCATAGTCATCATTTCTGACCGAGGACCTCCATCTTCTTAGTCAGTCCTCAACCTCCCCTGCCAAGTCCTTCACGAGGAGCCCAAGAGCTGGGCCTCTTCCTCTTTATCCCTCCCTTCCTTCACCCCCTCTACCATCAAGCTATGCTAGTCTTCCTGCTGTTCTTCTCACATGGCATCCAACTCCCATCTCCAAGCCTTTGCCTTGTCTGTCCCTCCTACCTGGAGTGCTCTTCCCCCTCACCACCAAGCTGTGCTTTCTCCTCCCAGATCCTCCATTTATTCTGTACCTGTCTTGGGTGGACCTAATCATTCCATGTGTCTCTCCCATTCAAATGTGAACTCCTGGGAGGCAGGGGTTGGTTTGGCCTGGTACATAGTGCATGTTTCTTGTTAACTGACTGAAAAGGGGAAGGGGAAAGAAGCTGTTGGGGATTGAGGAAGTCAGGGGGCATCCCTGTGAAATTCTAGGAATGAAAGAGACCCCCCCACCCCGACTTGAATCCAGCTCAGCCTCTCTTTGACCACCCTCTGGCTTCTTCTCTCCCTCCCTCTCCCTTTTCTCTCTCCCTCTTTCTCTAGTCACACTACATCCTCTGTCTCTTCCTCCTCCTTCTCCTCTTCCTCCTCCCTCCTTGTAATGATACTGACAGTTGATCAGGGGAGGCTTGTTTTATAGGAGGGTCCACACCTTTATTAATTTCTAATGAGGCACTGGGTCATGAGTGTGGGTCACGCTCTCTGGCTCTGAAAAGTATATATGTACTCTGAGGTGAGGTTTTGGTTTGGGAGCTCACTCTTTGGAAGAAAGTTCATGCACCAGAGGAGACTCTGGGTAGTCATTAAGGAGCCCCCTCCCTCCCCCCCTCCAGCTTTGAAAACCTAGATGCTGGTGCTTCTCTCTCTGGTGTGTGTGTCATGGTCAGATGGTTAGAAGCCCTGTCTGTTGGTCTTTATTTTTCTGCTTGTATTTTCTCTGCTGGTATATGTGATTAAAGAAGATTGTTGGCCCCTCAAAAGTTACTTTCCTTTTAGGAAAGCAGGTCTAAGAACCTGTGCTTGCAGGCCATCCTGGATGGGTCAGTAAGCCCTAGATAGGCTTACTGGTACACTCCTCCTCTCCCTCCTCCTCTCTCCTCCCCTCCCAGAGCCCTAGAGCTGTTGTGGTTCTCAATGACCCCTCACTCTGTTCCTGATGACCTTCTGCCCCTGCAGTCTGGTGACCTGGAGGAGGTGATGATGGATGCCCTGGTAAACAACAAGCCGGAGTTTGTGCGTCTCTTTGTGGACAATGGTGCCAGTGTGCCAGACTTTCTGACATATGGGCGGCTGCAGGAGCTGTATCGGGCCATCCCCCAGAAGAGCCTGCTCTTCCACCTGCTCCTCAGGAAGCATGAGGAGAGCAAACTGACACTTACCGGGCTAGGGGGTGGGCAGCTGGGCAAGGAGCCACTGGGGGAACCCCCCTTGTTCTCCCTCCATGATGTGGCCCGTGTGCTCAAGGACTTCCTCCATGATGCCTGCAGGGGCTTCTACCAGAATAGCAAGCTGACTGGCCGCAGGAGAGCTGTGAGTCACAGACAAGGGCAGGGGAGTCCCTGGGTCTGCCCCACCCCCACCCCAGAAGACCCCTCAGATACCATCAGCCCAGCCCTGACAGGGCCAGAGGAGAGCAACTGAGGAAGCCCAGAGATGGGCTGAGGCTCACCCAAGGCACGGGGCTGGGCAGGGGCAGGGCAGGCAATGGAACTCTGGTCTCTGGACACCTGTCCCCGCCCCCTACTACCCTCCCCAGACCAGGGCCCTTTCCACAGCCTCCCATTTTCTCCCAAATGAAAAGCAAAATACCATGTCAAAGTTCAGGCTCAGAATTCACCACTGTTTTCTAGGGACTTATTAAACGCCTGCTGGGTACCTGGCAGCGGGCTGGGCAAACCAGGAGTAAGGGGCAACAAGGTGGGATTAGACTTCATGTCCCAGATACCTCCTCATTATGAGGGCTGTGGAGGGATGGTGGGCTCTCTGTCTCTGAAGGTCTGCTGTCTGACTGGATGGTCCTTTGCCAAGAAGGTCTCAATGGGCACGCTTCTTGGCATGGAAGGGGCTAGGTTGCCCCTCAGCTCCCTTGCGGTGCTGTTTAGGCATTCAGGTCTGAGCTGCAGTCTATGCCCTCGAAGGCTCATAGCCTAGCAGAGACATAGGCCACCAGCCAGGGTTCTGATGGGGCCCGGGTAGGCCTCAGATTCTCTCCTTGTAGTCCCTGTGAGGCCCCTGTGTGCTCAGAGCCCTGTCTACTCTTCCCTCCAGGACAAAGTGACCACCAAGCGCTTTGGGGGGCCAAAGTCGGCTCTGGACCTGACCCAGAGGAGCACAGCCCCCTGGAGGGACTTGTTCTTGTGGGCCGTGCTGCAGAATCGGCACGAGATGGCTAACTACTTCTGGGCCATGGTGGGTGAGCTGGCCCAGGGCTGGGGAGATGAGAGGAGGGACCCCTCCCCTCAGCCTGGGCCATGTCTATGGCTGGGGCAGACTCAGGCATCCTCTACCCCTTCCATGAGCAGAGGAAAGGAATCTCCCGCTCACCCCCTTCCCCATCCAGGAGAGGCCCAGGAACAGTGATGGGATCCCTGGGCGATAAACCCATTTGACAGAGGAGAACTCTGAGGCTCAGGGAGAGAATTACTAACTCAGTAGTCCTCCTATCAGGGGACCAGGCCCAGCCCTTGGTGTGTTGTAATGGGCCTGTGTATTGGCTCCTCTTTCTTTCCCTCAGGGAGTGGACCATCTAGTAGGGAAGGTCATCAAACTCAGACATCCATGGGCCACCATTCTAGGAAGGACATGGGAAGGGCATTGAGAAGTGTACTTGGGGCGGGGGCTGGGTAGAAGGTCCAAGGGACAGATCACATCCAGCCAGGGGCTGGGGGAGGGGGAATCCCTCTGGGGCAGGGAAGCTTCTCACTCTAAGATTGGGGGTGGGGCAGAGGAAAGGGAGCCCAGATACTGTAGGAGAAGCCTTCCCAATGGGGTGGAATGGGGGACTGGGCTGAAGACAGAGTCGGGGCTGAAGGAGGGTACTGACCTGGGAGAAGGGAAGGCTGAGGAGGCTTACAGATGAGCTCCATGGTGGAGCCACAGGGCACAGAGTCAGACTTGAGTTCAAATCTAGCCCAGAAACTGTGACCCTGGGCAAGTCACTGAACCTCTGCCTGCCTCAGTTTCCTCAGCTATGAAATGAGTATAATCACAGCACAGATCTAGCAGGTTGTTGATTAAGGGAGGTCATGTTTGTAAAGGACTGGAATGCAGCAGGTGCCCTCCCTCCCTCCTCTCCAGGGGGACTGAGGCTCTTGGGAGGGGGGAAGGATGTGGACAGGAGGGGTGTCCTTCCTGGGGATGACCCCCCCCCCACACACACACACACAGGGGCAGGAGGGGGTGGCTGCTGCTCTGGCTGCCTGCAAGATCCTCAAGGAAATGTCCCACCTGGAGACCAAGGCCGAGGTGGCACGAAGCATGAAGGAAGCCAATTATGAGCACTTGGCTTTGGGTGAGTCCCCTGAGCCCCCCAGCGCTACAGTCACCGTGGCCTGGTGCCCGCCCTCACGGGGCTTCCAGCGCCTAAGACCTGGCATCTGAGAGTGGAAGGAGGGCCAAAGCTGGAGCCCAAGAGTGGGCTGTGGGTGGGGCTATGGGAGGGGTGAGGCCACAGGAGGGGCCACGGGTGGGGTGGAGTGAGGCATGGATGGGGCCGGCTCTTCCACCCTGAGATTGCCCACGGGCGGGAGTGGGGATGAGAGCGATGTCTAAGCGTCCATTACCATCACTGATGCTTGTTGGGATGTCTTTGTGCCCTCATCCTCTTCCTGGGCCCTGAGGGAAGGGCCCCCCAACTTTGCATGTGCTATGGCACCTATCCAGCTCCCCAGAAAGGACTCTTGGCAGGGAGAAGGGAGATGGGAGGAGGACCACTGCTGACAAAGGATGCTGAGACTCTCACATAACTCCATGAGCCAGGTGACATTGGGGGAAACTGAGGCTCACACAGGCCAAAGGACTTGTTCAAAGTCACAGAGAGGGTCAGAGGCAGAGCTTTGCTTGAGCCTGAGTCCTAGGAACCCCCTCCAGGGCCTGAGAGTAAGGCTGTCTTCATTAACCTTGAAAGTTCACATGCAAGTGTTGGGGGTCAGAATGGACCTCTAGCTCCTCTGAATTCCTGTGATTTCCCAGAGCTCTGCAACCCCTGCAAGAAATTTTCTAAGGGTGCAGATGACCTGTGCCTAGCTCCAGATTGCACTGCATAGCTCCTGCATCTCCAGAATGCCCACCCAGGAGAGGGAGGAAGGGTACCCCACCAGGACCCACTGGGATAAGCTGGCTTAGCCACAGGAGGGTGGCCACAGAGTGGCCACTGCCCATTACACACAGGCACCAATGGAGGGGGGTGCTGCCCATTTTGCTATGGGATTCAGGCAAAACCCCTCACTGGCCACCACCTGGCACTCACTCTCTAGCTGAGGAGCTGTGCTAGGGTGGACAGGACCGAGCTCCTGGGGCATTGATCCTTAATAACCACCCATTTACTCTCATTGCCCAGCAGCCTAAGGGGCCATAGAGGGGCCAGAAAGGCAGCAGCAGTGAGGGCACATGCTTGCAAACTGTTCTTTGTGGGGAGAGATCAGAGGCACCGAGCCCACCTTCTCTGCAGCCCTGGGCATCATGGCCAGACCCAGAACAGCTCAGCTTGATGGGGAGCAGGGGAAGGGCTGGTCCAGGGGGCCATGGGGGCTTCTGGGCTGGGGACTCAAGTACTGTGGATGGAGAGGACTGAAAGGTGCCCTTTGCTTTACAAGTGAGGAAACTGAGATGCATAGACGCGAACCAAGGTAGAAAGGAGAAGAGTAAGATTTGAACCTGGGTTCTCTGAGCCCAAAGCAGCCTTTTCCTGTTGCTGTTTACCTGGCCAGGTAGCCATTTGAAAGAGAAGATTTGGGAGCCAGGGTTGCTCAGACTCTGGACTCAACGGAAATCCAGTTAGGTGGTCTGATGACCTGAAACCCCCACACACAACTGTAGGCTGCACTTGGAGGGGACAGGTCCAGGCCTTGGGAGGGGGCCACCCCTCGGTGCCTGCCTCAGTCAGGCCAAGCCTGGACTCTTGAGTCCAGTCCTGAGGTCCCCCTTTTGGGGAGGAGTTCACTAAGCTGGAGAGTGTCCAGAGGAAAGCAGCCAGGGGTCTGCGTGATGTTAGGATGAGTGGAGGGACCTAGAAAGGAGACTGAGGGGACAGAGGAGAAGGGCAGCCCAGCTAGACTGTCCTATGGAGCACGAATGGGACTTGTTCCGTCTGGGGGGGAGGATGGAGACTGGCACATGTGTGTGTGCATGCTCGCATGCTCGCTCACACGCTTTGCACATAAGTGTGGGGGGAAGGGCAGCTGACTGGTGCAGAGTTGGGTATACAGACTGCCCTGGCCCCCTGTCCTGGACAGAGCTCTTCAGTGAGTGTTACAACAACAGTGAGGACCGAGCCTTTGCCCTGCTGGTGAGAAAGAACCAGGACTGGAGCAAGACCACCTGCCTGCACCTGGCCACCGAGGCTGACACCAAGTCCTTCTTCGCCCATGATGGTGTCCAGGTGAGCAGACCTTCCCCTACCCCAACCTCCTGACTAGGAGCGGGGGAGGGTGCAGGGAGGAAGAGGGTGGAGGGAAAGAGGAGAGAGGGAAAGAGGGTAGGGCTATGGGAGGTTGGTTCAAAGAACCAACTGGTATGCCGGGTCTGACAGGGTACCTATGACCCCATCACAGTTCAGCAGCCTGGGGCCTCAGGCTGACTTAGCAGGGGTCATGGAGGGAACCAAGGCTGGAAAGGTATGTGGGGTCAAATGATGGAAGGCCTTGAATGCTACTGAGAAGACTGAGTGTCTCTGGTTTGATGAAATTAGACCAGCCCCGGGCTCATTCAGGACCCAAAAGTGACCCCGAGAGAAGTCAGCATGGTTTAGTGGGCACAGGAGTTGAGAAGCAGGCTCCACTCCCTAGATACACCTCAGTTTCTCTGTCTGTAAAATGGGGTGCCCAAATGGCATCTCTCATTATTAGGATTACAGAGTTACAGTGAGAAGGGTTAGAGGTTGGCCAAGCTAGCCCCTACACTTTACACCTGGGGAAACTGAGTCCTAAGAAGGTGAATCGTCTTGTCCCAGGCTACTCAGGTAGAATATAACAGAACCAGGGCCCCTGACTCCAAAGGTGGGCCTTTCACCATACACTGAAGAGCCTCCTGCTTTCAGATCAGGACCTCAGACAGGCTTGGGGCTTGTCACCACACGTACTGGACACCGATGACCCAGCAGGGGAAGTCCTATGGATGAACGTTTCTCTCTGATTTAGGCCTTTTTGACCAAAATCTGGTGGGGAGACATGGCCACTGGCACCCCGATCCTGAGGCTGATCTGTGCGTTTTGCTGCCCTGTCCTCATCTACACTAACCTGATCACCTTCAGGTAGGAGAAGGCCAAAGGTGTGAAGGCCTTGCAGAGCCTGGAAGGCCAAAGTTTCTGGGGAAGTCATCCCTTGGAGCCTTGGGGGAGGGGGGTCAGGGAGAGGGGTCACTGAGCTGGCCTGCAAGGGTGGGCAGGCTCTGGCCAGCCAGAGGAGACAGCACAGGGCAAACAGGGCCACCTGGAAGAGAGGCTCCTTCTGGCCTGGATGCCCCGAGCCAGTCACTGGATCCATGGCTATCTCCCGAGCACCTGCTGAGAACACCTGCTGGACAGGGCCCTGCCCACCCCCCAGGGCCTCCAGGAGAGAGTCTGTCCTTCAATGGGGGAGGAGCCCAGCTGGGGGTGGGGCCTGTCACCCCTCCTCTCTCCCGCCACCATCTTCACTCTTCTGAATAACCCTGAGCATCCACTGGGCCTTCCTTTAACCTCATCACCAAGAGCCAGCTCAAATAAAAACCCATTTAATCTGAGCTGGCCGGAGGTGCCACTAGAGGCATGGGGCTGGTGCTGGGAGGGGCACCAAAATCTCCTACCTCCTGGTGGGAAGGGGAAGGAGAGTAAGATGCAGCCCTAGGAGTGATGCACATGGTGGGAGCTGAGACAGCCAGACCTGAGGCGAAGGGAGCCATCTAAGGCTGTAGAGCAAGGGAGGGATGAGGCTGCAGCCTGTGTCTCCTGCTTTCTTTTCTGCTTGTACCCTCAGCACTCAGCAAAGTGTTTGTCACATAGAAAATGCTTTACCAATGACCCCCCCCCCCACTCCCTTCTTCCTTTCCTGCCTTTCCTCTCCTTTTCTTCTGCCTCCTCTCTCCCTCCTTTTTCCCTCCCTCCCTATTTCCCTTCCTTCCTCTTTCCTGGCCCCAAGGGCTCCAGTGACTCTCACCTCTCACAGAAGTCCTTCCTTCTAGATCTCCCCTCTGCCCCCCAGTCTGGGGAGGGGCTCATCCCTCCTCTTGGCCTCCTGGAGAGTGAGGCCTTTGGCCCCCCCAGTGCCTGGCATGGTGCTCTCTTTCCCCTTGGCTGGTGCTTCATGAGGGTTGAATTGTCCCCTCACACACCCCAGTCCTGGGATATTTGGCGGGGGGGCTTCAGTGCTCATGGAGCAGATTCAGTCTTCTGGATGCAGCTCCAAAGACCCCAAGACCCTGGGCCCTTTCTGCCCCGCACTGGGTCTCTTGCAGTGAGGAGCTACCCCTGAACAGTGGGCTGGAGCCCTTCCGAGAGCTGGACAGCCTGGACACAGAGAGGATGCTGCTTTTCCCTTCCCCCAGCATCAGGTGAAGTGAGGGATTTCAGGCCTGGTAGGATGGAGAAGCCTTGGGGAGGTCAGGGACCAAAGGGCCTGTTGGGGGGTGGTGTGAGCAGCAGGAGGGGATTCCCCCCAGGGAAGCAAGAGATGAGGCTCTTCCTGAGGTCTCCCCTTTCCTCAGGGGAGACCCAGGCCTCAGTTTCCAATTTTCCAAGCTCTGGCTGAACCATTTGGGACACAGATGTTTTGGCCATTCTTTGCCAATACCTCGGTCAGGTCTAGGCTGGTTCAGCCTCCCCATAACAGCCCTACTGGGAGGACCAGATCTGACCCAATCCAGTATTGAGTAAACACTGACTGCTGGGTCTTGTCCTGGAGACACAAAGGCACATCAGAGCACCAGCCCTGCCCCACAGGGGGCTTCTCTTCCACTGGAACCATATCATAGAGAAAACAGGCTGTGGGAAGGATACTAACCTGATCCTCTAAGGATCAGAGTTCAAATCCCACCTCAAATACCCACCAGCTATGTGACCCTAGGCAAGTCATAGCATGTCCCTGGACCTGAGCTTCCAAATCTGTAAAACAACATGGGGCATGATGGTCCCATCTGGCTATAACACCACATTCCCATGACCACATGCCATAAGGATGGTTGCATCCCCTCTCCCCATCCACTTCTCATCAACCTTCTTCAGGACTAGGGACAGCGGTGACAAGAGCAGAGCCTCTGACTGGAGCCCATGGGGGAAGGCTCCGGACCCAGACTTGTTGATAGTCTAGCGTTTGCTGTTTTTGTCATGCAGGAGGGATGAGTCATCAGAAGGGAAGAGGGTCAGGGACTGGGCCGTGTCCAGCCCCTTCCTGCTCTCCCGATGGAAGAAATTCTGGGGGGCCCCCGTCACCGTCTTCCTGGGGAACATGGTCATGTATTTTGCCTTCCTCTTCCTCTTCACCTACGTGCTCCTGGTGGACTTCCAGCCACCTCCGGATGGCCCCTCAGGGCCCGAGGGAGCCCTCTACTTCTGGGTGTTTACTCTGGTGCTCGAAGAAGTCCGGCAGGTCAGTGGTGAATGCGTGAACCCAGGGACAGACTCGTACCCCCTCCACTACTAACCAGCTGTGAAGTCTTGACTGTGACCTGGCCTCTACTGGTGTCTTAGTTTCTCCAGTGGACAAATGAAGGATGGGATGAGATGTGAGGTCACTTAGTCAGTTAACAAGCACCAGTGAAGCACCTACTATGTACCAAGAAGAGCGCTGAGGACACACAGAAAGGTGGAAGGCAGGCCTTGCCCTGAGGAACTTCCTGTCTAAAGGGAGACAGTCATGCGTGTGAAGAGGCTGGAGATGGGACATGGGGGAGATGATCCTGGGGGAGGAGGGGGAGGTGATCCCATAGGGGTAAGGGTGGGGGGCTTCCCATAGAAGGCAAGTGGAGGGAGAGCCTCCCAGGCCAGGAAGAGGACCAGAGAAAATGGCCAGTTGGTTTGCAGACAAAAGAGCTCTGCCCAAGTGAGGAAGGTGTAGCAGATAGAGCACTGCCCTCAGCATCAGGATTTGAGTCTTACCTCTTCCAGATCCAGGTTGTGTGACCCAAGGCAAGTCACTATACCTTGAGTCTGACCCCAGACAGAGCCCTGATCTAGGCTGTAGAGGGTTCCCTGACTGGGACTCCAGCCCCCAATCTGATATGCCTTGGAATCGGAGAGTCTCCCAAAGGCAGAGAGCCCAGAAGCCTGCAACTGTGACTGACGGGTGTTTGCTCCCACCCTAGGGTTTCTTCACTGATGAAGACGCCAACCTCCTGAAGAAATTCAAGGTGTACGTGGAGGACAACTGGAATAAGTGTGACATGGCGGCCATCTTCCTCTTTGTCATAGGAGTCACTTGCAGGTGTGACCTCTTACCCCCTGGGCCACCCCTGTCTCCTTCCCTCCTACCTCAACCAGCAGGCACTGCCTGGTCCCAAGAGGCTCTTTCTCCCTCTCCCCTGCCCCTCCGTGGGCTCCTTAGGATGCTGAGCTCAACGTTTGAGGCTGGCCGGACCGTGCTGGCCATGGACTTCATGGTGTTCACCCTGAGACTCATTCACATCTTTGCCATTCACAAGCAGCTGGGGCCCAAGATCATCATTGTGGAGAGGATGGTGAGGGGGTGTGGGGGGCATTAGCTCACGCTCACCTCGCACCCTTGGGATGCTTCAATCCTAGGGTCTCAGAGCTGGAGGGGGTCTCCTCTTGGCCGCCATGACTCTGATAAAATGTTCATCCAGCCTCCCCAGGGTCCCTGCAATGACAGGGAGGTCATCCACTGCCATTGTTAGAGTCCTACGTGACATGGTGGCCATCTTCCTCTTTATCGTAGGCATCACCTGCAGGTATGACCTCTCACCCTCTGGGCCCCCTGGGCCAGCCGTGGGCCCCTTCCCTCCTGGCCCAGCCAGTGAGCACCACCTGGTTCCAAGAGCTTCTTGCTCCTTTTCCTTTGGGACTAGGGCCAAGGGACCAGTCTGAGGCAGGTGTAAGAGAAACAGTGTCCCCTCTGTCCCAGAGGGGAAGGGGCTGCCTTGTGGGGGAAGGGAGTGGCATAGTGGGCTCCCGGTCCCTAGAGGACTCCCACCAGAGAAAGGACAGCCACTTGTCCTTTCAGGGTTGGGTGAGTTGATCTCACTACTGGCTGGGCTGGGGACCCTCCTAGCTCTGGAAGGCCTCTGACTCTGTGACCTGAAGCTGTTCCGTGTAAAAGTTCAGGCTTCCCGTCTACAATGAATTGCTCTTCTCTAAGGTTTGACTTGACACTCCCTGATCGCCATCCAGGGTAGTCATGGATAGGAAGAGATTAGAGTTCTGCTCTTTGGAGCCCTCAAGAGTGGCAAGGCAGTGGAAAGATACTGCCCCCCCATGGGATGCTGTGGAGCCAGTCAGCCAGGGACTGGGAGGTGGGAACCCAACTTTGGGGGAAACCAAGGCACTGCTCACAGAGACCCCCAGGCAGAGCATGAGCCAAACTGACTGCCAGGATTCAATTAGCCTGAGTCCATCCTGCAGACCACATTCACTGCTCACTCTACAGTATTCTAGGTACCAACTGAGGCAGGGTTTATCCTGCCCTACAAAACTACACCCAGGGGGAGAGAAGCATTCCCAGGGCTGTTGTCTGTCTTCACCTTTCTGCTGTGCTGGAGCATCTTCAGGGCCCACAACCAGTTCAACTGATTCAGGAGAGTAAAGGCATGGTTTCAATGATGGTTACTCTTCATGGAGCTGGTCTCTAAGATCCCTTTGGGCACCTAAGCCTAGGCTCCAGAGGCATAAGGATCCAGGGACTTTGAAAAGCCTCCATAAGCTGGCCCCCTCCTACCCTTGCCTGTCTTCTCACACCTGACAACCCCTCCAGATATTCCACAATTCAGTGGCACCCACTTTACTCACTATCCTCTGAAGGTGGCACTCTATCTCCTGTCTCCACACCTTTGTCCTGGCTGTGTCCCATGTCAGGAAGCCTCTCCCTCCTCATCTCTGCTCCCAGCCTCCCAGGCTTCTTTTGTCTCAGCTGAAGCCCCAGCTTCTGTGAGAAGTCCTTCCCCACCCTCCTCAATGTCCTGCCCTCCGGAGTCTGTTGTGTCCAAATTGTGTTCTCCAGTTTCTTGTTTCTCTCTCCCTTGTCAACCCAGTGCCTGGCACGTAGCTAGCTTGATTTAAGGTCAAACCCTTCCTCCTCCTGCCTATGCCCATGGGAGCTCGCTCTCTGAGCTCACCTGGGAACCCCAATACACTGGAAATGTGGGGATGAAGAATACTCCTCTGCCAGGAATTCCCTCTGGGACCTTGGACAAGACCCTTCCCCTCATTCCCGAATCTCCCCCTCCTCCTTCCCTGCCTTGTGGCATGGAGGGTCCCAGAAAGGGCCGTTGCCATCATTTTCCATGCCCACAGGCTGTTACACTTCGTTACAATTTCAGTTTGGGTTCTGAGCTCCTGCCATGTAAATGGCTGCCCCTTGTCTTTCCACCACTCTCTGGGCTCTCTTTAACTTTGCCCTGCATCTGGGTCTTCAGAGAGCGCCAGCTTCTCCATCTCTGGATGAGGAGGATGGAGGACGGTCCCTCCCTCCATGGTCAAGTTGAGGGAGGAGTGGCCCCTCCAACCACCTTATCTCTCCTGCTAGATGAAGGACGTCTTCTTCTTCCTCTTTTTCCTGACTGTATGGCTCATTGCCTATGGGGTCACAACACAAGCCCTGCTCCACCCCAGAGACAGCCGAGTGGAGTGGATCTTTCGGAGGGTCCTCTATAGGCCCTACCTGCAAATCTTCGGGCAGATTCCCCTGGACGAGATTGATGGTGAGGATGTTTCTATCCCCAGGTAGAAACAGGCCCCTGGCCTGTCTTTTACCCTATTGTTCAGTCATGTCCAACCCTTTGTGACCCCATTTGGGGTTTTCTGAGAGAAGATCCTGGAGTGGTTTGCCTTTTCCTTCTCCAGCTCATTTTACAGATAAGGAAACTGAGGCAAATAAAGTTAAGTGACTTGTCCAGGGTCACCTAGCTGGTAAGTATCTGAGGCCAAATTTGAACTCAGGTCTTCTGACTCCAGGCCCAGCACTCTATCCATTGCAGCACCACCAACTGCTTAAGTTGCTGCTGAGGCTGGCAAGAGCTTCAGTGCTGGGGGTGAGTGCAGAGACTGCTAAATCTCCTCTCTCAGCTGCAGGTCACTGGGGCCCCATCAATCTTGAAGGGAAGCAGTTCCTGTTGCCTTGGCCTCAGACCCTGCGTTTATGAGGAAGTAGATTTACAACTCTGCTCTTAAGACAAACTATCTCCGGCTTTCTTCTGAGGGGCCAAGGTGAAGAGGGGTGGGCTATGAATCAGTTTTGCCAGAGCTGATCCGTGCTCCAGAGGGTGACTGACCCCATGCTGAGAAGGGGCAGAGGAGGTCTCCCAGAAAGGGTCCCCTCACCATTCCATCAGTGGCAGATGTACTAGATGCTCTTGCTTACCCCCCTCCACACACGTGTACACACACACACACACACACATGTGTACGCACACACATGTGTGCACACACCTTGTTGTGGTCAGCAGTGTCTAGTGCTGGAAAGAACTCTCTAGAGTGGGAATCAAGGCTCCTGGGCTCTGGGCCCAGCCAGGCCACTATCTGTGTGGCTTTGGGCAAGGTCTGGCCCTTTCTGGGCCTCACTGGCCTCATCTGTACAATTCAGGCCTCCGAGCCAATGGTCTGTTTCCAGTCCCTTTCTACTTAGTCATTCCTGTGTCCAGTAAAACCCCACCTGGAGCTAGGGAGCCACCCTCCATTTGGGGCCCAACAGTCTGGTTTGTAAATTGAGAAGTAGGGTGGCTTTGGAGGCAGAACTTGGAGGCCTGGACATGAGCCCCTCCTCAAATCCTCATTGTCTGTGTGACTCTGGACAAGTCAATTACCCTCTCTGAGCCTCCCTTTCCTCTTCTGTAAAATGTGAGGAAGAGGAGGCCCTCCCTCCCAGGGAGACTGTATGCAAAGTGATTTGCAAACTTTAATGCCCGTGTAAATGTCAGTAAACATTACTTAAATGACCGAATTTCCGATTCAAGGAAGCCTCAATGGAGGCCCAGTACTAAGCCAGTGATTTGTTTGTTTTGGTTTTTTATTGTTGTTGTTCAGACCTTATTTTAATTTTTTTTAGTGTTTTATTTTTTTTCCCAATTACATATCAGACAATTTTTAGCATTTATTTTTATAAGGTTTTGAGTTCCAAATTTTTCTCTCTCCCCTCTTCTGAAAATGGCAGGCAGTTTGAAATAGGTTACACATCTGCTATCATGTGAAACATTTTCATATTAGTCACAGTTGCCAAGAGGAAACAGATCAAAGGAGGAAAAAACATGAGAAAAAATAAAGTAAGTGAGAAGAAGATGCTTTGATCTGCATTCAGAGCCCATCCGTTCTTTATCCGGATGCGAGTGAATTGCATTCTCCTTTGTGGATACTTTGTCTTAGATCATTGCGTTGCTGAGAAGAACTGAATTATTCATAGTAGATCATGATACAATGTTGCTGATACTGTATACAATGTTTTCCTGGCTCTACTCATTTCACTTTGTATCAGGTCATGTAAGTCCTTCCAGGTTTTTCTGAAATGTATCTGTTCACTTCTTATCGCACAGTAGTATTCCATTACATTCATATACATATAATGGCTTCTTCAGCCACTCCCCATTAACAGGCATCCTCTAAATTTTCAATATTTTGCCACCACAGATAGGGTTGCTATAAATAATTTTGCACTAGTCCTCTTCCCTTTTTTATGATCTCCTTGGGATACAGAGCTAGTAGTGGCATTATTGGATTAAAGGGTATGCAGAGTTGGGTTGCCTTTTGGGCATAGTTCCAAACTGCATTCCAGAATGGTTGGATCAGTTAAACAGCCCCATCAACAATGCATCAGTATCCCAATTTTTCCACATTCTCTCCAACATTTATCATTCCCCTTTTTGTCATATTAGCCAATCTGGTAGGTGTGAAGTGGTATCTCAGAGTTGTTTTAATTTTCATTTCTGTAAGCAAAAGTGATTTGGAGCACATCTTCATATGCCTATAGTTAGCTTTGATTTCTTCATCTGAAAACTTCCTGTTCATATCTTTTGACCATTTATCAACTGGAGAATGACTTATATTCTTATAAATTGGACTCAGTTCTCCATCTATTTGAGAAATGAAGGCTTTTTCAGAGACACTGCCCATAAAAATTATTTCCCAGTTTTCTGCTTCTCTTCTAATCTTGGTTGCATTGGCTTTGTTTGTAAAAAGCTTTTTATCTTCATATAATCACAATTGTCTATTTTACATTGTGTAATGCCCTCTGTCTCTTACTTGGTCATGAATACTTCCCCTCCCCAAAGACCTGACAAATAAACTGGTCCTTGTTCTTCTAATTTGCTTATGCAAATTAGACATCCTTTATGTCTAAACTCTGCACCCATTTTGACCTTATCTTGGTATATAGTGTGAGATGTTGGTTCCTGCTCAATTGTTTTCTAGTTTTTTCAACAGTTTTTGTGAAATACTGAGTTCTTATTCCAGAGGCTGAAGTCTTTAGGTTACTATGGTCATTTACTATTGTGTCTTATGTACCTAACCTATTCCACTGACCCATCATTCTATTTAGCCAAAACCAGATAGTTTTGATGATTACTGCTTTATAATATACTTTGAGATCTGGTAGTGTTGTCACCTTCTTTTGTATATTTTTTTCATTATTTCTCTTGTTATTCTGGACCTTTTGTTCTTTCATATGAATTTTGTTGTTTTTTTCTACCTCTGTATAATAATTTTTTGGTATTTGATTGATATGGCACTGAATAAATTAGTTTAGGCAAAATTGTCATTTTTATTATATTGGCTCAGCCTCCTCACAAACGATTGATATTTTTCCAGTTGTTTAGAACTGACTTTATTTTTGTGAAAAGTGTTTTATAATTGTGTTCATATAGTTCCTGGGTTTGTATTGGCAGGGAGACTCCCAATTATTTTATATTATTTACAATTATTTTAAATGGATTTTCTCTTTCTATCTGTTGCTCCTGGGCCTTGTGCTGATGATTTATATAGGTTTATCTTATATCCTGTAACTTTGCTAAAGTTGTTAATTATTTCAAGTAGTTTTTTCTTGATTCTCTAGGATTCTCTAAGTATATCATCATATTATCTAATAAGGATGATACTTTTGTTTCCTCATTGCCTATTCTAATTTCTTCAATGTCTTTTTCTTCTCTTATTGTTTCAGTCAACATTTCTAGTAAATTATTAAATAACGGAAGTGATGATGGGCATCCTTGTTTCACCTCTAATTTTACTGGGAAGGCGTCTAGTTTATCCCCATTTTATACAATCCTGGCTGATGGTTTTAGATTGGTACTGCTTATCATTTTAAGGAATGATCCCTTTATTCCTGTGCTGTCTAGTATTTTTAGTAGGAATGGGTGCTGTGTTTTGTCAAAACCTTTTTCAGCATCTATTGAAATAATCATATGATTTCTGTTAGTTTTGTCATTGATATGGTCAATTATGCTGATAGTTTTCCTAATATTGAAGCAATCATGCATTCCTGATGTAAATCCCACCTGGTTATAGTGTATGACCCTTGTGATATATTGTTGTAATTGCCTTGCTAGTATTGTGTTAAAAAAAATTTTAGGGAATTCATTAGGGAAATTGGTCTACAACTTTCTTTTTCTATTTTAGCTTTTTCTAGTTTAGGTATCAGCAAGATATTTGTGTCATAAAAGGAGTGTGGTAGGACTCTTTTGCCTATTTTCCCAAATAGTTTATATAGAGTTGAAATTAGTTGTTCTTTAAATGTTTGGTAGAATTCACTTGTGAACCCATCTGATTCTGAAGATTTTTTCTTAGGGAGTTCATTAGTGGCTCTCAATTTTTTTTCTAATGTAGGGTTATTTAGGCATTCTATTTCCTCATCTGTTAATTTGGGTACTTTATATGTTCATAAATATTCATATATTTTGCTCAAATTGTCAGGTTTATTGGCATATAATTGGGTATTTCCTAATGATTCTTTTAATTTCTTCTCCATTGGTAGTGATTTCACCTTTTTCATTTTTGCTACTGGATATTTGATTTTCTTCTTTCTTTTTTAAATCAACTTAACCAATGCTTAACCTAAATTATTGGGTTTTTCATAATACCAGTTCCTGGATTTATTTATTAGCTCAATAGTTGTTTTTCTTTTAATTGTCAGTCTTACTTATCACTCTTTTGATTTTCAGGATTTCCAATCTGAAGCTCAAATGAAAATTTTAATTTGTTCTTTCTCTCGTGTTTTCAGTTGCATGCTCAATTCATTGATCTGTTCTTTTTCTATTTTGTTGATGTGAGAATTTAGAGAAATAAATTTTATCCTAAGTACTGCTTTGGCTCTATTCCATAAATTTTGGTGTGCTCTTGTTATTCTCTTTAATGAAATTATTGATTGTTTCTCTGATTTGTTCTTGTACTCACTTATTCTTTAGGATTAGATTATTTAGTTGCCAATGAATTTTTAATTTATCTTGCCACTGCCCTTTGTCAAATGTAATTTTATTGCATTATGATCTGAAAAGAATACATTTAGTATTTCTGTCTTTCTGTATTTCATTTTGAGCTTTTTATGCCCTGCTACGTGATCAGTTTCATGCCATGTGCTGCTAAGAAAAAGGTATATTCCTTTCTCTTCCCATTCTCCAAAGGTCTGTCATATTTTACTTTTCTAATGTTCTATTTACCTCCTTAGTTTCTTTCTTGTTTATTTTTTGGTGGATTTATTCAGTTCTGAGATGGGACAGTTGAGATCCCCCACTAGTACAGTTTTGCTTTCTATTTCTTCCTGTAACTCACTTAACTTCTCCTTTAAAAATCTGGACGCTATACCACTTGGTGTATGTATGTTTAGTATTGATTTTGTTTCATTGTCTATGGTATCTTTTAGCGAGGTATAGTCTCCTTCTTTACCTCTTTCAATTAGGTCTAATTTTGCTTTTATTTTTTCTGAGATTAGGATCGCTACCCTTGCTTTTTGTTTACTTGAACTGATGCGTAACAGATACTGCTCCAGCCCCTTACCTTTACTCTGTGTATGTATTTCTGCTTCAAGTGTGTTTCTTGTAAACAACATATTGTAGCATTCTGGTTTTTTGATCCACTCTGTTACCCACTTCTGTTTTATGGGAGAATTTATCCCATTCACATTCACAGTTATATTACTATGTATTTCCCTCCAATCTATTTTTCCTCGTTTGCCTTCTCTCTCCTTTTACCCTTTCCCTCCTCACCAGTGTTTTGCTTGTCTACCACCTCTCCGGATGTGCCATCCTTTCTGTCAGTCCCTTCACGCCCTCCCCCCCCCCCCCCCGCCATGTTTTATTTAATCTCCTTCCCTCCTACTTCCCTGTCAGGTAAGATAGCTTTCTATATTCAACTGATTTTGTATATTATTTCTTCTTTGAGCCAGTGCTGGTGAGAGAAAGGCTCAAGCAATGCCCATCGCCCACCCTCCCATCTTCCCCTCCACTATAATAGGTCTTTCACACCTTTTCATGTGAAACAATTTATCCTATTCTACCTCTCCCTTGTTTCTGCACCCAGTGTACTCCTCTTTCTCATCCCTTATTTTTTATTTCATTCCCTCAAATTCATCTTATACTCATGCCCTCTATCTATGTATATTCCTTCTAACTGTACTGTTAGTGATATAATTTTTAAGAATTACAAATATTATCTTCCTATATAGGGATGTAAACAGTTTAGCTCTACTAAATGTCTTGTTTTCTTTTCCCTTTTTACCTACTCATGCTTCTCTTGAATCTTGATGTTGGAGATCAAATTTTTGGTTTAATTCTAGGCTTCATCTTATGAAAACTTGACACCCTTCTATTTTGTTGAATGACCATTTTTTCCCTTGATGTACTATATTAATTTCACTGGGTAAGTGATTCTCGGTTATAGTCCTAGTTCTTTGCCTTCTAGAATATCATTTTCCATGACCTCCAGTTGTTTTTTTTTTTTAATGTTGCAGCTGCTAAATCCTATGCAATCCTGATTGTGGCTCCCTGATATCTGATTTGTTTCTTTCTGGCCACTTACAGGACTTTTTTCCTTGACTTGATAATTTTGTAATTTGGCAGTAACATTCCTTGGAATTTTTATTTTGGGATTTCTTTCTTGAGGTGATTGGTGAATTCTTCCAATACCTATTTTGCCCTGTGGTTCCAGGACATCAGGGCAGTTTTCTTTGATAATTTCTTGAAAGATGCTGTCCAGGTCCTCCTTTTCATTATGGCTTTCAGGTAGTTCAGCGATTCTGACATTGTCTCTCTTGGATCTGTTTTCCAGGCCAGTTGTTTTTCCAATGAGGTATTCTATACTTTCTTCTTTTTTTTTCATTCTTTTGAATTTGTTTGATTGATTCTTCATGTCTCATAGAGTCATTAGCTTCCACTTGCCCAATTCTAGCTTTTCTTTCTCCAAGCTGTTGACTTTTTTCAGAATTCTCTTGCATCACTTGCATGTATTTTCCCAATTTTCCTTCTGCCTCTCTTATATGATTTTTAAGCTCCCTTTTGAGCTTTTCCATGAGTTCTTTCTGGGCTTCTGATCACTTTCCATTTTTCTTTGTGGCTTTGCCCGTAGCTGTTTTGACTTTGTTGTCCTCTTCTGCATTGGTGTCTTGGTCTTCCATCACCATCATCACTTACCATGGTGGGATTCTTTTCTTGTTTCTGTTGTTTTTTGCTCACTTTGGGGGCCTTTTCCCTTTCTTTTACATTTACGATCTCCCAGGGTGGAAGGGGCATTGCCTCGGGTTCTTGTGCCAGGGGCTGCAGGCCCTGGCTTTTCACCTGGTGCTTCACTGATGTTGCCCTGAGGTCCATGGTGGACTGTGGTGTCTGGTGCTGCACTGAGGTGGTGGTATGGGGGATGGCGGGTACTGCTGGAGGCTGTAGTGGTCTGCCAGTTTACGTGGTGCTGAGCTATGGTCCTAGTGCTGGTGTCTGGTGTGTGCTGAGGCCAGTGGGAGATTTCTGAGTTTCCCTGGGGTACACAACTGGTGGCTGCCTGTTTGCCCAAGGCTAAGCTGAAGCACTCAGCAGTTCTCAGAGCTGGAGTCTGCTCATTACCATAGCTATGCTGAGGCACATGGTGGGTCCTGATGTTGGTGTTTGCCTGCTCCACCACGGGTGCAGGATCAATAGCTGACTTGCTGAGGTGAGGATTGCTGCTGGCTTGCTGGGACCTTTTCTGCTCTGCACTGGGCACCCCTCTTACCCAAGTAAAACAGACTTTTCCTGCTGATCTTCCAAGTTTCTTGGGCTCAAAGATTATTTCACCCCATATTTTTGCTAGATATGTTTTGGGGTACTGGTTGTTTGGAGATGAATATGGGAGAGTTATGGCGATTGACTGCTTACTCTGCCACTTTGGCTCCCAAAAGTTCAATGGACACATTTGAGAGGGCCCCATGCTTCCTGGCGAGTGGTGTAGGCAGTGATCAGGTGGACGGTGGATACCCACCCCTGCTTTGTCCCCTGTGGGACGGTGTGGTGTCTGGGATGTTCTCTGCTGCCTTCACTCGTGGTCCTGGGCCTCAGTTTCCTCAGTGAGGAGGGGTTGTGGTGATTAAAGGGCAGAAAGTGAGACTAGTATGAATGAATGAATAGTAAGAAGCCAGAAGGAAGGCTCATTTATTTGTTTCAGAGGCTCGGGTGAACTGCTCTGCTCACCCCCTGCTGCTGGAAAACTCTCCCTCGTGTCCCAACCTCTATGCCAACTGGCTAGTCATCCTGCTCTTGGTCACCTTTCTGCTGGTCACCAACGTGCTGCTCATGAACCTGCTAATTGCCATGTTCAGGTGAGTGAAGCCTTTGGGACCCACCCTGTTCTAGACTCACCTCCTCTTGGATGTCTCTCCTGACCACCCCAGTCAAGGCCATCTCCCCCAGGATGGGGGAAGGTCTCCTGACAGGAGGGGTGATAGGTTCTCTCTAATTCTGGGACAGTAGATAGGACTCTGAGGGCTCTCAGCCCCCATTAAACTCCAGTCCTGTGTCCCATTGGCTCACCCCACCAGCCAGGACAGCAGTGGCCTTCCCTTGCTTGCTCTCTAATTAATTTCTAACAATAATGATGGTGAGGCCTGACAAAATGGACTTCCTTAAACATTCTCCTCCAATCGTCCCTCGCACAGAGAAGAGAAGCAGACCCTGCCCATGTGGGGAGGGTGTGGTGGGGAGGTCCCGCCCAATGGGAAAGGCTTTGAGGAGGGTGTTCCCAGGGGTCACCAGGGTGCTGGCCACCAAGGGACAAAGGCCATTGGCCAAAACATGGGGGAGGATGTCCTCTGTACCAGGGGAGAGAATGGGAGCCTTGAAGTCAGTGTAGACATGGCCTCACATCCCAGGTCCTATCAGTCCTTTGAGGTTGGCAGAAAAGGATTAGCCTCTCCAGCATCCAGGTGAGGAAACTGAGGCGACATACCTAGGGTTACAGAATCCGTCTGTAGCAAAGCTGGGAGCTGCAGAAGCCCAGGTCTCCCTGACCCCACCCCCCCAGTCCTTAAAATGTTACAGTTGGGATGGCCCCTCAAGGTCCTCATTACACAGGAGGAAACTGAGGCCCTTCTGCCTCAGTGCTACGAGCTCCCCCCAGATCTGCTGACGTGACATTTGAGCTGTAGCTTCCCAGCGCAGCCCCTGCTCATGCTCCTCCCAAGCCCCCTTTGCCCTTTGTCTCATCCATCTGCTAAGGAGTTCCGCTCCCAGCCCCCACCTCAACTTCCCCTTGCCCCCAAGGGCCAGCGTGATCTGGACCACGTCCGGTGCTCATACAGCCTCCTTCCCTCGCTGGGCCCCTCAGCTACTTCCCTTCTCATGCCCATGGAGACCCCATTCCTCTCCCTCCTCCTCCTTCTCTCGTCACTGGGCTCCTCTTCACCAACCCCGCCCCCGGCCCCCCGGGCCCCCGGCCTCCAGGCTCAGACCAGGCTTTCAGATGACACACGTGTCTCCTCTCCCCAGCCAGACTATGAACTCCCCAGGGGCTAAGAGACTGACCCATGTCTACTCTTGTCCTTGCCCCCAAGCTCGCTCCCCCCAATCTCTCATTCTGTCTCTCCTCCTCCTCCCCTCTGTGTTTCTTTCCATGTCCTGTCTCTGTCTGTCTCTTTCTCTCCTCTTTTCTCTCTCTCTGACTCTGTCTCCTCCTCCCTCTATGTTTCTCTCAGTCTCTCTCTCCATCTCTATCTACATGGGCAGAAAGTGACTCAACTTTTCAGCCCCTATACACACCAGCTCTAGTTGGATGGACAGAGGCTTGAGTGGTGCCAGTGTGAGGGCCCCCCAGAGGATCTTGGCTCAGAGCCTCAGTTTCCACATGTGTGGATGGGCATAAAATCGCTTGTGCTGAGGAGGCTGCTGTAGGGACACCTTGTAAAAGCCCCTTAAGCACTAGAAACATAGGGACTGCTCTCACCATCCCAGAACCCCCTGGTCTGATACACAGGAGGTGGCCTTATTACACCAGGGGCCACAGCCCTGGCCAAGGTGTTTGAGGCTCTGGATAAAGAATAAGCCCCCAGTTGGGAAAGGGAGTCAGAGGGGTAGACGTGGTGGGCAGAGGAGAAATGAGAATCAGGGATGGGATAGCCAGGGGCAGGCAGCTGGGCCTCGGGAGCCTTGGAGCCGGGAGGCTGCTGATGTTGGTGGCTCAGCCTTCTCACTAACTCACTAACACATCTTGCTGGGTCTGCCCAAGCTACACCTTCCAAGTGGTCCAGGGCAATGCAGACATCTTCTGGAAATTTCAACGTTACAATCTCATCGTGGAATACCATGAGCGCCCCGCCCTGGCTCCACCCTTCATCCTGCTTAGCCATCTCAGCCTCATCCTGAAAAAGGCCTTTAAGCAGGAAGAACACAAGAGGGAACATCTGGGTGAGCAGCAGCTGTGGCCAGGCCTGGGGGGGACTGTATGTGTGTGGGGGGGAGGGGGTGGCCAGGGGGTCTGGGCCTGCCCTGAGGAGAGAGAATCCACTGTCTGGGGGGACCTTGGACTTTCTGAGACCCTGATAAATCCCCTCCCCCCATCTCAAGGTGGCCCAGAGCTTCCTGGAGGAGCCAGAAGGAGGCCTGTGGAGGGCTGAGCCCAGGCTGGGTCGGGGAAGGACACCCCTCCTCCCAGCATCGTGTGGCCTTCCTGGGTTCCCAAGGTGCTCTTCCTCCTTGTAATGGGCAGGGTGGGGTTCTGAGTCCTCAAAGTCCCATATATTTGGAGTACAAAACTGTGCCATCTGTAGCCCTGACCATCCTGAGCCTCTGGTAGTGGATCCTAAACTGCGTAGGCTGGGCACAGATAGACACCAGCTGAGACTACATGTAGGGTATGGATGTAAGGTTAAACCAGGCCCCAACTGGCTCCTACCCCCAGCCATGGACTGAGTCCAAAAAGAGAGGAGAGACAGACAGACAAAGGATAGAAGAGAGAAACAGAGAGTGAGGAGAGAAAAACACACACAGAAAGGCAAAGAAGGAGAGGGAGAGAGACAGGGGCGGGGGAGAGGGAAAGAAAGAGAGAGACAGAAGGACACATACACACACACACACAGAGGGAAGGAGAATGTGTTCACAGGGGTCTGTGTACAGTTCAGGTCAGCTCTGAGGCCTGAGGCTGCATCCAGTGTGGTGGGTCAGCAGGCCTGGGGGCCCTTCTTTCCAGCACAGGCTTTTAGCTGCAGGACTCTCCTCCCATTTTGGTCATGGTCCCGTCCCCTGCACATAAAGGCCTCCCTCCATCCTTGCTTTACTTTCCAACTCCCAAGTCTACTTTCTCCTTCTGAAAAACTTACCTCAAATCTTCCCACCCAGAAAGAGACTTGCCTGATAGCTTGGACCAGAAAATTGTCACCTGGGAAACAGTCCAGAAGGAAAATTTTTTGGCCAATCTAGAGAAAAGGAGGAAAGAAAGTACGAAGGAAACGTTAAAAAAAACATCCCACAGGTGAGCATCTCCATCCCCATCTTTCTCAAGGCTCTGAGGAAGCTGCCCCAACTCAGCGCTCCCCAACAGGGAACAGGGGCCTCTGTGACCCTTCTTTCCTGAATGATTGCTGTCTTCCCTGTCCCTAAGGTGGGTCTGGCTAGTGACTTGGCCCTGGGACCCTCAGCCAGCAAGAGTCTGCCCCGCAAAAAAGCACAGGGTCAAGCTTGAGCACAAGAAGGCAGAGAACCCCCAAACTGGCCTCAGCCAGTCTTCCGATGGTCTGGAACAAGGTTGAGGTGTTCACTTGTCCAGGAGGCATAGTGGTCCTGCTTGAAGATCTGTCCCAACTCCTCTGGGACTTTGGTCATTGATCTTCCTAGGAATGAGCCTCTGCCCTCAGCCAGCTTGGGCCGGCCTCTGCCAAGCCTTGCAATCCAGCTGGAGCTGTGAGCACTCAGACTCTGCGGAATCACCTCCTAGAGCCAAAGGCCACCTCCATACTAAAAGGAGGAGCTGGGGAGGACTTTCCAGTCACATCTGTGATACCATAAGATCATAGATTTGGTGCCAGAGGGGGCCTTAGAGGTCATGGAATCCAACTCCTCATTTTACAGGTTAAGCTAAATCAATGAGCATTAATTAAGTGCCTACTGTGAGCCAAGCCCTATGCTTAGCACTGAGTAGTTCCCAATCTGAGGGGGGAGACAGTATGCAAACAAGTCCAATGCAGATAAGCTAGGAGCAGGATTGACTGGAGAGAAGCAGCAGAGGAAGGTAGAAGCACAAACGGGGCCTGGGAAGGCCTTCCTGCTGGATCCCTCCCCCCCCCCCACCCTGTAAGTGTCTGAGGCGGGACTGGGTCCCAGGCCTGCCAGACTTCAAGCATGATGCTCCATCTACTGCACCACACTGCCCCTTTCCCAGAGGACTCCCTAGCATTGTCCCCGCTCCTCTCATTTCTAAGCCCCAAATGTTAAGGGTCACGAAGTCTCTTTTTCTCAAGAGCCTCCTAAATGTGGGTAGTGCACAGATTATCACCATCTTTGTATAGAAGAGGAAACCCAGTGACCCCCAGTGCCGTGGGGACAGCGTTGGAATTGGAGTCAGAAGATTTGGATTCAAATCCATCTTTGGCATGTGGGCAACCTTGAGTGAAACCATTCGCTTGTCTGGGCCTCAGTTTTCCCATCTGTAAAATGAAGGCATGAGGACTGGATCAGACCTCTGGGACAGGAGAGTGTCATCAGTGAGCCTCTGATGGCCAAATTAGCTCCTGTCCCCTCAGTTTCCTCACCTATAAAATGTGGAGGTTGGACTCAAGTTATCATGGAAACCTAGATTTGGTCTCTTTCTGCTCTTGTGTGGGGCTCATACCCATTTGGAGAAGGGAAGTAGGTCTGATAACCTGGCTTGATGAGAGGCCTAGCAGAGAACAGCCAGCTGCCTAGGACAGTGCTAACCTTAGAGGCTCCCTGACCTGGAGAGTGACCTCAGAGCATCTGCTAGGTGTGAGGGGCTGGCATGACCGGTGCCTCCTTCCCCTCTCCTGGGAACAAACCTAAGTGTGTCTCTAGTTCTGCTTGGCCGGATCTCCTAATGGAGCAGGGCCAGCCCTGCTCTCTGCTCTTAAGTGAGTAATTACTGCTTGGCTTGGCTGCCAACCCTTCACTAGGGGGATATCAGAACAGACCCTTGTGGGTAGGCAGCAGTCAAAGGCTGGCAGCTCCCA
Organism: Notamacropus eugenii; assembly: GCF_028372415.1. Taxonomy (NCBI): domain Eukaryota; kingdom Metazoa; phylum Chordata; class Mammalia; order Diprotodontia; family Macropodidae; genus Notamacropus; species Notamacropus eugenii. The sequence continues at coordinate 25,461,076 of NC_092873.1, forward strand.
AGATCTGAGAGGCCCATCCCAAAGCTAACTCAGGCCCGTGGCTCAGGTCCCCAGAGATGCTCATGGCCCATCACGACTGCCAAAACCTTTAGAAACCATCTCATCCCTTTTATATGGATGGAAACTGAGGTTCAAAGTGGAGTGGCAGTCAGCATCTTACCACAGTGTCTCTGGGGGTCAGAAAGTGCCCAAAGGAGCCCAGAAGTGCATGGAGGGAGATTCTGCTTAGGCAGAGGGTGCTTCAGCTTCAGAGACCATTCTGCAGAAGGTGACAGACTTGATTCAGAAGACCCTTCCCCTTGCTGAGCCTCAGTTTATCTGCCGTAAGATAAGGAGGGCTCTTCCAGCTGTGAATCTCCCCCTCACTGGCCTGGCAGGGGACTGGAAACCTCTCCAGGGAAGGTCCTCTCCATTCAGCTCCCAGAAATGTATCTGCACTTTTTCATAGGGTGGATCTCATCAGCCAACACATGGCAGGCCTGAGAGAACAGGAAAAGCGCATTCGAGTCCTGGAGTCACAAGTAAAGATCCAATCTGGCCCCTGGTTTTTTCTCTCCTGTGTGTGGGAGGTGGGGAGGGGAGGCGGTCAGCTTTGAGCAGAGGGCTCAGGCGCAGGAGGACAGGGAAGGGCTTCCAGCCAGCACAAGAGGGGACCATCCATTTTGTATTTCAGATCAATTACTGCACAGTTGTCCTGTCCACCATGGCAGACAGGCTGATCCAAGCCAGTTCCATGGAGCACCAACCACCACAAAACTATGCAAGTAAGGCTGAGGGAACAGGGTCCTGCCTGCTACTGATACATTATGTGACCTTGGGATAGTCTTCTCCCCTCTGTTTCCTCTTCTGTCTGGTGGGGATGTTGGGGCTGGCCACTGGCAGGGAGGAGGCCTCGCCATCGGTGCCCAGGCGGGCAGAGAGGAGAGGAGTGTGGCCACTGAGCACAGGGCTAGAGAGTTTTCACCTCAGCTAAGAGATGCAGAGCCTATGGCTTACCTGGCATGAAGGGAAGTCAGGAAATACTTGATCTTGCTTCTAATGCCAGCTTAAAGGGTGGCCTCAGGAAAGGCCCTTCCTTCTCCTCAGTGGGACAGTGTCTCCCTTGTTGTTGTTCAGTCACATCCAACTCTTTGTGGCATCATTTGGGGTTTTCTTGGCAAAGACCATAAGGCACCTGGGCATGAAAGGGCTCTAAGGTCATTACCTCTGAGATCTTCACTTCCTTCTCCTGTCTGGGTCTCAATTTCTCCCCTGCAAAAGGTACCTTTTTTAAGGTACCTTTCAGTTCTGGTCTTTTAGGATTCTCCGCTGTCTTGGCCAGAATTTGGTCTTCCCAATGCCCTGAGCTCAGCCCAGAAAGTACCTTGGACATGCTCTCTTACTGGAGGGAGAAAACATATACAAAGCCTAGGGACAGAAGCGTAGTCATCACGGTCAGGAGACAAAGCCACCAGGGGCTCCAAAACCAGAAGTGCTGCCCACCTCCCAAGGGCAGAGGCAGCTGGGGTGGTCCTCTGCTTCTGTTCTGGACCCACCTGACCAGGGGACTTTGTACCCAAACACCTAGTGGCCAGCCCCTGGGGAGACACAAGATCTCAGGCTGTAGCAAGAGGGAAGCTGCTCCTCAGAGGTCTCTGCCTGGCTGGGCTCTCTGGAGGGCATCTCATTCATCCCCCTCCCTCCAGGGAAGACTCTCCCACTGTCACCACCTCCAATTTCTGCAAAGCCCTTTCAACCAGTCTGGGAGTAAATGGCACTGCTCCCATTTCACAGATAAGGGAACTGAGGACAAGGAGAGTTAAGTGGCTAACCTAACCAAAGATTTATTTAGCACATGCCATTTACCAGGTCATACAGCTACCGAGCCCTGATATGGGACTCAACCCAAAGTCCTCACACTCCAAATTCCACCTTTCCCCTCCATGCTGTCCCCCTAGGTAATGGCGGTGGAGGAGGAAGGCGAATTCCTCTCCAAGAAGAGTTTCCCAGCCCTTGATGTTCCTGTGGCCACAGCTGGCATATTTTGAGGTATGGAGATGGCAGTTTCTCCAGCCTGTGACTTTTCATATCTAGAAGTTTTGTCTTTGCTCGTCAGGCTTCATGAGCAGGGTCAGTGAGTGGGCAGTTCCAGACAAAGTACCAGGGACAAGAGAGATGACAGGTCCCATGCAGGTGTTCAGTTGGGGCCCTGAACTGCCCGTCACTCCCTGGCTTTTAGCAATTGCTATCAAACTTACTGATACCTTTCTTTTTTTCTCTTTTAAAAATTAACTTGCTTTGTATTAAGAACTTCATCAACAAACATGAGTATTTCAGCGTTCAAAGAGGAAAAAAGGATTATATCTGAAGTCATGATCTTCTGAGGCACAGTTGTTTAAAATGTATATTAAATTTCAAAGGGAAATAGCAAAATGGCCCAGTTTGCTTCTCTCCTGAGCTTTCTTGTTTTTTTTTTCTGTCTACACTAAACTTCGTGAACCCTTGGCCACACAGCACATCTTTCCCAGGGTGTTTCTTTTCATCTATCCAGGACCTGTAGCCCTTGGTTAGCCCCTCTCTGCTTAGACCTTGAAGTATCAGCCTTTGTAGCTTTGTCCCCACATCCACATTCCAGCTTAGTCTTCCCACAAGCAGGTTTTGGGGCCCCAGGTCTTAGCTCTTCCCACCTCTACAGCCCACTTTTCTAGGAGGTCCCTAGCTATCCTCTACTTCTCCTCCATCCCAAGCAACTGCTTGTAACTGAGGGTCTGACAGAGGCCTCAGATGAGAAGACTTAGTGGGGAAACAAAAGCTGCCTTTGGGTATCTGAAGCCTTGTCATAGGCAAAAGGCATAAGACCTCTGGAAAAACTCAGGAGGGATTTGCTAAGAAAAAGATGTCCCAATTTACACTGGGCTGCCTAAAAGATTATAGGCTTTCCTTCCTTCACTGGAAGTCTTTAAGTAGAGGCTAAATGACCACTTGCCAAATCAGGTCAAGTCAATATATATTAAACACCTACTGTGTGCCAGGCAGATGCTGAACACAAGGGATACACAGTTTATACTCTAATAGGAAAGAGAACATGACAATAACTATGCACAAAGAACTTACAGACCCAAGGATGAATTGGAGATCATTACTGGAGGGGAAGCACTAACATTAAGGTGGAATGGTGGTCAGGGAAGGCTTCTTGGAAAAGATGGGGTTTTAGTTGAGACTAGAAGGAGTTAGAGGTGCCTCATTTCCACTCATACTTATTAAGTCTGGTAAGCAAAGAAAGAAAATTTCAGTTGTAGCGAAGAGGGACAGCCCATGAAAATACCTGGAGTTGGAAGAACAGCCAAGAGGCTGGTGTTGTTGAACTGAACACGTTTGGGAGCAAGATGGAAGTAGGAGGGGGTGCATTGTGAGGGGTTTTGAAGGCCAAATGTTAGATCCAGAAGGTAATAGAGAGCCATTGGAGTTCACTGAGTAGGGGAGTGACATGGTCAGACCTGGCCTTTAGGAAAATCATGTTAGTGGCTGAATAAAGGATGGACTGAAGTGGGGACAGACTTAAGGCAGGCAGACTCCCCCTACCCACCCCAAGCAGCTATTGCAACAGTCCAGGCATGAGGTGATGAGGCTCTGCACCAGGGCAGTGTCAGAAAAGAAAAGGGGGTGTGTCCCAGAAATGTTGCAGGGGGTGAAATCAACAAAAGATGCTGCAGAGGTGAAATCTACCAGAGGTACTCAGAAGTGAAATCTACAAGAGATTCTGCAAAGGTGAAATGTACCAGAGATGTGGAAGAAGTGAAATCTACCAGAGATTCTGCAGAGGTAAAATCGACAGACCTTGGAACCATATTGGACATGGGAGGTGAGAGACAGTGAGCAGTCCAGGAGGACTCCTGGGTTACGTGTCTAAGGGGGGAAAGGGTGGTGTTGCCCTCCACAATAACAGTGAAGGTAGAAATTCTCCCTAACTTACTGACAGGTTTGAGGCCAGTTGGTTTAGCCTGTTTGCTAAGATATTTTTCTTGTGGTGTGGCCACAGCACATGCTATGGCTTTTTGGAGCCACAGGTGAGAGTTGGGTAAAAGGTGAACCACAAAGGTGGATGAGTAGCCCTGAAAATGACATGGCAAGCCCTCACACCAGAGGTGCTGGTGCTCCTTCAACACCCCATAGACCCTAAGTCTCTGAAGACTTCCCTCAGCTGAATGGGTGGATGAGAACAATTTGTTCCAAGGGCCATTAAGCAGGCATTGTAGAGCACTTAGAGCTCCCCCAGATACTGAAGATGCCAAGGTCATCCACTGCATCCTGGGCCACTGCTAGTTGTCCTGACCTGTCGTGCTATTGGACTTCAATGACTCAGGAACAGTGAGGCTGATGACTGTGCAATTCTGCCTCACTTAAATCCAATTCATACTCAAGGCAAGACATGACCCTGTGATGTCTTGGTCCTCTTTGAAAATTTGGGACAAATCGAGATAGGCAAGGTAGGAGCATGGGGAGCCTTCAGGGGGAAAGATAATGAGTTTGGTTTTGGACATGTTGAATTGAAATGTCTGTGGAATATGTATTTGGAGATATCTAGTGGATAGAGATTTAAGACTGGAGCTCTACAAAGAGATGGACAAATAGAGCTCGGCTGAAATATTATACATAGGATTACTTTTCAGTATGAGCTGAACTACACAGCCCCCAAGGTCCCTCTGAACTCCCCAAATTCTATCCATTTTTAACTTCCTCTCCTTGACCTTGAAAGACAGAACTGACAACAAAGAAATCCCAGAGATGGCCTTGATGGAGGGAGGGAAACTTCCCCACCAGGCTGTGATGGTAATGAGATCCCTCCATATTGTCTGGCAGAGGCTGGACAGCCACTGGTCATTCATAATGTCACAGAGTTCTGAGAAAGTGATGGATTGGGAGATATGAAGGGACCCATACAACACTCCATTTCGGGTGACCTGAGGGCCCAAATAGTTCAGTGATGGGAAACACTCTTGCCTCTCAATTCTGCTTAGTCCTAATGCTCCCTAGCCCTCAGTGCCCTTCCTCTGACAGCAGCCTTTCTGGGCTGGAAGGGTCACCTGAAGTCCACTCATATGATGGCAACTAGAAAACCTGATTCTCTCCATTCACTGAATTAGTCAAAACCTGAGAACACTGCCTACATAATGGGTCTGCTTCTTTGAATCTGGTCTCCACCCCCAAGGCAAAGCCTATTGATTCTCCCCCAGGGCAGATTCAGGTATTCAGAACCTGTGGGCTTGCACCCCAGAATTCCCAGAAAGCCCCCAATGTGTCTCTGCCTTCAAGCCTCCCTGTGACTTCTTGGTGTTCAAGACTGCCCGCAGAGGTGGTATGTGGCATGATTGCTCACCCCCAGCCTCCTTGCTAAAACTTAAACCTCCTTAGGTTCACTTGCTCATGTCCCTCTAGCACAAGGACCCTGTTGCTCCAAGGGGCAGGCAAATCAAGGTGTTAAGAAAATCAAATGAGATTTTTTAAGGATAATAAAATTCTGAACCCCCTTGGTTTGGTATTCTCTGCCCCCACCTCCAACACAGATGATAAACTCCCCAAGATCAGGGGCCATATAACTTCTGTACCCCCAAAGCATGCTTATACACTGTGGGTGCTAGCCACAGGAGTCATTCCATCCTTTCCTGGAAAACAAGTTCAAACCAGACTCATTTCCTTCCAGAGCACTGCCTCCTCCCCAATACCCTGCCCAACTGTCCTGAGAAATGAGGGTCTGAGCCTTCAGGGCCATCAGCCTGATTGCCATCCTGGAGAGGCTGGCAGCCCCACTCTCTACGCTGTCCCTCCCAGACAGCTTTTGGATTAATGCCCCTTGATTAAATTGAATTTCTGGGAAATCCACCCCCCAGCCCCTGCTCCTGATTGGCTGGAGCCCTCCCTCACCAGAAGGCACAGTGCCAGGAAGGCAATTGGCAAAGCTGACTCACTTTCATGCTTAGCACCCCTGGCCTTCCTCCTCCAACTCCTTGGAGAACCTGCACTAATGGGATTACAACCCTTTAGGATGTTCATCAATAATGGAATTGGCCCAGGCCCAGTCCCCTTCAAGTGAGCCATGGCACTGAGCCCTAGCTAACAATGTGCTTGCTCCAGCCCAGCTGCCAGCACTGGCAGCTCCCACACCCACACCTGGAGCCAGGTGGCACACTGGAACACCCCACTGGAGTGGGGATGGAGATCCTGGACCATCCCAGGTGCCAAGACCTTCCCTCTATGCTTGTTTCCTCTTCTGTAAGATGAGGGGGCTGGACTACCCTCTAGCACTCAATGAAGACTGGGGTCAGGGGGAAGGTAGGTATGCAATCACTGGGGACAGTAGGCTCCCCATTGGGGGCCTTTAAGTAAAGGGTGGGTAACCAATTGTCAGAAAATCCTTGGTCCGTAAGAGCTGGCCTTGTTGGCCTGTCCAGCTCCAAGACTGTAGAAACACAAGTCCCAGAAGGCAAGGAAAGGCCTATGCAGGGCAGCAGATACTGGGGCCTCAGAAAACCAGGCCCTACCTGCCTGCCTCTAGTGGTCTTTCTCCCCTCTCCCTCTTGCTCGACTGGAGGCCCTGGGCACTGACTGCCTGGAGCTGGGAGCACAACAGGGATGGGCTAATATTCACTGACCAAGTGGCAGGAAACCCTGGCCCCATGAGTCAGGGATTTACTCAGAGAGCAGACCTTCTCTCTGGGTTTCAAGGACCCTGAAAGTGCAAAGTGTGTGTTGGGGGAGAGACAGGAGGGTGGAGGGTGGCGGGTGGCCAATCAAAAGCACCATGGCCTATCCCACAACCAGTCCCTCTTTCGCTCCATCGCAGGTAGCTGCCCAGCATCTGGGTCCAAGACAGGCCCAAAGTCCCCTTCGGGGAAACACCTGCCTGGGGCCACACTCGTGGAGGGCAGGGATCTCCTTATTTTGGGAATAGAGAGGGATGCTCCGAGTCCTGGGTGAACCCCAATGCCAGTGCTAAGGGTACCTTCTATCCCTGTGCCATCAACCCAGGACAAACTAGGGAGCCCAGACGTAAGGAAAGTGGCAGAGGTCTGTACCTCAGGGTAAAGTGGGTGGGCCCAGCGGCCAGGTGGGCAGGCAGGGAGACACCCGGGAGGCTCAGACTTCAGGGAAACCCTTTATTGTCTTCACAAGGTCAAACCAAGTCAGCGGGGTTGGGCGCCTGGTGTGGTCAGGGCCACCAGTGCCAGCAGGAGGGCACGCTCCCTTCCGCTGGTTACCACCCCATGACGCCTTCCCCAACCACACCGGAGGGCGTGGGGGGATGGGGCGGCCGGCCAAGCTGCCCCGGGCAGGTCTTCCATGCGGGGTGGCGAGCTCCGGGGCACCAAGGGCGCTGGGTAGGCTGCAGGGCCGCGCTCAGGGCTCCTCGCTCTCCTCCTCCGCCGGCCCCTTCAGCCGCAGGTGCTCCCTGCTCCTCTTCTTGCTGCCGTGGAAGCCCACGGCCCCGGCGGGGCCCGCCCCGTCCTCCCGCATGTCGGCCTCCTGGGGCTCCGCCGGCGTCCTCGGGGGCTCCTCGCCGTCGCCCTCGCCGTCGGGGCCCCCGCCCGAGCCCAGGTGGCCCAGCGCCACCAGCTCCTCCCCGGGCTCCCTCCACTGCGGCCGCTTGCGCTCGCCGGCCTTGGCCGGCTTGGTGAACACGATCCTGCCGGCCCCGCGGCTCGAGGGGTCCTGGTTGAAGGAGGGGGCGCAGCTTTCTGGGGGCGCGGAGCTCTGGCCGCCTGCCCTCCTCTTCAGGTCCCCCAGGAGCTCGAGGGCCACGGCGCGGTTGCTGCGGTCGCTGCCCTCGGGGACGTCCTCCAGGCTGTACTTGGTCCAGCGCTCAGGATGGGTCACGTAGTCGGGGACCGGGCTGGGGCCGGGCCTGGCAGGCCCGGGGCGGGGCAGGGGCCGCTTGAAAGGGTCGGGGTCGGCCTCCGCGGGGGTCCCGGGGGCGGGGGCCCGAGCCGCCCCCTCCAGGCCCTCAAATATGCTGCGGCTGCGCAGCGAGAAGGTGGGGCTCATGCCCCGCAGGTGGAAGGGGCGCACGGGGCCCTCGGGGGCCTGCGGGGGCTCGGCGGGGGGCTCGTCGTCCTCCGAGGCCGCTGCCTCCTCCAGGCACGGCGGCTCCCCCGGGGACAGCCCGGCCTCCTGCCCGTCCCAGTCCGAGTCCGAGTCGCTGAGCGAGCCCGTGTCCGAGGTGACTTCGCAGTCGGGTGGCCCTGGCCAGGCATCGCCCCCGCCTCTGTCCGCCATGGCCCGGCTCCACGGGGGCTGGCGCCTGGCCTCAATGTCCCCAGGCCGTAGTGCGGGGGCCGGGGAGGCCGGGGGGTCAGAGTCTGCGCAGACGGGGAAACTGAGGCTGGGAACGGAAGCCCCAAGCAGGGTCAGTCATGGGGGAGGGGCAGAAACTGGGACTCGGGGTCACTGCTCCCAGCCCCACCTCTCACAGAGGGGGACGCCGAGGCGGGGCTGCGCCGACCTGGGCCCAAACCCCGAGACCTGCCTCGGGTAGAGCGAAGCTCCCCGGAACGGTAGTCACCATCTTGGGCCTCGAAGATGAGACGGCCCCGCCTCCCGCCCGCACGGCTTTCTGGGAAGCCGAGTCCCCGCACTCCATCGTGGCAGGAGGCTAGGCCAAAAGAAAACGACAACCCCCACAATGCAACGCGATGACGTCACAGTCAGGGGACCGAGCGCGCCGAAGAAAACCTCTGCACGTGACCTTCTGAGAATGAGGCCGGGATCTCGCGCCTGCGCCGTGGCCTCCCGGAAGGCCTGTCCTCGCGCGGTTTTTCGGATAACTGCTTTTCGGCGTGGGTTGAAGGGGGAGGGGGTGGGATGAGCGGAGGACGCTCACAATGCCTCGCGGGGCAGGGCGGTGAGGGGCGTGGCGACGCTGCCTGGGTGGAGGCGTGTAACAGCGTCGCCTGCCGGAGCCTCCCAGCGCCGCACGCCCTAGTGGTGCGGGGCCCCGGAAGGCATATATATGGCGGGGGGGAGGGAGGTTCCGCCCTCCCCACTTCCCTTCCTCCCTCCTCCCTGGAGAAGCCACCCCACCTAGTGCGGGGCTGAGTGACTCCTGATGCTCTTGTTTTCAAATGAGGAAACTGAGGTCTGGGGGGAGGGTGGGGACTGGGGGGAGTCTGGGAGCCCACCCGGATGTTTCGCCTTTGCGAGTGACGTCACCCGTCGTCTGAGCGTCGGGAGGGGAGCCGGCGAGAGCACACACCCTGCGACGCAGCCAGGCTTGGGAGGGGGCAGCCCCCACCCCCGCCCCAGGGCTGCGCGGAGGAGCGAGGAAGGGTGGGGACCCATGTCCCGCCTTGCTCATGGGGCATTCGAGGCCCCATCCCCCTACAGGAGCCCTTGCCCCCGGTGGCTGAGTCCTTGTTTATTCAATTTGCTGCCTTTCGTGCCAACCCCGTCACACAGTAGGCATCTCGGGAACGCGCGCAGCTCGGCCCCCTCCCCCTCCCCTGTCTGGCCGGGCGGGGCTGGGAGAGCGGGGGGAGGAGGCGGGACTTGCCGAGGCTCCCCTCTCCCCATTGGCTGGAGGGCCGCTCCTCGCTACATTGTTGCCTCGTCTTTCCTGCCCAGACGCCGCCGCCGGGTGGGGGCCTGCGTAGCCTGGAGGAGCCTGGGGGGATGGGCGGGAAGAGGCGTCCTTTCCCGGGGTGCTGAAAGAGGGGCCCCGGGACCGGTTTCCGCTCTAGTACTTCCATCGTCCAGTACCTACTGCGTGCCAGCCCTAGACCCCGGGAGCGGCCCACAGACCACCCTGGCTCCCATCCTGGGCCCCCTCTCCAGCTCCAGGCGGCCCGGCCTGGGGCTCCCTGCCCAAGCTGGCCCTGGCATTCAAAGCCTTCCCAACCCCTTTCGGGCCTCGCTCTAGTGCCCGAGGGCCCCCTCCCGCCTCTGGGGGCCCTGTCTGGAGGAGTTTGCCCCCGGGCGCTCGTGTTTAGGGGTACGTGGGTGGCCCCCGCTGGCAAAGCTGCCCTCCGTGCCTCGGCTTCCACCTCTGTAAGATGGGGGTCCTGGACCCCAAGGCCCTTTCTGGCCGAGCCTGGGGTTGTCTTGGCAGAGACGCTGGAGGGGTTCGCCATAGGCCGGGAGGGTCACCCGGCTAGGACAGGTCTGGGGTCAGCTTTGACGGCCCTCCTGACGCTGGCGCCCCGAGCTGCCCGGGGAGGCCGGACTCCAGGAGCCCAGGAAGGGGCTTCAGCCCTCCGCGGTCACTGCGTCCTGTGGGAGGTGGCCGCAGGGCCGGTCAGAGGAAGGCCGGCCGGGCCGAGCCCCCCAAAAAAGAGCCGCAGATTCACGGATCAGAGCACTTGCTTTATTGGATACATGGATTGAAAAGGGGCCGCGTGGGGCAGACAGGCAAACGGACAAGGGGGGACCCTCAGGCCATGCTGTCCCCCCGAGGCCCTGAGCGAAGCAGGGAGGGGGTGGGGCTCCCAGGCTGGGGCAGAGGCAGCAGAGACTGCCTGAGAGGTGTGAGAGGCGCTCCTTCCTGCCAACGAGAGGCATGCGGTTCTGTCGGTCAGTGCCCTCCCAGCCCCGTCTTTGGGGCCACCTGGGGATGGCAGGGGAGGGTTCTGGGGGCCAGGGTTGGGGTACAGGGCCAGCACTGAACTAACCGGGGGGCACTTCCTCCTGGGGGCAGGAGGCTGGAGGGATTTATCTCCCTCTTCGTGCAGGTAGCCCAGGACACCCCCCAGCCTCACGGCAGTTGGGATGGTGCCCACCTCCTGCCATGCTGCTCTGTGCAGGCCGGCGGTCCATCCTAGAGCCTGGGCTCCAGACCTGGGCAGATGCCCAGGAGACAGGGAGATGGTGGTTAAACCCAGGTGTCAAAGGCCTCTCCTTCCACACGTCACATGAGACACCTCCTGGCCCAGCCAGGCTCCCTTCTATGGGAATGCCCCACAGGATGCCCAGCTGCCCACAGAACATAAACACGGAACTCCAAGGCCTGACTGCTGCCTCTAGGCCAAATAACAAGTCCTGGAAAGACATGAAGCCTGGGCCCAGAACATACTCGAGTACATGCAACATCTATGTAAGCACACATACGTGCATGGCCAGTGCACTATGGAAGAGACAGGCCCCAGGAGCTCTGCCCCCTCCCCCCAACATAGGGCATTCTGGGTAGTGTTCCTTTAAGGCTTTCTAAGGTTCAATCACCCACTTCCCATTGCCCACTCTGGGGGGGCCTCCCCTCTGAACAGCCCAGGACCATGGGGGAAGTCCCAGGCAGGAGAGCCGGGTGCTGGTGAAGTGGACCGAGCCTTGTGGCCAAAGATGGTCTTCTATGTCCACAGGCCAAGGTGGCCATTGGCAGTGTTGACTGCCAGGAGGGTGAGAGACAGCTCCCCTCAGCCCAGGCCACTCTGGGGAGGGCAGGAGAGCCAGCTGGCCCAGGCCTCTCTCAGCCTCCACAGGACAGGTCAATTTTCCTCAGAACTGAAGGCCCCCTCCGGAACCCCCTGCCCAGCCCCAGGGGGTCTCCTGCCAAGCAGGGCTCACAGGGAAGGGTCCACACCAGTCTGGATGTTCTTTCCTTTTTATTGAAGTGAGCTGGTTTGGGCCTGTCTTGGACAGCCAAGTTATGGTCTAAGGGGCCAAAGTCAGACATACAAGGCCAGAAAGTGTGAGAACGTCAGAAATGCTCGAGAAAAGTAGATGCAGGAGAAAAGAATGCAGATTGGTTAAAAAAAAAAAAAAGGCTGCAGCTGCAGGAGGGAGGGTGCCTCCCAAGGCTCTCTCCTTCCCCACTCAGAAGGCAGGACCAGCAGGGCCTCCTCCCCTGCCCTACCTCCATGCCCGGGAGGGCCCCACTGAGCCGTGGCCTCAGCCCAGGAGACCCCCTCCAAGGCCCTGGCTACACAAGACCTAGGTGTAGCCAGAGGCACAGAAATGAGTCTGGTAACTTTATTTCAAAAATAAAAACATCCCCTCCCCCACCCCCATGCCCCAACCCTCCAAAGTAAAAATGCTAATAAGTACTGCACGGTAATATCTGAGACATTTCTATACATAATTCTCTGGATTTCTCTCAGACGTCTCCTGGTCACTCGACGACAGTTGCGGGGCTCCTCTCCTGCCTGCCCACACCTCAGAACAGCCCCAGGGGCGGTCCTCAGTACACGGAGCTATTCCGAATACCGCAACACAGGACCATGCTGAGAATCATCTCAAAAATCTGCAGGGAAAGGGGGAGCGCGTTAAAGATGGGGCTACGTCCTCCCCATCTCTCCTTATCCAGGCTAACTGCTCCTCATGCGACACAGGGCCTACCCTGGTCACCCCTCCTCCAGACTCCCTACAGCTTAGCAAATGCGGCCCCCAGAAATGATCACTGTCCTCTGGGTGAGATCTGACTGGGGCCAAGCATAGGGGAACAATCACCTCCCTCCCTCGTCCTGCTCTCAAGGCAGCCCCAGATCAAATTAGCGTTTGTGGAGCTTGTGGCCCATTCAGACCCCCCAGATCTCTTTCTGGACAACAGCTGCCTAACTGCCCCATAGCTTTTTGGTCCTTAATGCCAGACTTTGTATCCATCCTAGGCTGCCCAGCTCATTGCTAGCACTTCTCCTCTCCCCCACCCCCAGATTGGTGTCATCTGTTCCTGTCCATGTCATGGATTCAATTAGAGAAAGCAAAGGCCCTTGGGGACTGCCATCGACTTGGGATTCCACCATCAATGAACAATCATCCAGCTTATCTACAAGTGCTGCCCTGCCAGCCTCTGGAGCAGGGCCTGCCCATGGAGCAGGGCCTCAGGGTGAGCCACCCTTTGGGCTCCCTTCCCGCTCACCATGATGACTGCTACCACGATGGCAGCGATGCCAATCAGATACAGCTTTCCTGAGAAGAGCTCATCTATCTTCTGGTGACAGTTTGCCTGCAGAGAAGAGCCCCCGTGACCAGCATGAACATCACCTGCCCATCCCCACCCCTCCCAGAGTTCCAGGCACTGCCCACCATCTGCTCATCCTTCAGAGGTGGGCCAAGAGAATCGGGCCAAGCACATGGCAGACAGAAAGCACGGACACGAGGGAAAGTCAGATTTAGAGACAGCGCTGTGGGGAGACCCCCACACCCACAGGCAGGACAGAGAGGAGGCATGGTCAATGCTCCACACAGCCCACCCTGAGATCCCCAAGCACAGACCTTGGCCAGCACTGGCCCAACCAGGCCGGCTCATACCTGGCTCCCTACACAGGCAGCCAGCATCTCCATCTGCCCTCGGCCTGGCCTTACCTTAAAGGGCATGGTGAGAACGTTGCTTCCACTAGGGCACAGCTCGCTTCTGGCGGCAGCCGTGATTAAGGAGGTTAGCGTATCAGAGCCGCAGCAGCCCAGCTGTAAGAGAAGACAGAAGTGAATTCAGACACGAGGCCTGGGGCCTCAGAGGGAGCATGGCAACCGCTCCCACACCATCCACATGGGGAAGCAGAGCCTGCTGCCCTGTCCCATTCCTAGCTCTCACCGTCTCGTGGAAGGATTTCACCACAGTCTTGGCATTACTGGCGTTGTCCTCCAGCACAGCCTTATTCAGGGCCTGGTCATAGAACTGCTTCACATCCTTGGCGATCTGCAGAGAAGCGTAATCGGTGGTCAGGTGGTGGCAGGCCTGGCAGCTGCCCTGCCCCTCCCCCTTGTCAGCTGGACAGGCTGAGATTGGGGGGATTCTTGGGGGTGGGCCCAGATTAGGGCCTGGACCTTGCAGGTGGGCAGAAACCAGATTCTATTTTTTTAACCGTTCCTGTCTTCAGAGGATTGATTTTGTTCTGCAACTGCCTAAGTCACGATGCTTTGTGTCTGAATTTAATTCAGAGAGTCAGCTGGCTTGCTCTCTGGCCTTGCAGCTGGACTCCAAAAGCCACAGGACCAACAGGCCCCTCATCCCCCATTTCCAGCATCTCCCCAACCTGATCTGGGGTCTCTGGGACTTGCCACAGCTCCATGAAGGTCGGGGAGCCTGATCTCAGAACTTTGTCTCAGTTTCCCTCAGTTTTCTAACAGAACCTATTAGGTGGCCTTGGACACCTCCTCCTGCAACCCTTGAGGGAAGTGAGACCCAAGGAGGGGAAGGCATCTGCTCAAGGTCACCCAGCTCTGACACAACAGAGACAGGGCCAGGACACTGGCGTCCTTGCTCTCTAGGCCTGGAACCTGCCCCAGGTACCTAAACCCCCTGGGGTTGGACCCTGAGGCTCCCTGCAAAGGCAGAAGGAGGGCCTACAGTTTCCCAGCTTACCTTGTCCCGGTTGACAAAGCCCCAGATGCCAGCGGCCACCTCACAGGCAAACAGGATAACCAGGCAGGTGAAAAACTGTCAAAACCAGAAGTGAGAAGTCATTTGTGCCCTGCTGTGGGCAGGGGCAGAGGGGCCCCCCAGGAGCCCTGAGATCAGGTGGGAGGGCCCAGACCTGGGCTGGAGGTGTGGCTGGGCTCCCCTCCCCAATCAGGGATTTGCTTTCTGCCTTGGAATAGGAGAGGAGCTGTGCCAAAGGTCAGTGCTACCACTCTGGTTTCCCTAGCATCTGAGGTAGGGGCATCACCCCACATCTTTGAAGAGACTACCAGGGGCAGAGGTAGTCCACAGCCACTCCAGGGCATCTCTGTCTGCCACCTGGCCTAAACAGGCCTCTTGGCACACACCCCCCAGGTCCCCTGGAGGGTCCTGGTTCTACCCTTTGGGCCCCAAGAGCACAAGGCTCATTCCCCTTCCCTAAGAAAGCCAGGGGTCATGTGCCAGTAAAACATTATGACAAGTGGTCAGGGGTCATCTAGACCTGGGTCATGTGGCACCGAGGCCTGTATGGATGGGTCTGGGAGCTGAATCTCCACTCCCAGAATAGACCAAGGGAACCGTGTTCTTGGGAGAGGACTAGGAAAAGGGAATGTCACTGCTGGCTTTAAAATGGAGGTTCTGACTATTGGGTTGGCGTTAGAACACGGAAGGTCAGAGGGCTGGGCTTCCCAACACGGGCCAGGAGGGCAGGGCGGGCCCCAGGAACATATCAGGACTGCCAAGTCAGTGGGACAAAAGTCATCAGAGCTGGAGGGGGCTTTAGAAGCCAGACTGTCCTAGTGGGAGGCCTTGAGACACCACCTGGGTTAATTCAATCCCACCCAACAAACAGTGATTGGATCTACTTTGATCCTGGCACCAACTGCTTTGTTTCGCAGACAAGGCCACTGAGGTCTGGAGAGATTCCCCAAGTCAGGCCCAGAAGCCCCAGAACTCAGGGGGCCAGCCAGCTGCAGACACAGCCAGGGCCCAGGGACAACCAGCAGCAGCCAAGAGGGAGGGCTGACCAATGCAGGGCCCCCCCACAAAAGCCAGGCTCAGCAGGCCTGCAGCAGATGTGGCCTCACACACTTTCTAGCTGTCTGACCCTGGACAAGTCACTTAGCTGCCGTGTGCCTCAGTGCCCTCATCCATAAAGTGGGGGTCTCTGACCTCCCAGGATTGCTATGAGGATATCTGTAAAGTGCCTGGCACACAGCAAGATTGGCCTCCTCCTGCACAGGTCCCCAAGAAAGGCACCCAAGCAAAGCTGAAGCTACAAGGTGTGGTAGCTCTAGGTCTAGGTGGGACATTCAAATCCCTGCATTCTGCCCTCCCTGCTGGCCTTCCTTGGCTGCCCTGGGCTCGGCCCACACCTCATTCCATTTCCTCAGCAAGATGGCTGAACCTTGGAGTCAAGGCTATGTTCAACCTCTATCCATGATTCTAGGACAGGATGACTGCCCTGCCCATGCAGAGGGTGGCAGGGGTCCTAGGCATCCCTGCTCTTCAGGGAGATCCTCAGCCTTCTTGCCTGGGTTGGTCATCACAGACCTGCCTCTCTCCCAACCTCCCCTCAATGACCTGCCTGTGGGTAGGCCTGTCCACACTAGCCCCTTGGGGGACACGTAGAGGGAGCCCCTTCCCAGTTCTGGCTGCCCTCCCTGAGGGCTCAGGCTCAGCAGTGGCTTCCTTAGTCCTGCACATGGTGCTCCCTCCAGCTGGGGCCTGACCCCTCACCAGAGCACAGCTCCTGATAGGGACAGGCAGCCTCCTCCTTGAGGCAGCAGACAAGAGGCAGGTTCTGGGCAGCCAAAAGAGCCCAGGGCTTGGGTTGTTTTAGGGGGTCCCTGTGGGGAGGCAGCTGATCTCCTTACCGTGCCCAGCAGGCACTGGGACTCCTGAATGGCACCGTAGCAGCCAAGGAAGCCCACGAACATCATCACAGCGCCCACGGCAATCAGGATGTAGATGCCTGGAAGAGGACAGACCTAGCAACTGAGGGTGGCCCCCAGGGACCGAGGCTACCCCACACTCCCTCCAGGGCTGGGCCTGAGGGATGTCAGCTCCACCCACCAACATTCGACAGGTTCCTGCGCTCTCTGCCACAGGACTCCCCGCGAGGGGCCATGTCAGCAAGACCCCCATGCCCAGAATGCCCTGCTCTGTGAGCAGAGACCACCTCATGAGGGCAGGGATTGGCTTTCTTTGCCTTGGATTTCTATGCCCAGCACAGTGCTTGGCACATGTAAGCCCTTAAATACTGACCAGCTGGGCAACAGGGGCCACGAGGGAGTGGGCACAAGTCTTCGGCAGAGGAAGGGGAATCTGGTAGAACGAGAGGGCCAGGGCATTGATTGCTCCCCGACCTCCATCCCAGCTGTCCTGGAGACCTGAGCCTCTTTCTGGAAGAGCCACCGGGACAGAGGCTGCATCAACCTCAGACCAGCTGCTGTTGCTGGGGGGCCAGGCAGAGGATGCGAGGGGGTGGGGGAGCACAGAAAGGGTGGGGCCAAGGACAATGGGATAAAGCTGCAAAGAGGCCAGAAAACGCTTCCTGATACTCAGCAGCTATCTCAGGAGGTAGTGAGCTCCCTTCCCTCCATGGAGGTCTCCAGCAGAGACCCCTGGGGCCACAGTCCAACTGTGTGCTCCCACATCCTCCTGCTCCGGGGGGAAGGCAAAATGCCCCCCTATCCTTCTGACCTCCCTATGGCATCCCCCCACCCTCCAGGGGCACCTCAGAGGCCCCAGACGGATGACTTCCCTCTATGAGGAGCTCTGGACCGAAACACCTCTGCCCTCCTCCCCGGTCACACAGCTCTGTAGGGAGAAAGCAGGGCCAGTGAGGGGAATGGTATAGGCTGGGAGGAACGTGACCCAGGGCAGCTCATGCCCCCAGAGCCCCACTGAGGCACAGAAGGCAGCTCACTGAGGCTCGCTCATTGCGGCCTCCAAGAGTATGCCCACCAGGTGCCAGGCACACAGCTGGAGAGCCTACTCCGTGTGGGTCTTAGCCATGATCTCAATCAGCCTCTCATGGTGCCAGTTAGGACCTGGATCCAGGGCATGCCAAGCACTCTGGGCTGCCATGGCAGAGCTAGGGGGAAGCAGTGGCTGGACTGGTGGACTTGGGAGTAAGAAAGACCTGTGTTCCAATCCTGCCTCAGACACTTCCTGAACAAGTCCCTCCCCTTGTCTGCCTCAGTTTCCTCATATGTAAAATGGGGATCACAATGGCACCCACTTCCTGGGGTTGCTGAGAGTCTTAAACGAGGCCACACACAACATGCCTGCCATTTTAAAAAGCTGAAGCAGCTTAGCAGTGGCCCCATTCTCACTTCCCTAGCACCAGCCTGAGGCCACCCTGCATGGACACCAGAATGTCCTGGTTCTCCTGCCTGATTTGCTCTCAGAGCGCCCACAGCCACACTGGGCCCTCCTTGGAGCCTGTCAGGATGACCTAAAGCAACGGGAGCTGCCCACCCCCATCCCCAGGCCTCCC
The DNA here is from genome assembly GCF_028372415.1 of Notamacropus eugenii. NCBI lineage: Eukaryota > Metazoa > Chordata > Mammalia > Diprotodontia > Macropodidae > Notamacropus > Notamacropus eugenii. The sequence continues at coordinate 25,478,880 of NC_092873.1, forward strand.
TCTGTCATTTTCTTTTAAAAGTAATTCTGTAACGGAATTGGCTGGCGAGCCCTTGGATTACCATGGCGATGCCCCAAATCACTGAACTCTCCCAGGATGCCCAGATGCCCGCTGGGCCAGTGAAGGGGGGAGGAAATGAGGAAGGAGAGGGGTGAGATGTCTGAACAGGCCCTGCCCCGCCCCTGGTAGCTGTTTGGCAAGGAACAGGCTGGGTGGGGGGGGCTTCCACTCCAGCCCCCCCAAGAATGGGGGAAAGGGCTTGCCTCCTGGGGTGCTCTCAGAGTCCATCTGCACCAGGGTCAAGACGGACTCAAAATAGCCTATGGGGCCCCACCCCAAAGCTGGGCCCTAAGGAGGCCACTTTCTCAGCAGTTCAGATCCAGGACCAGAGACACATCCCCATAGGAATAACCCTCCAAGAGCTGGGAGGGGACCAGATGGGGAAACTGAGTCTGGGAGAGCAAAGGACAGGTCTGAGGTGTTTACAGGAGATAGGGTGGGGAAGGGGCCTTCCTGGAAGAGGCAGCATGTAGGGGTGGGACAGGGAGAGGAGAATTCCACAGGAGAGGGAGAAAGGACACTGAGAGGGAGACACAGCTTGAGCAAGGACACAGTGGTGGGAGAGCACAGGCCACACTCAGGGCTCTTCTGCTGTGGAAGCTGGAGGATATGGAGAAGGAGAACAGGAAGGTGGGGTGACCCCAGATTCTGAGGGTCAGGAAAAGGAAGTGAGATGGTGAGAAGTCACTGAAGAGTCCAGAGGAGAGAACTGTGCATGAGGAGGGGAAGGAGAGGCAGCCAGAGGGGGATGGTGGAGATCTGATGGAGCCTGCATTTGGGGTCAGGAAGACCTGAATTGAAATCCTGCCTCAGATACTCACTGCTTGACCTTGGTCAAGTCACTTAACCTTGGCCTCAGTTTCCTCATCTGTAAAAGGGCTGCTCTGAGTCTAGCTCAGGGATCCCACAGAAGCTGGAGGGGCCAGGGGAAGGGCCAGGGCCAGGGCCCATCGCCAGGGCATTCCCCAAGAGGCCGGGCTGAAGTCCCAGCCCTCACCAAGTTTTCTGGGAGGCACAATAAACCCATTGTCCTGTCTGGGAGCCCTGGCCTTCAGGCACCAAGGCCTCCCCAGCTGCAGGAGGAGCAGAGCAGGGACACTTTGGTTCCCCATCCCCCCACCTCCAAGCTGGCTCGCCTCACTCCACAGCTTGGACCCAACCAAAAGGAACCACTGGCAGCCCAGTGAGGTGTCCTGGACCCTCCCGTCTCCCCTGCCCCCCTAGCTGTCTACAGTCTAGTCTTCACTGGCTCTCTTCTAAGGGAAGCCAAGAGCTGGGCTCCTGTCTGTATTCTAGATAACCTGGCTGCCTGAGCCCCTCCTTCCTAACCCTGCTAAGGCTGGTGGGAGCCCAAGAGGAGAAAACTATAAAATGCCTTGTAAACAGCCCAGTGCCTCCATCAGCATCATGGAGACCTGCAGTGTGCCCCTGGGACAGTCCCTTCCTGCCTGGGCCCCTCCCAGGGCTATTGGGGGAGAGGCTTGGCACCTGAGACCACAGCTATATAGATAAGGGAAAGCCTTGCCCTGAAGGTGGGCACGAGCACAGTGGGCAGGCCTGCAGCAGCGGCTGCTTAGTGCCAAGGGAACAGGTGTGAAGGGAGCATATACCCTCTGTGAGGCTCCATGGGACTTCCCAGCACCAGAGCAGGCTACAGCCCCAGCCCTGGCCTCTGCTTAGAAAGCCACACCAGGAACTCTCCAGAGCCCCACACAACCAAGAGCTACCCTCCCCTGTGCCCTAGCATGCCAAGGGGTAGGGGCATCTCCCCTTCCCCTCTGCCCCAGTATGCTAGAGAACATGGGTCAAGATAGATGTGCCACCCCTTACAAACCCTGGAAGCTCAAAGAACCATGTCTGCGTCAAGCCTGAGACAGAGGTGCAGTCACCAGCTAGGACCAAGGAGCCCAGGGAATCTCAGACCAGACTCTAAGGGGCCTCCCTCCCCTCCCTCTGTCAGGTTCTTTAGCATTAGGGGAAAGGAAGGAATCCCTCCTCCCTGAAAAAGCCCTAGTGGGGCTGGGGTGGGGGGGCAGGGAGAGAACCATGGCCTGGGAAGGGCACTGAGAAGGACTGGCTTCAGGGTGCAGGGCAGGGCAGGGAGTGGGGCAGGGGCTGAGGTCAGCCCAGACACATGGGCTGCCTCTGAGGGGAGCCACGGGGCTTGTGCCAACGGGTGGCTCTCAGTGGCTCCCTGCAGAATGCAAGGAGCAGAGCCTCCCTGCATGGCAGGCAAGGAATGCCCCTTCCCACCCACCTTCCTCCCTCGCTGGGCCCAGGGCTGTCAGCCTTCTGTGGAGGGGCGGGGTGGGGGGAGGTTGGGGGGTGGAGAGTTGGGTGGGCTGGACCAGATCAGAGGCATCTGGCCAGTGCCAGCCCCTAACAGAACTCAGCAGGCCTCTCCTCTGGCAGCAGACACAGCAGCTGCCATTTCCTTTTCCCTGGCTATATAAGGAGAAAACGGGGAAAGTCGAGGGACTTGAGGATCCAGGTGTCTCCTCTCATGGCCAAGGGGCCCATGGGAATGGGCCCACAGGCTCAGAGATCCTCAGCCGACCCCCTCATTTGACTGAGGGGGCTGACAGTGGGAACTCAGGACAATGTAGGGGTGTGCCTAAGGTCACACAGGTAGCAAGCATTAGGAATGGAACCCAAGTCCTCTGCCTCCCTATTCCAGGAACCCCAAAGCAAAGGGCAGAGGTCATAAAGAAAGCCTCTCTACTGCCCGCCTATCAGCCCAGGCCACTCTAGCCTAGCTGGGGGAGCTACCTGTGCCCAGCCACTGCCCTGGGAGAGGGAAGGCCATGGTGGGGCTGGGTTAGCCCCAACCCCCTCCCTCCCTCCAGGCCTCCCCCAGGTCCAGAGCCCACCCCAAAGGGCTCACCACACCTACATCCATGCCAGGAGGGCACAGGTGCCCCACCACATAGCCATACTCCCCTGTAAATAAGAAAGGGGCTGGGACAGGAAGTCAGAAGCCCAGCCTCTCTGGCCCACCCAAAGGTAGCCAAGTGAAGAAGCCACCAGCAGGCTAAGGAGTGCCCCGGCCCTACCAGCCCTGGGGTGCGAGGAGGCTGGGGGGGTCACCCCTCCAATGGCCTGGGCCAGAGCCAGGGAGAGCAGGACAACAGGCCTGAGCCCCCCTCCTCCCCTAGCCTTCAGACTCCCCACATGTATCCCCTGGGTTTTTGTTCAAGTACCATTCCTGGGACTAGCCCCATCTGAATCCTACACCCCTTCTGAGCTCAGCTCAGATCTCAGCCATTCCCGCCAGCCTCAGGGCCTCTCCAACAGGCAGCACTCCCACCCTCACTGGGCACTGAATTCTGCGCAGCGTGGGAGCAGTCCCTCCTCATATTTTCTACCCCCCAAGACAGGGAGACCTCCCAGAGCAGGCAGGATCCAAGTCTGCTCCTCTTGACTCCCCGAGGGTAGAGCTGAGAACACCAGGGGTTGGGGGCCAAGGGCTTGTCCAGCAGGACTCCCAAACCTGAGGGCCTCACCAGCTGTTTTATCAAGTCCCTCGTACAGATGGGAGGACTGAGGCTGAACACAGTGAGTCACTGGCAAATGGAGGACCAGACCTCAGGTGTCTTGAGTGGCTTCTGGGGTCAAAGTGGGCTCTGCTGACCCTTCCCTCCCCCCAGTCTGGGCTCCACTTACCCACGTAGAAGGTACTAGGAGCTGGTTTGTCATCGAGATTCAGGTGTAGGATGCTGGTGGTCTGGGAGTCATGACGGAGCCAAAGGGCCACCCCGAGGATCACACCTCCGGCTAGCTGTGGCATGGAGAGAAACCAGAGAGTGACTCCAAGGAAAGGCCGGAGATCAACCTCCCACTCCCCTCAGACCTTCTGAGCCCACACCAGGAGGCTGTCCACTCCAAGTCCATCTCTGCTACTAGTATGGGTCCAGCCAGCAAGGAGTTGGACCAAAGGGTGCTGGGCAGAAGCCAGCCTGATGCCAGCTGAGGAGGCAGTCAGATTCATGATGCCTGGCCAAACCTCAGTGAGCTGAGGGTGCCCAGATCTGAGTGCTTCTCAGGGACCTGCTGCCCCAAGGGAAGGGTGCCCCACAGTTAAGGGAAGTGGCCAAGGACAGCAAAAAAAGGAGCCAAGCCCAGTTCCAGTTTCTGGGTCCCACTCACAAGATGGCTGTGGTTTCCTTATTCACACAGGACTGGGCCTGTGGTGTAGACATTGGCTTTGGAGGTCTGCCAAAGGAGGGAGCCTGCCTGTGTCGGAAGATGTGGCCACAGGGTTTCTGGACTCCTTAAAACTCCTCTTAAAGAATGGTTTCAGACATGCTCCGAGTGTCAGCCTGCCCTCACTCTCCTCAGTTCAGGGGCCCAGGGTCAGGTCACACAAGCCCCGTCAGCATGGCCTGTGATGCTATGAGCCACTGGACCTTGTCCACCCCAAAGACTGTCTTTCAAAGAGGCCCAGGCACCTAGAACATTAGAGATGCAGCAGCTCTAGATCATGAAACACAGGAAGTCAGAGCCAGGGCTCTCAGCACTTCAAACAATGTGGTACATCAGGTCTTGGGGAAACTAAACCATTAAATACAACCCTGTCCTTGAACTGAAGAGGAAAACTGAGGCCTAGGGGGAGAACGGACTTGACCAAGGTGACCCAGACCATCAGAAGTAGATCCGAGACCAGAACCCGGCCCTCCTGGCCTCTCCTCAGAGGCCACACAGCCTTGAAGGAGACTCCACTCTGGCTCCTGTTTGTTCTGGAGACACCAGGGATAGGCAGCCTCAGTCTTCTCCCTCCAAGGCTCAGGTGAGAGTCTATACACTGCTGTGACTACAGCCCCAAAAACAGAGTGAGCCCAAGGGGCCACTCTGAGGGCAGGGCTCCCCAGGGCCCACACACGCACGAGCAAACACACACACGTGCATGCGCACACACACACACATGTACGCGCACACACACACATGCACACATGCACACCAACACACACACGCACACACTTTACAGACAAACTTGAGGCCTGGTGCCGTGAGTTTCCTCTCTCTTCTCCCATTATCCCACATCATTCAGACACCTCTAGCCCTCTCTCCTCCACCTGTTTCACACCATGAGGCAGCCTTACTTTACTCCTGACCAGTCCCACTGCATCCTGTCTTTCCCAGAAGATCCCTGCTCCCTCTGTCCTCCCCACTATGATTTCTCTTCCATCTCTCCCTCTCTACTGGTCCCTTCCCTTCTGCCCACAAACATGGCCAAGACTTCCCCGTCCCCCAAACCCTCCCTTGACCCTTTCCGTCCCCACTAAGCATCCTCCTACATCTCTCCTGCCCTTTGTAGCTAAATCCTTGAGAGGTTGCCTCCAGCAGGGGCCTCCGCACTCCTTGACCCCTCACTATCTGGCTTCTGACCTCCTTATTCCACCCAAAGTTCTCTTTCACGTGACCAATGATCTCTTAGTGGCCTCTTCTCCCTCCATGTTCCTCTTGGCCTCTCTGCAGCCTCTGCTGCTACTGGCCACTCTCTCCTCTCTAGGGTTTTCAGAGCCTCTTTCCTGGTTCTCTGATCACTCCTTCTCTGTCTCCTTTGCTGGATCCTTCTCCAGGTCACTCCCTCTACTTGTAGGGGTGTCTCAGGCTTGTGTCCTTCTCCCTCTATGTCTCCTCAGCTCCATGGATTTCAGTATCATCTTTACACTTATAGTCCCCAAACCTCCCTTTCTTGCCCCAGCCTCTCTGCTGATAGGCACTCTCTCACACACACACTCTCCAGCTGCCTCTGTCCAGTAGTCATCTTAGATGCATTATGTCCAAAACCAAATTCATTATCTTACCTCCAAATTCTCATCCCTCCTACCTTCCCTCTCACAGCAGACGGTACCCCTACTCTGTCAGGCCTTCAGACTCCCTACCTGGGAGTCATCCTGGGCTCCTCACTCTTCCCACCCTCAGATGCAATATGGCACCACTATGGATTTGTGCCACCTCTCACATCTGACCCTTTCTCTCCTCAGACCCCGGCCCAGAACCGCATCTCCCCACACCTGGACCATTGCAGTAGCTGCTGAGGCGGTATGCCTGTCGCAGGTTTCCCCCCAGTCCATCTTCCGTTCAGCCTTCAAAGCCCAGGTCTGACCACATCACTCCCCTCCTCCATAATGTCCAGGTTACCTATCACCTCCAGGAGCAAATACAAGATCCCTGGCTTGGCCCCCATCGCTTCACTCCTCAGCACACGCACTTCAGTCTAGTGCCCCTCCATCCCTCAGCTCTGGGCAATCTCCCCAGTTTCCCAGGCCTAGAAGGCTGTCCCTACTCTGTTCTCCAGCTTTAGGGCCGAGCTAAAATCACCCCCCCCCCTTCATTCCAGTGCCTTCCCTCTCCAGTTGCCCAGTTGCCTATTTACCCTGTGAATAACTTGTTTATGCATATCTGTTTACATGCTGCTTCCCTCACAGGATGATGAGCTCCTGGAGGGCAGGGCAGGGCAGGCCTGTCTTTTGTCTCTTTGTAGCCCCAAGCCTGGAGCTTAATAGGTGCTTCATAAATGTTTATTACCTGACCCCCCCACACACACACACACAGGCACACACACACAGGCACGTGCACACACACAGGCTCACACACACACACACACACACACACACACACACATGCACGCACGCACACACCCATGGGCATGCCCACAGGGGCACAATTTTCCCTCAAAGACAGAGTCCTGCACAGACAGGCCTTCCACCTGTTTGCATCTCAGAGAGAAGGGGCAGGAGAGCCCCACTGTGCACAGGCCACAGGCCACAGACTATTGGAGTGGATGCCTGGTCAGCCTGGGCCACGATCCAGGGCCCAGAGACTCCAGGCACCAAGAAAAGTAGTTGGGACACAGTCACAGCTCTCCTGGAGGGAGATGAAGGCATATGGATGGACAAAACACTGCCCTCACCCCTGCCCAACAAGTGTCTTCCAGCACCTCCCTGGACCTGGCCTTGTGCCTGGGCACTAACAGCCATTCAGAAGAATATGGTGCCCAGCCCACTGCACCTCTCAGACACTCATCTAGTCAAGAATCCTCATTTTACAGATGAGGAAACTGAAACTCAAAGGTGAAAGGACTCATCCAAGGTCACAAAGCCAGTAGCTGGCAGCATCTGGACTCAGGCTCAGGTATTCCTGACTTCAGGTCCATCCCAAGTACCTGCTGTACCACAGTCAGAGCCACTTGAGCTAAGGCCCTCAAAGGCAAGGGGAGCCATGTTTTCAGTCTGGCTAGAGGAGAGATTGAGTATCTACTGTGTGCTGAGCCTCTGTAACACAGTGGATACCAACTCAGCTTCCAGTCTAGTGCGGGGACAGGAGGAATCTCAGAGTTGAAAGAGCCTTCAGGGGTCACCCAGTCTAACTTATCGTGTCAGCAGAGGAATCTCAGGCATAGTCCTGGAAGTCGGTGTCCAGCCTTGGCCTGAAGACCTCCAGGGATGGAGAATCTCCTCCCCTAGCTCTTCCCCATAGCAGCCCCTTGGGCCAAGCAGCTCAAGGTGGATCCCTCTCCCACACAGGAGCTCTGGGGAATCCAGCTGTTTAGGAATTCCTACAAACAGTTCTGAGGCAGAGAATCACCTAACTGGGCCACAGTCACTCTCCAGCTCCCTAATCTGCCTGGCACCGACTGTGGGCAGTGTGGGAGCTGCTGCTTTATGCCCCATTTTCCGCCAGGACCATGGGCGTGGGATGTTCCACAGTCTGCTTCTAAGCTCTGCTTAGCTGGGCCTTTCCAAGGTCTAGATTTCCTGCTTTTCACTCAGTCTTAGATAGTGCTGGCAATCAGAGCCACATAATATAATCTGAGTTCTGGCAATGCCAAAGCCAGTGCTTCTGTCAAGTCGGGAGGCAGCCCCTACATTAGACTGGCAGGGCTTGGCCTTTGCCTTTTTTTGTATCATCAGGAATCAACACAGTGCCTAGCACACAGTAGGTACTTAATCAATGCTTAGTAACTGACTACATTTTTTTTTACTTTTTCCTTCTTCCATATTAATTTTGTTATTTTATCATATTCCTTGAATGGTCAGTTTGATCATTTAATTGGTACATGAAAAGTGGGCCATATTTTTATCAGATTGGCACTGTCTAGGCATAACCAATGACTGTCTCTTCACTCATCTGGGTCCTCCTTTACTGGTGTGAAAATGACCTTGCCCTGTGCATCTGCTCCCTGTAGAGAAATATTTGCCTAGACCTCCATAGGGCCTCCTACTCTGAGATCCTATGATTCTGGGGTCCTCAAGGCCTCGTTCCCCAAGAAAATGGATACGATCCTGACCAGCCATTCTCTGCTTAGGAACAGTAGGGCTGTGCCCTAACTCTCTCTGCAAAAAGATTAGGAGCTAAGTGTCAGAGAGTCACTGTCTTTTGTTGTTACTTTAAATGGAATTCTCTCTCTCCTCTCTCCCCTCTCTCTCCCTCCCGCCCTCTCTCCCCTGCCTTCTTCCTTTCTTTCTAGTTTCTGTTTGAGAAATGCCCTCCTTCAGATATTTAAAGACCTGCCCCCTCTAGTCTCAACATTCGTAGATACTTCAGCTAAGGATGCTGGTATGGCCAGGTCTCCAGTCCTCTCTCACCTGCCCAGGCAGCTAAACCAGAAGCATTGACCTTGCCCAGAGCACATGCCCCTCCCCCCACTGCTTTACTCCCATAAGATGGCCCTAGCAATGGCAGGACCTGGAGAGGGATAGATTTTCTTGGGTGCACCAACCTCCCTTTGAGAATCATCTGCCTTCATGAAGGGCCACACTCTCACTGTTGAGCATTTGTTTGGGGACAAGTCTCACCCCTGAGTTCTCTGTACGAAAACCAAGCCTCTGGTTCCGTCCCCTGCAGAGCAGAGCCGGCGCCTCAAAGGGACCTCCAAGGTCATCCAGTTATCCAGCCCACATCTGAACACACAACTTTTGTACACCACCTCCCTACCTGACAAGCAGGCATTCGGCCTCTTCTCTCCTCACGGAGCCAAGAGCCCACATGTACTTAGATCCACTCATTCTGAGCTCAATGTTCCCTAAATGCCAGCCCCTCATTTTCCAGAGAAGAAAATAAAGGGGGAGGGGCCCTGACACACACAACAGGGGAGAGGCCAAGGCATCCACTCCAAAGCAAGGCTGTTGGTTCACTCCCTGAAAGTGGGAGACAGATGCCAGATTTGTCTTCTAAGGGAGCAGCCTCATTTCCCTGGAGCTGTGAGGATTATCATGTGCTTTCCTCACAAGGTCACAGTGAACTTCTTACAGCAAAGATAATTATCCCCACTTTTCAGAGGAGGAAACAGAGACTCTGAGATAGTGAAAAGCCTGGGGTGACGCCAGCAGGCTCAAGGGTTGTTTCCAAGCAGGTTATGTATAACCAGAGAAAATCAACAGGTGGGAAAGAAGAAGAAGGAAACAGAGCCTCTTCAGCAAGGGCTGAAAGGAGAGTGACAGGACTCAATCCATCCTCCTGGGACACAGGGCCCAAGGGTCAGCCTGCTGCCACCCCATCCAAGAGATGGAACAATCGCCTTTACTTCAGAGGGACCAAATGGCCCGTCAGTGCAGGAAGTCAGAGGATCCAAGCTGGAGAACCTGGGCCGGCTGACAGTCAGGAGACTGAGCTCCAGAACCCAGGCCAGCTGAAGGCAAGGGGCCGACCTCTGCTGATGACAGAGATTTCACTCTCCTGGGACAGACACATGAGGGAAGCCTCTCAAGGCAGACTTGGGGCCAACCCAAGAAGGCCAGGGCATGTAAAACAGGAGACAGTGGCTGACCAGGTGCTGGGCACAGGGCCACAGAGCTCACAGAGGGCAGCATCCATTCACAGAATCTGCTCCGGTGAGGGTGGTGAGACCAAGGCTGAGCCCAGACATTGAGAAAGGCAGAGATTGAGGTGATGTGTGTGTGGGTAAAACCTCTGACAGGAAGCCTTCCCTTTCTTCAGTATTTCCTCTTTAGCCTATCTAGTCTTTTCATACACACTGGTTTGCATGTTGTCTCCCTGTGGACTCCTTGAGAGTAACTCTTGTCTTTTGTCCCTTTTTGGATGCCCAGGCCTTAGCCTAGCACCTGGTAGGTGCTTAATAAATGTTTCTTGGGGGAGAGGAGGAGGTTGATGCAGGACACAGAACATGGATTGTCAGAAATGGGAGGGGTAGGGACCAAATTTCTCATTTTCCAAATAGGAAAACTGAGTGCCAGAGAAGAAAAAGCCTTGGCACAAGGTCTGTGAAAACAGAAGTCGAACCAGCACCCGAGGCTCCCGATCCTCAGTCCACAGCACCAGGAAGACTGAGCTGGAGGGGAAAGTGTGACTATGGACTCAGGGAAGACTTGGGTTTGGGTCTTGTCTCCGGCACTGAGAGGGGTCTGGATGACAATTCGGGAATCACTTGATCTCTCAGAACCTGATTTTCCTCAACCTTAAAATGGGCACTATTCCTGCAGTTCCACCCTCAAACAATTGCCTTGAGGCTCAAGTCATAATGGATGCCACCGTCTGACACCCACAGGCATCCTGCCCAGGATGAGGAACTTCAGTTGGCTCTGTGGCTGCTAAAGGTGCCTCTGTGTTGAAAGCAGAGGAACTAACTACTATTTTATCTGCCTTCAGGATAATTTCGTTCTTTAAAAGGCGGAGGAACCGACAAAGGGGAAGAGTCCAACACTGGACCTGACTCTCACTAACAGAGAGGACCTGGTAGCTGGAAACTGTGATGGGAAGTGACCACTTCCTCCCAGAGGATGTGATGGGCAAGAAAAGGAAACCTGGGCCTGGTCCGACCCACACCCTCGATTTAGAGAGGGCAGTGGCATCTCAAAGGGCTCAGAGAAAGAGGAGCCAGGATGGCCCCATGGAGCCACACTCTATTTATTCCACAGCAAGGGCTGGCTAACTGGACAGCCTGGGAGGTAAGAAAGCCTGTACATTTTCAAACACAATAAAACTTTATTTACAAATGTTAAAACCACTCAGCTGCCTCCTCCCCACCCTATGAAACCAGGAACAGGGGATTTGGCCCCTGGAGTGTCATTTGCCAACCCCTGTTCTCTACAGGAGTCAGCCTATGTGGAGGGATGGGAAAATTCTAGAGGCATAAATGGAGATGTTAGCAAAAAGAAGAAAACCAGGAACTGTTTGAATGTGGCTGCATAGGGAGCTCCCTGACCAACTTCTAAAAGATTGGGACAAAAGATAGAAGTGAGGGCTAGGAGCAAACGATGAATGTTCACAGGTGGCGTGGCCTAGAGCACACAGAAGCAGGCTCTTGAAGACCAGAGGAGCCAGGGCAGGATGGGTCTGATTGAGATGGCAGAAGATCAAGGGGGAGATGGGAAGCAGGGCCTACACGGCCTGCCTGGTCAGCATTGTTCTTACACTCAGTGTTCTTGGATTTTCTCTACATTGGAATGGACAAAAGTGACCTGTGGGGAGCTGATTCCTCAAGGGGAGTGTAAGTAGGAGTGCCCCCAGTTGCCCTCAGGCAACCTTCCTGGGCCCTGAAAGAGAAGGCAGGTGTGACTGCTGGTGACAGTGGTCCCATGTCCCTTGGCTGAGGCCTCTAGGGACAGGCCCCAAATCCTGGAATTAGAAGGTTGACTCCTCCGAGCCTGAATCAAAGGTGGTTTAAGCAGGATGATGAGAAGTTGGGGCATCCAGAAGAGGACAGTCAGGCAGTGCAAAGGCCTTGACTGCACCCAGGACATACACTGGAGATGCGCCCCCCCGTCCCTGAAGGGCCATGACGCTTGTCTCCCAGTGTCTGAGGGGCCGTCCTGCGGAAGAGGGATGGATTAGCTTCGCTCCATTGGAGAATCTGGGTCCCTGCACAAGCTGTCTGTCTTGTGGCCTCCCTGGGGCCTCCTCTGGCTGGGGTGCAGGACTGGGCTTGGGGAGGGGTCTCCCTAACTAGCCTGAGGGTCTGAGGCTCCTCACCCACACAACAAACAAACCAAAAGAAAGTGCTTTTCGACACTCACTACTCTCAAGCCCAGCCCACAAGAAGCCATCATTCTAATGGGCAGAGGCAGTGACCACCATGGAAAAGAGGCCAGTTCTAGAGGAGGCAGATGCCACCAAAGTGCTGACTTCCCTTGGGTGGGCTCAGCTCTGTTTGAGGGAAGCTTCTGTCCAATTACTCCAAAGTGAGAGCAACGAGCCCAAACAGAGAAAGTGAACTAGACTTCCAAACTGCTTCCTTCCCTCCATACCCCTCAACCTCGAGTCCTTGTCAGCACAGAGGATGGCATGGAGGGAAGGGCATGGGCCATGAGGGGCTCATCAGAGCTACAATGCTGGCTGGGGACCATGGTCCCTGAGCCTCAGAATTTCTTCCCAGTTTCCCTGCCCTACCCAATTCCCTGGGGGCCATGAGGAAGGCTGAAGGTTAAACATGATGCCCATGCTCAGCTAAGTCTTCCATGCCAGTGAGGCCTGGAATTTTGCACAAACTAGACCTGGAAGTGAGGAGTACCTGAAGTCAGAACACTTGGCCTGAGAACATACAACCAGCTCCCCAGCGTCTCCTCCCTCTTAAGGATGGACCCCAGAGGACAAATGGAGAAGGGCCTGGGCTGGTGAGGAGGGCTAGTGAGTGGGGGAAGCCCACAGACCTCTCTGGGACCCTGTGCTCCTAACCTGGCCCCTACCCAGAAGCCCTGCAGAGAGCATAGGGGTGGGTAGGATAGGGCATCCTCCTTTCAATGACAGACAACCATGCCTCTGTAGCACCTTCCAGATGCCACCTTGTCCTCCTTTCTGAACATGAGGAATGTCCTCTCTAAGTGCCATGGAGATCATCGCAACTGTCAGTCACAAGAGGGAGGGAAGCATCTCACCCCTCCCCAAAGCAGAAATGAGCTAGCCTAGGGATTATGGTGGGTCAGCTAGAAAGGATAGGAAGGTTATCCCACAGACACGGCAATGGAGGACCAGAGGGGAAAGGCCACAGGTAGGTGGCCAAGGCATTGGAGGACACAGGCTAGATAAGCACCCAGGCCTTCTAGCCCACAATCCAGGTCCCCTTCCCACCTCCCAAATGTATTCCAACTGTCCACTCACCACGGGGCTAGAGACACACTAGGGACTCAGAGCTGGCTGAGACCCCAGAGCACAGAAGTGCTCCTGGCCTCCCGCGGGTCACTGAGGCTTGGCCAGATGAGCGCCATGCCCAGACCACGGCCATTTTCCTCTCAGCTAAGACTGGCACCTAGAGACAACTGACCCCTAACAAGGCCCAAAGCTCTTTCCCAATACAGAAGAGGCCAAAAGCCAGTCACAAAACATGAGAGAATGCTCCACATCACTAAAACTGAGAGCCACAAATGGGAAGGACCCTGAGGACTGACCACCCACCCTGTAGACTGGCAGAGATGGGGGAGAAGAAGTACAGGAGTGGGGGCTGCCACAGAGAATGCCCGGGGTGGGGCAGATAATGAAGCCCTCTTGATGGCTGCCATTATCATTACAAACGGGAGGCAAACCAGACTCTGGGCTTAAAAAGAGCAAGGCTAGGAGTCTCCGCCTGAGAGCAGGGGCTCAGGACCTGGCCCCTGCCTAAGACCAGTTTAACAGCTTGTGAGTCAGGATCCCTAGGCATGCACTGAGCACTTAATTAAGGCTTGTTGGTTGGCAGCTGGCTCAGTGACTCAATGGGAGATGGGAGATGCGGTAAAAGCCTGGCAGGAGTCCTGGGGCCCACTCTGGGTATCAGCATTTGCAAGGCAGGAGCTCAAGGTCATGCCCTATGAAGGGGGCAGAAGGGCATGGAAAAGAAGGCCACCATGTACAGGAGGTATAGACCAAGGAGCAAAGGGGGCTGTGATGGACCGAACCCTGGCCCAAGTGGAAGGGAAGACCTCCCCATCCCTGTAAGTCTGCAAGCAAAGGCTTAGTGTGCTCTTGCTCCAGATGATAGACAGGCACCAACAGTCCATGCTCCCTCCCTGTATGGACATTCTAGATGATTGGGGCGGCTTCCCTTTCAATTACAGCCACTTGGGAGAAATAATACCATGGGGCAGATCAGGGGATGCGAAGGCTGTGATGCACCTGCCCTGAGCATGAGGAAGTAGAGATGCCCCGATGGGCAGGGCCACCCCTTCCCAGTCAGGTCCCACCCTCCTCCACCTTCTGAATCAGGCACCAGGTGAAGAGAGCCTTTTCCAGATGACCAGTCATGCACAAGGGGCAGTGGGCAGAGCAAGAATGCCAGGCTGTGGGACTCTGGCCCTCAGTCTCCCTTCCCCCTCATACAGACAGAGGGGCCTAGAGGAAGGAGCCTGCGAGGGAGGCTCGACCTCAACCCGGAGTTGCCAGGGAGGAGAAGGCAGCAGAGGATGGAGAAGCTGGGACCATGGCCATCCTGCCCTGGCTGTGCCATCCCTTGGAGACCGCAGCTCCATTAGCAGGGACTTTGAATAACTTGTGAGCACCCAGCATAGAGATCCAGAGCCCAGAACCAGGTTACGGGACAGATACATGCCCTTCCAGGCCTCTTTGGGCTCTGTCTCTTTCAAAGAGAATTCACTGGGAAAATGTTCCCCTGTGTTCTCAATCTAGAACATGGAAGCCCTCATCTCTGGAGGCCCACTGGCTTCCTGCATCCTACCAGCCAGTGACAACACGTGCCTGGGGGTCTTGGCACTGTCTGACACCTTCCCTTTACCCCGCTCAGCCTCATCTCCTCCTGCAATGACAGCTCCTGGAGACCAGGCAGGGCCCAGGGCTGACCTGTCCAGTGTCCTCCCCAGCCCTGCCCACCCAGGATAGACTCTGCCCTCAGAAGGGTGGCCTTCAAGGGCTGAGGTAGTTGGGTGAGGACCCCAGGAAGGGTCTGGCAGGCCACAAGCCACACCCTGCTTAAGAGGGGGTTCTTCTCATCTTTGGGAACTCAGCAAAACCTCTAGGCCCATCATGAGGATGCCCTTGCCGGACCCTAAACGGAGAGGAATCACTTTGTAAGAGAAGGCAGTGGAGAAGGGGGAGAGGGGGCAGTGTGTGTGTGTATGTATGTCTGTGTATATGTCTGTGTGTGTCTGTAGGTGTATATGCATGCATATGTATGTGCATGTGTATCTATATATGCATGCATGTTTATGTGTGTGTGCACATGCATGCACACATGTTGAGGCAGGAAGGACAGCCTTGAAAGGGTTTTAGGGACACCACGCAGGCACCTGTATTTCCTTTTTCCAGCTTCCCTGGCCAAAGACCTGATTGCTTCCAGGTCGGAGTTCTAGACTGAGAGCCCGCCCATAGGAGTGACAAAGGATCATCTGATCTGTGCTTGAGGTTCTCCCATGAGGAGTACCCACATAATCCCAAGGCAACTACTCCCCACCCCAAGAGGGGCCAGCAGCAGAAGATAGACAAAGGTAAGGAGGCTGAGGAGGGCATTTGTCTCATCCTTCAGGGCCCAATGGAGACCCCACCCTCTCCATGAGGCAGGTGACAAGAAATGGTCCTTTTTCCTCTGTGCTTGCCTGGGCCCCAGGTGTTTATCCATACTGCCCTCGTACTCTGTGGTGCTGTGGAAGCCCACCCAGACTGGGGAGCTGGGCTACCTGCCTCAGACCCTTCTCCTCCCCCCGCCTCCCAACATCCCAGGGAAGTTATGCCAGCTTCTCAGTTTGAGCAGCTCTGAAATGAGAGGATTCTGCCAGGTGACCCCAGGGCCTAAAAGTCTGTGGCACAGGTTGTAACCCTCTTCCCATACCTAATGCTTGCCAAGACGGTTCTTCCACCCTCATACATAAAAGGCTATTCTCCTGGCTGGGTATTTTTAGCTCTTGTATATGTGAGGGGAAGCGAGAACAAATACATGCATGGAACCACCAGATTTGGTGGCTAATTCTCCACCAGCTAAACCAGGCCCTTCAGTGTTGAGGGCCTACTGTGTGCAGAGGAGATGGAGAGAAGGTAGACAAAAGGCCTAGGAGCTGAAAGCACAGAGAATATTCACTGAACTGTCTAGCAATCTGAGCCCCTTTGGTTCAGCTGCCTCCTCTTTGGGTCTCAGTTTCTCCAGATGTAAAACAAGGTCTCATTATGTTCTTGGGAACAAGATAGGCAGAGCAGGGGAGGGGAGCAGGGCAGGGAGGGGAAGGTGATGGCACAGTGGGATGGTGAGAGCTCCCTGGAGGGTTGAACTCAAGTATTAATGAGTCAATGCCAGCTTGGAAGGCTGCCTTCAATGGTGTGCCCTAGGATTGTCTGATTGGTCCTTTGCTGGTTACCACTTTTATCAAAAACATGGTTGGCATGTGCAGCATATTTGGAGGGGACATGAAACTAGGTAAACTGCCCTTTAGATCAAAGCATCAAGACATAAAACATGGCAGCCTCCTAGAGCTAGAGCACTGCGCCCAATCCCGTAAGATGGAATTCAGTAGGCATCAATGCAAAGTGTGGCCTTGGGCTCAAGAAATCAATTTCACAAGTAGATTTTCATTGCGGAGGGGTAGGGGGTTGGGCTTGGGTAGCAACTTGGTTGAAGAGGATCCAGGGGTACGGATGGGCTGCAAGCTTAAGGTCTGTCCAGATGGTGACAGGGCCCTTGAGATTGGCTGCCTCCCATCCTGGCCAGCCCCCGAAACTGGATGCTGGTCTCAGCCCTGAGCCAGTTTGTGCCGTCCACTCACTGACACTCCCTACCTAGCCCTGGGGGCCTCAAGCTTGGGAACTGGTCCATTTACAATGGTTGGGGGTAGCAAGGCCGCTGCTGCATCCCCAGATCAGAGGCCCCCTTTGGGCGTCTAAGTGGGAGAGGGGTCCTCAGCCCCTCCCAGGTGGTATCTTTTCAGATTTGGGGGGAGAGGCGACAGCATCTCACCTCTCCTACAAGGCCTCGCCTTTGCCCATCCAGCTCAATGCTGGATCAAAGGAGGAGGGGATGGTGACAGGGGAGAGAGGCTAGGGTGCCAGAGAGGATCTGAGCCTTGAACAATTGGATGGCTGTCATGAGAACAGACAGAGAGGAGGGGAAGAATCCAAGGCAGGTAACTGGGGAGCTGTCCTGCCTTTCTCATTGGTCATCCAGTGGGGGATGACAATATCTGGCCAACTGACTCATTTCACAAATGGGAAGACTGAGGCCCAGGAAGGCACAGGTCCAAGGTCCTGTAAGGAGGCCCTCACCAGCTCTAGACCTCCAAATCCTGGGCTCTCTCTTCCCCCAGGGCTGGTGGGGGGAGGGATGAGGGAGCTGAGAACACATGCATTGCTCTTCCATTTCTACAGATGAGAAACTGAGGCCCAGAGATAAGGGGCTAGCATTTGGCTGTGATGCCCCAGAAGCCTTCATGATGCTCTGACAGGTTTGGGGCTGATGACAGGCTGGGGAAAGATAGACAGGGTCTGGCATGGATGCTCAGCCTCATCTCCTGCCCTTGGTCACCCTGGAGACCTCCCCGTGCCCTCCAAAGTCCTCCATTGTCCTCAAAGGGAGAGGACTCGTGGAGGTGGAGGGTTTAAATTTCACCTGGAGAAGGCTGTACCTGGGCAGGCCCTGATGCTAAGGGCGATGGCCCGCAGCCTGGATAAGATTGTTCCAGAAGGCCCCCATAGGGCATAGCTTCTTCTCTCTGGTGTCCAGAGCTCAACAGGGGTTCAAATCCCAGGGGTGTTGGAGGCCTGCCCTTGTCCCCCCCAACAAGCACATCATGCTCTCAGTCTCCTTCAGGAAGCCTCCCTAGACTGACCACTCCAGATACCCACCATCTGCCCTGGGCACTGCCACCTACTTGGCCAGCTCTCTCAGACAAGTCTTAGGGGGTCTTCTTGCCTCCTCTACCAGGGGTGAGGACCACCCTCCCCGCCACAGGCCAGGTGCCTCCTCCTGCAGACAAGTGAGAGGGTGGAACTATGGAGGAAGGGGGTTCTGAATGAGGGCTGGGAGCCCTCAGGGTGCCCTGATGCCTCAGGGCCTGCTGGACAGTGGACAGGACTTCCTTCTCCATTTTCCAGATAAGGAGACTGACACCCAGAGGGGAAGGGACCGGCCCAGGGCCACACAGGTAATCCAATCATACTGGGCTGTCACAAGCCAGGGACACATTATGAACCCTTCCCGGCCTCTACCACCGCAATACTAACAGCTCCAGTGCTAGTGATTCTAGGCCAGACACAGGGAGCCTAGATATAAAAGAAGACACAGCCCAAGAATCCAGTTCACACCCCACCCCCCATCCCCCCCAACTGCAGCCTGGCCCTGAGACATCTGGAGCCCTAGCCTCCTCTACAGGGCCAAGCTACGTCACCAGAGAAGGGATCAGCAAAGCCACGGTCATTTATGCCCCCATCGTTCAGATGGACAGACTAAGGAAGGGAAAGCATTTGCCCAAGTTCACTCAGAGAGTCAGAAGCGGAGTTGAGATGGAAACCCAGGTTGGGGCTATTCCAGACAATGGCTCCCGTCCTCCTAGGCAGTCTCTGCCTCAGTCTCCACCTCTAGGAAAGAGGGTAACGAAGTTATTCCCCCAGCTGCCTCCCACCACTGGAGGGCTAACAAGGCAGGCCTGGGAAGGAGAATTTAGCGTGGAGAGGCAGAGGGGATGTCCAGGAATGTCCAGGGGATGTGGCAGGTAAGAAGGAAAGCATCTTTGGCCAGCTGGAGAAACCCATAGACTCCCTCTAAGCATCACATTTTTAAAGCAATTACATTTAAATATAGTCATAAAATAGCATAGAAACCAGGTTAATGACCTGTCTTCCATTTTCAGAGAACCAGATGCCTCATGAGAGCTGATGAGGCCCCAAACAACTGGGAAAACCCCAAGAAGTGGGATCACTCAGGGGCCAACAGCGAGCTGAAGGAAGCTGTCGCTGTCTCCTGTCCCAGACGGACCAGGCTGCTGGTCACCGCATGCTTCTTTGGACATGGCCAGGGAGGGAACTTTTTTTGACTGTGCATCCTGATTAAGACTTCTCTCTCCCCCCACCTCCCATGGAAGTAGGGAGAGAAGAGTTCATTTTTGTTCATTGAGAAAAATTAAATGTACTTTTAAAGGGTGGACCTGTCTTGGTCTTGCTAAAAGCAGGTGACGTGTCCAGGGTCACTCAGTGATTTGTGGCAGTGAGGAAAAACCCAGGTCTTCCTGAGCCCACACATGGTACCAAATAAGTGAATTAGGCTTCTCCCCTCAGGCATCTGGGGCTGGAATATCTGAGCCACCCAGGCATCAGGCTGTCCCCTCCTCCATCCTCCAGACAGACCTTCCAGCTCCCCAAAAAGAGCCAACAAGGTCAACCCAAGACAGCTCAGACCCAGGGCCTCCTGCAAGATCACACCCCCTCCCCCCCAGGGGCCAAAGCACAAACAAGTCTCCTCCAGATCCAGGGACAGCCAGGAGGATTCTTTCCATGGAGAGCTGCTCAAGCCTTTTGTCCAGCCTGGCCCAGTTGGACAACCCAGGAAGAAATGGGCTAACCCTGGAAATCCCCCACCCAGGGCAGGGATGGCCCTTCTTCAGCCTCAGGCTTGGAAAAAGACCTGGGGCAGGGGGGAGGGGGCAGGGGGTTGCCTGAGGCCAGATCCCAGGCCCACATGCCATCTAATTAACAACCATCCTGGTGATCAAGCAGGTGGCCTCAGGCCTGGCCCACTGCCACCCAAAAGGCGGCTCCTTCCCAGGGCAAAGCCCATCAGCTAATGCCAGGGGGCAGTATCCGGGACTAAGCCCAGGCTTCTAGCAGCCAACTCTACTAGCCTTTCCCCACTCCACCCCCACCATCTGAAGATGCAAGGACGGGATGGGGCAGGAAGTGCCCACGTCTGCCCCTAGCTGTGTGATGCCCTCATGTGATGCCTCTCAGGAGGACCCTCAGCTTCCCACAGCTCACAGAGGAGAATGCTGGCTCTCCCGGCCTACTCTGCCTTGATTCGGAGAAGGGAGGTGTGTGTGTGTGGGGGACGTTTAGAAATGAAATCCTGCCAATTACAACCAGCACAAAAGGAGAAGAGAACGGAAACATGCGCGCTCAAAATTGCGCTTGTTTATCAGTTAACCACCTGCCCCTTCCTGAGGTTGGCCCTAACAGCCTATCGCTGTGGCAGGTGACCCCTCCGAAGCCCAGGGAGCCCCAGTCTGATCATGAAGACCCTGCATCCTGACCACAAACCTCATCCTGAGGCTCACCACTCACTTCCCCCCTCCTCTTCCAGCCAACCTCAGAGCTCCACCAACGCACTGGGGGCGGGGGGAACAGAAGACAAACCTGGGTCACAGCACCCTCTTCTGCACTCCAGGGCTCCCTAGGTCAGAAAGTCCCAACAACTGGGTACACACACATTTCCCAACCTCAAGGCTGTTCTCTGTCACCTTCTGTCTGTTGTACCTCAGAGGTTGGGGGTGAGAAAGGGTTGAGAACATTCAAAGGGTCCCCACCCTCTCTGTGCCATCCTCTTGGGTCCAGGAAGTGCCAATCCTTCCCCAAACTGGACCCTCCAGGGCCAGCTCTAGGAGGGAAGCAAAGTAGGGTTCACCCCCTACTTGGCAGTGAGAAACTGAGCCTCAAGAGGGAGAAGTGACATGGGATCATAGACTGAGAGGTGGAAGGGAATTAAGATTATCTGGTCCATCTTACAGATGGGGAAACTGAGACCGGGGAGGGGTCACACAGGGAGAAGTGGCAAAGTTCACATTTGTTCTCAGGGCCTATGCCTGGTCACAATCAGTTAGCACCAGCATCAGGTCTAGACTCTGGCTCTCCTGACATGAGCCACCATGGGCCAGCCTGGCTCCTGCCTTTCTGGGTGCCCATCTACCAAATAAGGGCTCTGCTATTTGCCCTTCCCAGGCCAGCAGCAGGTGAGCTGTCCAAAGGACAGCCACTCCTATTGAGCATGGTGTCCAGCAGCAGGGCTAGAGACCAGGTGCCTGGGGGCCAGAGGGCTCCCTCTGGGGAATTCCAGGCACACAAGTCCCATCTCCATCCCAGACCCCCAAACCTGCACCGGCTAGCTGCCCTGCTCAGCTCAGACAACGTACCCCACCCAAGCTGCCACTTGGAAACCACTTACCTTCCATGAAAGGGGAAAGGGGGCATCAGGCTGAGAGCCCTCCACCTGAGGGGGCTGCCTGCCAAGGAAGGGACCCCCTGGGCAAGAGCCCAGAGTCCCCCGGGGATATCTGAGGAGAGCAAGGGAACAGGCCTGCACAAGGGAGACCCGCACACACCAGCTTGCTCATCCCTCCCTCCAAAATTAAGCAAGAATCTGAGCACAGGAAACTGAAACAAAACCCCCTCCCCCACCTCTGGAACAGGGGTCAACAGAAAGTAAAACCTAACGCCAGGAAAACAGAAAACAAAACACAAAACCTAAGGCTGGGAGAGAGAAAGCTCGAGCCCCCAGCCCAGGCGGCAACTGAAGACACAGAGCCCCGAGGGAGGCAGAGAGCCCAAGGGAAAACAGGGGAAGGGGGAGGGGCACCAAGGCCTTAATCTCATTTTATTGCCCTTACTGACAAAATCGAAGGACTACAGGTGGTAATCTTTAGCAGGCAGGACCTGGGCTCTGCACACCTTGGGGAGCTCTAGAATGGGGAGCCAGCACCACCGGTGGTCCTAGTCCAGGCTCCTCCCAGGGCCCTTCACCCTTGGAGAAAGACCCAAAGATTACACATAACACACAAGCTCACTAAAGCTAGGATTCTGGCAGGCGGGGCAGGGCCACAGGAGGGAAGGGGCCCACGTGCCCAGGAAGGGCAGACCAACTTGTTTGCTTACCCTTAGAACAGAGCTGGAACCCAAAGGGGTCTGAAAGGTTGCCCTGTCCCCTAGTCACCTGCCTTGGGTGTCACCACTCAGAAACTTGGCCTACCTTAGAGGAAATGTACGTTTTTGGGGGGGGGGGGTGAAAGACGCCCCTTTCCCTCTTCCCTCGTGGCTTCAGCAAACATTCCCTAGGAGCCTGTTCTGGCCAGCTTCCCCAGCCCTCTGCATGAGAAAGCGAATCTCGAGCCTTCTGGGTGAGCTCCCACAGCAGCCAACCCAGGGGAAGGTGCCCATGCCAGGGCTGGCAGGGTCTGGGTCCCCCTCATGCAGGACTTGTCCACTCCCCTCCGTGGGAGGGTGAGCAAGCCTGGCTCCAGCCCCTCCGAGTGGGGCCTAGGCCCGAGCCGAGGTTGTCATGGAATCTCCCGAGTGGGGCTCCACTGGGATCGAGAGCCACTCCCCCCCGGCCTGCCAGGCCGTTATCCGAGGGGAGTCCGGTCCAGGCCCCAAGCGAGGTGGCCCCCACTCACAGGCCCACGCCGAGGGCTCCCCCAGCGCCCCGCCCCGCGTCACAGGGGGCTGAGCCGGAGAGAGGCTGTGCCCACACCCCAGAGCGCCTGCGGGGAGAGCTGCCCAGCAACAGCTGCGGGCTCCGACCGCCCCCACTGAGGCCTGGACGGACCGACTGAGGGACCGAGGGACCGAGGGACCGAGGGACAGGCGCTCGCAGGTGGTTGGACAACTTCCCCTCGCTCCCAGTCCTTGGGGACGCCCCTCCCTGGGGCCGATCGCCCTGGCAAAACATCCGCGCCCTCGGAAGCGCCTCCATTGTCTGTGCCCCCCAAGTCCCCACGTTCGTGCCCACGCACACCGCGTACACACACCGGACAGACAGACAGACAGGCACGCACACACACCACGCACGCACACACACACACACACACACACACACCAGACAGACACACACACACCACACCAACACACACACCATGCATACACACACGCATCGCGGCGGCCGCAGGCCAGGACCCCCCCACGCCCAGGCCCGCCCCCGCCCCCCGATCGCCGGCCCCCCACTCACCCAGAAGACGAAGTTGAAGACGAACAGCAGGTATTTGATGCACTTGGTGCAGCCTTCCACCCCCATGGCGGCGGCGGCGGGGGCTGGGCCGGGGCTGTGCGCTCAGGGGGCGCTGGGCCCAGGGGCTCGGGGGGGCTCCGGGGGGTCGGGGGGGCTCTGGGAGGAGCTCCGGGGGCTCGGGGGGGGGCTCCGGGGGGGCTCCGGGGGGAGCTCCGGGGGCTCGGGGGGCTCTGGGAGGAGCTCGGGGGGCTCGGGGGGCTCTGGGAGGAGCTCGGGGGGCTCCGGCTGGCTGCTCGGCCTCGCGCAGCGCCCGCACCTCCGCAGACGCCGCCGCCGCGCTCGCTGAGCTCACCGCTCTGGCTCGGCTCTGCTCCGCGCTCAGTGGCCACCCTCCTCCTCCGCCCCCGCCCCGCCCTCCGGGACAGGCCCCGCCCCGCCCCCCGCTCTCGGGCGCCCCTCCCCCTCGCCCCTGGGCCGGGCATCCCGCCTGCGGGGGCAGGGCGGGGGAGGGGGGCACAGCCTGGCATCCGTGCCGGGCCCGGGACCACCCGGTCGGTTCCCCAGCTGAGCCCTGGGCCCGGCGATGGAGGCCGGAGGAGAAGGAGCCGGGCTCGGCGCTGTCCAACCAGGCCCAGGGCCGCCTAAAGCCGGCGGCTTCACCGATCGCTGAAGCCCCGGGCCCTCCGGGGTGGGTGGGGGCGCTCCCCGGGTCCGGGCTCCTCGCGCTCTCCCGGGTCCCGAGCCCTCATCTTGGGGGGCTCCGAGCGAAAAGCCCGGTGGGTCCACTGGCCTGTGGCCTCCCTCCCTGTCTCCCTCCGTCTGTCTGTCTGTCTGTCTCTCTGCCTGTCTGTCTCTCTGCCTGTCTGTCTCTCTCACCACCAGCTCCCAGGAGTGTCGAGGCCCTGGGTTAGAGTTCTGCCCATGCTCCCCAGGACTTCTCTCTTTGAGCTTCAATTCGCTCATCTGGAAAATGGCGGGGGCGGGGGCGCTAATTCTCTTCCCCAAAGTGTTCCGCAAACCGGAAAGGGCCAGAGAGATGCAGCCATTTCTATTCCGGTCCTAACTAAATCCCTGAGCCAGGGCGCTGAAGCAGGGGAGGCTGCTAGACAATGGAGATAGGAGGCAAAACTCATTGCATTGGGAAGTGGGAGGGGCTGCTGGGATGGAATTGGAAATGTCCTGGGCTGGGGGCTCTGGAAAGGGAGGAAAGCTCAGTCTTTGACCTGGCGCTCCCGTTAGATCCCACGGATGTAGCCATCAGCTCTGTGCTGTTGTTTCCCAGATCCGTTTATCCAGCCCTCACCTCTCTCCTAAGGTCCCAGCTTGCATCTCCAGCTGCCACTTACACATCTCAGAATGATATCCCACAGATACCTTAAACTTGACCCACTCAGACACACTCCCAGGGCCTGCGCAGCAGTGCATCCACTGAGGAGGACCCTAGGCTCTGCAGGGCCCTGAGGTGGCAGAGCCCTACACCTCTATGAGAGCGCAGCAAATGGCAGGGGCATGCCAATCCCTACCCCACAATGACCATGACACACAAATTCAGCTTGGAACAGAGCCGGTGACTCAGAAAGCAAATCTTGACAAATACACACAAACGCAGATGTACAAAGATGGCCAACCAAGAGAGAAGCAACTTCAAGTAGTGAGAACCCCCCTCAGGGTGGATTGTACCAAAATATTGACCCTCAGGGACCAGTAGAGAGCTATAAGGAAGCAACTACATGAAGACAAGACTGAGAGACAGAGAGAGAAGGCCTTGTGCTCCCCAAGAGCTGTGAGGGTATCCTTTGACACACTTCCCCTACACTGGTGCCTTCTTACCTTTGGGCTCAATGCTCTCCCATCACTGGGTGTGCTGGTTAAGAATGTTTCTGATTGGGACAATTTTTGTATCAACCCTTTGTACCGTCCCTCCTCATTAAACACCATTACTCTAAGCCAACTGAGCTACTGGTTGATAATTATTTGGAAGCACACTAGTAGGGACCCATGAATGACAATACTAAAAATCCTAGCCCCTCAGGGTTGCCCCAAGAAGTCCAAATCTTGGCCCAAGCAGGGCATAATCAAAGGAAAGATAAGCCCTTCTGCTCTGGTTGGACCAGATAAAAGACAGAGCTGCTCACCTTGGGTTTTGCTTCAGCTCCCACCCCAGCCCCCAAAGAGCCTGACCTTCGCCTGTAAATAAAGGAATGATAAAAGCTAGTAGACGGTTGATCCCTAAGCTAAGGAGAGCACCGAGGGACACACACATGTGCCCAGGTCCCAAAAGAATGGGCCAGTGATTGAGGAGCCACAGTCTGAATGGATGTTTGAGTGGTCAGAGAGAACAGGAGCAGAGTTGCCCAAGGGTGTGTGCCCCCATAGTCATAACAGAGAAGTCTGCAACCTGGGGGCCTGTGAACAGGACTGCTTTCTGGCAAAATTCTAGGGCCCATTAAACAAGCATCTGGAAAAGGAGGAGGTGGGAGCACTGGTAGTGCCAGAGGTGCCATCACTCAGAAACTGTGCTGGGAAGAGGGCGACAAGACCCCAGATCAAGGGGCACACTGCAAGCAGCTGGTGGCCAGAGCTTTGTCCAGCATCTGATAAAGGGGTTCAGCTTCTTCTTAGGGGAAAGATGAGGAGACAAGGACGAGCCCTCACACAGACAGGAAGATGAATCGGCCTCCAGCCCCAAACAATGTCCAACAACGCTGCCATGCCAACCATCCAGCAAACACTTATGAAGAGCTTTGTGTGGATCAAGCACTTTGCTAAGTGATGGAGAGCCAAAGAAATGAGTAAAGACTTCCATCTCTCAAGCAGGTCAGTCTGTTGTTGACTGTCCTTGGTTCTCAAAGAGGACCTTGACGTCAGGGAGGTGATGCCAAGACACACAAGTGAATTGGATAGAAGTAAGGGAGGGCTGTGCAGTCACAAGCCTCACTTTCTCCACCAGAGCCATCTGAATCCACTGGTGAGATGTAGATCAGGACAACTGGAGATGGCTGGGATGCAATGGGGACTTTGGCTAGACCTAAGCTAAGGTCTTGGACAGGTCTCAGTTTGACTGGGGCAACATCCATTCAATGATTAAGGCTGGGTAAGAAATGAGGCAGAGAATATCCTCTTTACTTAATTAAAAAAAAAATCAATCTAGGGAGGGAAGACCATCAG